>NC_089657.1:3315000-3915000 GCF_037042795.1 Molothrus aeneus | reverse complement strand
CTTCCCCTCTGCTTTTCTTCCCTCTCCATTGAGCAAAGCCTTTAAAGACCAGGTCACTCTGCAGAAGGCTACAGAACTTTCAGCAAGTGGCATGCATGGAGGCTTTCACAGCCATGATACCTGTGTCTGGTTATTTCCAGTCAAAATAATCTCCTACTCAATTATGGAGAAGAATAGAGAAGCTCAGCCTGACTCACAATCACATGGGGGAAAAATGAGAGGAGTTGTTCAAGTTCAAAACGTTCATCTTGCTGTGGAGGAGGATTAGTACTGCTGTGGAAGGAGGCTTTCTCTCCCCCTGCAACAGCACAGCACTAAGGGATGGAAAAGACCCGGGTCCACTTCCCTGCTGTGCCAAATATACTCCTCCGTTCTTCCCTCCTCCCTCCCCAGGAGAGCAGATGAAGTATTAAACAGCCAGGAATAAGCCCTTGAAAAATGTGATTGCTAGCTGTCACAGATACCCCTCTGCCACAGATGCAGCTCTGGGACTGCTCGCCTGCACATCCTCCACTGCCATCCAGGAAATCAGGATTCAACAGTGACATTAATAGTCCCATCCACTCTGGAGTCATCTGTACATTTTGCACTGCTGTGCTAATAATTATGGGAACAAAACCACACCCAAAATCCTTCATTAGTGTTTTGCTGAGCTCTGCTGGCCCATGCCCTTCCCAGCCTGATGGTAGTGCCCCATCCCCAACCTGGCATCTGGATCCTCTGTAAGCAAGGAGCAGGGTGGAAGTTTTCCAGCATTGGTTTAAATCTGTCTTCATTTCACTGGCAAGTACCATACCTGTGCCCTGGTTACAGAGGGCAAGCCTGGCTCCTGTGCAGAGCAGTTATTTTGGGTAGTACTGTAAATGTTGCAGATTTTAATCTCCTCACACTGTTTTCACATTACCCAGTGCCCAAACATTACCTTAATGTGTCATCTGTTCTGTCATTGCCATGAAGTATTACCATGATCCTTGTAAACACCCACAAACCTGCCTCATTAGCTCCTGACACTCCCTCCTCCCCTTCCAGGGATGACTGATGGCCACCCTTATGCCAATGCCATTCCCTAGGCTGCAACCTCGTGCTTTGCTCATTCTCCCCCTTCTCTAGGGCTCGTATCAGCTCTCTCTCCCATTGCACTGTTGGATTTTAAGTTTCCTTGGCAAAAGGACAGTTTGTGTAGCACCCTGGTCCCTGACTCACTCCACTAGGTGCAAAGATAACACAAATAATGAGTGTCATCCAGAGAACTTTCTGGGAATTACAGGAAGCTGGGAAGGAGGACTTTTAATCTTTTTCTGCCAGATCCAACTGAAGCCTCTGTTATCCCTTTTTGCTCCAGCCTGACCTTTCCATCTCCTTGATTACAAAGCCTGAAAACTTTTCCTTGCCTGAATTATCTGTGACAGCAAAATTGCTTTGGCTGACTGCTCTCACCTGTCCTGCTTCCCTGTGGTGTGTTAGCCATGGTGGAGCTCAGGGATTGTCCTTCAGGCATGTCCAGACATTTCCTACTTCTTCCTTTACATCACACCAGGGACAACACTGATTTCCACTACACTGTTACAGGGCTGCAGGACACTTCTCTTTCCAGAAACGTTATGCAGAGCTCCCAGCCACAGGAACATAAATAAAACCACTAATAATAAATAGACAAGGATTCAGGAAGCACACCAGTGACTGATAGAAAGAAGGCAATGTGCCACAGTATTTGCTGCAAGAGTCCCTATTTCAGCTGTCTTTCCCATTCAAGGCAGTGAGAGGAGAACATGAAGAGGCAGCCAATTCAAGTAAAGCACACTGAAAGGTCAGAGGAATCCATCTAGCTTGTGCAGCACCATTTTGTAAGCAGAGAATAGCTCTTCATTAAACTCGTTTTGTGAAAGTGATTGAAGGGAGAAAGGAAAATAGCTTAACACTCTCATTACAATCTCTGGGAATTACCTGTTCCCCACAACTGCTTTGATGGGTCTGGCTTTGCCCAAATCAATAGACACACAGTGTTTCCAGCCCCCAGCAGGGCACTGAAGGAAGGAGCTCTGTGTTTCAGTGTCCAGGGTACACCCATGCACAGAGGTGTCCCAGCTTGGCTGGGGGCTGGACACCTGGCAGGACCAAAGATGAAGGCTCTGCCATGTGGATACAGGGACAGTCCCTGCTGCTCCTTTTGACTCTCAGTGGTTGACACTTCCACAGGCACTGCAGTGCCTGCAGGTGAGAAGAGCTCCTTGAGCACCCCAGCAAAGGGGTTACAAAATACCCTATTTCTATTTTATAGTCAAATACTGTAAGTCTGGCACTAATGTCCAAGCTGAGACTGAGTCTGGATGAGGAACTTGTTTGAAGCTGATGGGTCTGATGCAACAAGACATGAAGCAGCCTGAATTGGTGTTGGGCTTGCCTGTATGGGGTCACCCAGGTGGGGCAGGAGGGCTCTTCTCCTGGTAGGGTGTAACTAAGAGGCAGAGTTATCCTGGTGGGTCTAATACCAGGTCAGCCCCTTTAGGAGGTGAGGAGCCTGCTCATATAAAGACTGTTAACCTCCTACCTGCCCTTTATTTTCTTCATTCCTTCTGCCTATCCCTTTAGTTAGTGTCACATCTCTCAGTCGGCCGAATTCTAGGCTCACACCTCCTGTAGCACTATATAACAGCCTCATCAGGGAAGCAGCCCTGGGAAAATGGATGAAGCACCATTCCCTGCCGGCTCTCTTCTCGCTACAGGTGGAAGAAAGATGAGCTAGCAATTTGCTGCTGGCCTGGCAAGACAGCAGTGAATTACGGCAGCTCCTGAGCCAGCTCAGCTGCGCTGGCGAGCGTTCAGGGAGAGGAGAAACCCTTCCCACAGGAGCGGAGGAGGGAAGCAGGTGTGTTATTCCCTTTTGTTCACTTGATGGCAGAGATCACAGAGCTAACACGGGCCAGAAGGGATCCTCGGCTCCTCTGAAAAGCCACATGCCCCCGAGGACAATCGATCCTCGTACTCGTGTTTGGCAAAGCACATTGTCCTGGCAGCCTGCCGTGGCAGAGCCCGTTCCTGGGCTGCACCGGGGCCGGCGACACACGCGGTGTCCCGGCACCTCCACAAAGACAGAGGTGACAGAGGTGCCAGAGCTGCCAGGGCTGCCGAGGGGACACCGCGAACCCGGCGCTCGAGTCACTGCATGAATGTGAGAAACGCCTGGAAAATTGCACAAAGCACTGAACAACCCGTGGGCAATTCTCTGTCACAGTAAAACTTTGGTGCAAATGAGAAACCTAACAACTGAAAACAGCTCAGATGCAATGGTAGGAAGCAAAAAGCAGCCTCAATTATCTACCACCTATGGGTTTTTTTTCCCCTCTCAGGATTTCTTTAGTCTCCTAACACTGCAATAAATAACGGACATAAACCAGATCCTGGGGCAAATTAAGTCCTGTGTGATACAGATTGCCCTCGACACATCTTTGGGCCAAAGTCTGGCTTTAGCTCACCACTGTTAAAATGCCAGGAGTTCAGCAGAGCTGCTCTGGACATCTGGTGGCATGATCAGGGTCAGAGGCTGGTCCCTGCTACATGCAGAAAGACTTTCTGAAACCAGCCAGAAAGATCTGCTCAAAAGATGCTCCACCAACCTTTGCTTTTGGGGCTGATGCAGATGATTTAATTGCTACAGTTTCTGGAATAACGCTGAATTTACTGATGGCTTTTAATAGAATGCTCAAAAAGGATTTCAGACGTGTCCTTCACAAGAGGCCATGAAGGAAACTCAGTAATAGTACGATAATTGCATTAGCATCTCCAGCGAGCCCAGGGCCGTGCGTTGGTGCGTGCCTTACAAGGCACGCAGAGAGGCCTTGCCCTACATACACAGGGATGGCAAAGTGGGAGAGAGAGGACAAGGATCTGCGTCTCACTGGCCTACATTAAACTGCCCATTAGAAACCTGCACCAAAACAGCACAGGTGCATCAGCAGATGCTCTGTTCTAGTCAGGTCAAATGGGGTTTATCCAGCTCACAAAACCTGCCCAGCCCTCCGCGGGTCCTGTGTAACTAAGCCTGGGAGTTGGCAAGCCCCTGAACAACACAGAAACATGGAGAGCATCCTTTTTGATCTTCTTAAGAGCCCTAGTCAGACCCCAAATGACAGGTTCCACAAGGAACCCAAATGTCAGGCTCCTGACTTGCAGAGGCACCTTTTCCTTGATGTTCACACTGAAACATTTGCCCTGTAAGCTTGCTGCAAGCCTCCTTCCCCTCCAAACCCCCCTGCCAAGCAAGGGACAGCACACCCAGATGCTGCACTGCAACAGGTGCTGCTGGACTCGCCTTGCTTGCGAGCAGGAAGTTAAATGGCCATTTAGCATGGCCAAATCGAGCAGAGGCACACTGGTGACTGTAACACGGGTGTATCACTAATGTGTGGCTATACTGAACCAATACATATGCCATAGGTACCGGTATGCGTGTATATGGGATTACACACACTCACTCACACACACACACACACACACACACACACACACACCTGTTTTATGCCCAGATACACTGTCTCCATCAGCTGTGAACGGCATCACGCTCCCCGGAAGGGGATGCAGGGGATCCCCGCCACGGCCGCTGGAGCCGGACACCTCACCGCCCCCCACCGGACCCCGCGGCTGCCCCCGAGCCCCATCCCGGCACTCGTCCCCGGCGGGAGAAGGGCGGGGGCCGGGGGTCCGGCTGCGGGCGGCTCCGCCCAGCCCAGCCCAGCCCCGCTCCCAGCCCCGCTGCGGCAGCGGGACCTCCGCGCCGCTCCGCGCCGCTGCGCGCCTGCCTCAGCCCCGCGCTCCGCAGGGGCCGGGCTGCGCGGGGGGCGGAGGCGTGGGCGGAGGGACGGAGGAGCAGCAGCAGGAGGAGGGAAGGGAAAAAGGAGGGAGAGAAGGGAGGGGGATTTACCCCATTGTCCTCGGCGGGAGCTGGGCAGAGCCGCCGCCGCCGCTGTGCGCAGGCTCGCCCGGCCCCTCGCCCGGCGCGGAGGAGCAGCAGCCGGCGGTAAGGGGAGGCTCCGCTGCGCTCCGCGCCCCCCCCTCCCCCCCAGCGCATCCCCGATGCCCCCGGGGCGGCGGCGGAGCTAGCGCGGGCGCGGGAGCCGCATGGCCCGCGGGGAGCGCGGCGGCAGCGCCCCGCCTCGCCGGGGCGGCCGGGGCGGCGGCGGCAGCGCGGCGGCGGCTGCGGGCATGGGGGCGCCGGGCGGCGCGGCCCTCGGCCCCGGCGCGCTGCCGCGGCGCTGAGCCCCCGGCCCTGCCCGCGCGGAGGAGGAGGAGGAGAGGAGGAGGAGGAGGAAGGACCCGATGGCGAACAGCAGCGAGCTGGGGAGCAGCAGCAGCCCGCACCTGCCCAGCGCCGGCGGCCTGCTGAGCGCCTCCGGGCTGAAGCTCGCCACGCTGGGGCTGATCCTGTGCGTCAGCCTGGCCGGGAATGTGCTCTTCGCCTGGCTCATCCTCAAGGACCGGCACCTGCACCGCGCGCCCTACTACCTGCTGCTGGACCTCTGCCTGGCCGACGGGCTCCGCTCGCTCGCCTGCTTCCCCTTCGTCATGCTGTCGGTGCGCAGCGGGGCCGCCTGGCCCCACGGGCCCCTCAGCTGCAAGGTGCTGGCCTTCCTGGCCGTGCTCTTCTGCTTCCACGCCGCCTTCCTGCTCTTCTGCGTGGGGGTTACGCGCTACATGGCCATCGCCCACCACCGCTTCTACGCCAAGCGCATGACGGGCTGGACCTGCCTGGCTGTGGTGTGCATGGTGTGGACCCTCTCCATGGCCATGGCCTTTCCCCCCGTCTTTGACGTGGGTACCTACAAGTTCATCCGGGAGGAGGAACAGTGCATCTTCGAGCACCGCTACGTCAAGGCCAATGACACGCTGGGCTTCATGCTCATGCTGGCGGCCGTCATCGCCGCCACCCACCTGGTCTACATCAAGCTGCTCTTCTTCATCCACGGGCACCGCAAGATGAAGCCGGCCCAGCTGGTACCGGCCATCAGCCAGAACTGGACCTTCCACGGGCCGGGAGCCACCGGCCAAGCGGCTGCGAACTGGACGGCTGGCTTTGGCAGGGGGCCCACGCCGCCCACCCTCGTGGGCATAAGGCAGGCCACCCACAGCCAGATCAAGAGGCTGCTGGTGCTGGAGGAGTTTAAGATGGAGAAAAGGCTCTGCAAGATGTTCTACATGATCACCTTGCTCTTCCTGCTGCTCTGGTCCCCCTACATTGTGGCCTGCTACCTGCGGGTCTTCATTAAGGCCAGCTCCATCCCCCAGGTGTACCTGACCACCTCCGTCTGGATGACGTTTGCCCAGGCAGGGGTCAACCCGATCCTCTGCTTCATCTTCAACAAGGAGCTCAGGGTCTGCCTCCGAGCCCACTTCCCATGCTGCCAAAGCATCCAGAGCACCCAGGGCACCATCCTTTGCGATCTCAAGAGCTTTGGGATGTAGGGGGGCTTTTCTCTTTCTAAAAAAAAAGAAAGATGGATATAAATTTCCATGTTTCTGCATATGAGCTCAAGAGAATGTGACCTGTGGGGGACATACTAAACCACCACCCAGCACCCAAACCTTAGGCTGTAAGAAGCTATTTTATTTATTTTTCTATATTTTGCGTATGCTCTCTTCAGAACATAACAGGTTGCTGTCTATGGGAACAGGTACTTGAGCAGAACACCCCCAAACCTTAGGCAGTAAGAAGCTGTTTTTTTCTTTGTGATTGTGTGGTTTTTAAAAACAAAACAGGGCTCCGAGTTTCTGGTCTTGCTTCTAACGTTTCTAAACATGATTCCAACAGATACGGATTAAGGCCATGACATTTTTTTTGTTTCCCTATTCCTGTCTGTTTTGATAAAGGCTTAACAATTTTACTCATGTAATATTTGATAAGGGCCAAGACAATTTTATACTAAAGTTATTTTTGATGACCTCAAGAGGTGTTGTTTTATTATTATTTGATTTTAAGTGAAGAACATGAAGAGGACGTTCCTAATGTGGTCAGAAGTCAGTTTTGGTGGGAGCTGTTGGGTTCATTCATTCTCAAATGGTTTGAGTATTTGAAGCTGTTAGTTATAACTTTTGCTTGACATGCAAACAGTGTAGAACTAATTTCAAATTTTCTTGTTGCACTATTAATTTGGTAATATTTCAGAACTATTTGTGAAACGTGATTTTAAAATACCAACTTTAAAAATAAGCAACTATAGCAGTTTTTAAAACCTAGATTGAAATTCATATTTTACTGCCTTTATAGGAAGTTATCTACAAACCTGGGTAATACTTGTACATTTTGACTGTTTTCTTTAATAAAATATTGAAAACCTTTACTGTATGTAATTGTTTCAGAATGGCAGCATTCTGCTTTGCTGACAAATAACTTGTGTATGTGGAAGGTTGTATGTCTTGTGTCTGAGTAGATTTCACAGCTAAGGTTATTATGGACAAGCACAATCCTTATTTGCTGTTAGATCTCAATTTAGGTGTTTATACCAATAAAAGTGACTAAAGCTATTTTTAAGAAGACTTAAATTCATGATGGGCAACAGGTTTAAATAGCACAATTCTTTGTGTCTGCTGAAACCAAATTTCTGTTGTAGCTAATTGCTCCTCTCTTAATGATAGAAGAGTGTGTAATTGTGGATGGCTAATTTTAGTTGGCAAAGCAGTTTTTTAACACTGTGGCTTGGTCAATACCATACTCATTTATAAACTATATTCTTAATGGGAAGCTTACATTTATTAAGCATGGCATTTTAACCTGCTCTATTCTACAAAAATGTCTCTGAAAGTATTTCAACCAGTAACCTGATGGCAGGATCCTGGCCCAGCTTCTTAGCTATCTCAGAGGAAGCTGTCCCTGAGGTGCTTCCCCTCTCTGATGGATCATGTAACAGTTCACAAACCTGTGCTGGAGCAAGTCTCACACAAAATAGCTGGAATACAGTCTGCATCTGCTGAGTATTTCCGTAGAGAGTAGTCCAAAACTGGTAGACATCAACTGAGACATAGTTGTCCTGTGACTATGAAGGGAGCACAAAAGAAGCATGGCAGATCAGAGGAGGGCAAAGGTAACAGCTTCAGATTGAGGCAGGGAATGAAATGAGGTGGGGCTCCTGGTTTGGTTTAAATCTTGTTTCCCCCCCCAATTGGGATTTGGACACCAGAAAGGCAGCATTTCCTGCAGTGCATAAGGAGAAGGTTGCAATTTGAGTTTTTTGGTACATTGCAGTACCAATGCTGCCAGAACTGGCCTCAGAAATATGACCATGGATGGGGTATCTTTAAAACAAAGCAAGACTTAATGATCATTTCTAAAGCTTCTAAAGCATTTTGAAAATGCACCTGGGTACAGAAGGAAAGCTGTCACATACTTCAGATCACAGCAGCAGCTGGTTATCTGTGCTAATTATATTTTCAGGCTGGAAAATAAGATAATAGCTTAGTGAGTCTTGGAGAGTAATGGAGTAGAGTTGTTTTACAAAGACTGTGGGGCAAGGCATGGATGCTGTTGCTGGGAATTGTGTTCCAAGTATACTTTATACCCCTGAATTACTTTTAGGTCTTTTCTGCAGGGTTCCAACTTTTAGAACTTTTCTCATATCTCATATTCCTCCCAGAAGCTGCCTACATAGTAGGGACCTAGAACTGTGATCTGTAACTCAGATCTTGCCACCTTTTTCCTAATCCTGCTGGTAACCAAGCCAATATTTTCTTTCTCTTTACTCTATTAAAAATGTCTGATATTTTGGCATCCTCTCTCTCTTCCAGGCTATAAGTAGTATGGTTATGAGTCTATTTAAACCACAGAGATGGGAAAATAGTTATTTTAAAACCTCCTTAAAAGCTGCAAGGACCAGATTTTTCACTTCTAGGAAAAAAATGAACACAAGTTGTAGAGTCAGTAGTATATGTGGGGGATGAACACTCACCTTTGGGTGACCTGATGGTTTTATTTAGGCTTGGCTTATCAAGCAGTGCTGCTGTATTGAATCCCAGCCTCTGTGCAGAGGCATCCCCTGGCTCATTGATGTCCTCACAAGATGGGTGATTGGTTCTTATCTGGTGAAGATAATGTGTGCTATGCTATTACCCATCAGTGGCAGCCAGACCCAGCCTTGCTACAGCACAAGCATACAAAAAAGAAAAAAAAAAAAAATTATACCATGTGTTTTGCTTGCACACAGCTTCCAGGGCTGTCTCAGGACTCCTGATATACTCTGAGGGCAAAATCATTGCTGTTTGAAGTTAATTTTATATTTTAGGTACTTGTGATGTTAGTCAAATTATGATCCAGGCTGTGGTAGTGCAAAAGAAAAGGAGCTCCAGTTGCTTTAATTCAGGGTTTAGATAGGTGTTCTACAATAGGGCTTAATTCCAAAAGATGTGAAACTAAATATCAAGGACATGGCAGAAAATTAAGGAGTATTCAGTGCCAGTACACCAAAACCACTACTTTGCTGGCTGAGAGTGCACCAAGAAAGTATGGAAAACTAGCAAGGGCTGGAGAAGCACCAGAGGATAAATATTCCTTCTGAAATCTGAGAAAATATAAAAAAGTTGCAAAAGGAAAAAAAAAAAAAAAAGGCACTTCCAAAGCACAGCATTCACATAGCAGCCTTTAGTCTGCATATGGGGAAAGTGGGTCACAGAGATTAAATGCTTTGACCAAGATCAGAGAAGGGGTGTCGGGGAGGATAAAAACCTGCTCTGGATTAAAAAAACAAAAAGAGAGAAATAATGTTGGGGAGAATGGAATGAGCACAGGGAGAGGTGGTTGCTGCTGTATGGACTGTGAGGTGTGGCTGTGAATCCTCCATCCTGCAAAAACCAGAGCGCTTTCAGTCTCACTCACAAGTGCCAAGGGTTGAAACTCCATGAGAGCTGAGCGTTAATAATTACTCCCACATGAGAAGTTAGTGCTGCTTGTACAAGTCCTGGGCTCTCTTACAAAAACTCAGGTGGTTTGAGCCCCTCTCCCCATCCCCACTGACCAAAACACAAAGTACCTGGGAGGTCTGGTGGGCTGCAGAGCAGCAGGGCTCTCCCATCGAGCTGTGCTTCACCAGAATGTACCTTCAGTCTTCTCTGCACCCCTCCAGGCAGCTGCATGGTACTTTCCCATATTCTGGGCACCACAAGTGCTGAGTACCACAGGAAATACCAATATCATCTCCCCCAGAGATTCTTCACAGTCTGGCTCAGAGGTCACAGCATGCTGCCTCTGCATATCTGTGGTGAGGGATTGCAGTTGTGCTGAGAGCTGCTCCAGAAAAATCTTGATTGCTGCTGGCATCTTCACTCACTCCCCAGGTATTGAACACACTCCTTACAAGCGTTTCCAGCCAAAATCTTCAAGTCAGTGGAGGTTTTTAGTATAGACTTAAATGTCAGGCCAGCTTGAAAAATGACACTGGTCTGAAACCTCAGTTAGCAGCTAAGATGATCTCTGATTTGCAGCACTCAGTGCCTGCAGTACTCTAGGGTGCTTATAGCTCTGCTGTTAGATTTGGGAAGGGTTTGCTAGGAAAGGAGCTGAAACATTTGGCCTCAGCCAAATTATGTTGTTGGGTAAAGGTCTCGTTCAGTGGTTGTGCTAGAGGTGAAAGATGAGCAGGGGATGTGTAGCCCACAAGCTGTCATCATTTGCTTTTCCAGTACCAGCTCTGCACAGAGGAGGCAAAGCTGCCTCCCAGACTGGTGTGAAGCCAGTAGCCTCGAGGAAAAGGGCAGGAATTTGGCTCAGTCTGATAGCAACAGTTCTTTCCTGAGGCTCTACCTGGATGTGGTGCAGCTACATCTTCAGAAGGCTGCTCTGCCATATGCTGTGGGACTGCCCTGGGACACACTGTGCAGAGCTCAGAGGAGAGCAAAGCTGGCGTTTTCCCTCTTTTCACAGAAAAGGATGTGGCTGGACCTCTGCCACTCACCCCACATGGTTAAGCACAGTCACCTTGCTCCTTGGAAGCACCTGCACTTGCTCAGAATTGCCAACAAACCGCCCTGAGGGGAGTGGCTCCAGAGTAACAGACAGATATTGGCAGAAGGCAAAGCTAAGTGTCACTTCATTAGCTCAGGTTGCAGATTGGATCATTCCCCACAGTATCAGAATACCCCAGAAACCTTATTAGACAGTTATGCTGCTAATCAAAAAAGTATTAGAAACATGGCAGGGGGGCTGTTTTCTAATAGAGGTTTCCTAAAGTCATCATTTTTTGCACAGCTTCCTTTGTAGTTGCTCAAAACACTGCACGGGCTATAATTAACTCTATTGTGATAGGAACCAGGAAGCATTTCCCATGCTATGATGTTCTTAGGCTTCAGAATATTAAAAAATACATGACGTGTTGAAGAAATGCAGCCATCCAAGAAAGACCATCCGTGAAGATGGTCTCCTAAAAGCTGGTGCTGAATTGTGCTGGGTTGGGGCTGTGCCTATGGATATCTTACCCCAAACCTCCTTTCATGCTGGTGACCTCTGATGCCATGTCATTCCTGAAGGATTTGTATGGGGTAAATCCTTATCCATCAGTTGTAGAACTGGTGACCAGGAGCTGATTTTCCAGCTTGACATCTGTGGCACTCTGACTTTCCCTAGAGCTGCTGATGCTGAGCATCTCCAAGCCTATTTTCACTTGGTACAAATCATTAACTGCCCCACACCTCAATGCTTTATCCCAAGAATGATTAGTTATTCACCTTTCTAATGCAGAGAACCACTGATGGCAAGATTATTATCACGGGTGAACAATTGCTGACTACCAAGCTTTCATCACTTTAAAGTCAAGCTCAGCCTTTCATGCACGCTGTTGCATTTCTGTATTTCTATTCATGTTTAATGACCTCAGCACTTGCACTCTGTCTTTGATCTCGAGTCATGCATGGCCGTACTGTGGATCTATTTATTGGAAGGCCACTGCATTCAGTGCCACATTTTTCTCATCTGTTGTGACCAGGTTGATAGCACAAAGCACTTTGTGTAGGAGGCTTTCAAGTTCAAAGCTAGTCTTGCAAGGGCACGGGGAAGCTGTGAAGTCACAGCTAATTTTAGTCAGTCATCATGGCATTCACAGAGTAGGCAGAAATCAAGAGATTGCCCGGTGGAGAGAAAGCCCATCCTAAAAGTTTCTGAACGTTATCTACTGGTATGTCATTAAAAAAATAATCCTGTGTTTGTGTGAGGATGATTAACCATTGGAACAAATCATCCAGAGAAAAAAATGGATCTTCCATCTGTGAGCCGTGCAGTGTGAGCCTGCGCGCCTGCCCACGGCACACCTGCCCAGAGCCTGCTGCCTGCCCAGCCAGGGCCCCTGCACCACGGTCTGGGGCTCAGCCCCAGCACACAGGCAACAAAAAGAAATCAGAAACACCAGGAAACAGCACCAGAACCCTCTCTGTCTCAGGGTGATTCACTCCTCCCTTTTGCTAACTGTTTTACAACACCCATTTTATCACAGCGTATAAACAGCAGTGCTTGCTTCTCTCGGAAATTTTAGCAGAGGTAGAGCTAAAATGGCTTTGTCATTAAGGAGGGAAACACAGGAAGATTCAGAGGAAGGGCTGAAGTCTGGGTGCCTTCTGACAGTGAGAGAAAGAGGAATGATTTAGTGGAATATTACCTCACTGCATCGAACCACTCAATCTGTCCCCATCTGTCACTGAGCACTTGCAGGAGGGTGCTGGAAAGGAAATGTTGAGTGGCTAGATAGTCGAGTAAATCAAGTGGGTTTTTTCCTTTTCCTTTCCTTCCCCTCCCTCATTAGGCTCTGCATGCTCACAGTACACAGCAGGTCCCTCAGTGTGCTGTGCCAAGGGTGAGGGGACAGCCCCTGGGTGCCTCAGGGCTGCAGTGGCCCTGGGGCACAGAGACCAGCTCGGGGTGCCCACAGGGCTGAGCTGCCCCTGTCTCCAGCAGAGCCCCAGGAGACATCTGGGTGGGGAGGAAGGTGGATGAAGAGGGAATATGTTCAGCCAAGCTGCAGTGACTGCAGGGGGAGAACGTGGGCACCTGAGCCAAGGAGCCAGCAGCATCACAGGCAGAGGTAGAGCTGGAGCTGAGGTGTGACAGCAAGGAGGGACATGTTTGGGCTGAGCATCACCAAAGGGTGGCCCAGCCTCCTGAGGGAGGCTGCAGGAACCAGGCTCTGCAGGACCTGCTACAGAGCTGCCAGTGGGGATAGAGAGCTTGGCAATGATTTTCCTCCCCAGTAGATTCTAAATACTCAGCAGGACAGACTTTTTCTTACTGTTTGTGCAATATCTGTCTGAGCCTAAGTGCTGATGTAAACCAAATCCAAATAGTTGAAGGCTCTGTTGCAATGTGTGAAAGGTTTGTTAGCGACTTAGGAGAATTTAATGAAAGGGTGGGGAAGGGAGCTGGAATTAGGACACCACCACAGTCAGGAAATTTTGCTGTTGGATTTGAAGGGGTGGGGGACCTTTCTGTCAAGGTTTCATCCATGTGAGAAAAGAAATTGGAGAGGAAAAATTTAAGAACCTACTAATTCTACAGGATGTGGTGAAATTTTTGGCAAGAGTGAGAATGCTGGCAGCTGCCTCACTGATGTCTTTCCCTGAGCTGACCCTTCTGGACCCATGAAAGAGGTCAGAGGTGTGCTCTGCTGCCTGGGCTCTCATATAGCCTGAAGGAGTAAATAAAGGGTGAATCCTGCACCCCCTGGAATTAATATCAGCTTTGCTGGTTTGCAAACTCCTTGCAGCAAGAGCCACATCTGCCTGTTTGTGGTGAAAGAGCCCACAAATCTCTGCATGAAATGACATGAGTGCACTCACATGTGCAAAAGAAAAAGTAAATAAAGACTACCCAGCCCTGCTTGCTGGGCTGGAACCAGGCCATGTTTTTAGTCTGCTTCTGCACTGTGTTACTGCCTTGGGTTTTACAAAGCCACATTATGCTTTAAAAGCAGATTTAATCCTTTCCATGTGTTACGATGCTGTGGCAGAGGCACGGCACCAGAGTTTGGGAGACCTGGTGGAATTCCCAGCCTAGGAAGGGAGACACTGCCCAAGCAGTGCAGTGCAGAGCTCTCCAAGGTCCATGGCCCATCCTTCCTGTGCCATCTGCTGGGATGCAGTGATTGCATCCCAGGCTGGCTCAGGCTGCAGCAGTGCAGGTACACACTAAGTACAGCACAGGCACTTGCTTTATGTGGTCTGGGAGATCTGTGAACTTCTGGGGACAGGGACATGCCTGTACCACTCTGATATCTGGTGCCTTAATTTGATTACATGCTTATTAGGAAAGGGGAAGCAAGGTGTTTGGGGTGGACCATCAGCCTGGGGTGCTCTGGGCACTCCTGGTACACAATTAATATGCACAGTCTCCCAGGTTTTGCAGAGGAGACTTTCTGTTCTTTTGGCATTGTGCTTGCCTTCATTTTCTGCCCCACTAAGCTGCTCACATTCAGATTTTTGGGAAACCCCTGCCACAGGGGGGTTTACACCTCTCCTCTGTGGTTAAATTGCTCTTTCCTCCTCTCCTGCACACTTTGCTGTCACCCTACGTTGTACATCTTTTCACACAACAAGCTGCCACCCATCCTTCTCCCTTCAGTGCACCAGGATTGCTCAGCATCAGCCTTTCACATCCAGCCTTTCCCAGCCCTGATGACCAGGCAGAGTGACCCAAAGGCTGCCACCATCCTCCAAGGAGGACCTGGGGGGACCTGCCCTGCCAGATCCTTGGAATGTGTCCTACTGCACTGGGCTAGGTCTGCCTGCACTCAGGACTCTCCTTGAGAAACCACAGGTGATTTGCTGATGTGCATTAAACTCATCTCCATTCCTGTGCTCAGAATTATTGATCAGTCTAATGACTGCACCCCTGCTGGTTTGCCAATTCATATCTATGTAACAGAGAAAGGCACATTGATTTTGCTGTTATCAAAATCCTCTTGCATTTGCACAGTCTATTCTCTTCCTGCAATTTTCTAATTCCTTCTGGAAAACATGTTACACATTGTCAGGATCAAACTCCTGAGACATCTTGTTTAAATCAAGGGATTCTTAGCACCTTCTGTTTCTTTTGAATATCCATCTGTGCAGAAAGAACAAATCCCAGAGCTGCTGGGGTAGGGAGAGGCACTGGCAAGGACCTTGGTCTGGGGTCACACTTGCCGGTGTCATCCTTTGCTTTGGTGGATTGTGCTGATGAAGAAAATTAGCTCAGTCCCTCTTGACAAGGAATGTTACATCATCTTCAAACACACAAGAGCTTTGGGGTCACAACAAGACTACTGTTTCCCACACCACTACAAACTAACAGTACCAACAATTATCACTTTTCTTACCTTAAAGTGTTCTCCATAGAGGTATGCATTATTCTCTTTTATCTTCCCAAATACCATGATGATCTTCAGCCAGTTCAGCTCCTTTCAGTTACTAATTCTGTAAAACCAGTATTTGACCTGTCTCTTCTGTATGGACCCACTCAGATTTGAGTCCCCCTTTCCACAAAACCAGAATAATTTACTTTACCTCTGTAACACTTTTTTTTGAAGTAGCAAAATTTTCCAGGGGTGAATTGTGGGCAGGACAGTGCAGACGAAGATGAGTTTCAGCTGGGCTTGCTGCTGCTCAGGAGCAGAGCCTTCCCTGCAGTCCCCCCCCACTTATAAGTGTGTGCTGGCTCAGCCAGCTGTGCACCCTCAAACCCCAAACACCTTGCTTCCCCTTTCCTAATAAGCACCTAATCAAATTAAGGCAGCAACTCATTATATGTGTTGGTACCTTTCCTGCAAGGCCTCTCTGCTCACCTAAAATCTGGCAATAAACATAGAAATGCCTCCAGTGTGGTGGGATATCAACGTTATTCTATAGCATATCTGTAATATCAATATTCATATAATATTAAAAATTAATGCACACGTTTCTATTAATAATGAAATTACTGCAATATTAATAAAGTTAAAACACACGTTGGCACAGATCTAAGTGCAGTGAATAAAGGGAAGTGTTTAAACCAGCCTGTCTCTTCATAGGCTGTGGGTATGGGGAATGAGGTTTATCCCCTGCTCCAAGGAGGTTCCAGGGCTGCACAAGTTCTGTTCTGTTTTCTCATCTGATTTCTCCTGCAAGGACCTCTCCCTTTCCTTCCTTCAAGGCAGGTGAGGAAGCTGTCCCTGGCCTGAGATACCTGCCAGGGTGATTCTGGGGCAAGCACAGGGGACTGCAGAAAACTTTTTTGTGTCAGGGTTGGCTTGAGGCTGGCCACCTTTCCTGTGGGGCATCCTGAGTCATTTGCTGTGCTCCTCAAGACAAAAGCTGGCTCCAGGGAAGAGCAGAGGGGACTGCACTGCATGGCCATTCACATTTGGAAATACTTGTGGTCACTGGTTTGCCTATTATCCATGTAAAGCAAAGGTAAAGGGTGCCCTCCCAGCCCCTTCCACCGCAGACAGAAATTAAAGGGCCTTTGCAGGTGGACTTGGGAGAGGAAATCTCCCCTAGGATGGGAGAAAAGATAATTGATTAGGGCAGAGTTTAGGAAATAATGGGGATGCAAAAGCTTAATCTTCCTTCCAGAATGATTCTCTCAAATCAACTAACCTCCATTGTCAGTGTCAATTAATGGAAATTAAATTACTAAAAGGGGAATCGTAATAATTATTGCCAAGTGAATATAGTGGGGATGTAGGACAGTGAGGTTTTGCCTTTATCTCTCCTACATCACAGGGAAGGTGTGGAGAAGCCCCTCAAGGACGAGTATGGAATAAGAAATCCCTCAAAGCTGCACCATCCAAATTCCCTGTCCAGGAGTGTCTGCAGGACACAGGAGCTTCCACTGCTACAGAGGGTGTGAACTCTGAACCCGTGTAATTGGGGCTGTTCTCATTACCCAGATAAATGCTTAAAGCCACAAGTTAATTGGCACAAATTATAACTACAAAGTTGCTCTCCTCTTGTCTGATAAACTCTCCTAGGATCTGGCAGGTCTGAGGCAGTCCTTAGGTATAATTCTTTTACAATGTCCACTCTTTTACAATGATACAAACCAGGGCTACTGCCTTCAGTAGGTGAATTAGGCCAGCAGGAGATGAGGAGCAGGGCTACTGTTTCCTCCCATGGTTCATTTTCTGTGCTCTGATTTTAAAAAATGGAGCAAGAGATGGGACACAGGCACATTTGGAGTGCTCCTATTTTTCTTCTTGATTATGTGTAAATTGAAGTCCGTGGTATTGAGCTTATTTGATGGGGACAGACATGGACAGAAAAGCAACCCCCACATTTCCAGAGTGCTCCTCATCTGCAAAGCCAGGCTTTGGGGGTGCACAGGGTGTTTGGGGAGCTCCCCTATTTAGTGACAATGGTATAATCAGGCTTGGGGGTTGGTTTTAAATCCAGGTTATGGGAATTTCTGCCATGCTGGCATGTCACTTTGAACTCAATAAATGACTTAGCCTTTCACCAGCCCTTTGGGTTAGTGTTGAGCCCCTCTGAGACTCCAGATCTAATACAGGCACTTTGTACCTGATCACATTAATGCAAACCAGATGTAAAATTACCCTTCAGTGGCACTTCAGTCCTTTTTTTTTTTTTTTTTTCTATCACCACTGCAAAGGGGGAGGCAAAATTCAGAGGCACTGGAGTGGGTACCCTGGGGATGGGCTGTTTTCAGCCAGGAGGATACAATCTCTCTCAAGACTTTTATTTCCCTAACATATGCAGAATCCACGAGGATCTGGCAATAACTAATGCAGCTATTCTTTTCTGTCCCCCAAGGAAGGCTGTGGAGCCCAGTAGAAGGTGCCTGGTAACTCCCAGGGATGTTTCTCCTCTCAGTTTTACAGGTCTGGCCTGGACACACTGTGCTCACTTCTTCAACCCCCCCCATCTCCACCAGCAGCAAAGCACCGATTGTTGAAAGATGAATGACTTCACTTTTCCAGTTCTAGCATATGTTTGCATGTCTGAGAGCAAGAAACATGTGAATCTCACACAAACTGTTGGAATTCCAGCTCTGGGGACTGACAAGTAAATATGAAGTCACACAGTATTTCATAGAAAACCCACAAATCTTATGTTTGCTGGGCTAAAGTTGATCCTTTGAGGCACCAGCCAAGAAAAACCTCTCATATTATTTACACCAACATTCCTCCAAATTCTGAAACTGCAGCTTGATTGAGGAATTCATGCCTTGTAAACTACAAGTTTCCCAAAAAACAGCCAGAGGCACATAATCTTTTGCTAAGCTAACCATAAGGAGCTCTGCTAGCTTAGGTGGTGAATCAAGTGTGGGATAACAGATTACACTGAATAAAAATGAAAAACCACAATGACAAAATAATGTTATAATATTAAAATAAATCAAATCATACACTGCCATTATTCTGATACAGAATTTTTGCACAGCAAATTTGATACATATACAAGAGGTCAGGGAGCCTATTAAAATAAACTTCAGGGTTCCTTTTTTCTTTAATATAAACTACATCTTAATACATAGTTTGAGATGATCAGGTAGTTTTACATCAATTCATGTAACAACAACTTCTCATCTTAGAACACTAAAATAAGTAAATATTTTAGTGCTCTGAATACTGAAATGTTTTGTTTCCATGTGCCACTTTTTAAAAGTGTAAAAACTACATCTATTGTTTAAACTTTTACCCTAGAGGTGTGCCTAACTTACAAATAAAATTATATTAATAAAGATATGAAATGACATGTAAATACAGTTCTTTTGGCAATTGTCATATGCTTCACACTATGCAGTTATCCAACTCTCAGTTCAGTTCAGGTCTTCCAAAGTGTCAAGACGTGGCCAAATTTTTCCAAAACTGGCAATAACTTGGATTTTTTCATTCTGGGGTTAAACTAGAACCATAAAGCCCACAAAATGATTCAGGAATGTCAAGCCCCTGCCCTCAGAGAGAGTTTTGCTCTAGTAAATGTTGTTTGGCTACCCCAAAATGAAATCATCACCATCTGTGAGTCCCTCCTGAAAACCTTGGCCACAACAGCAGTGTCTCATCTCCAGCTGATGTTGGTGAAGCAGGAAAGTCGTGCAGGGTTTCCCCTGGCAAGTAACCCTTTTTTGGTCACAACAATGAGAAAATGAAAACACTGAGCGGCTCTTTCGAGTGCAGAACAGTTCCTGCTAAAAAAAGACATCTTCTTTTCTGAAGTCTGGCAGACACCTGAATCTGCTGGGAGCAGTCCTGAGGCAGGCCAGGCCCGGCAGGCAGGGGCAGGTGTGGTGCATCCGCCGCCCGGGGAAGGGCACCTGGGGACAGAGCAAGCACGTCAGCTGCGTTGGGGTGGTTATTTTTTCCTTTTCACAAACAGGATGGGACTGCTGGGATACATTCCTTGAGCTTTATTTGCAGCATCAGCCTCATTACATGGCTGAGACGATAGGAAGATGGCAATACACACAGCCAGCAGCAGCCAAAGATTTCTTTGTTACAGAGCTTAAAAACTTTTTAGCTAACAGCATATTTACTATTTCCTACAATCAGTGACAGGGAGAGCCACAGCACTGGTGGCTGCGGGGATGAAATGGAGGAATATTGGGGATATGGGGAATGCTGCCCAGTTCCCTCCCTTCACAGCCAGAGCTCCCCACGAGCTGCAGCACAGAGCAGATGGCAAAGGCAGCCCCACTGTACACCCAGTCCAGCCACAGTTAAGAACAGGATGTTAATAGCCATGTTGCTGTGTAAATCTACATCTGTGACACATGTTCTCCATTTACTGCCATTTCATAAAGGAGTTTGTTGTGAAACTACACTGGCCTTTAACATCACGTTTTGTGGTGCCACTGTGCAGGGTTTTCTGCGTGTCCCGAATCCTGCCTTGTCACATGGCACAGAGCAGGACCTGGGAACCTTGGGATCCCGTGGTAATCAGGCTGGAAGGGACCTCTGGAGTCACCTTGCCTGACCTCCCTGTGAGCAGGATCCTTTTCACCACAGGGCAGAGGTTTCTCATTTCATCCCACCCTCCTCCAGCCACATTGTGCTGCAGGGAGCACATATGGAGTACATTAGACAAATTTAATTGTGCCATGACATGCACACGCACTGACAATCTTCAACAACTTGGTCACAAGCTCTGTCTCTTACAGGAGCCAAAAAGGACAGCCCTGTGGGAAGTGTCTGGGAGCTGTGGTGCTGCCAGCTGGCAGCACACACTGAGCATTCCCTGGATGCAGCAAAGGAGGCACAGAGGTGCAAAGCCTCCGCTACCAGCCAGGCAGGCAGCCCTAAATTCCCTCACTTCCAGATTTCTGTGTGGTTGAAGCCTAAAATTATAATATTAACATTCCAAGATTTTCTTGTGTCAGTGTACAAATTTTGTCTTTAAGAAAGTCCCACACAGTCCTCCATGCACGGTGGCAAGCACCAGCCTGACTCCAGTGACACCCTGCTGGAGGCAGGAGGTGGGCAGAGGGCTCACATCCCCTGCAGTGCCCTGGGCCAGCACCATCTGAAGAGCAGCCTCAGGACAAGAGATGTTGTGGGTTTCCCCATGCCACCCACCACAGCCCCTCTGCTCCAGTGTGAGCAGAGGCAACAACCTCCCACACCTGCTGGGGATCCCCATGGGAATCATCCCTTAGGGTGCCCACACCCAGCACTGCAGCCAAACCCAAAACCTGAGCTCTCAGCCTCCTGACAGCTCAGGTGATTTATTCTGAACATTTCACTTGCTGCAAGGAAATGTTCCTTTCATTCCCCATGCTGCCAAACCTCACCTGCCTGCAAACCCTGCCTGGCCCTGCCTCAGACCTGGCCTTGAAATTCCAGCTGGGACTGCTAATGGCATCAGTCCATCACCATCTAGTTGTTGAGAAGGAAACTAGAAGGTGGAACCCCAGCTGCCAAGCATCTCCTCCAGTTATCTCCTGGCTCCTCTGGATGTCCCTGGGGTGCCATGGCCATGGTGGTGCTGGATTTTGGCCTATCCTGCAGCAAATGAAAGGTTTTGGTGATCAGGTACCCAGCTGCTCCCTACACAAGTATTTACCGGAAAGGAACCACTGAGCAAACCCTCCTTCCTTAAAATAAACTCATTTCACGTTCTCCAGTAAATCAATTTGGTTTGTGTTTCTCAGGAAGATCAGTGGAGAAATTAAAATTAACCTCATAAAGCTTATAAATATCAGTGACTTAGTGTTTGGGGTGGACAGGCATCTACTCTGATTGTAATTATGCAGACAGTCAGCTTGAAATATATCAGACAGTTTAAATTATTGCCCAATAACAATACGCTCATAAAACCCTCTAGAAGACAATTCCTCTTATCCTAATTCCTGGTAATGGAAAGAGCCCTTACAAGAAGAACCTGCTACATCACATAGTAAAAATGAACATTTGGTCTCCAATATCACAGCAGAAGTTTTAAAAATTTAACTGCAATAAAATAGAGCCTTAAACCTCCTAAAACTGAGAAAATAAACTGAGAAGCCAGGCCTTGGATGAAAGTGAGAGAGGCAGCTAACTAGCTGCACATTTATGATCTGAATTTATTGCTTTATATCTTCCGCTTGTGATGACTCTTGGGCTGTGCTCTTCCCTGAGGATGACTCTGAAGACCATCAGGTTCTCAAGCTCCCTGGTAACATCCCATGCAATCTCTTGTGTTTTAAATAAGCAGCTTTTTTTCATACTGCATAAGAAATACATAATTATATAGCCTTTAATAAATGCACTTGTTAAAATCATTGTATTAATAATACAGTGTGTGTGTGTGTATATGTGTATATACATAGATATTTAAAATTAATAGGTAGAACCGAGACAAAGAGAGCCTGTGGAGACTTTTCTCAAGCCCAAATGTGTGTCAACACTTTCTCAAAGCACCAGCTGTCCCAACACCAACTGGTGACATTTTTATGCTTGTGACAGGATCTTGTCCACTGCCACTGGGGTTGGTGGCACTTGCTGTGCTCCTGCTCACACCAGGAGGGATTGGCAGGGCTGGGCTTGGGAACTGCCAGCGCTCCTTTGGATCAGGCAACAAAACAAAACAGCAACGACAAACTAATAAGAAAACAATCTGGGAAGCGTGTAGTGCTTTCATCCTCTGATTCCCTTCAGCATAATTCTGACACTAATGCACTTCCTTACGCAGGTGCCTCCATCTCTGCTCCCATACAGATGCAGGTGGCTGGATATTGTAAGGAATGGGAAGCTTCCCTGCCTTTCCACCACGTCTAGGCTTTATGCCATGTGCTGCACAGCTCAGGACATTCCTCCAGCCCCCCAGTGAGGTACTCACTCTGTGACTCAGGGGGTGGCACTCGTCTCCCAGGTTTCCCATGGGGGTGCACATCCTGAGGCTGCGGATCCAGAGGCTGACGGCGCAGCACATTCCGGCCCCGCACTGCTGGTCTCGGTCACAGGCCTGCAGTTCAACACAGCATTAAGCAAATTACATGAATAATAAATGTCGTCCAGAAATAGGACAGATCAGGTGCTCAGGAGCTGCCTCTGGCACCCCTAAGTTACCATGGCTCATTAAGGTGGATAATAGGATTTAAGGCTGGTTTGCAATACTTGTGTCTCCCATGGATTGGAACGTGCAGGCTCCTGGCACATTTTGGAGTTGGGACCAGGTTGTTTAAAGCCAGGACCATACACAGAGCTGCTCTGGGCCAAACCCAGGACTGTCAGTGATTTACAGTCCAAACTTCTGAGCACTGATAGACCTTGGCATGTGCCACTCACTTTCCCAGCTCCCAAATCAGAGCCTGAGTGAGCTCAGGCAGGAGCAAGGACCAACCACACTAAACTTGTCACCAAAAGAGTCACCAAACCAGTCTTATGGAGAAGCTGAGATAGGAAATCAACCATCAATTTAATGACTTTTAGGTAACTATTCCTTCTAACTTCACATGATAATACAATGGTTGTGAGTGCCCTTGCAACACTGCAAGAGTTTTGTTAGAGAAGCCCAAGTGGAAGTAGCTAAAACAAAAGTTTAAATGTGGACTCTGTGGTTGTTGTCTAGAATTACACATAACTAAAAAAAGGTCTTAAGAAAAGCTTTGCATAAGTTCTCACCTCCAAAAAAATGCTGCTGTGGTAGCATTCCACTTCACAGGAGGCAAAAAAGTATTTTACTGCTTACCCAATACAGCTTAGATAAGCAGAAACCAAAATGCAGACTGGTGGGTATGTCTTTAAACCCACAAACCATGAAGAGCAATTGACACATTAGGGTTTGAAAACATGCTACTGTACATCTTTCAGTTACTTTTTAATCAAAAGCTTATATAGATTTAATGCAAAAACCAGTCTCCTTTCTCCAGTGAGAATTGCCATCAGTTAAAGGTTCTGCTTACATCCTGAATGTAAGCTTGATTAACTTACTGCTCTGGGTGTCTGGCAGCAGCAGTGAGAGATGGAAGGCACTGGTCAGCACTACGTAAATGGGAAACTCATAAAAACGTACGTAAATGTTGATAACAGCTCTGGGGAAGGCACATTCCCAGAGTAAACATGCTCTTGAGGGGAAAACTCACTGGTCTTACCTTGGGATTTACATGATAAATGGCTTTAGACTCTACTCACTGGGTAAATATTGCACTGACCAGCAGGAGCCAGATCAAAATACAAGTTTAAAGCTCAGTCAGTAGTTTAGGAAGAAGCTGTTGCATTAGGATCACTATTAAATAGTGTGTGCGACCCAAACAGCTCCTAAACACAGAGCTCTGTGCTGCAGGCAAGCCCAAACACAGAGCATTTGCTTGTAAGACTAATATGGCCATAAATCTACCACTCCAGCCTGCCAGGTAGATTATACTCACTTTCTGACCTCTCTCTTAAAAAAATAAAATAATAATAATTTGAAAAGTACTCTAATGATATTATTTTGCCCTTGTCACAAATAAAAATGCAGGTACAGTAATTCTGGCTGCCCCCAGCACACTGCTGAGGTGTCCACTGCTCAGCTGGAATCACAGGCTCTGCTATTTCTTTGTTATTTCTTGTCTTGCAGCTCCCTTTTTTTCTTAGTTATGTATCTCAAAGTCCATTCATCTCTGTGGGACTGGTCCTGGGGTGAAATACCACTCAGCTGAAAAACCCACCTGGGTGTGTTCTACCAAACAAGTCCTGAATGTCCAGGCTGAAGAATTTCTTTCCTGACCTCACACACACATTTACATTTGGCAGAACTTTTAAGGCTCCCTTTCCAAAAATGTATGACAAGTTTTGAAAATATTCAACCCAAGTGTTCCTGCCCACACCTTATCTGCAATTTGTAATTCCTGCTGCTACTCCTAAACTTCCCCAAACACCACATGAGCACCTCATTTAAACACAGTTTTCCAGAAAACCAGCCCAAGAATATGTCCCAGGTGAAATGCCAGCTGCAAAGGCAACAGGTTTCAGCACAAGAACCACCACTGAATTAAGGAAAGCTTGAAAAAAGTCCTTAAATTGGAAAGGAAAAACACCTTTCAGGCTCAGGGGTTGGGGAACACCTACGTCATCTCTCATCTGAGATTTGCCTGTTCATCTAAAGCCAAAAATGCATCACAGTGGTTTAAACAGAAATGCTCTGCAATAGTTAATAAAGTAACATTTTCTAGTTCTAATCTATTTTTACTTTTTGAATCTGCCTTGTCCCTGATCTATTATTCAGTGCCTCACAATTACTTTATTTAATGGGTTAATTATGCTTTCAAGGTGTAGCCACAACTCTAATAACAGATAAATTGCTCTTCTGTTGCTGGGAATGTTTCTACTTAAAAGAATCTTGAAATCCTCAATGATTAAAAATTCCTTCACATTCTCTGCTCTAAAATAAATAATCAGTCCTTGGAACTGATCTGACTTCCAGGGAAATGCCCACAAGTTGTTTCATGGGCTTGAGGGGTCTGGACAGGGAGCCTGGAGAGCCACAGAGAAATCCACTGCTGTGAGTGCAACTTCTGATGGTTACAAAAGACATGTGAGATCTCAAAGGAATGCAAATGCTGAGTTATTAATCCAAAGCAAACACTTAAAAAATCATTTAACTAAAAAGTGATGCAACGCTTTGGGTTAAATAACGTCTTTAGGAAAAAAAGTATTTTCACAGCCAGAGTAAATCTTGAGCCTAAAAACAACAGAGACTTGTTTGCAAGGAGTGGCTATTGAGAGGGAAAACGATCACAGTCATAGACAAAGAAAAAAAAGAAGGAAAATGGAGTTTTCTGAGGATTCTAATCCTGCCCTGTACATGGAGGGGCTGGAGGAACTTGGGGTGCACAGTGAGCAGTGCAATGCCCTGAGCCAGACCCTCTCAGAGCAGATTTGGGGACAGCTGGGGCTGCATGCAGGGAGATGGGAGACAGCTCCAGCCCTGGAAAAGCAGCAGGATTCTCTGCACACTCCCGGACCAGCCTGGAGACAGCTCCCCCCGAAGACATCCCTGCCCCCAAAGGAACAGACCCCACGTTGTGGCATCCCCTCACCTCAGAGGCCCACGGGTCTGGCATTGCCCACCGCCGAGACTGACACATCCTGGCATCACTCACCGCAGAGAGTCCCTCGGGCTCTGATACCACTGAATCCAGACCATCCCTCATCCCTAGAGATGCCACGGCCGGTACCACTTATCCCAGACGGACACCAAGCCCTGTCACCTCTCATCACCTGGCACTGCTTTCCCTCCCACGTCCTCGTTGTCACTTATCCCAGCTCCGGCCATCCTTCACCGCACTCGGCGCCGCTCTGTGCTGGCACGGCTGAGTGCGGACAGACCCCGAGTCTCGGCAGTGCAGAGAGCAGAGATGCCCAGGGAGCAGCCCCGGCAACAGAGCGCTCCCCTCTCTCCTGGCATCCCGCACGGCAGCAGAGCGCTCCTCTCTCTCCTGGCATCCCGCACAGCCGAGCGCTCCCCTCTCTCCGGGTATCCCTTACGGCAGCAGAGCGCTCCCCTCTCCCGGGTATCCCGCTCCCCTCTCCCCGGGCACCCCTTATCCCGGGCGGTTCCCCCAGTCCCGCTATCACTCCCTGCGAACAAACCCCAACTCCCGTCCCGCCGCCGCGGCGGAGCCCTCTGTCCTTCTGTCCCTCTGTCCCTTTGTCCCTCCCTCGCTCCCCGCCGGTGCCGGCTCCCGTCGGTGCGGTCGGTGCCGAGCGGCGGCGCTCACCCCGGTGCTCACCCCGGTGATGACGGCTCCGTGTCCCGCGGCCAGCAGCAGCACCAGCAGCACCGGCAGCATCGGCGGCAGCGCCGGCGGGGCTCCGCGCAGGCTCCGCATGGTGCGGCGCAGCGAGCCGGGCTCGGAGCCGCCCCGCCGTTATAAAGCCGGGGCTGAGTCACCCCCGCCCGGCAGCGCCGCGGCCGCGCACGCACCGCGCACACACAGCACACCGCGAACACCGCGCACACACCGCACACACACACACCGCGCACACCGCGCACACACCGCACACACCGCACACACACCGCACACACACCGCACACACACCGCACACACACCGCGCACACACCGCACACACCGCACACACACCGCACACACCGCACACACACCGCACACACTGCGAACACCGCGCACACACCGCACACACACACACCGCACACACACCGCGCACACACCGCACACACACCGCACACACACACCGCGCACACACCGCGCACACCGCACACACACCGCGCACACACACACCGCGCACACACCGCACACACACCGCACACCGCACACACACCGCGCACACACCGCACACACACCACACACACACACACCGCACACACCGCACACACACCGCACACACACACCGCGCACACACCGCACACACCGCACACACCGCACACACACCGCGCACACACCGCACACACACCGCACACACACCGCACACACACCGCACACACACCGCGCACACCGCACACACACCGCGCACACACACACCGCGCACACACCGCACACACACCGCACACCGCACACACACCGCGCACACACCGCACACACACCACACACACACCGCACACACCGCACACACACCGCACACACACACCGCGCACACACCGCACACACCGCACACACCGCACACACACCGCACACACACCGCACACACCGCACACACACCGCACACACACCGCGCACACACCGCACACACACCGCACACACACACCGCGCACACACCGCACACACACACCGCGCACACACCGCACACACACCGCACACACACACACCGCACACACCGCACACACACCGCACACACACCGCGCACACCGCACACACACCGCACACACACCGCACACACACACACCGCACACACCGCACACACACCGCACACACACCGCGCACACACCGCACACACACCGCGCACACACCGCACACACCGCACACACACCGCACACACACCGCACACACACCGCACACACACCGCGCACACACCGCGCACACCGCACACACCGCACACACACCGCACACACCGCACACACACCGCGCACACAGCGCACACACACCGCGCACACCGCGCACACACCGCACACACCGCACACACACCGCGCACACACCGCGCACCCACCGCACACACCGCACACACACCGCGCACACACCGCGCACACACCGCGCACACCCCGCACACACACCGTGCACACACCGCACACACACCGCACACACCGCACACACACCGCACACACACCGCACACACACCACGCACACCGCTCCCAGGTGCGCGGCTGCGGGTAAAGGGCGACCGCATCAGGATGGTGACAGCCCGGGGGAACATCCCGCAGCACGCTGGGGACATCCCGCATCAGCACTGGGGGACCGGGGCTTAGGGGGTAACATCACACAGCGGTGTTGGGGGAACGTCCCAGGGCTCGGGGGAAAACCCCACAGTGTGGCTGAAGGATTGACCACAGCAGGGGTCGTCCCAGGGCTGGCTGGGGTACACCCTGTAGCAGGTATGAGGTTGTCCCACAGGAGATCTAGGGATTCATCCCAAGGCTGGCTCTGGACATCCCACAGCAGATTAGGGAGTAGGGAGGCATCCAACAGCAGTTTAGGGGGGAAACATGCCACAACATTTGGGGACATCAGGTCAGAGCACATCCCACAGTGGGGCAGTAGTAGCCCACAGCCACTGGAGCCAGCAGGGACCAGTGCCCATGTTCCCTCTTCTCCCTGGCCAGCAGCAGACCCAGACCCAGTGTCACCCCTGCTCTCTCTGTGAACAGAAACCACCTGTAGCCCTCAACCCAGCCTCTGCTGATACCTGGCAGAGCTGTGGACATGGCCATGAGGGACATGCAGGCTGTATTCATCTTGTCTGGGACAGAACAGCATCAAAAGTACCCCACAGTCTGAGTAAGAATTGGACCAATCTCAATTCCTGCCGGAAGCCCAGAACCCCTTTGAATTCCTGTTCTCCCGTGGTTCTCCCCTCCTTGCCATGGGCAATCTCTGCCTCTGCTGAAGCCCTCCCTGCTCCCATGGCCGCCAGGGCCACAAGAGGAAAACAGCTCCCTTCTTCAGCAGGGCTGGCTCCCACCAAAGATCCATGGAAAGACAGAAGCAGGAGCACTGGGAGCAGAGCCCCATTCCAGAAGCTCTGGTTCTTTCCAGCACAAATGCCAGGGCATGCTCTCGTGGTCTCAGTGAGCACCTGTTCCTACATGCACACCACTGAAATTCAGCACAAACCAAGGCCTGATCATTAAGGGTGGTACCTTTGTGCACCGCCATCCTCTGTGGGAGGAGGACATCAGTGAAACACATGCAGTATTTCCTTCCCTTCTTCTCTCACTCCTTTTCTTCTCTCTTTTCCTTCCTTTCCCAACTCTTTATGCTTCTTTTTGCCTTTCTTCTCCCTCCTAACTTCCTTTTTTTCCCTTTTCCTGCCTCTCTGTTCCTACTTCCATCTCTCTCTCTTTATTCTACTCCCCTCCTCCAGTGTGTCCCGTTCTCACAAGTAGGTCCCGTTTTCACCAGATTTTTCAATTTATATTTTTGTTCCAACAGGGAAGGCTGAGCCTTTGCAGAGCCCACATTTCCCTGAGCCGTCAGCCAGCCTCGTTCCTTGGCTGAGGTGAGTCTGAGTGTGGCTGAGGGGGAGCAGGGGCACCGAGCCCCTCGCGCGCTCCCGCTCGGTTCAGTCCCGGTCAGGAGCTGTCAAATCCATTCCTTGGTGGCCTCCCCTCGGGGGCTCACTCTGTCTGGAGGTGTTTTCATTACAAACGTGGCCTTTTTGGGTGCTTAGGGTTATTTTGTACAAGTGCATTCAAGACAAATATGGGCTGGGTAAATAGGGTTTAGTCCGAGGATGCTTTAAAAGAAAATTGGGATAAGCCAATTTTGACGTGAAAGGATTAAAAATAACTGGGATGTATCCTTAGCTGTTGTAAACTCATGTTGCTGCATGAAGCACTGGCAGTTTAAACCAGGTGAAGGGATTAGCTTATTTTAAATTCTGTTTGTATCCTAGAAACTAAAAATGAATGTAAGCCAGGAATGATTATTTTCACAATCTCCAGGTGTCCAGAACTTTTGAAAACAAATAATCACTTTCTGCTCTAAACCTCCTGATCCTCTAAAAACACTATAGAATTGAGGAGAAATAATAAGGAGGAAGGGAAGAATTTTGTGCAGGTTTGTGTAGACTCAGTCATTTCTTCTAAAAGACATTTGACATAAAAAGTATCATTTATGAAAGGTTGTCAATCCTGAGCCTGGAAGGGCAGCATTATACATTACAATGGAGATGCTACAGGCTTACTAGAAGCCACCCTAATGTGAATATTCTTACTACCAACTTGAGCTAAAACTGGTTTGCTATCAGAAGAGACCATTCACATTTGTATGGCCTTTAGGTGACTTCAAAATGAAATATTAATTAATTCTGATTAAATCGTTCCTCTTCTTAAAAAAAAAGGTGAAAGTTGAGGAGATGAATTTCTGAATTTCAGTGTCACTACAATTGTTTTACTGCAAAAGTAGTAAAAATCCACAATGTGTCTTAAATGTAAATCCTCACAGTGCCCATCTCATGAATGCAGTTGGTGGGTCTCTCTGGCTCTTCTCAAAGCCTCAGTTTTACTGAAGACTATCTATGAGTAGGCATTCAAATAATTATTTGGCATATTCAAGTGATAATGCACTACAGAATTTACAGAATTTTGAAGACTAAGAATGTGAATACATCAGCTATCTAAAAAGATAATTTTCTCATAAAAGAATTGAGAAGAAGCATGTAATGCGAGACAGGAGAATTATCTTTTTGCCCTAAAAACTCTCTTAATAATGACAGTATCTAATTTGTCTAATCTTTGTCACTGTATATCCAAAAATGGTCTTGATTCAGCAAAATGGTGAAAACTTGCTGACTCTTGTAGAGGAAGAATGTATTTATTTATATCAGATATATTAAAATGATTAGTCTAGGTGTAAAGTTCACCCAAGGAATGAAAGACCTCAAATCAGTTGCCTGTAGTGCCTGAAATGACCTGAACACACAAGAATAAATAAATAAATAAATAAATAAATAAATAAATAAATAAATATTCATTCAAGAATAAATGTTTAAGCTGTACCCTGAGTTGAGATGTAGTCCAACATTTCTGCTTTAGGTCAATAATTAATGTTCATTAATTAAAGCAGAGGTTGACAGACAAACAGCCCAAGACTCTTCTCAATCATTTGTCTTCTCCCTTGGGGTCTGTACATGAGGCAGAACAGACCATTTCTGCTGACATTAATTTGGGTCCCCAGCATTTACACGACCACCATTTATGTTTTTTTGAGTTGCAAATATTTCTGTAAATGACTTCTCAGTTTGCTGCCTCTCTCTCTGATGTGGCTGGAGTTGGCCAGTGCCTTCCCAAGTTACCAGCAGCAGTCTGGCAGAGAAATGGAGGCTTCACACCTGCAGCTCTCCCTGAGCCTGTAAAAGCCAGCTGGGATCTGAGGTGTGAGTGGCTCAGCAAGCCTGGGCACCCCCTGTGTGGGGCTGGATCACACAGTTTGCATCATGTGGAGAAAATGAGGGGCAGTTCGGGCTGTGAGACGCAATTCTCACACGTGGCATTGCCCCTGGGGACATCCATGGGGCTGCTGCTTGCGGGAACTTGCAGCACTGGCTGAGAGCTCAGCATGTTTCTGCCCCAGGATGGGAGGCAGGTGAGGAGAGCAGCAGCGTCCACGCACCTCATGCTCGTGCCTGGCCTCTTCTGACGTCAAATAAACTAATTTCTAAAAAGTCTAAACACAAATGCTGATGTTGGGATTAGAAGAGGCACTCTTGTCTGAATTCCTACCAAATCAATCCATAAATTTCACTGGTGAATCCAAAATGTAGAGAAAAATTGCGTTTTAACCTAGCACTTAAGAGATACCAAGCACTGGCTGACAGCAATGAAGACATCTTCCCTCAGCAAACTACTCTAACTCTTAAAACCTCGTTTCCAGTTTGAATTTCACTGATTTGGACCAGCATATAATATTAAGCCCTCTAATATCAGGAGTTTTCACCTTCCATGTGTAATAAGCTGGGAAAAAATTCCACAGTACCTGTTTCACTACACAGCAACAATTTTGCCACCAACAAGTGATTCTGGTAGCTCATCTCCATAACCTTTCCAATAGATCAACAAACTGCAAAGTCTCTGGCACAATTTCAGGAATATTGTCATCCCCTGGCAATAGCCACACCGTTCTATTCTTAGTTATATAATCTTGCAGCCCACGTCAACAATCAGTGTATAAACAGAAATGTAGTGAATATCCTAATAAAAATGAAACAGATTGACAAAGAACTTCAGCAATAAAAAAGCATCCACAAGTGATTTTATTTCTGGGGTCAGACAAGAAGTAGTTGTAATGAGTTGCTGTTGCATGATCTGTTCCCAGTGCTCCCGGTGCCTCATTACGCTGCTTTTCAGCACTGCTGTTGTCATAGTAGTCCCTGAAGATCCTTATGTAAGGACTAAGATGATGGTTCTGCAGTATGTTAAAAAAGAGCATTTAACAGATAAGTGCTAATGTTCTAGATTAGGGGTTCTCACTCCCTTACTCTGCACTAGCTCATGTAATTGCATGAATCACTTTGATTGCAAAGTACATGCTCTCCTGTCAGCTTAGAGGGATTGAAGTGGAATATTACAGAGTCTGCTCAGGAAACAGTGCTAGAATAAGAAAAAGCCTGCAAACATACCACAAAAACTAACAATTCCTAGTTACTCATGAAATTTGCTTCTTTGATTTGCTCACAGATTTTATTTAGACTTTAGTGCAGACATGACTGCGTTGGCAAAGTCCAGGGCAGCCCAATTCCAAGTGATTCAGCAGGAACTGTGGATTTATGTGATGGGCAGGGACTCCATGCCTTTCTGTAATTTTCAGATATGTCATTTGAAAAATGTAGAGTTCCTGCCAAGAAGATACAGAATTGGTTTGGGGAGTTCACTGGACTTTGGGGAAACATTCTTTCAGCCTTTTTTCTTCTGCTGCTGATTGCTTTTGGTGGGAAACAACTTTCCCCTACACACCAAAATGGGCCATGAGCTGTGAGCTGTGGGCAGAGGATCCTCTGGTGGAGCAGGGTCTCTCCCTGCACACCTAAGCTGGAGAGTGAGGACATTTTTCACTGAAATGGGACTTACTGGGCCATGGGGGCAGGAGGTGGGGAGGTTTTCATGGCCACAGAGATCTACCAAACACCAGAACTGGAGAGGAGTCATTCAGGAGGGCATCATTGTAGATCTGCTCCCACCCTGAACAGGCAATTTATCCTATGCCTCAATGGGATCTGGTGAGACCAAAGCCAAGCAGGTTTTTTAGGCTCATATTCACTAAACAAACCAACCCAATCTTCCTCCCTGCCATGCTCCTCATGGGTCCCTCTGGTCCCTTCCAGTTCTGCCTTTTCCACCTCTCCAGGCACCACACAAGTCTCCTCTGTGTCCCTCATCATGGAAACCTGTGGGAGCACTATGAATGCTGCTAATCCCTGGCTTGCCACTGTCTCCAGAGGGACCAAGAAGAGGTCACTTGTTCAGTTTTTATTTACTGAATTGGTGCCATATGGCTTCCTTAGATTGCCTGCAGGGAACAGTTTTTTGGTTTTTTCTCCTTAACACACAGTTTAGTTTCTGTTTTGTTTTTGTTGCTTTGCTTTTCCACTGCTTGGCTGGAATGTGGTGGAGGCCAGCGAGAGGATCCAGGGCAGGTTGTGCTCCTGCCCCTGTTAGCATATTGGGTCTGGAAAGAATTAACCAACGAGGCAATGCCCAGAGAAAAGAGTCAGTTGTTGTGCAAATTGCCAGAATTTCACCACTAAAATCCCTTCTTCTGCACCGCTGTTCTGTCCCACTGTCTTCCCAAGGCCAGTGGCAGCTGTAGCTGTTCTCCTGTTCATTTGGGGTGTGTATGGCAGCTGGGAGCAGATCTCTGTCCATTCCACAGGATGGGGCATCCCCCACTGCTGATGTGGGACTGGCAGCTCCATGGCTCTCCAGCCTTCCCTGGCCCTCTGAGCGTTGGTCATCCAAGGCAGAAACAGGGAGGGCACGTCCACAGAGGATCTCACCCACTTACCCATCTGCCTTGGCTTTCAGGCCCCCCAGGAGATTTTTTTAAATTTTAATTTCTCTCCCATTTTTCTCATTTCTGACTTTTTCCTTTCATCCTTGTAGTTTGTGCTGCTTCATCTGTCACTGCCATGGGAAGGCAGGTATTCCCAGCAGAGCCCATCTGAGGGGCCTCCAGGGCCTGGAGTACCACTGAGTTCCTTTATCTCCTTTTCATCCATATGCAAGATTGCTCAGAAGGGTGAAAATTCCAGGGAAATGGCATGTTAGCAAAAAGCATGCATTAACAACCCTGTGGGGATGGCTGCAAAATGCTTTCCCTCACCAGAGCCACCTCCAACACAGAAACTTCACTTACTTCTCCCTTAAGGATGAACTTAGAAAATTGCAACGTCTCTCTAGTGAGTTATATTCCTAAGAATCCCAAAGCACTTAGTAAATTACATTCTCCTGACTTCCTTCAGCTGTCACTGGGGTATGACCAGAACTGGGATGACAAATGGACAGGGTTTAGCTTCTCATGCCCTCGTTAAAAATGAACTTTGGCTACACAGGAGAAAAAACCCCACCCCCTGCTCAGTAGTGGTGCAGTTTGTGGATTTCTCTTTGGATGCACAAAATAAAGTGCTAATGTGCAGCTTTGATCTGTTTGGGCTGTTCTCAGGAAATACCATGGAGTTTTGAGCCCCAGAAGAAATCAGCACCTTGACTTTATCTTTTAGCTGGGTACAGCTGACAAACAGCCGTGACGAGGGCGAGTCCTGCACACGCAAGTGAGGGCACAGCCTGGGGCTGCAGCCCTGAGGTGCCTTGGCCTTGGCTTGGCAGCCCTGAGATGCCTTGGCCTTGGCTTGGCTGGCTCTGACCTGAGGTGCACAAGTGAAGGCACTGTCTGGGGCTGCAGCCCTGAGATCCTTTAACCATGGCTTGGCTGGGTCTGAGCAGAGGTGAGGGCACAGGCCAGGGCTGCAGCCCTGAGATGCCTTGGCCTTGGCTTGGCTGGCTCTGAGCAGAGGTGCAGCAGCCCCAGGTCAGGGCAGGGGAGCCCCAGCTTTGCTTTCCAGGGAAGAGCGTGACCCACAGCGTCATCGCCTGAAAACGACCTGCTACAAAAGAGAAATCCCGCACGAATTATCCACCTCATCCTCCCACTTCCCGCTCTGTTCTCCCGCCAGCTCGCTTTTCAAGAGCCACTAGTGCAAAGGGCAGCTAATTATTCCAGGAATTCAAATTGGTTCCTTTTATGGCAGAGATCAAACAAAAGCAAACCCCCAGCAATGCGGGCTGGCGTTGCTGCCTGCCTCAGCTGCCAGCCCAGTGCTGGGAAGATGAGTCTCATCCTCCCAACAGCTCATTATCTGGGCAGAAGTTGCCAGAAAACAGATGGGGAGGAATGGAGGTACAGGAGGATGAGGATGGCACAAGGCTGAGGGAAAGGAAGCAGCAAAAGGAGTGTGGTTTGATAGGTGAAAGTGTGACAGAGGTTGGCCATGCTGGACCACACAGCCCAGCAGCAGCTCTGTCGTCTCAAAACCACTTTACTGGGTGCTGCTGGCATTGTCTCAACTCCAATTCCAGGGTGACTTTGTGGAATGGCAGGGGTTTTTGGGCCATGAACACCCAGGAGGGCTCATCTGTCCCCACCACAGACCTGCCCCATCAGCCAATGCCCCCATGCTGAAGACGTGGACCTGCACCACCTCATTTGCTGCCCAGGTTCCCAAAGGGCATTTTCCCATTCTACCAACTACACCCAAACAGCATGGCCAGCTCAGGCACGTGTGACAGTGACATTTTCTATTCCTCCGTGACATTTTCCCTTCTCCCCAGAGCTGATATCTCCTGTTGCCTCCCTCCTGTGACCAGGGTGCCACCAAAACAGCTTTGCCTGAGAACAACAGTGTTGTGGGGAATGGCTGAATAAGACCATAACACTGTTTCTTGTTGCCTTGACAATACACTGAAGCTCAAGAGATCCATTTTAACCCTGTGCTGGGGTAATACCAGCTGATGAAATCCTGCTGGAAACAAGGCAATAGACTAGACTTGCAAAATCAAGTTTTTATACATGTGTTGGATCATCAGGAAAAGTGGGGTTTTGCCTCCAGAGAGGGTCTGGCTCTTTGCCTGGGAAGAGTCTCCAGCCTCTCCCTCTAAAGGCTGAATTTTCAAGTACTATCTAGCAAATCCCTTCCCAGCACTTCGCTGTTTTTTTAAAACACAAAAGTAATCCCAAATGTTCAAGGGAGGCTCTTTAGCTAGAGCCTCCCTGCAAAATCTGCTGAGTCTGAAGATGACCTGCAGCCAGCATCCATGGGCTTAGGGGGGTTTAACCAACAGGCTGTTGCTCACAGAGGAATAGAATTCCTATTTTCCAGAGCACTGTTTCTTTCACATTGCTATTCATTCCAATCATGGCCCATCTAATTTAGGAATTCCTCGGTGACCAATACACTTCAGTGCCATGACAGGAGCATGCAGCAGTGAGAAAACAGTTAAGTGTGGCTGCCTAAGCTCAGTCCATTACTTGGTCTCTGGGGAACAGCACCATTTCCTAAAGCAACTCCTCCCTTTGTCATTCCATGGAGGAGCTCCATGAATAAATAAGAAATTGGCTTTCTTATGAGGGTCATTGCCCAGCTAGGATTATCCTGCAGGCCTGGAGGGTCAGGGGTCCCTGTTCTGAGAAGCACTGAGCCATCTGCTCAAGGTCCCACAAGGTGTGGTTGTATGAGCTACTGACTCTATTCAGACTTGTTGGAAGCATCAAGAGCGGAACAGACAGGTACTGCTCCAGCTCTTTCTAAACCCAGCTCTTTCTAAACCCAGTTTCTCAACTTCCTGCAGCAAGACAGAGCAATTACACTCCAGATGATGAAATATTTCCTTCAGTTTACCCTAAATTCCAGCGAGTGATGTAACCAGCCATCCTTTAGTTTTGCATCACCTAACACAGTAAAGAGTGTGAACAAATCAATTCTCAGTGGGTCGCTTTGGTATTTAAATCCCCCAGTAAAACCTTTTCTGTTTTACTTATTCAGATCCCTTTCACATCTGCCATCTGGGTGTCCTTACACGCCTCATCCTGCCAAGGTTAATAGTCAGAGCTGGGATGGTTCCAGCTCATTTCGTCTTGTCTGAGATGACATTTTAAGCAGCAAGTGCTTTGTGTCTGACTGGCGTAAAGTCAAGTGCCTTACCTCTCATAGCCAGTGCTGACAGTGCTCAGTTAGAAGTCTGCTAAATGGCTGGTTTCTGTAATTACACTAATTGCCTAGGAGAAAAGAGAGAGGAGTGTATCCTTCATTGAAAAAAAACACGTAAGTGTTAGTCTACACTGACCTTTTCCTGCTGTTTCCTTCTCCTCTGTGAATGAACACTGTCAGCTGAAACTTCCCCGTGTTTGCTCCTTGTTCTGCACTTCCTGGTTACAGCTTGGGGGGACATGGCCAGAAATATGCAGGGATCTTTTAAAAGAGCAGGTACAATTTTCATGGACATGGATTTTACTTTTTCTGAACAGTATAAACAGGATACTCTGTTGAAAATAGGTGAAATGGAGCAATATTCAACTATACATATAATTTTCCTCAACTGAGTAGTCCTACTTGCTTAATATTAAGCATTAACTGAGGGAAAAATAAAGGAAAGTGTGTGGTTTCAGTAAATCAGGAGCTTAAAGAAATCCCTCTGTACATTATCATCTTTAGCTGCATCTTAAACAACTTCCTCTTCCAGAAAAGCTGCCCAGAATGTGGACAGAAGAGACAACTTTGCCACAGACAAATCCTAACTCAAGTTCAACCAGCAGCACTCAGGAATTAACTCCTCATGTCCTGGGACCTGTGACTTTCCTTTGCCCTGGGAATGGCTGTGGTTGTTTATGCTTCTGCCTCTAATCCAACATAAGCTGGAGAAGCTCTGGAGGTTTCTATTTGCAAGGACAAATTCATCCTGACTGTGTCAGTGGCAGGACACAGCAATCCCCCTGCATAGAAACACAGCTCCCTTGGCCTTGGCATCCCCACTGCAGCTCCCAGCACAATGGGGGATCCTGACCCTGGCTGGTATCTACCACCCCACTCTCTAGTGCACCCTGACAGCTCTCCTTCAAGCAGCTGGAGCCCCACAGATTTCCCTCAGATCCACAGGCCATCAAGAGACCCCTAAATAGGCAGCAGCAGGAGAAAGCCCTGGGTGCAGTGTGGGCCAGCCTTTGAAGCTGACATCACTTGGGTTGGAGGTGTTTTGAACTGCAGAGAGGGAGCTTTATGAAAAGAGAAGGCTTTTATTCTGACAGTCAAGCTTAAGCCTGCCATGACTGTATGTAAAGTGCAAACTCGGAACTTAAAGAGGGAAAAAATAAAAGGGCTGGATTCAGTGGACAGTCGGGTTTGACTCCAGCTCAGCTGTCAGAGGAATAAAGCCTTTGAAAAAGAACAAACCAAATCCTCAGTTCTTTTCCCCAGCATCAGCCCTGACTGTTGCAGCTTCAAAGGCTGGGCTTTGCCATGGAGGTCCCGCGGGAGAGCGGGGCCGCCCCCGCAGCTGCTCCAGCCCTTTGCATGCCAGGCCAGGACACACCACAGCTCCTTGCTCCACACCCTGGGTCCCCCAGGCTGCCCTGGTCAGGCTGCTGCCCACCCACAGCTCCAAAGGAAGAGGGGTTCATTCCCTGGCTCTGGAGTTTCTCCACTTTGGGGCTGCTCTCATGGCAGCACCGAGTTTGGGTCAGTGCCACCTCTCAGATGCTCATTTAGGAAATGAGTGAGTAATTATATCTGCTTTGTACCTCCAGCATCTGCTCCTACACCTCCAGATACACGCTGGTGCTCCAAGCATGGGGAGCTCTCCAGTGGCAGAGCTCCCTGGTGATCCAAAGGCAAAGGTCTGCTCACAAAATATGCATGTAGAGTCAGCAAACCCAAAAGGCAGAGCTGGACGTCAAGGCAGAAACTAAAGCAGCTCATAATCACTGGGGTTGTATTTGCCTTTCCAAAGGGCATAACATTTTATGTGATTCATTAAGATTAGAGCCCTGAGTGTATTCATCAGGGCCTTGTTGGTATGGAAATTAATCATTTTGGGGTGCTGAGCTTTGATGGTGGCTCCCGTGAGGCTGGGCAGGCTGGCCCTTGGGTCACATGAAGGTGCTTGTGCTCAGCACAGCCTGGCCAGCTCCAGCCTGGAGCAGGGCTTGCTCCAGGGCTGATGAGATAGCCAAGGGCTCTGGAATCCCGACCATGAGCTCAGCTTGCTGGGGCAGGAGGAGGGACAGCAGCCATGTCAGGCCTACACAGCACTCCATGGCACAGCACCAGGAATGAGCAATCCCCAGGCATTTGTGTGCTCCCACCTCAGCCCTTGTGGTGTTTTAATAATGGCCAAAGCAGTTAAATTAAAGGGAGACCATTGAACTGCTGCTGCTGCTGCTGCCATAATCTTCCACTCTGGTGTTTGTGGTCTCCATCCCCAAGGCTAGTGCCCCTCCACTGAGGGTGGTCTGGCTGGATGAGTGGCAGAAATCAGGTGTTGAGGGTTCTGCAGGAGGCACAGCAGCAGGAACAGCTGCTCCTTTGGGGCTGGGTCACAGACAGACAGGAGCAGGGGCTGGGCTGTGGGATGCTGCACACTGGGTGTGGTACATGCACATCTCTGCACCTCAAAGCCCATACTGCCCCTTCCTGATGTGGTATTTAGTCATAACTGAGAGAAATTAACCCACATTTTCAGTCCTCTGGATATTAAAAAAATTTAAAATAGAAGTCTGAAATGGGCAATTTTAAGATTGCTGTATGATAAATTCATAGATTTATTACTCTTATAGTCCTGCATAGCTGCAAAAATCCCTGAGTTATTACAGCTTTACAGCATCCTGACCCCTCAAGTGTTTGTATTTCCCATTGCATCCTTACCAGGGATAACAGATAACTGCACTTGTCTGCAAAACGCCCAGGGTAAGACAAGATCATCAGGAAAATGGCAAAAAGTAAGATGCATGTTCTGTGTTGCACCGACTTCCCTGTCACTTCTGCTCAGTTTATTATCAGCAAACATACTTTTACTGCACTCCTGCCTTCAGATTCAATCTACTGCAGGAGGTGCACGGACACAGAGGGGGTTTTTTCCCTTTTCTCTTGGTGATGTGATACTGATCACTCTGAAAAAACCTCTCGTCTTTTCGGCTCATTGGCAGCCCTGACGCAGGGACAGAGAATTGCTGCCAACGTCTCCAGCCTGACCTAATCCATGAGCTGACCGAGCATCCATGGGACTACGACGTTTCTTTTGGCATGAAGAAAATCTCTGGCAAGTTCCCTCAGTGAGACCTCGCAGACTTTCCACAAACATTCCTGACGTAGCAGGAGTCGGGGGACAACGCCAAAGATCATCACAAAGGTGGCATTAGCTTTGTTCTTCCACACTGAAATTGAGCTTTCCTGCAAATTTCAATACTTTCTTTTTTGATCAAAACCATCCCACCTTGGTTTTTCTGGCACAACCATCTCCCTCCAACACTAAATCTCATTATGAGTTGAAAAGAATGACGGAAACCACAAGGCTGTAAAAGGAGGAAGTGCTAAGGTTGTTGCTTCTGTTTCCAAAGCATGAAATAAGGTATTGAATAATGAGTTTTTCCTTTCAGTGCTTGAGCTCTGTGGGGATATTGCTACAGCTAATTCCTAGTCATGTATTTAACAAACTTACAAGCAAGGTCACTTGGTCACATGTCAGGTATGGGAACTCCATGAGCCCTGTGGGTAAAGAGAATTAAAAGCAAAAAAAGCACAAGATCTCTGAATTCACCAGAAACCCAGACAGAAAAAGCCTGTGGAATAAACGCTGTAATCCCTCATCCCTCAGCGATGGAGTGGCTGTCTGACCCAGGGCGCTGCTGGTCTAATAGCATTACCTTGGGGACATTTTGGGCTAGTTTGCCCAGAGATTGCCTGTGGTCTGCCAAAGAAACTGTTTCTCTCAAAGCTCAAATGGTCATCCACAAGATCCCCATAGGAGGAAATAATAGCCACAAACTTTCTCAGCTTGTCACCACAGGGCTGGCCACATTACGAATGAACTTTTCCCATTCATACTTGGATTTCACCACATGAAGAAGAAAGAGAAAAAACACTGCAAAGAGAGGGAGGCTGGAAAGAAAGAGCAGAGCAAAGTAACAGTCATTATAAACAATGATTCAGGAGATCCTTCCCAAAAGTAACACAAGCAGCTCACTTAACATCCTATGTCAGAAATGATGATTCCATGTCTGGTATTCAGGAATAAGGATCATTAAGTATTGAGAGCATTTGCAAATATAAAACAAAGCATTTCTCTGCTGTTGCATGGGTAAGTGAACTAACAGGCTGACATTACATTTCCTAGAATCACAGAAAGGCTGGGGCTGGAAGGGACCTTAAAGATCATCTAGTTCCAACCCTCATCTTAACTCTAATTATCATGAAGCATTTTGAAAGCACTTTATCAAAATCATTCCGTGACACAAACCCTCCTTCAGGAAACTGTGATAGTACTAAAGAAAAACCTGGCAAAATCAGGAAAACTGTTAAAGCTCCTTGGCCCTGGAAGGGTCTCATAAGAGGTCCCCATTCCAACTCCAGCTGGCTGGCTGGCACTGGCTCCTATACCCCAACATGTGATAAGATTTGATGAATAACAGTAAAATTAATGTTGCCATCCCCCAGTTCCCACATTTCAGCCCTGAGCAGGATGGGTGCTGTCAGGGATGTGCAGCAGGGTGCATGTGAACCTCCCCTGGTTGCACCTACTCGCCTGCCAGGAGCAGGATGGGGAGCAGAGCTTGGAAAGAGATAGGAATTCTGGACGTTTTTATTTTGCTGTTTAAATGTCTTTTCCTTCCTTTAACTTCACTGCCTTGAGTCCATTACTCACTCCATGTCTGAAATTGAAATTATGAGGGGAAAAAAAAATCCTCCATGCATTTACTTGGATTCATTATCTGTCAAGTGATATAGAAGGAATAAATTGGGAAGGAAATTTTAAAACCATTCTTTTGACATGAGTCACAGGAGTAAGCTATCAGAAGCCATGTCAAAGCTACTGCAGTTGGCAAGAAACATATAGCATCTTTATGATTCTTCCTTTCATAAAATCCAAACCATAAACAACAGAAACAAGGGAAGGCAGGGAATGTAATTTCATTAGAGCAAACGTGACATAAATTTAATAATAAATATTAGCTGTTATCTAGGAAAATGTGAAAAGCCATTTTCAAAATCATTAGCTCTAATCACAAATGAATTTTGCAGCTTCTTTTCCATTTTGTACCTCTGTAATGAACTCTGATAAATTCAAGGGACTACATGTTAAATAAAGAGATAGAAGGGTCTAATTTGCTGCTTCATTAAACTGGCTTATTTCTGGAACCTCTTGCATGTTGCTCTGAATTTCCCATCTCTGAAAGGTGGAGACAATGAGCTATCTGTTTCTAATGTAGTGTGGCACACAATTAGGGATTCAAAAGGATGTGAATCTCTTTCCATCAGAGATACACGCAGAGATTATTATTTTATTACCAAATACTGTCAGCGTTACGGATTTTCAACAGCTACCCCGACACCTGACGCGCATGTTAAATTTGCACAAAGCATTGCAAGAAAAAGTCAGATGGAGCATATTTATGCCACATTATTCTTTCTTACTTAAGTCTCTGGAATGGTTAAGTACTGCTGGAGTGAAGATTTGCAGCTGGACAGGGTATTTAGAGGATGACCTGCCTGTTTGGGTGTATCTTAACACGATGATACAGCACAAGCTCAAGTTTACAAACTCTGCTCACAAATCTACAGAGCATTTAGAAACTTATCTGAATTTATCTCTGCTCACTGAACTTACACTGGATCTGAGACACTGGCCTGCTTGGGGATGAATTACACTAAAGTTCGCTCAGCTTCAGCTGAAATTTCTTTTCAAAACACATGTTTACACAAAAGTTCTGTAGCCTCCACTTGACTCTAGCCAAGTGGATTTGCAGGAGGAAGATATTTGAAGCAGTCCTGGAAATATACTCAAAAAATACTCAAAAAAGCTTGGACCTCATAGAGAAACACAGATGTCTCTTTAGATGCAGTATCAGCTCAGGATTTACCTCCAAAACCAGAATAAATGTAGCTATCCATGGGAGAAACTCTCCTGGTAATCTGAACAACACTGGAAGGAAATGATTTAGCCATTTAGGATCGTGTTTGCCTTCACATGAATAAGGCCAGGATTACCACTTGTGTACCATGGGTTTGCAAAGTTTCCAACCACTGAACAGCCCTGGATTTCATCCTCCTCTCATTGCCTTTCTCAGCACAAGATGATGGGGCTTGGGGCAACCTGGTCTGGTAGAAGGTGTCCCTGCCCATTGTAAGGGGGTTGGAACTGGAGGAGCTTTAAAGTCCCTTCCAACCCAAACTATTCTATGTTTCTGTAATTCTCATGAAAAAACAAAGTTCTCAGCAACTTGCAGGATCCAAATTGCCATGCCAGAGCAAAGCAAAGCAAGAGCTGTAATACACTTTATAACTATAGGGAGGAAAAAGGAAAGAAAGAAACTGCCCAAAACACTGGACTTGAAAATTCAAACTCTCAGAACATTCAAAGTCATGGTCCCCACAGCAGCCATAACTCACCTCCTTGCACATATGTCACACATGCTACTGGGTGTGAGGTTATATTTATGTCTTGTTCTCCCTCTGCCAGCAACAGAGTTATGGCTACTGGGGGAACTGTAAGTTTGATTTTCCTGACTTATGTGTATTGAATCTTCAAGAAAGGAAAAAAAAAAACCCTCAACCTGCTTGCTTGGATGGTAGCAAATAGGTCTCTCTCTGACTTTATTTCCACTTCCTTTTCTGTTCCTCTGCCACTTCACCGCCAGCTAAAACTGTGGACTTTACCCACATGAAGAGGAATAGCTGTTAAAAAGAAGCAACTTGTGTGTTCTTCAGGAAAAATTGTTGACTGCAAGTCTTTGGAACAGGTTGCCCAGGGCAGTGGGGGAGTCACCACACCTGGAGAGATGTCGAAGGTGTGTAGGTGTGACACTGAGGGACACGGTTTACTGATGAACAAGGCACTGCTGGGGCAACAGTTGGACTCAGTGCTCTTAGAGGTCTTTTCCAACCTGATGGATTCTATGATTCTTTGGAAGAGGCAAAATCTTCCCATGCAGTTCTGGCCCTCACAGGACTGGGTTGGGGAGGCTGCATTAAAACCACTGAAGCCTTCTAAGGTCTCATTACTAAACTACTGCTTGCAGCAACCTTTTAAAATAAACTCTACCACTTTCTTGTGGGTGACTTGCAACAATGCCTAAGCTATCCCTGTCTGGAAACTGCTTACAACATCAGTTCAAAGTTTATCAAAATGCAACTGGAGCAACTCAGAACCCCTATTTCAGAGGCATTTACCAGCACTCATTGCACAGTGGCAATTGAGAGGTGAGGGACATTTCTTTTTCTTCTGTCTGCAGTGGCAACAGCTGTTGAGTGGCCTTCTTGCTGGAAATAGTATTTGGGAGATTGGCACATACTTTCAAAGAAAATTTCAAACAAAATTTCTCCTGTTTCTCTGCTGAAAGTTATGAAGTAATGCCTGTTGCAGTGGCTCAGAGGTGGTTACAGGGTCTTTGCAAAGGCTGTGGAATGGTTCCCAATGCCTTTGATAACCCTTGGATTAAGTTCTAAATCCCTTTGCCTGTTTGACTTCCCCACTCCCTCTCTGGCATTCCCAATTTCCTGCTGACACCCACCATGGGCAGTGGCACAGGTACAGCAGTCTGTGTGTCCAGGCACTGGGCACAGCTAACTGGGACAGAGAGAGAAATAAACAGCACTAACAGAATGAATACTCAGCATTTTGATGTTCAGCAGAGCACTGCTCCCATGGCTTGCTCTGCAAAGATGCTCCTCATTCCCTTTGGTCATTTATTTATAGGAGGAAAAAGAAAGAAAAGAGAATTAACCTGGATCCTGCTGCTGTGTCTCTATGCTGTGCTCTTCCACCTTCTTGTGGAAGCCCCACTGATTAAAAAAATGCTTTTGATTTGATTTCCTGGAACATTCTGTTGTTTTCAACTCCAGTATGGGTTTATTTCAGATATGTTTCTGAGGCTTTCAACGAATGAAGACACAAAGAAATATATTGCATTTGGGAAAATCATACAAATGGTAAATGTCTTTTCAAATAAGTTATAATGATATTTCAAGGGCAGTTTAGACCTATTCAAGTTGCATATTCTCATTACCATTCTTAGCAACAGACGTAAGTCCTTCAATCTCCATGTAGTTTTGTTACTCTCTCTCCACAATTTTCAATTTCCTTACAACTATTCAACTGATTTATTATTTCCCTCCTGTATTTTAAATGCATTGTAACCCCATACATTTGTTTCACTCTCTCAGCTTCAATACTCAAGGTCGTTAAAACCCCCCAAATATCCTTTCCTTATACCACAACTTTAAATGTGCTCTTTCTTGTCCAGTGGCTTGTTATGTAATTACGAGTGGCGATATCACCTGTTTTTATATTTTTATGATTAAAGAGATAAAAATGAACTCAGCTGAATAAAATATAGGAAGCTCCTTGCAGTATCTGTGGCAATTCTGCTGCTGCCCCTGTTGCAGAGGTGACAGAGAGATGCAGAATTAATCTTTCTCGGTGTGCTGCTTGAAAGTTAACTGAGAAGAAATAAATTATATAGTATTAACATCTGACCCTTCTGATTAAGTGCTGCTTAAACATGCAACAAATTTTCAATCAATTGCATTGTAGAGAGAGGCAAAGTACATACCAGCCCAGGCAGTCCAAATCTGCCTTAAAAATGAAGATGTCCTGCCAACCATGTCCCAAAATCACACCTCAATGGACACCATCCCTTTGGTCCCGTGCCTGGCTGGGAACTGCTCACCCTCCACACACCAAGGCAGCCCCACAGGCTCCCAACGTGCAAGGACACAACTCTGGCCAGTTTTGTTTGAAAATGCAAATCTACATTCAGCCAAACTCCAAACCTGACAGTGGAAGCGAGAAGCTGGTGCGAGCACATTGCAGCTCCCTGGGAATACACCACGCGTGGGAATTCAGTTTCCCAGCTGTGCTGAGGGAGGTCAGGAAGGCTGAGGAGGGTCAAGGGAAGGTCTGTGTGAGCAGAGCTGAGGGCAGGGGGTGGCAGGATGCTGCTGCAGGGAGCTCAGGCTCAGGGACCCGCCAGGTGCTGCGAGGGCTGCGCTGACGGAGCGCGGGGTGACGGCCGTGCCCGCTGCCATATGGGGCTGTCAACACTGCTCACAGAGCAGCAGCACGGAGCTGCAGGGCACCTGCAGAGCCCAGGCAGCCAGTGCCCTGCCCCAGAGCAGGATCAGGCCTGGCAGACCCTCCCTGACAGCTGATTTCCAGCAGATTGCTCCTGCCTCCTCTCCAGATCTAGATCACCCGTTCAGCATGCCCTGCCTCCACCACCACAGGACTCTCTGACTGCTCATCCACATCCTCCCTGCCACCCGCTCCTGCCAGCCCTTTGCCAGCTCCACGCCAAGCCTGGGGAGCACCAGCTCCTCTGCAGAGAAATTCTGATGTAGGCACACAGGGAAACAGCGATGCAGAACACTGCAGTTGTGGTTTTTATCTCTGTGTTCCTTAGTAACCCATTTTGTGTGCTGGAAAAAACAGCACAATAACTGAGCCCCTAAACTGCTGAAGAGAGCAGTGCAAAGACTATGGACAAAGGGGCATTACAGACAACCAAGTTCATGGCCAGGTTGCCTCAAGGGCTCTTGGAGCTCTTCACTTCAGACATGTCTTTTCTTCTCCCAGCCCCTTTGCTCCAGGTGTAAATCCAGTGATGGAAAAAGAGGGGACAGTGCCCTCCCGGAGCCGTCCTCGGCGAGGCTGAGATCACTGCCATTTGTTCCACTGCTGGCTCCAAGAGGTGTCAGTGCCAGCCTCCTGCAGGGTGTTTACTGCGTGGACGAGCCCCGGAGCTCAGACAGGACAGGAAAGGATCCGCTTTCATTCCCGCTAGCCCGGGCCCTCCCCTTGAATCACAGCCTTGGCTTCAAAACAAAAGGTTCATGTAAACATATAGCTTGCTTTCAATCTGAAGCTGCAATTCCTTCTTTTCTACTAAAATGTTATGGGGTTTTTTTTTTCCATGTGACTGCCAGACTTGGAGCCTGCCTGGTGTAGGCACGGCCAGTGCTTGGAGCTGGGATGGGGACAATGAAGTAAAACCCATCGCTGGTAAAAACCCCCGTTTTGAGCTCCCCTGCTCTGGGATCCCGTGGCTCTGGTGTTTCTCTGGGCAGGCACAATCCTGCGCGGATTCCCCAGGAATCTCACCAGAGGAGATTCCTGGTGCTGCCCTAAGAGACAGCCCAGGAGGGGAGCCGGGGGATGAGGCAGAGCTTCTTCAAAGCTCATGTTCAACTTATGAAAACAAGCGAAAGGAAGAGGAAACCTGTGCCATTACTCATCGCCGGGGCAGGCGCGCTGTGAGCGCTGTGAGCACAGGGAGGGCAGCCGGAGCATCCCGACAGGCGGCTCTGAGTCACCCCTCACACACACACACACACACACACACACACACACAGAGGCTGCTGTGACACCGGGGCTCCCTGTCACCCCCAGACACCATCCCGTGGCTGCCCCGGCCATCTGCATTGCTGGCGGTACCTAAACCGCGCTGGCTCCCAGCCCATCCAGGCACTGGGCACGCAGAGCCTTTGGCCAGCCTGACACTTTCCTCAGCATTCCCAGCAGGTTCTCCCAGCTCGTTCTCAGCTTGCCCCCCACCTGCTGTACCACTGCTGTGGCTGCTGCTCTGCCTTCAGCAGCACAATGCCACCTCCCACTGCTCCTCACCGGTCCAGGCTCTTCTTAATATATTTTATCTGTACAAAATAGACTTTGCTTCACTTTTGCCTGGAAAAGGTGCCCACAGCTGTCCCTGGACCAAGTACCTCCAATTCTTCACTCTTCCATGGCTGGTTTTCCTGGGAGAGACTACAGCAACCTCCTTGGCAGCTTCACTGCTGAGAGAGCAATGATGGTAGCAGAGCCCCAGATTCCCTGCCTGACACCCCTCACTCTCCCCACATGGAGTGGTTTTAAGAGCAGAGTTCAAGTGAAGTAGACAGTAAGAAAAAAAGAAAACAGCCCCAAACCTGGCACACAAACACACGACCTCCCTCACATCACCCTTCTACAAAAGCAAGCTAATTTTGCACCAAGTCACTCATTCCCATCAGAGACAAAGAAGCCACTGGTGCATCTGCTCTCCAGGCACGACCCCTTCAAGCTGGCTCTGCCATCATCGGGGATCTGCTAATTTCACATTCCCTAACAAGGGCTGCAGACCCACACTGCTGACTTGCTCTGTGTTATCACAACCATTAAAACACTCATTAGAGAAGTGCTCTGCTTGCTCTTTGGCCTTTGGAGCTCATTTGAGTCACTGAGTAGCTGGTCAGGCTCCTGGAAGAGTATTCTTAAGAAAATAACATCTGATGATAAATTTACAGCTCCAGCAACTGCATATTAAATGCATTTTAGTCCAGCTAGTCCCGTGTCACAAGTTGTCAGTGGGGGGGAATGAATATGAAATATTCATGAAGTTATCAATGGGACCAAGATATCTAGTTAATGATGCTGCTGAGCAGCTCCTCTGCTCTGGATGCCTGGTGCTGACTGGCTGTGATTTGCTGGTGCCTTTGTGGCAGTGTTTGCTCTGTACCACAGACACACCACCATCTCCTGGACCAACTCCATCTTAATTAGCTCTGCTGCCACTGGAATTAGGCAGCATGTTGGAAGAGTCACTTAAATTAACTTCTGACTCTTCCTCAGACAGATGGGCCCTCGGTAGCTGTGCCTGCCTATTACATTTGTTTAATCTTTCCTTAAAGGACTGTCACAACACTCTGCACTGGCTGGGTGCGTCAGAGACGTGACCTTGGCTGCAGCCCTGGGCTCTGAAAATGAATGCTTTTCTTAGAAGGTGTCTGAGCTTTGCCAGGCAAGCTGATTGGCAATTTGGAGCACAGTGCAGAGGTTTCCAGGTAGCGAGGTGCTGCTGGCCTGTGCAGCTGGTGTCCCAAAATAGGACCTGCTTTGGAATTCGCATCACACCCCACCCCCAGTGCCCACTGCTGACCCTGGTGATGGGGCTGGGGTCCTTGGTGGTCTGTGCTGTTTGGGTCCCCCCATGGCACAGGCTGGACACTCTCTAGTCCGTACACAGAGCCCTGCTGATGGGTTTTGCATAGATGAGCACAACAAGTACCAACAGGAGCCCCTCGTGCACCCCTGGCTGTGCCGAGCTTGCCTGGGAGACCACCAGCCTGTGGCTGACCTCAGACACTCCAAAGACAGAGGGTCAGTGCCCTCTGTGCCCATTCCAGCCTGGGCCTGTCACAGAGGGAGAGCCTGGGGAGCTGCAGTGTGCTTGTACCACAGCTGTGTGTGAGAGGGGCTACAGCATTGCCCTCCTAAAGCTGGCTGCAGTGTCTGCAGACTGCAGGATAGCTGGGAGAAGCCCAAATGCTACAGGATGGGATATTCTGGAGTATTTCAGCCCAAATTCTGGAAGGGAAAACTTTAAGACACTTCTACAAACATTAGCAATGACAAAAGGGGCTAGGATGAGGCTGTTTGGTACCTGCAGGTCACTGTCCTGCTGACCTGGCCCTGTCACACCTTCAGTACCACCAGCCAGGGCTTTTGCCTGCTGCAGGAGTGTTCCTCTACTCACCACAGGAACAGCACCTGCTGAGGATCCTCTCACCCAGCTCTTGCTTTAATTTGAGCCCAGAACCACAAAGAGATGGCACAGCTCCAGTCCTACCCCTGTACTTGGGTGCAGGAGCAGATCTGAAAACCTGAACTGATGCTTAGTCAAGAGACTTTTCAGAGCCCATCTAGTCGACTTTATGTGAAGGAGTGAGCAAAAAGTGCTCTTAGTTTCCAGGGTTTAAAAAAAAAAGGTTCACATTGCTTCCTCCCTGGAGGTTTGCTTTCAAGTTTCAGCTTCAAACAAGCCCAGATTTCAAAGTTCCAGCACACACATCACTCTGCATGCAGACCACGCAGGTGAAGGATTTCCCTGCAGCTTCCCACGGTGCACAGCCCCTGCTGCTCCCTGCCTAATGTACTGCACAGCTTAATTGTGACAGAAATAAACCCACATCACTTGCAGGACCCGAGCTGTACATTGGTTTGGGGATGTTTTCCTTATTTCTCTCAAGATTTTCCATAAGATACCAGCAATGCTGTTCTTTTCTGGAGTGATAGCATCTTTCTGGTAGGACCACACTGCAGCTTTTCTGAAACTCACAGCAAGGAGCAGCAAAAAATGCTTCCACCATGCCTCATCCTATTGCAGGTCTGCTTTAGTGCCAGCACTGGTGCTGATTTAATTCCATAACTCTAACTTTTAAAGGCAAGCTTAATCTGCCGTACTGTGGCCTCTCTGTTGCAAGTCATCTTCCCTTATTCCAAGCAATTTATTCCCTGATGCAGTGAGGCACTTAAGTCCATGCTTAAGTGTCATCTAATTCAATGCACAGGCCTTAGCCCTGGCAGAGTCAGAGCTCCAGCACTGTGAAATCCTCTCCTGCAGTGGGATGGGGCTCTGGGTGAGTGGTGTCCCCTCTGTGGGGTACAGGGTGTCTCTGGGTCATGGCCCTGCTGACCTGGAGCTGCCCTGCGGAGTGCTGTGGTTTTGTGGGGAATGAGGGGCAGGGATGTCTCCTGTGACTGCTCTGGAATGAGTTTATCAAACCAGAGGGGGTTTGGAGGCCACGCTCCCAGCCCTTGCTGGGTGTTTTTTACAATGAACATTATTCACTATGGAAATAGCCATGGCTTGGCATTCATACCCCAACCCATGCTAAGATCTCCTGTTGTTTCTATGCTGATCCCTGAGTGTTGCCCCTCTCTGTGAAGCAAGATCAGCCTTCCATGGCTCCAGGAACACTGTTGGCATCCCTGTGCAAACTGCCTGCTCTGCAAAGGGAAGGAGCAGCCGTCCCCTGCACAATAGTGCACAAATAAGGACATGATTAAACCATACTGGATGCTGAGAGGCAAACTACTGCACTATGATGTTCAAAAAGCCAGAATAATGTGATGGTTATAAAGACAGACAGCTCAGGCAAAGCTTGCCTAGAGCACAGAATGATTGTCAGGATGGGCAAAAATGTAGAAAATCATGTGAGTGTGTAAGCTGCCAAAGCCAATTAATCCAAAGAACATTTTGCAACCATTAGGCTTCTATTACTGTGCATGCATTGTAATTACCATGGGTCTGCACAGATATGATTGCAGATCTTTAATGATACTGAGGTTCTATTGGAACTTTAATTATTTTCATTTAATTTGTTTGTGTTTAGTTGTTGTAGCACCTAAAGTTGGAAAAAGTGACTTATTTTTTAATTTGTCATTTTGAGTGCTGCTGTACCCAGATTGTCCCAACAACCAAGGAGAGGAGTCTGGAAGGGCTGCTCAGAAGGAAGAGATGCTGTGGTGTTTCCCTGTCTTATGCTACTTTACAGGCAACTCATGCTGTTAATATCAGAGCCTGGAAAATAGCAGGAACATGGTGATCAAGGAAACTTCTGCTGATAAAAAAGTACAGAGAGCACTTTTCTAGGCAGCTTTGACTAAATCATCATCCTCTACGTCAGGGTTAAAGCAGCCAGAGGAATAAAGGTGAACCCAAACCTTACAGTCAGGACTGGATCCACATTTTGCTCTTGGCTTAAATCAGTGTTGCAATATCCTGGACTCTAACTGTGAGAAATATATAGGATAAAGCTGAGATTTCAGCTTGGTTGTTTGGGCTTATCCTCTGCCCAAAAATGTGAGTTTTTGTCATTTTCCTCTCTTGATTGGTAACCCCTCCTCCCTGTTAAAGAGCATAAAATCTATTTCATCAAAGTAAAAACATGAGAACATGATATTTCTCATCTTGGTGTATGGCTGACCTGAGGAAGGTGCAACAACAGTTTGTCCCTTTTAGGGAAATGAAATGAGTGATGGGTTATTAAATAAATCAATTCAATCCAGTGAATAGTCTTTCATATCTTCTGTCAATGTGTTTAAAACTACTGTGAAATGCTGCTAGTAGGAAAAACATGAGACAGGGAAAAGTAGCTAAATGTCTAGCAAAAGAGTTTAAGACACAAACCCCACTGGTTTGCCACCAGTTAAGCATCTTAAACTTCTGAAATTGAGTCTCAAGTCTGTAAGTTGCCCATCAGATCTCAGGAGTCAGGGCAGCACTTGGGGTTTTTTTGTTAATATGTCTGCTTTACTTAGGAATGACAGAGAGATTTGTGACTGACAAAACTTACAGCACCGTCTCCCACCTCCGTTGCAGACCAGTCCTGACCTAAAATCCTGTGAAACAAAGTAAAGCCTGAGCTTCTCCCTCCCTCCAGCCCTGACAGCGTGGGTTTTGCTACCACTTCCTCTTCCCAGTGCTGTATAAAACATGCACAAACGTTACAGGCAGTCCTGTAAGCACAAAACCCCTACTCTGCACAGCCCATGCCCACCATGGTATGGGAATTTACAGCCCAACCCATTCCCCAGCCATACAGCTCAGACTGAAGCTCAATCCCTGAGCAATACATCCTCATGACTAATAGAAACAATCACTTTAGATGAAGGCTCACAGGTATTTAAACAAGTTAAAAGTGTTTCAGCAGCTTGATTAAAAGAAGTGGGCCAAAATCCAAACACAATTTTCTCCCTGGCCAGCCTTAGCAGTGGCTGTAAATCAAGAGTGGTTCTAATGTTATTAATTACTATTTCAACTCCTGTAGCAGCATTATGGAGAGAGAGCACAAAGATCTCTTTGCAAGTCGGATGGACAGCTCTGAAGTGATCAGAAAGCCAATGAGTGCTCATGGGAGCACCCTTTTAAGCTATTAGTTATTTAAGCAATTCATAAGAAGAGGGAATTGAGTTGTGCTGGGAAGGAGAGAGTGTCTCCCAGTCCCTCACCATGGAGAGAGCTTTCCTGGTTTGTCTACATCAAAGGCTCGTAGCTGCACCTCCTACTCATTTGATCTTAATTCAGCTCAAAATATCTCTGCTTCATGCGTTTCTAGGTATGACTTAGACATGAAACATGATGTGATGGGCCTGTGATGAATAAGGGAACATGTACTGGGAGTCATCTGTGCCAGGAAGATTTGATCTGATTTTGGGAAAGAGGTGAACACGTAGCCACACACGCACATACATGCAGCTATAAATAAAGCAGGAGCTGTTTGCAGGGGAAACAGGAGCCCAGAGCCACTCCCTTGATTCGATTCATTGTCCCAGCTTATCTCTGTAATTTTATCAGCCTAAAAATATCCACGCAGCCAGTGTTCTCTATGCAAATCATCATAATTTGAAGCGAAGCACAGGGCAGCAGTAGGAGCCATGGCATGGCAAGAGCACAGGGTGAGGCCAGACTCTCCTCTGGCTCCTGAGCAGGGGCTGCTGCTGGTGGCACCACAGGGAGCAGCCCAGGCTTCCAAATCTCCTGCTCTGTCCCCCACAGTCCCTCAGCAGCCACAGCTTCCCAAGGAGAGCCTGCAGAAACCTGCCACTGGGTCCTGTGAGACACACTAAGTACTTTAGCTGTCTGGGGAGACTTCTCAGTCACTAACTAACATGTGCTGGAATGAAAGAAAGGCTTTTTCTGGTGGTGTCTGAAAGGCAGATGGTCTGGCAGCAGGCAGGCAGTGTGGTGGGGGACAGGTCACTGAGGACAACCCCAGTTTTGGGGTGCAGTGCTACCCCAGCCCTCCTTCAGGCCCTGGGACAGGTAACTGCCCTGTGCCCACCCTGCTTGCAGGGGAGCACCCTGATTTCCCTCTCCGAATTTTCTTCTGAGATGGGTAATTAATATTTCATTACAAACACTTAATTACTTGAGGACATTTTTCAGCTCCTTCACTGACCATGTGTCTGGGGTCCATGTTTGTTCATGAGTCTCTGATGTGTAGCTCTCAAAACAGTGATAACAAATGACTATGAAGTCTTGGTGACTCCCATTCCAGGGAAGAAGCCACCAAAGGAGGAACATCACCAGTAGTTTCTGTCTAAAATGCAGCAAAATTTTCTTCTGTGTGTCTTTTGAAGCAGGGTGGCCAAGGCAGGGAGTGCCCAGGGCACAGAACACAGAAATCAAGGTGAGAGAAGAGATTTGGAAAGCATCAAATCTTAAAGGACGTAGACACAAGAGATTTCCAGGGGCTCAGATAGCTGAGCAGAGAACAAAGCAATGCTTTTATAGCAGACACATGATGCTTGACAGATGGGTCAGCTCAAGAGGTCTGTGTACACCAGGGGAGGGAGACTGTAATTCAGAGGGGAAAATGCACCAGGGACAGGAGATCCAACCACTGAGGAGGCCCAGTGGCCTCTCATTGGCATCATTTGTTTGGTATTTGCTCAAAAGACATCTCAGCAATGCTTACAAAGCTTCATAAACCACCAAGGGGCAAAGCTCAGCCCAACTGGACTCAAATACACCCTTCTCAAAGGGCTACTCGATGGTAATTGAAGATTTTTTGTAAATGACAAGAGTCTAAGCAAACCAAGGCAGATATTTTTCCGTTGAGTGCCGTGTATTGAAGCAGGGCACTGTGGATGTGCTGCTCTCAGCGCACATCCCCATCTCCTACACCCCAGCACAGGGTGGGCACCTCCCCAAAAATTGCTGCTAACAGAATGGCAAGAGCCAGTTACTTATCCCAGAAATCTGTTTGGGTTTTTTGTAATAAACAGGTTCTGAATGACATCACTGGGTTAAAAAGGCATCATTATCACACTGCCTGCCTGACCCAAACCCTGCTGACATCCACACAAGTCTTTTAGTGACTTCAATAGGCAGTGGGTCAGACGAGAGCACCACACACTGAGCCATCTAAAATCAAGACAAACTCCATCAACTTTGTGAAATAACAAGATTTACCTCACTGCAGCCTCCATAACCCCTGCTAATGCCAGGGTTCAGGCTTTGAGGAACCAAATATTAAAGGCTTCTTCGACATGAAAGTCAGCAAGTACTAATTTTGGGTAAACCTCCACTGGGACACCGGGATTAGCTGGGGGGGGACAGCTGGACTGCTATTGCTCCTGAAAGTCAAGTCATTCTTTTCCTTCTTTCAGCCTTTAATAAGCTTCACTGGAGGCAGCTTTTAAAATAAAACCCAAAGCTTGAGCATAAGCCCTTCATCCCTCCCTGTCCTGGCAGCACTCAGTCCCTGCCCTGATGTCTGTGCCTGTCCACCTCTGAGCAGAGGCCACGGGGCTGTGCCAAACCTGTTCTGCAGGATCAGCTCCTTCCCGTGTTACTCACTGGGCTGCAGAAGATACAGTGCCAGGCCCTGTAATACAAATAGCTTCTGAAAGAAAATTTAATGTATACTGTCAACAGCCCAGAGCTCCAGATAGGCCAGAGGAAAACAAGCTGTGGGGCATTTTGTGAAGGTGAGGAAATGAAAAGGCTGTTTGCCTGCATTTCACCTTGCACAGATGGGAAAGTAGTGCACAGGCACACTGACACTCATCACCTTTACGAGGTGTCCCAGGGCTAAATCCTCACTCACCGTGATGAAATGTAGGGGCAAGCCTGCAACTTTTATGCTCCAATAATAGAAGAAGCTATTTATACAGATATGTGAAATATTTAGACTCAGAGTGTTTCATTTCACTTAATTTAATACCACTTAACACTTGTGGAACTTCTATAAATGAAATCACTAGAGATTCAGATCCCTACTGCGTCCAAACGTATCTGGAAAAAAAATGTGTCCATTTTCAGTGCAACAAATGCTCAATTGCAGATTTTCAGCACAATAAAATCCCCAGACTAGCAATTTAATTATTCAGCTGACTGGTGGAAGAATAAGAAGTTAGAGAACTCTAAAGCCATGTGATGAAAACTCTGGAGCAAGTTATAACAAATGTTTGCTTTAAGACACTAACTGAGCTACCCAGAAGCTTGCACTTATGGAATAATGATCATTTAATAATTATGCAGGAAAGTACCATCTTTGTTCTCATAATCTCTCCTCATATGGTCAAAACTATTTTCTTTCTTAGAGCTACATCAAATAGGAGTATCCTTCATGCCAGAATTTTTGACCAAGATTTTAATCCTGTAACAGGAGGCATATGGCCAGACACATTCATTTCCATGGGTACCCATGCAAACATAAATTTCCTGCCCTGAAATCAGTGTGCTGAAAAATACCTAAGTCACACTATTAGGTCAACTCTCAAATTAGTTGACTCTGTGCTCCTTCCTCTTCTCCTCCAAGCACCTCCAGGAAGGTCATCACACTTTGCTACTGTCTTGATATTGGTGGTGGAGACCAGCCAGTTCCTGCAATCTCAGCACTGAACCACACAGAAATGGGAAATTTTATGGGATTTCAATGCTTTAAAACCCAAGCACATATTCAGAGCCAGTAATATTCCCTGTTTGCACACAGCCTGCGATCTAAATAAGGAGACAGGAGAAAGGAGGAGGGTTGTGTTCCACACAGCTGGGATTTCAAGGAATAAACAAGGAGAGCATTGTCAGCACATGCTGTTGGAGCACTGCAGGAGCTCCACCAGCAGCATTCACCCAGCCTCCTTCCAGGGAAGGATCCACCAGGATTTGGTCTTTGTAACTTGCTGATGAGCTGTGGGAGCAGCCAGCACAGGATGCAGGCCCAGAGCTGGGATCCAAATGTATTCTCATGGCACAGGCTGTTATTAGCCACAATACACTTCTGGCATTAGACAATTTATAATTGCGTTACTAATTACATCACCAATTAAGTACAATCTGCCATTTCTGGAATTCTCTCCCTAGTCAAACGCTGTCCTTGAGGCATTAAAAATACGCTGACATCCAGCAGCAGGAGCAGCAAATCACAGCATCCTCGTTATCACAGGATCCCTCTTGAACTGCTGCCCATCAGATAAGCCTGCAGGAGCCTCAGCATCCTCCAGCCAGCTCAGGCTGTGTCTTCCCTCACCCTGCAGCTGATGCAGCCCAAATCACAGAGCAGCACTTGGGAAAAAAGCATCTCCCATCACACCAGGGCAAGCCCCTGCCTGCTGGGGTCGGAGGTGATACGAGGTCCTGGCTGCCCACACAGATCCAAAAAAGACTGAAAATTCTCCTCTCCCTCCTGCTCTGTCTGCTTCAGGCCGTGCTTTCCACAGACTCATCTCTGCCATGGAATAATTTTTTCCTATTCTGGCAGCCTGAAGACACAGCAGCCCTGATGAGCTCTGTGGCTCCAGCACAATCGGGCGCCAATTTGGGACACAATGCAATGCATTGGTTATGGGGACTTTATGGGAGCCATGGGAAGGGGGATGGCAGCAATCAGGTGCCAGATGAGCCCTCCCTGCTAAGGAGAAAGGCAGCTCCCAGCTGGCCAGGGTGCTGGCATGTTTGCCATACCCCCAGTGCTCCCCAGCAGCAGTGAACAGGCACAGTGTGGCTTTGGGAACAGCCTCGCTGTTTCTCCTCCACCACAGCCTGGGCTGGGGGATGTTCCCCTGTACCACCTGTGTGGGTCTGGAGATTTTCCCCATCCTTCCAACACCCTCCTGAGGAAAAAAAATTCGAGGAGACCCAGCTGGTTTTGCAGGCTGTTTCACCCCTGGGGGACACGTCTTGATGAACTGCACCTCCTCTTCTCCCACCCCACTTCGCAACCACTTAGTGCTCTCCAGCATCACACACTTCACGTCCAAATCACTCACAGAGAAGCTCCCTCTTGCTGCCCTGCATTTTGTGCCATCAAGCTTGGTCCCTCCTGGCTTGTTATGACAAAGCCAGCCAATCACCCACTCCTAGCTGGTTTATTTTAGATGCTTATTTATCCATCACAGCTCTTTCTGGTAGGGGAAAAGCAGGAAACTTGCACTGCAAGGATAAAGAGCAAATGCCCCAGTAAATCCTGTGCATGATGCTGCAAGGCTGATGCTTAAAGTTGTGGCTTCATGTTTGCAGAAGAGTCAGCAAATAATCTAGAGAAGGAAAGGAAGGTGATGGCCCAGGAACTGTGCATCAGTGGGGCACAAAGGGTGACAAACTCAGGCTGTGACCCAAGGACAGTGCCAGAGTCCCTCTCTTTCCCTCACCACAATGGGACCACCAGCTTCCCTACACAGACCTCCTGGTCCCAGAAGTGCCAGAAGAAAGGTGTGTTTGGGTCACCTGTAACACAACAGTGACACCAAAAGCTTTGTAACACATTTGATCTCCACTGAAGGAAATTGCAGCACAGAATTAAATATTTAACTGGGATAACCATTTTAACTCAGCCTTTTCAAATTTAGGTCCCTTCAATAAATTTTTTCTCCTGCACAAGTAAAGGCCAAGTGAGGAGTCATCGGATTTGTACAGCGCTTCTCCTTCCTGAGCATTGATTTTCCAGACCTGACATAAATCCATTCCCAGCATCAACTGCCTGCCCAGGACTCTCCTTCTCTGGAGTTGCACTGTTGTCTGGTTTTGCTTCAATACAACTTGTTGGAGGCAGTACTGAGGCAAGTCAAAAATGCCTTGGGGCTACAGAGTCCCGGTGTGGATAATGCCACTGGAAGAAGAAACCTGAGCTAAAATCTGGGAAACAGCACCCCAAAACACCTCACAGGATCACCACTGAGGTGTGCTGAGACCACCTGTGTCCTGCTATCCAAGGGGGATGCTATCTCCTCCCAGCACTGTGTCCTTGCCATCCCTGGTGGTGGCACAACCCATCTTGGGGAAAGTTTTGCCCTCTCAGATGCAAAAGCCGAGTCTGGGCTTTGGATGCTTTACAGACTGATTTAATGTTTCTTGACAACTTGTCTTCTATTGTGTGGATTTGTTTAAAGGGGAGAGAGCAGTTGTTAATGTCTACAGGAAGGGAAAGAAAACAGAGTCCCCGCTCCACTGGTCCAACAACCCTGCTGCCACCGCTGCCTTGTCAGGGGAAATTAGGCTGGAGGGGTGCAAGTCCCACAAAGAAGTTGTGTTTTCCTACTAAATGCTCTTTAAGAGACCTCAGCTGGCCTCTTCCTGACAGTGATACTTAACTCCAAAAGTTTCAACTGGCTCAAATTTCTCTGAGGCTGAGCTCTTCAAACTAGTGGGGAAGAGATGCTTCCGTGGGAGTGAGTTCCTCAGGAGCCCTGAGCATCCTGGAAGCTGAACTCCACATGAAAGGCACATTGAGGACAGGCAGGGAAGGAAATACAAATCATTTGCCTAATGAGCAGACAAACTTTTTCTAGCTGTTTCCACTGCATTTCCAGAGGAATAATTCTGATTTCTCCTGCCAGGTTTCTGCTATTGGTCTGTGCTCTTCCTTCTCTTGTCGTCATTCCAGCTAGCCCTTGTCCACTCAGGAAATTCATGGTATGGATATTTTTGTGCATGGTGCTCTTGAGATGTCTGGAAAATGTTCCTGTGAACCAGGCACTGATTTATCACTCTCTGGAGTAGATAAATTTCTGTCTGCTTCCTGCATCTCTGTGTTAAGATACAATGTGAATACAAATTTGTTTGGAAAGGTTGCATTAAGACAATAATATGTCTTTCTCTTCTTGTATTTTATGTAATGCAGCTATTCCCATTTCACATTGGAAATGCAAGATATCAGTATTTGAACAGATATCTGGCTGGGTTAGCTGAAGATGTCTCATCACTGACTAACATTAACTTTGCCTTTAGGATTATCTGTCTAATTTTCATAAATAAAATGGGAGAAAATACTTGGTATTTGGGGGTTACAGCCGCTCTGAGGAGTTGATTGCTCTGCAGAATTCCTGCCCCCAGCCCACTTCCCAAATTTTGGCACTGCTCTGGACCTACCCTGCAGTGAAACTTCAGCTCTGGCTCTCTCTGAGGGCAGGGACAGAATCTCCAAGCACCTCCAGGATTTCCCAGTCCTCACAAGGACAGGACACTGCTGATTTCTGTCCCCTGCAAGGGGGCTGGTGCAGAGAGCAGCTCCCAGGGAGAGGTGGTGGCTGTGGCCAGGACCCCCAGCTCGTCCCTGCTGCCCCACTTCCAGCCCCAATCTAAACCTCACACCCATTACAGCAAATGGAAAATGCTGTCCCCTGGGGCTCTGGGGCCAGCCAAAAATGATGAATGAAAACTGAAATTCAGCCAGAGGTCTGATCCTGCCCGAGTTCACAGCTGCACAAATCCCAGCAAGATGAACCCTGCTGAGCTGTAGCTTCAGTTGTGTCCCTTTGTGGGCTGGCACTGTGATGGAGAGGGACTGGGTGTCACCCCAGGTCTGTGTGGGCAGCAGACAGGTCCCTGCTTCCCCAGGGAGGGGAAAAGCCAAAGCAAAGCCCTTCCAAAAGAAGGGACAGAAGGGTCTCAGGTCCCGTGCTGTGTATCGAGACCATCTTATCCTTTGGCAATTAGCTGCATTATTAGAAGTTCTTATGCCTATTAAAACAAGTAGAGATGCAGCTCCTGATAAATTCAGACTGATAGACAATGCTGATCTCTGATTCAGATCTGGCTAAGGAATGGAAAGAGCCCAGCAGCCACAACCTCTGTGCAGCAAACATCCCTCCATCACATCCTGCTGACCCCACCATCCCCCACTGGGATGAGCTGGGCAACTTCAGCACTGATAAAACCACAACAGGATTTTTCCAAATCCCCATTTTTTGTGGTTTTTAATTTATTTTTTTTTTTTTACAGATCTTGGATGTCAAAGATTGGCAATACTGCCCAAGGGAATCTGGAGGAAACAGAAAAACACATCTAGCCTTTTGCCTGGAAAAACACATCTAGCCTTTTGCCTGGACTGGGAACTAGCAGCACTTTGTAGGCTGAACTCAAATACTCTCAACAGCAGTTCATCTTACTCAGGCAATTTTCAATAAATGTGTACATTTTTAACAGCCTACATATACATCAGGTTCCTTTTGCAGATAATGACAAGAAAAACAAGGAGTTCCCTTAGTGATGTGCCCACGTAATGGAGACAGCTCTCAGGAGCTGGGAAGGCAGGAAAAATGCAGAAGAGGAGGATATTTTTTACATGGCAAAAACTGTGCAATTTGGCTCATGATATGTCCTTGGACAAATCTCTCATTCTGACCACATTTAGGGAAAATTACCCTATAATAGCAGCAGATGAGACTTTTATTTGATCAACAGTGTGAGAAGAGGGAAGCATTTGGGCTCAGCAAATGCTTGCTTCTGCCTCCACATTCTCACTCTGCAGCATTTTGTTACTGAGGATAGTGCATGGCACAGCATGAACCCCCTCCATTCTCTCACCTTCTAGGCTGAAATACTGGGACTGAATTCACAATTAAAAAGAGACAACGGCAGCTAAGTGAGCAGCAAAATATTTGCATTGTTGTAAACTGCCAGGTTGCATGAACTGTGAAGTCCCCGGGCTATTTTGGGATAATTCAGCACCTTTCAACTGTCACATAAAATTTCATGGGGGATGATGCTTGGTATTGTTTATATGACATTAGCTTCACCTTTTCATCCTACTGGGGACCATCAAATGCAAAACTGGATTAAATTTGGCAGATCACATTATATATGGGGAAGTGAGAAATATTGCTGTATCACAAATGATTTTCCCAAAGGCACCAGCCAACCTCTGGTATTTTGATGCTGAGGCGATAAATAATTTTCCACTAGTAATTTCCATATTCAGTAAGCTGAGAAGTTTTTCTCAGTATGCAAATGAGATTTATTTAAAGCACCATTTTCTGTTGCTTACAATTAGATTGATTTGGATGGCTGCAGGAGGATGTTTGTCTTGGGTGTTGCTGAGTGGGCAGGAGCACAGGGAAGTCCTTCATGCAACACAGACTCGCCTTTGAACTAAACTTGCTGGGCTTGTCCTGGCTGGACAAGAAATGTGCCAAATTAGGAGCATGTGGGTGATCTGGAGTTTTATGTTTTGGGATTCTAGAATTATTTTACTTGATTGTAAATACTTGGCTAGACACAGAAATGAGCAAGTAATACAAAACGAGTGAGCCTCAAAACCAGCCCTGATTAGGTGGAGAAAACCTTCCAAGTACCAATTCTGCATTTGGCTTGTTTCTGCAATATCACAATTTCTTATTTACTTTGACACCACCATTGAAAAGAACCAACACAGTCAGGTCTGCTAATCTTGTTGTCAAACATAACAAGAGGATAAAAGCAATGCCCAGAAAGTGAATAATGAACTTGATCACAGACATAAAAAGAAAGATCTTGACCCAGATATACTAAAAATAGAACCAGCACCACTTTTAGCAGGACCTACATTTCTTTCAAGACACCAGTGATAATCAAATAGACAAAGTACAAAATGGTTGTTCCCCAGCCCACTGGTTGTTCCCCTGCATGCTAAATCCAGCTGAATTTCTGCATTGGTTTCTCCTAAGCTCCAGGAGAAAGCTCTGGACAGCTCAGCACATCCCATCCCTCTGCATCATTCAGTGGCAACACTCTGAGAAGTTTCATTTGACATGTTTTTGCAGTTTCTGATGGGCTGGATGGAAGCAGAGCAAGCAGGAGGGGAGAGGCTGGGCTGGAAGGGCTGTGAACAGCACAAACAAAACGAGCTGAAGCATGTCCTGGGTGCTGTGCCTGCTCTCCCACCATTTCCCACCCCCAGACCTAGCAGAGCACTCACACAGGGGCTCTTGGATGCACTGCACAAGCCTCAATGAAACAATTAGCACAGAATAAAGTCTTTCCTCCAAACAGCTCCTCCTCATCTCGCTCACAGGATTGAGCAGTCTCGGGTAGCGCAGCAGGGAATGTCCATGAGAGCCCCTTCCCCTGGCAGCAGCCTGCCACAGCTCCCAGCCTGGCTGTGGGGTGCAGAGCCCCCTTTGGTCCCCCTTGCTGGCCCCCTTGCTGGCTGGCTCACCCAGATGACACAAGGTTGTTGTTCTGAGTCATCCTCGAGCTGCTGCTCCTCTGCAGACCCCGCTGTGAGCATCACCAGCGCGCCTGTTTCCAGTTTGCACACCACGTGAAAGCAGCTTAAAGGAAACTCAGTCCCATGGAGAGAGCCAGCACTAGGTTGATGTGTCTCACAAACTCTAAATTAATGAGTGATGCACGCAGAGAGCTGAACTCAGCTCTCCAAATTTGTTTTTGTCACTGTGGCAAGCCCTGTGGTGGCTCGATGGCAAAGCCTGTCCTTCCCTTCCCAGCCTGATCTGGCACTTTCAGAGGAGGTGCCTGCAGGCACTGGAGAGCAGCCCATGGATTAATCACACTTGCTGGACCTTTCCAATGGTCCTACACTCTGTCATGTTGTTGCATGGTTTTAAATTTGCTTCCCAAGGCTTCACTCCCAAGCTAGACATTATCTTTATTTAGCTGGCATTGCTTGCTTCCTTCTGCCTCTCCCCAGCAGGCAGGAGTGCATCTCAGTGCCTGGTTGAGGATCTCTGCTGACACAAATGGGTGCATTGCTATAGTTTTGATGCTGCTGCTTTCACTTAAATGTGGAGAAAGTTTGATCTCCTAAAGTCAAGAAAACTCGCTCAAAAAAGTTTGAAATCTCCACATTGGGAGACTTGTTCTTCTTTTTATGGTAGTACATGAAGTGCTGCCTGTTAACAGGGTGTTCCTGGCAGTGGTATTTAAATCAGGGACGTGTGAGTCTGAATGCACAGATGTAAATCCCACACTGGTTTGTACATGAGCTGCTGTGTGACCCAGCAAGTGCTGGAGGGAGCAGGAAGCTGCACTGAATCTGCATCATGGGCTGCTGGGGCACAGCAGAGCAACCAAGAACCGGCTTACTCAGATCCACAGCCCTCCCAAACATGCCAAATGGTGGTTAAAGTGTCCTTCAGCAAAGGGTGGTTCCTGGTGCCTGAACGTTTAGGGCCCATCTTAAACACTCTTCTAGGAAATTACATTTTTGAAGCAGCTCCCTTCCAAACAGCAGACCCCTTCTCCACGTCCCAAGTCTGATTTAAAGTTTGCCATCTACTTGTTCTTGGAAGAAAAGCTGGCAGTGACAGAGCAGTCCATGGAATGAAGCCTGTCCTCCTCCCAGGGGGTTCAGCCTCCCTCAGAACCCCAGCAACAACTCAGCACGAAGGAAAGGAGAGCAGAGCCTGAGTGACTTGCAAGTTTCTCTTCCTTGAGGCTGTTATAAATATGATAAACCATTTTTTGTTGTTTTAAAGTGCTGCCTAGAGTTTAATAAACATTCATATGTATTATTAATCTGAAATATTAAACCTAAATCTCATAATAAAATGACTCAAGCATTCCAAGCGATCTCAGATGCTTGCAAAATCCTTGCAAGATACTAATTAAGCTACATTGGAACAATTGTTCAGTAAATTTTGCAGTCAGGTTTCATCTTCTCTTTAGAAGAGCAGACTACAAATTTATGCAACATGAAATGGAAGCTAATGAACTTGGAGGATATTCAGTATGGAGCATGCATCTAGGAAGTGGGAATAAAAACATTAACAGTGCTTTGAGATAATAGACTATTTAAATTCATATTTGTAGAAGCCATAGACTAACCTGCAGTGATGTACAGTTTAGATGCTGTCTCCTGGAGGGCACAATCCTGAATACTCAAGGATCCAAATTCTCCAGTGGGAGGAATCTCACACTGAAAATGGTCTGGGAGGAAATGAGGTGCAGTGCAAAGGACCAAAACTTGCCAAAACTAACCTCAGAGATGCTGCAAAAGCAAGGGAAAAATCAAGGAGGAAGACAGAACATTGAGGGGAAGAGATGAGAGACATGGCATGGATACTGAAAAAAAATTCTTTGCCAAAGTGGAAGCCATCAAAAGGCATGGGATGCCATGAAGTGCAGGGACAGGGACCAAAGCTTGCCAAAACTGATCCCCATTGGAATCTTGGAAACAGGAAAGAAGGGCTTACAAACACTCAGGAATGGAGATACAATCAAAGGAAATGCAATTGAAGAAAAAAAAAAGATAATTGGGAAATTTAGTGACTACGACAAATGGACCAGGATTACATGAGGTGCAGTGCAAAGGACCAAAACGTCACAGGTTGTGACAGCCAGCACAGACTGGAGACCACACCATGCTGGGGATCTCCAGTGTGGGAGCATCACATGGATCTGCAGGTTGGCCTCATGCTAAAGGAGGAATTCACAATTTGGTCTCCTTAGAGCTCAGGGGTGCCCCTGGCCTGGTTACCCAGTGAGGAACAGATGCTCCTGCCCAGGGAGAAACACTCCTCTGGGGTAAGGGCCAGTGTAAGGGCCACTCTGCTTAATGGTTGGCATGACAAATATTAAAAAGTAAATAATGGAACCTGTTAACAACACTTCAGTCTCTTCAGAGCTTTGTACAAGGGTTTTTTTGCAGGTTGGAGAACCCAGAGCTCTCATCAACACTTGCAGCAATCCTGGGCTGGATGAGGGCAATCCAGACCCACTCATTTCCACAGCTATAAGATGGGTTTTGTAAGGATAAGCCCTACATCCAGCAGGACTCAGTTCTGGTATCCAGCCAATTCATAAAGCCTTATAAAGCCTCCTCTTTTACTCCAGATGTGGCTGAACCAGTGCTGGCATGTGATGAACACAGTGAATCCCCTCCCTGAGGCAGCCAACACAAATCATTTAATTCCTGGTCTGCCAATGGCTGAATTTTAGCAGTCTCCCCAGACCTGGAGCTGAAGGAAATTTGGCCATCCATTATTATAGCTGTGCAGCACCACATCCTGGCTTTTGATCTGCAGCACTGGCATAAATCAGGTCTTCAGGGACCAGAAGTCCCCTGGGGAGCTGTGCCTGTGGCCCACATCAAACACTGCTGGGAAGCACAGACCCAGCCTTTAGTATTTACATCATGTTTCCAGCTGTCTGCAGTGCTACAATGCCAATGATTTATTCATTTATTTATTTCACCCTTTGCACAGAGTTTGCAATGCAGAGAGCGAGCGAGATGCAGTCGTGCTCCAGCTGTGTGCTCGGTGGGGTTTTTGGGAGCATCCCCATGTGCTCAGCAGGGCCAGCAAGGGGCTCACAGCTTCAAGGGCACCCCTGGAAGCACTGGCACCACTCCTCAGGCCCACAAGCCACACCAAAAGCTGCCTTGAGGCAAAACAAGGAAGGGGCTCCCTCCCAGAGCTCCTCAGGGCTGGGCAGAAACGGGAAGGGAGATTTAGACAAGAGAAAGGGGAAAGCACCACAATTATCTCTGATGAAATTCAGGACTTCCCTGGGACTTTCCCGTTGGACTGGTGGGAATTGTTAAGGCATGAAGGATGTCTTGCAAATGCTTTTGTCCTTTGGACTGCATGGACTGCTCTTTGTTAATCTAATTCTTAGATTAAGAATTCTTAGATTCATTCTAAGATTAAGCAAGAAGGGATTAGACTGATATCTGCATCATATTTCAACCTTTTTACAACAAAAGGACACTAAACCTGTTTGGTTGTTGTTTTTTTTTTTTTGTCTACAGCAAAACCAGACCCTAATGGATACCATTTTTGCTCAGAAAATGTCCCTAAACAGCCTGGGCCAAGGATGTTTGGAGTGTGACGTGAACTTGTGTCCTCTCTCCAACCTCTGCCTCCTCCCGGGATCACAGGCTCCAGTCCAGCCTGAGGAGCCCAGGATGCTGCACACCCCCATGGTGCCTGGACAGAAGATGCTCTTGGCCCTGACTGAGTGCTGCCCTGCAGGGAGCTGCTGGAGCTGAGAGCACATCCAGGAGCTGCCACAAGGACAGGTTTTAATCAGGGCTGGGGCTCCCTTTGGGTTCCGCTCTCAACCCACAGCAGCTGCCCACCCCTCTGGCAGCAGAGGAGGGTATGAAACATCTGCTGGAGACTTCTGGGGCTCTCAGAGCTCTGAGGGGCCCGTGGTGGGTGTGTGGCCAAGGCTCAGATCCAGGTGTGCGGCATGAGCTGCTCTGCAGCACCTGAGCCACGGGAGAGCTGCACAGCACATCAGTGCCTGATCACTGACAGATATGCCTCATGCTCACATAACCTTTAATTTTTTGCAGATGATGGAAAGCTCGTCTCTATATCCAGAAGGATCAAGCAGTGTCAGGCAGCTTAGCAAAGCTCCCCAGCATGCCAGAGGAGACTTATGCAGCTCCAGCCTCACACTCCCCCTCTGGAAGGGAGCCAGGCAGAGTCTTGTGCTCCCAGTAATCCACACAAACACAGAGCAAAACAACCCAGCATTCCCCAAAGTTACAGTTTTCAATTAAATTCCTTGGGCAGGACCTGAGTCATCTCAGCCCTCTTTTGTCTTGTATAAACTTTAGCTCTGTTCTATGATTTTCATAACTCAGGGTTACAGAGTTATTTTTTCTCCTCAGTTTCCAGCAGGTTCCCTGCTTTGCTCTGGCATCTTTCTTGTGTATAGCAGAGACTGAACTTTTCTCTGTGCTGCCCCCAGAGTTCCCCAGCCTGGCTGCTGGAGGCAATGGACCTTCCTGGGCAAAATGGGAAAGAAGCTGGACTGTGGATTGGATCTGGATCAGGCACAGTGTCCAGCCCCAAAATGAAGCAAAGGTTATTGGTATGGAAGTAGCAAGTCAGAATAAAGAATGGGCTATACTTAATTCTAACAATTTTTTTGATAATACTGAGGATGGAATTATAAACCTTGGCCAAGTCAAGGGGGCCTTTGCCTGAGGCAGGAACTCTGTTAAACCACAGAGCCTTCATGCACTTAGGAATCCACCAAAGCAACTTCCAGAAACATCCCCAAGACATTGCTATGCCGATGATCAATTAGCATTGTTATTTTCATGGTGCAATAATCTTCTTCATTAATTTTCCTTTTAAAATTCAGATGGGGAGATGAGGTGGATTAGATAAGGCACGTACCCAGGCAAGGAACAAACGTGTTTCTTGTACACAGAGCGTGTATCAGGAAGTACAAATGTCTGAGCAGATGTGCTAATGGACACAGACCCTGCACTGGATCCAATTACTCCATCATTAATAAGAAAATAACCAGTTACACATCCCAGTGATGTAAAAGGGAGGACAAGAATTTCATTAAAGGTAAGCTTGAATGGCAGCAGCAGAACTTTTACCTACTTTTCACCTATTTTTCTGGGTGCCCAGCACAGCACTCTCTTGCCATATTGAACCTCACAAATCCTCACTGAGCCCTCCCTGGCAACATCACCCTCTGAAGCTTTCAATGATTCCTTTCATCTGGTGACTGGAGGGCTGGAAAAGTCTGATGCTTTTCCTCCCCCTTTCTGAAAGTCTGCAAAATGGAAGCAATAAGCTCAGAAAAGGGTCTCTCCACCTCCAGGCTGTTTAGCACACTGGGCAGCAGGCGTCCATGGAAAGGCCAGAAGAGTTCCTGTGATCTCTCCCATATTTGGAGGATGCTGGGCAGCATCTTCCCATAACCTGTCCTGCACTGCACATGACCTCAGTGCCAGCAACAGGGAACCACATATAATGCAGTGACCACCTCTGCTAGAAACTGAGATGGTTTATGGCAAGCAAAACCAGTTGCTGACAACAAACAGGCTTCAAATTTTGACTGAACACCCCCAGTGCTGGACAGGGACCATTTCACTGCTGAAATCTCTGGGCAAAACCCTGACACTGACAACAGCCTGATGAATGAAGATCCTGAAGCTTGTCCTGACTCCCAGGAAAGCAATAAATCAATGACATAGGAAAACCCCAAGCCCTTGAGAAGTGAATAGCGAAATTTAAAATCGATGGAAGCGCGGCAGGGAGGCAGCGCGGGGCGGTGGCAGAAGGGACCTGCAGCTGCTGTTCAGTTGGGCTGAGCTGCCAGCAGGCTGGATCCTATAAGCCAATTTTACTTAATAATCCCACTAATATGGAGTGACACTGGTTGTAATCCTTCGGTGATTACAGTGTGGACCAATGCCTCAGCATCTCTGTGAGGATTTCAGGGACAGTGCAGCATCCAGAGGGCTGCAGCCAGACTTCTCAACGGGAAGGGAAGAGAACATCGAGGCACAGAAAAGCAGGAGCTGCTGCATGCTCATCCATAGTTCTGGAGAGAAAAAAAAGAGAGCAAAGCTGGGGCTTCCTCACTGTGATATTTGCCAAGTGCCTCTGCAAAGCAGAGCCCAAACCCAGAGAAGAAAAAGGGGGGCAAGCACAACAAGGCACCACAGCAGAAAACATGGCACAGCGTGGGGAGAAGTACTTGAATGAAACCAGTGCAGGAAATCAGGGGCCAGCCCTGGGTTTAAGGAATAGCAAAGAGAACAAAGACAACATTTACAGCTGGGGGGATTTTGATCTCTGCTTGCATCAAGTGGGACCAGGAGAAGAGACACTGGGGGAGCAAAAGAAAGGCAGTGAAATGTGGCCAGGAACTCTTGATCTATCCTGGGGACACAGGTTCATGGAATGTTTTGGGTTGGGAGATATCTTAAAGACCATCTCAATCCACCCCCTGCCATGGGCAGGGACACTTTTCACTATCCCAGGCTGCTCCAAGCCCCAATGTCCAACCTGTCCTTGGACACTTCCAGGGATGCAGGGGCAGCCACCTCTGCTCTGGGAAACTGCCAGGGCCTCACCACCATCTTTGTAAAATTTTTTTCCTAGGATCTGGGCTGGATCTACCCTCCTTTCATTTAAATCATCACCCCTTGTCCTATCACAATAGACCCTGTCTGTCCCCATCATTCTTATAACTCTCCTTTAAGTGTTGAAAGGCCAGAGCCTTCCTTTCTCCAGGATAAAAAACCCCAAAGACATCTTAGGTATCATTTCATGGTCTCTTGTCCACCCTATGGAATTTCCCTCACCAATAAATCTCTGAGCTTTTGCTGAAAACAGCCTTAGGATAATGCTGTGTGTGGGTTTAGATAGATCCACATCCTGATCTGTGAGGAGATGCCAGGCAAAACCCACCAGATCTGTGAATTACTACCAGGAGTTTAAATGACTGCTGATTTATTGGAAGTGCCACTTGTACAATATTGTCAATGTCTGTCACCAGCCTGGGGAGTGAGGAACTGGAGCACAGAGAGGAGGTTTCACAGGCTAGTGAATCACCGAGGGGGGTGCTGTGAAATGATCAGCTGGATATTGAGAACTGCTGGAACGACTCCAAGGGCTGAGGACAGATGCAAAATTGTAGGAAAGACTGATTCAACATCATCAGCAGCAGCAGTGTATGAGCCATGTGGGCCAGGAGGCCTGAAGAACAGCTGGCCAAAGTGGACTTGCTGAATTATTGTAACAAAATTGGATAAAAACCACAGAGGAAATGACTGCAACCCTTTACATTAAGGCAAGAGGCTTTCCATGGTGGAACAGCTGGAGGCCTTGGAGAGACCATGCTCTCCCAATAGTAATCACTAAATTGGTCAAATTCAGCCAGTGAAGATGTTTTATTATGGACAGATGGAAGTTTGAGGCTTAACTCTCTGCTTTGCATGAGTGTATTCACAGCAGCTGGTAATCCCTCTGACACAGGAGAGGATGTCAGCAGGACAGAATCACAGACTGGGGGGAGCTGGCTGCATCCAGGGGCTGCCCAGAACTCAGGGCAGCCACAGGAAACCAGCAGAGACAAAACTGAGGCAGATGCTTGGCATCACCACCAATGAAATACCCACATTGCTTCTCCCAGGGGAAATGGCCCTCACAGCATTTCCTCCTCCCACTCCAGCTGGCCATTCCCACAGGGGACACCGGTCCCAGCTGCCTGGCACCACCTGCCAAGGCCACTGGCAAGCCAAGGTGGTCCCACCAAGAAGGGATGTCTTCAGGACTTCTATCTCTCTTGAGATTCCAGAGGGGAGAAAAAAACCTTCAAACTGCAAGTTCAAACAAGAGGCAAAGCACAGCCCAGAGCCATCTTTGCTGGTTGTGGGATCACAAAGCTGCACCCCTGGAAATGCCAAAATGACCAAGCTGATGGCTCTCCATGTCCTGTACCTTATCTCCAAAGTAGCAAATCAGCAGCCTTCTGGGTAAAAGCTATAGCAAAATGTGGAAATCAGAGAAAAATCTTCTTATGCCTCAGTTAGGGGGTATTGCACAGCTTGAATCACAAGGGTTTGCATTTACATCACAATCTGGTTGTAAAGAGCCTTTTAACTGATTTATTTTGAAAATTACCATGCTCTTGGCATAAGGTGCCTCTCAAGCAGAATGATTATTTCCCAGCCATGGTTGTGTGGTGCCTCTGAAGGCACTGAGACTGCAGAGGGAGCAGTGTGCTCTGGAGTGGTACCTGATGGGCTGCTAAGATGCTGCTCTGAGCCTAAAACAAACTGTCTGCTGGCAAATGAATAGTTCCCCTTATGAAAAATCACTTTAAATTCCTACTCTTTCAGTAAATGAACATGTGCTTGGCAATGCTGAAGCATTTCATCTCCAATGACCTCATTCTCCATGTTGTTCAGGTTGTGAGCTGTCCCTCGTCATTCAAGGTTTGTCCTAATATAGAGACTCTCTCCCCCCATCATCCCAGGGTGCTGGAATGAATCACAAATCATATTTGTAATTGTGAACCCACATGCCAACCTACATCTGGAGAGATGACTCTTTTCAGTAGCCTTAAATCTGCAGCTCCCTTTGTCAGGGTGAAGTTTTACAGGTTGTTTTCCCTGTCTCTGAACAAAGAGGCTTTGAAAAACCTGCAGTGCTCAGAAATGCCTTCTTGCTTCGTTCCTCCAGTGTAGGCAGTTTCCATGAACTTTGCTTATCCTTGCATTATATTAACAGGGAGACTGAGAGTGACTGAGCAATAACAGCTTTATGAGCCTCTTGCAACAGAATTGGAATTAACTCAGAAAATCATCTGAAAAGGAAACTTCTGTAGGGAGGAGAAAGGAAACTAAAATATTGCAACCACAGGTTGAATCTTTTTGCCCGTCTGACCAGAACCACACATGATGAGGACTTCTGGAAATGTGTTTGCTCTGTGGTAGACCTGTGACTTCACAGTTCAAAGACTTCAGCTGAAGGAAACCCTGGTTTCAGCCCAACTGAAGCATTTTCCTAGCTTGGACCACACCAGGGAAAAGGGCAGCTCAGACACCCCCTCCCACGCCCTAAATATTCAGTAAAACCCCAAATGAACTCAAACAACCCTTGGTGGAGGCAATGAACAGCACAGGTGTGAGGTACCAAGGTGCAATAACCACATTTTCACCGCTGTCTGCATTTCAGTTACCCAAACTGCAACCAGCCAGAGCTAAAAGTCATCTTGGGGATGGTGTCTATGAGCTGTAAAGGCTGTGGCATTCCCAGCAGGCTGCACAGAGAGTGAAACACACAGTAACTAACAGACCACTAATTTTAAACCTCCCTAAAACCACTGGTTAATGTCTGCAAAGGGGAAGCAGCAGCGCTGCTGTGACTCACAGAGAGCTGGTCCTGCTCTTGCTCAAGTGATTATAAAAGTGATGCTGCCTCTCACTGCTTATTTATTTCCCTTTTCCCTGACTGACTGGGAAAGGGAAATGATTTGCACTGAGATCTGTCTTCTACTCTTCCAGGGGCTAACCCTAGATCAGTTTCAGCATCCTCTGCTAAATCAGTTTGTATAAATGTATATATAACAGCAAAAACACTGCTGCAAAAACAAGCACAGCAATGCAGAATCTGCCCTGAAAAAAGCAGAAAATTCTGGCAAACCTTTTACTATGTGCTCCTGCATGCACAACAGGCTCCTGTCAGCCTGGAGGAGCTGCCACTTTTCAGACCTGTAGCAAACAAATCATTATTTTTTTTACTGACACCACTTAGGAGCTCTCCACAGAAAGCCTTGGGTGAAAAGAAATAAACACTGGAAGCTGTTTCCTGCAAAGCAAAATTGCTTGTGGACCATAGGAGCAGCCCCTGCCCGAGCCCTCCAGGGTGTCACCCACCTGCACAGACACCTGTCAAGGATTTCTGGGGGAAAATGTGCTCATGAGGACTGCAAAGGGCACCTAAAAACTGAGGAGGAGCTCCACGGTGACTGCTGGGAGCACCTGGATGGCAAAAGGGAAAATAAATGAAAGCATCATTTAGGCAGTGCTCCACAGCCACAGCCCATCCTGGCTCCGCATCCACAGGGACTTGAAGTGCAAACCTAGATTTAGCATGATTTTACAGCCCATGAAAGCACTAAAATAAGTTAAAGCTTGATCCTCTGACCTGTTCCTCTGGCCACATCAGCTGCTTCAGGTGAGGGGGCTACAGACATGCAAATTTCTTGGCAGGATTTTTTATTCAGCCCCAAAGATATTTTGTCCTGATGTAGTCTATTCTCTATCCTCTTTTTTTTTTTTTGGCGTTTGAGCATTCCCCTAGAATGCTTCTAAACAATGAATTTTGCACCTTCCCTCCCCAGAGATGATGTGCTTTTATACCTGAAAACATTTAAGTGGGATTTTTGACTTGGTGCCTTTGTTCCCATTGTTAAGCCAATCAAGCTCCAGTACTTTGGAGAAAAAGAGAAGAGAAACAATGTTGTTTTGTCTGCTAACATGATTGATAGACAACTTTCAATTATTGTATCTTTACTGACTGGGAAACACTTAAAAAGAGACAGGCTGCTGAAAGATGGGTTATTTCCCTGCTCGGTGCTGTTTTTTCCACAGAAAAAGTATACAAGGATGCTCTCTGGTGGTAGCTGTAGGGCAGGGCTCTGCTCTGGCCACCACACTTTGAGTTTATTTTATGGCCTAAGTGATTGTCTGAAATCTTGTTATCAAAATAGTAAAAATATATTTATTTTTAAATTACTAATTGGCCCAATTATTTCTCTTCGAGTATTCCCAATGCATGGGCAGATTGGAGGGTTTGTTTTTACAATTTATAAAGAACAATGATGCAATGATGCAGAGATGCTCTCTAGGGTCTTGCTGGGATGGGGATGCTCCTGGCAGAGCATCCATTTCCCATTTGCCTCTGGTCCCATCTGCCCCTTTTTCCTGGTGCTCATCTCCCCATGCCAGCAGCACCAGCCATGCTGGGTTTTGCACTGAATAACTCCCAAATGTGTGGATGCCTCAGCTTCCATCTCCCAAATTCAGCTGCTTCTCCAGCCCTTTTCCTTCTACCCCAGAACTTCCACCCATGAAATAACTCCATACCCACAGCACCGTGCTGCAAAGTCCTACCCAGCCAGGGCTCCTGCCCTGGGCCAAGATTTGGATCTTGCTCTTGCCAAATACCATAATATCTAACTAAATATCAAACCCGAGCCAGTCAGTGTCACCCTTTGACGCACTAATAGTTTTTCTATTAAATCACATCTCAGTAAATTGTGCCAGTGCAAAGATTTCTTTGGCTTGGCTTACTATGGATTTGAACTGGTGGCCAGCTCAGGGGCTGCTACATGACTTCCCTAAAAGCAAGCATTAAAGCAATTTTCATTTTACAAGGACTGCACTTCAGTTTATGGCACATCAGTGCTATTAAAATGAGCTTCTCATCAATCCATTGCAATGCCCAAAATGACACATAGACCTTGCACCCTTTTGCTGGCCAAGTGGAGAATGGGTTTTGTCCTTTGATTCCTCTGCTTAAGGCTCTGAGATGAACCAAATTCATGCCTGGAAATGAAGATGAGTGGTGGAAATTAAAGCAGTGCTTAGAGGAGCTGGCAGGCTCCCACAGCTGAGCTTTGCTCTGACAGCAGAGTGTAAAATCACAAGCATGACCCTCAGTTTAGTGACACTGATGATTTTCAGCCTGGGTACAAACACATTTCTGGTGATGTTTTAGTGCTGGCCTCAGCAGTACCTTTTCTGTCAATTTTCCTGAATATCCTCCACATCAGCCCATTTCCTCACTGCCCACATCAGCCACCTCTTCTGCACGTGATGGTCCCTGGGGGGATGTTCTCCCAGAGCCACTTCTGAGTGGATCAGCAAATCCTTGCCTGGAGAGCAGGCTCAGGTAATAACGTCCATCAGGAAAACACTTATTTTGCCAAACCTCTTCCCTCACTGTCCTGAACATCTGACTTCTTTATTCCAAGACCTACAAAAGCAGAATTGCAGGACCTCCAGCCCAACACACCTGCCCTTACCATGCAGGCAAGCCTCCTCCAGGCATGCATTAGAGACAGAAAGCATCTTAATCATCCTCCCTGCTGCAAATGGGTTCGCAGAGCTTTAATTGATTAACAGGCAGTCCTTGCCAGCAAATGAGCGGTTGGCTCCAGGGAGCTCTTGCTTGCTTGTTTTTAAACAGTGCAAAGTGGGAAAATGGCAGGAATAAGCAGGGAAAGCTCCAGGGAGCCCTGAGAGGGAAGGGCTGGCAGGAGGAAGGCAGAGCTGCTCCACGTGCTGACCTTATTACTGCAGGGACGTGGAGGTCAAGTGGTGGCAGAGCAAAACACCACAGGGAACAGGGAGGAACTAAACTGCGTCTAACCCCAAACTGCCAGCTCAACTTCAAGCCATGGGGGCAAATAGTAACTGTTTGTGGATCTTCAGTAGCTAAGGTATTGCTAAAACCGCCTGAAACCCACTGATCTCTGGTGACACAGCTGAACTGGCCATGTCAGCCAGAAACAGCTCTCCAGCATCCACCTGGATGCACGAGCAGGGGAAGGGAGAGGGCAGGGCTCTCCCAAGGGCTTCCATGGCCACCCATCAGCTGCTGATCTCTTCTTCCAGCCATCCTTGACCCAGGAGAGTTGGCCTGATTTCAGAACCCCTTGTAAGCCTGAGGAAGGCAGAGATCATACAGAGAATGGGTTTGACAGCACCAGAGCACTGGTGGCAGTACCACCACCAGTGGGAGAGTTGGTCCATTGATAGACCCCTCTGCAGGCTCCAAACCATCAGGATAGAGGAGGCTCAGGGAAGAGCAGGACTGATGGTTCACTGCTGAAACTGCTTTGTAATGCAGAAAAATACACTAGATGTCAGAAAGAAGAGGGTCATTTTCTAACCAGCTCAACTCAAGGCCAAGGGACAGCAGGGCTGGGCCCTGGCCATCCATTCTCCCTGCACTGAGCTCCCCTGCTACTGCCACTGCTCTGGCTGCACAGGGAGCTGCACACTCCCAGCTGCAGGGGAGATGCTCACAGCCCTTGACACAGCCAGAAAATCCCTATAATTAAATTCATGCAATTAAAAGTTGGCACAAAATCCGAGGGTGTTGCTGGCGGCGTGGGCGGGCTGCTTGGAGCCGGCAGCTGATGCGTGTCCTCACCCTGCTCTGCCTGAGGTGGGGTTTGCTGCACGGTGGTTGTCACCTCAGTGCCCCACAGAGCTCCCCCAAGGCTGAGCCATTCCCCAGTGGCTCGAGGAGGGGACAGCCTCTCTGTGCACCAGCCCCAGCGCTGCCTCAGAGCTCCCATCCAGCCCAGCACACAGCATGGCGCTGACACGAACCACTGAGCTCGAGCAAAGCATCAGTCCTGGCTTTAGCAGGGGAAGGAAAGCACTTTAACAAGGTGGCTGCAGCTAGACAGCATCCAGCTGCTGGCACACACAGCTTGTGGGGATGCATTTCAAGCTGGTTTCTCAGGGCTGCTCCCTCCCTTCCAGCTTTCACAACCTGCTCCTCCTCCAGGTGCCCACAGTGAGATCTCCAGTGAGATCTGCACCTCCCTAAACTGATGATTGTCAGGTCTCAGGCTCAGTCCCTGGTGAGGATCCAGCTGTGAGGATGCCAGTGTACTCCATCACACCCACACCTATCTGCTGTAGGAGTTGCACCTCAATCACTTTCTGGACAAAATACCCTGCTCCTGGAAACCCTTCCAGTACCAAACCAGTGTTGGCCAAGGCTATTTCTAGAAAGCAGGTATAATCTGAGATGGGCAGATAAAAAGCCTCTGGATGCAATCACTGGCTGCTTTTGTAAGTCAGATGGTGCAGGAATATCCTGCTTGCTGTATTTTCTTGCAAAGTTAAAATCCAGTTTATAACAGGAGAGGAGAAAAGTTGCCCATCTGGGTGCAAAATCCATACCACCAGGCTCAGAAGCTCATTTACTCCACGCAGCCCAAAAGGGAGATGCAATATGCTGCAGCACTGGGAATCTGGGGCAGTATCCAATAGTAGGAAGACTCACATCAGATTCCAAAACGCTGTGAAGCTCAGCCAAATGAAATTACTCCCATTGCTGAATATATCATTTTCCACCTTCAGTGGAGCAGCCTGCCTGCCCTGAGTGCGCTGCGGCCTCGCCCCAGCGCGGCGCTGAGCGCTGATAGAGATGTCTTTCCCAGGGCTGTCACGGCCGCCCACCCGCTGTTTGATGACTTTACACACGTGTGACAGGTAGTAATGTCACTGACAGCCTCTCCCTGGCACCCAGTTTTTATTCATACCAACACCTTGTCTGTCTTTGCCGTCCCAGCTGTGCCTGCTGCTGGGACGGAGATCGCTTCCCTGCTCTGGGGGCTGCTTATCTGTGCTGAGAAATTGGACTTAATTTTGCTGCTGCTTCCCCTCACCAGTCCATACATCAGCTGTGAAGGCTGAGCCCCAGATCATGACAGGGCAGGATTGTAACAAGCTAGGAAATATATATGGTGTCAAATCCCTTGCAGAAGCACTGACAGCCCCCTGACAAGGGAGGGATCAGATATTAAACTGATGCTGCACTCAGCCTGAGCCAAAAGGCCAAAGGAGAGCAATCCCAAAGGGGAAAAGGGCAGCCCCAACCTTTGCCTATCCACCCCCTTGCTAAGCTGATGGCAACTCAGATTCTTCTTAAGTGTTAATGCTGTGGGGACTGGCTCTGGCCCTGAGGTGCTGTCACTTCAGCTCTCTGCAAAGCCACTGTCCCTGCTGCGCTGGGGCACGGAGGGACCCCTGCTCACACAGCCCCCTCTCCCACCTCTCAGTCAGAGCAATGCCAAGAGGAGATGGTGACAAATGCATTTCTGAGGAGGAAAACTAACTCCTGCAAAGCCTGGAAGCAGCGGGAGCAGAACATTCCCTCCCCCACCAGGCAGGTTTTCCCTCTAACGCTTTTTCTCACACTCAATATTCAAACTATTGGGGATGCTGTCAAATGAGAGTCTATTGCTGTTTCAAAAGACTAATAATAGAAGTTATTAGACTCTAGAGAAGCTCAAATATCACTAAGAAGAGTTCAGTTGGAGAAATGGAGAGGCAGTATTAAAAAAACAGACAGCAGCCCAGCAGCCTGAGAACCTTCAGCACTTAACTAAGAATAATTAGCTGTAAAAATACAAAATGAGTGCTTAGACAGCAGCCCTAAGAGGTAGAAGAGGACCTAGGAATTATAACATGAAGGAAAAAAAAACCTGTTTTGGAGTAGGGGGAAGCCAATATCTTAGTAGGAGCTATTGCCAGAGGTGGCAGCAGTAAGAACCTTACAGTGCCTGAGAGGAGGAGCTGAAATGGAGGGGGACAAGGAGACAGAGCACAGTTCTTGCCCCATAGGGACATGCAGAAGGAATGATCATAATTCAGTTTAGAGAAAAGAAAAGCCTTGGGAAGAGATGATAAAAGCCTCCAAATCTATAAAAGGCTCCTTCAGAAAGTTGGTGCTCATTTTTCCTACTGCTGGGAAGGAGGTAGGGCTTGAACTGCAGCAGAGGAGATTTATTTTAAGATTTTTCAATGGGGGAAAAACACTCCTCAGTGACTTCCAAAGGTTGATTGAACTCTATCCTTCCTGAGAAGGCAGCACAATGCACAGGGGAGAGCTGGAACCAGTAAACCTTTCCATTTTGGGTTGGCTCTGCCTTCCCCTGCTCTGGGCGAGCCAGCGAGAGTGAGCAGAGTTCACAGCAGCAGCCCCAAGCCCTGGGCCCCTGTTCAGTCAGATAATTAAGCAGTGTTTAGACATCTAAGCTGTCCTGCTGGCTACTGCCCCAGCACCTTGGGAAATGAAGTCATTGCTTTGCTTCCCACCAAATTCCCCCCTAACTGTGAGACCTGGGAGGTGGGACATGGAGGTGGAACCCTCCCCAGCCACAGGAGTCCAAGGAGGTGGATTTTCAGGTGAAGCTCAGCTCCCTCTGCTTGCAGACAGAGCATGGAGATAATGAAATCCTACCAAGTACCATTTGTGCTTTAGAAGGCATGATGGTGTTAATTAGTGTTCAAATTAAGCAGTAAGACTGAAGTGGGCATATAATGGACCACTAATAAATGCCTTGAGAGTGTTGAGACAAAGGTCTGAGGGAAGAATGATTTTAATCACCAGGAGTATATTAATGATGGCCCATAGATTCCCTTATTGCTGTTCCAACAGGCTGGAATGCTGTGTTTTCCCATTAAAACATCCATTAGCCTTGAGCCCACTAAAACCCTATCAGTGAAGCCACGTTCAGCTCATTTCTGCTCTACACATGACCTAATTAACACCATTGCAGGGATTTGAGCCCAGCTCCAAATACCATTGCTGGATCTGGAAGCCTGGGTAGAGCCAGGTGGTGTTTTTGGGAGGCAGTTGGATCCCTTTGGGTACCCACCCCATCAGTATGAGCACTGCCAAGAGGAGATGGTGACAAATGCATTCAGAGCCAGAAGAGCCAGCACACCCCTGCACACACAGGGGGCACGTGGCATGGCCAGCATGATTGATTACACGACAGCATCAGTTAAAATAATTGTATTTTTCATTTCCATGCAGATGAATTACTTCTCCAGAAAGCCATTTGTGCTTAATGTCATTTGTCTGCACTATGGTGCTAATCCAGTGCAAGGACATTTTTGTGCCAAGATTGATTGACTCCGTGTAAATAGGTGGAACCTTTAATTAAAACACAAGCGCCATCGCGGTGTCTCAGTGCGCTGACAACACGCGGCACACACCACTTAAGGGGCTGATTCCATTTTAATCTACCCTGGCATAAATCAGGAGAAAGACCCAGTTCAGCAAAGCACTTAGCACATGTTTAAGTCCATCATATTCAGCAAAGTATTCAAGCATGAGGTGAACTGCAGCAAAGGCTATCACAGGAAAATGACGGTGCCTGCTGAAAGGACGCGGCTTGAGCGTGACAAAGCCATTTGTTCACCAGGTTTGTGCCCCCTGGGAACACACAGTAGGTTTATGGCTTGGAGGAAACCTGGCAGGGTTTGTAAAAGTCCATTGGGTGGTGGTTAACCCACCAAAGAGAATTGCAGTAAGAGCCTGGAGGAGGCTGAGCAGAGAGGCGGAATTAGTGGCTGGCTTAAGGCAGAGATAGTTTCCACACAATGGGGTTTTCAAACAAACCCCACCTGGTGTTTGATGTGTTAAAGGATGGCAGAAAACAGGTCAGAAAAAGAGGCCTCCTTGCCTTCCTGCAAGGTTTTCATCAGGTTGTGCTCAAAGTGCCAGAGTTTGGTGCTCCAGGAGCAGCCACCCCTTCCCACACCTTCTTCAAAGGAGGGGACGATCCCCTCGGCCATGCAGCAGCCCACCCTGCCAGGCTCCACCACAAATAACAGGGATTATTCGATCCATCAAGGAATCACAATGCCAGGTGTGGCAGGAAGAGGGTCAAACATGAATTACCAGAGGAGAAACAACTTCTGCTGGTCTGACCTGAGCTGCTGGTGTCAACACAAGAAGAAAAATGGCTTATGACAACTGAAATCAGAAAAGCCACTGAATTACTTTCCAAAATAATAATAATAATAATAATAATAATAATAATAATAATAATAATAATAATAATAATAATAATAATAATAATAATAATAATAATAATAATAATAATAATAATAATTTTGTTAATATCATTGTTGTTATTATTAGTGTTGTAGTTGTTATTATTGTATTTGTTTTGTTTTGCTTGAGAATGATGAAGTTTCTCTCTGTACTCTGGCCCGACCCAAGCTGCAGCAGTACAACGCACCAGGGCAGGTCAGCAGCTATGTCAGAACATTTTATCTCCATGTCATGTTATGCCAATTTCCTTTTGATTATTGTATTTTTAAAATCCATTAGCGGCGGCTGCAGCTCAATACCAATTAAACCCTCTGTCGCGCTTTCTGCAGTGGAGTGCATCTCCTTTGCTTCATCAAGAAGCAATTTGACACTTTGAATAAAATAAGCATTAATTATAACAATCACTTGGAGCAGACCTGGAAAGACGATACTGGGCTGACAAAAGGAGATTATCCTGGCCTAACCAGTTGGAGTAGTCTCAGAGGAGAGACCATCAGAGTGGGTTGTCTCTATGGCTGGTGTAGGAATTCTGACAGTGTTGTGGACAGCAGGAGGAGATGGCTCTGATCTACTTTAAAATCACCTTTTCTGGGCAGTTTAAGATACCATCTGTCACAAGGAAGTGGCCAAAGGGAAAGTCTCTTCTGCAGAAGGAGCTGTGGCAGCAGGCAGAGAGGAAGGGAAGCATCAAATGAATTACCTTTGAAACTCCAGCTCCTCTGCTGCTAACTTTCCCAAAGCATTCAAGTAGCTGTTTTCTAGGATCCTACCAGCTTTATTAGCTACAAATAAGTTAACAGTCAATTTTAGTCATTAATAACTTTAGCTATTTTTCTCAATGTTCCCCATAGCTGACATTAACTAGGGCAGCTCCTCTCTGGATTCCCAGCTGGCAGCTTTAGGACCAGGGGAAAAAGAGACAGGTAAACCCACCAAGTCCTTGCTGTCCCTCCTGGAAAGCCTTTATCTTCTGCAGCTTTGCTGAGCTGTAAACTGGCTGCAGCCCTGACCTTGACCGAGAGCAATAGGAGTGTAGTGAAATAACACCATCCTACATCCAGCCTGCTGCCCCTGGGATCACCATATTCACCTCCTATGAACGAGCAACAATTTGTTGGGTCTGACCTGAAAATTGAAGTGCAAGTGACAATGCTCAGTGAGAGCTGCAGGCCTCCTTTGGGGAGAGAGATGCACAGCCTCAGCAAACCCAGCTCCCAGGAATGGCCCTTTTCCTAACAAGAGCTGACAAGCACAGTTTACCCACTGGCAGGAAATTATAATAGACAGATTTTCCCCTTGAAAGCAGAAAGCCTCACGTGCAGATCAAATGCAAAGTCCATCCTGTGTCTTTTGGTGACTGTCCCTTGCCTGTGGTGGCTTGGCAGAGCACTGCAGGCAGGCACAACATTCCCAGCAGGCTGATGCCTGTGGATATGAGCAGAGACTGTGAATTGCAGGAGAGAAGGGAAGATAACATCCCTATCAACCCTGCTGATGTAAATCTTACTTATTTAAAGTCATTTATTTAAAGCTTCCTGTGAAAGAGATGGAGACTCCAAGCAAAGCATCCCAGAAGGGAAAACTGCTCCTTTAGCAGGTGGGCAAAAAATTCTCAGTTGCTGCAAAGGTGACCTTGCACAGACACATACACAGAAGCCCTTGATGAGCTTACTCTTAGTCAACTCTATATTTTTTACAAAAACAGACCACCTGAATGTTCAGGTTTAGGCCTTTCCTGCTACAAAAGGACCGAGGTAGCAATAGTAATTAAGCTCAGCTCAAATGCAGATTGTAGCCCAAAGCTGTCTTTTGTGAATTTGTTTATAGAATCAAAGAATTATAGACTGGTTTAAGCTGGAAGGGACCTTAAATATCAACCCCCTGCCATGGGCAGGAGCATCTTCCACTGGTCAGGTTCAAATCTAACCTGGCCTGGATTACTTTGGTCTGGGATACTTTGATGTGGCCATTTGTTTCAAAAGACTGTGTGCAATTTTGCAAATCACCAGCCTGTGTCACAGCCTTGTGACCCCCACCTTTCTCATTACTAAATCACAACATTTTCATCTAGTTGTCATTAGAGGCATCATGTGCTCTACACTAGGGCTCAGGTCTCTTGTAGGTCCCCAGTGGTCCCTAAAAAGCAGGGATGAGATCCCTGAACTTGCACACTCCCTGTTTTTGGGATCATGCTCAGGTCCAGCACCAGACATTTTTGCTGTGAGTATTGTTATTTTTGGCAGAGCCACAAACACAGCAAGAAGTGAAAACCCCATGGGCTCTGTTACAGGGGAAGTTAATGGATGAGCACAAAGGTCTGCCCACTTGAGAACAGAAATGCCTCCTTTGTGACAAAGTTTCTGACAACCAAGTCTGAAATTTCTGAGAGTCTCTTTCAAAATTAAATTGCTCATTTCTAAATTAAATTGTGATTTTATGATAAAGCTGAATTTTAAAAGGTTTTAACAGGAAGGTAAATTAGGATTGAAAAGAAGGAACAACCTTGCTCCAGGTCAAATGAAACTTTTGATTTGATACAAGACTAATATTTTTGTCTCCATTTTAGCTGAAGAAAATCCTGCTTTGATTTTATCAAGCTAATCCTCTTTTCCCCTACATTTATTAAGGCTCTCCAAACTTAGGGATCCCATATTTGCTCAGCTTTCCCTTGTAGAGGTCAGAAACATCAGGGACCCAGCAGGATGAGTGTCCATACCCTCCCTGCGTGCCCATCTCCCACAGGGCAGAGCACTTTGCCTATTACAGCCCAGACACTGCACCAATATATTTTAAGGCTCTAAACCTGAGCCTTTCCATTCTAAATTTGATTTGTAACTCAGCGTGGAGCCAGCTGTGGCTGGAGAAAGTCAGGCCAGGAGGCTGCAGTGCAAGGCTCCAAAAACCCACTGCACTGAGCTTGATGGGGTTCCCTGGGTGGGGCTAAGGTCCTCCCAGTCATCAGGCAGCCGCCCTGGAGGCAGGGAGGGGAAAGAAATGTATAAGCAACCAAGGGAAGCACGGTGGTTGTGAAACCAAGCTGCCTTTTCCCCGCTCGAATTCGACAGCGGCCAATGTGCAGCACAGCTGCCAGGGGAGCAGGGCTGCTCCCGGCAGGAAGATGCCCTTGCTCTGCCTCTCCTTTCCCTCCCACATGCAGCTTCCCTTGCACTCTCACCCACCAGCTTCATCATTTCTCCCTCCCAGCTCGGAGGCTTTCAGGTCCACACAAGAGGTGGCTGCACCTCATTTGCCGGCAAATTGCGTATGGAGCTCATGTAAAATAATCCACTCTGGTGAGCCTCCAGCAAGGGGAATAAGCCACAATTATGAACATCCACCAGCTGGGAGGTGTCAGCAGGAGAGGACAGGAGCCACCAGCGGCAGGACCCCGACCCCGCAGGAGGGAATAGCCGGGGGAAGGGGATGGAGCTGTGCGGGCTCCGCTGCGGGGCACGGCCGCCCGCGCCGCATCGCTGCTGCTTAAACTGCGAGCAAAAGCCTCCCGAGGCACAGAATTCCCGGCTGCCGCATCATTCCTGCTCATACTCCGATCAAAAGCCTTCCTCGGCACAGAATTCCCGGCTGCCATCGCTGCTGCAGAGCAGCCGGAGGCGCTTGCAGGGAGCGCCAGCCCCAAACACCGCCCGGCCCGGCTCCATCTCCCTGCCGAGCGCTGCCACGCAGGACCCCGGCAGGGACAGACGGGGATGTGACCCCCGGGCAGCCCGGGGGCAGCGCAGGGCACCGACACCATTCCTGTCAAGGCGTTATCTGCACCTGCCCTGTCGTCCACCCCTGGCACAGCGAGGCCGACAAATCCGCTGCCTGGAAAATGCGCTTCCCAAAACAGTGGAAGTAGTTACCATGGAAATAAAGAAAGGTTCCTCGGCCCAACTCCACCAAAATATTTATTTGCCTCCCAGGGTTTCACAGGCTACTTATTAACAACAACAACAGCAGCAGCAGCAAAAACAGAGAGACAATGGAGCAAGACTAACAAGTCGGGTTTGGGAAGGACCTCCAGGAATCATTGTGTGTCTGCTGGAGGAGTCACTGCTGCACAGGATGAGCCCGTGAATCACCCAAGGGTTTCAGCTTATATCTTGCACACAAACATGCAGGTACAAGGATGTGCTTTGGTGTTCAAAGGCTCGAGCAGATCTGCTCACAGAAATCCCACGTTACACCCAGAGCTGTCTGCAACCCCGGTTCTTGCATGCCTGGTGCACATGGAGGTAAAACAAATGGTTACCAAGTGCTCCTGCCCGGGACAGAGCTCTGCTTGTGCTCCTGAATACACCTTCCTCTTGCCCCAGCTGCCAGCAGTCTCCTCCTGTCTGGGGAAGGATGTGAAGGAATGCTCACAGCCAAGCAAGGACCATAGCAGCAGCTCAAACCACACCCCCTGAGCTAAGCAGGGATACAAAAGTTGTTGTTTATAAACAACCCATTTCTGAAATAAGTAGGGAGCAGGCAAAACAAAGGCAAATGCCCATAATTAGGAAGATGGTGGAGGCTGGTTGTCCACGAGAGGCACCTGTAAGAGCATCCTGAATGACTGAAGCCTCCACAAGCTCTTAGCTTAGCATCAGCTCCAGCCCTTCCCAAACTGAGCACCCTGCACTGTGCTCCCCATGCTCCTGACACAGCTCAGAAGAACTGACACGTTGAATCAGCACTGAAACACCTTAGGCTTAGCAGAGGACAGGCAGCATCAGGAGCACACAGCCAATGACAAACAGCTTGTGACAGATGCTCAGATGCAGAGAGTCTGCGTGGCACCCGTGTAGCATTGGTAATCCATGTAAGAGTGGTGTGAGGGATGCAGATATTGCAAAGGCCAGGTGTTGCATAAAAATTAATTTCACTTTTAAAACTTGTTACAACTGTGGGCTATTTTTTCCTAATTAAAGTGACTTTAGTCAGAAACATGGACCCAGATCAAATTCAGATCACTCAGTCCCCTAAATACCCTCAGAGACCTGGTCCATGATACCCAGTTGGAAATGGATTGAATCTGAATACTTTTATTCATATTGCTGGGTCATTTTGGATATTGGACAAAGCGTGGCCTGAGGTAGTAAACACCAAAGGGAATTATCTGGTCCTCACTTCCTACCCCTGCTGCTCTCATGGAAGGCTGGGAGGGGCAGGATCATGGGATAGCTTGGGCAGTGGGGATGACCAAATCCCAGCCACCTACAGATGTCACCTCAGGAACTTCAGGGAATTTTAAGGGAACCCTTCTCATATACATTGGTCACCTGGGTTTAGTAAAATAGAGTCTTGAATAGAAGACAATAAATGCAGCCTTTCTTTGAAAATATCATACTGGAGAGAAAAAATGTAATCAAGAGAGTGTTTTTCACCTTAGTGAGCCCTGTCCAGATGGGAAGAGCAGCTTTGTGCCCTGTACCAAGAGCACTTGGGGGTGACTCTTTTCTGCACCCAGGTTACCCATACTGCAGGAATTTGGGAGTCAGCCGACCATCAACATGCATATCTGGGAGTGTCTTGTCTCATCAAAACTGTCTAGGACATATTTTAGCACATCAGAGCTTCGATTTGAAGATGCTTACACAGAAATACACAGATGGGTATCGGCGCAAGATGGAAACACTTCAAAATATGTGTGGAGCTCACAGCAAACTTTGCCTTGCTGATCCTTCCCTCCTTGGAAGGGTTTGTGAAAGTCCTCGGGGGGATCTGGATTGTGCTGTGCTTGTGGGAGGAAAAGGAAATGCAGTTAAAGCATAAAGGAAGGTATATTCTATAAGGAAGATATATTCTATTTGCCCTGCCCCAAAGCAGAGTGCAGCCTGGCACAGGTGGGGCTGCAGCACATTCCAGAGCTATTCCATGCATTTCTGGGCTCTCTACAGAGCCAGCCGGCTCAGCTGAGTTTAAAACACGATTTTCCCCAGAATCACAGTGTGTAAATCACTCCCTGAGGGCTGGACCTGCCCCACGGCTGCAGCAGCCAGCAGAAAGGGACATTCCACTGGAGTTAGAGCTGCAAGGCAGGAGAGGAGGGAGAGGGATTCCCTCTGCTCTCAGCAGCCTCTGCACTAAGAGCAGCCCAGCTTCATCTACCAAAGCCTGAGGGAAACTGAGCTGAGCTGTAACCAGAGGAAAATGAATCCTTCAGGGAATCGGTCCAACCACGGAGAGCTCCGAGGGGCTGGAGAGCAGCCCGGGAGCGGGCAGATCCCGGCTGGCTCCAAGCACACACATGCTCCCATGGCCCCGGAGAAAGTTTAATTTGCTGCAACTGTTTCAACAAAGCCAAAGCCCCGGTAATGCTGTTACACGCTGAAATCACTCAGTGGCAAAGAGCACGGAGCAGAAAATGCTGTGGGCACCGAGGAGCCCCTTGGCTTTCATCAGGCACCCACACCAGCCTTGGCACCTGGACTTTGTAAGGGAGAAGCAAGGAAAGCCTCCAAAACCCCCTGAACCACCCCAGAGTACTTAAAATGCATGGTGTGCCAAAACAGTCTCTTGATTTAATGCAGCGAGGCTGAAGGGGTAAGAAAATATGGAGAAACTCCACATAATGTCCTGGAGAGTGTTTAAAGAAAAGAGGTTAGAATCCTAGAATATCCTGAGTTGGAAGAGACCCACGAGGATCATCAAATGGGGCTCCTGGCCCTGCACTGATCATCCCAAAGAATCACACCATGACCCCTGAGAGTGCTGTCCAAATGCTCCTGGAGCTCTGGGAGCTTTGAGACAGTGACCACTGCCCTGGGGAGCCTGGTCCATGCCACCCTTTTCCTGATATCCAGCCTAACACTGCCTCCCCCCAACAGAGCAAAGAGCTGATGCTGGGGGGGTTTTTTGGCCAAAGAATGAGGTTTACATGAGGACAAAGAGGTGCTTTTTGTCACAGTCATGTCCTCCAACACCAGGGTGTGAGCACCCTGCCTGGAGTTCCTTTACAGCCACTCCTCATCCTTCTCACCTATGCTACAGGCAGAGGCATCCACAGATCCACAGGGAAACAGGTTTGGGCTGGCAGGACACTGAGAGCTGCCCTCTTCCCTTCTCCTCCTCCAGCTGTGCCCATTCTACTCAGGCAAACCACCCCTTTCTGCTGATGCTTCCCATCTGGCTCCTGCCTGACCCCCAAAGGTGCCCAATTTGTATCTGCTCAGATGGTGGCTCTCCACCCTTCAGTGCCAGGCACTGCCTGGACACAGAGTTAATTCACACCAGGTTGCTCTGCTGCACTCTCTGGACACAGACACACAGATCTGAACCAGTTTAAATCACATTTTCTGCCTTATTCCCACTAGTGCAATTTCATACACCAGCCTTGCTGCCAAGACCTGGTGTAACTCAGCTCCAGCTAAAGGAGTTCATTGGAGCAGAACTTCTGAAGGGGCCAGGGGAACTCCAGTGACTCTGCACCATCCCCACCATCCCTGCATGGCACCCTCAGCCAGGCTGAGTCAGCCATGCACAGGCCACATGCTGAATCACAGCAGGAGCTTCTGAGAGCTAAAAAAATTCCTGTGGGGTTTTTTTTGCTTCTCAGGTCGTTATTCTTAAGCTGCTCGCTTCCCCTTCCCAGGTCACCACAAAGCTCCTTGCACACACACCCCCAGCACTGGGGAAAGGACCTGTAAGGGGAGGGTGAGTGCTGCCCACCACCACCCTGCAGACCTCAGAGACCTGCCAGAGCTTCCCCTGACAGCCCTGGCTGCTGGGGTTTGGAGCAGGCTTTGTGCACACCTCGCTCACAGGGCGGTCACAGCCAGCAGCACCAGAGCCAGCCAGGCCTCTCCAAGGCCAGCAGCGTGCCAGGGACGTGTGTCAGCACCTCTTCTGCACTTTGCTTCTCTTTCAGCTGGCAGAGCTGCCACCTCAGTAGGGAGGTAGCCAAGAAAAACAAGCATTACCTTACGTTCCTGGGCTTGTTTGTCATGATCATGATGCTCTGCTCTAACTGGGAGGCCGCATTATGCATCATGCTGCCTACTTTCAAATAATAAGCTACATGTGTAAATAGGCTCTGCTATTTTGGGTTGAACAGCTAACAAATGAGCAAACAAAAGCTCCCCAGCCTGCCACACTCCTGTTTAACTGATGCAATGGGTGCCTTTATGCATCCTGAAGGTGAGGCATCCATCACACTCACGGTGCGAGCGGTGTCTGTTTTTCTGTCCCAAAAACCCAGCACAGGCATTCTGGAGGGTCAGGCTGGCACTGCCAGCTCCTCTGTGAGCCTCAGACCTAAAACTGGTGTGATACTCCCCCTACATCATCATTATCACAGTTGCTGTGGAGGCTTGATGTGGATTCAGCTGTGCTGAGTGAGTCTCCTCACACTGGGAAGGAAGTGTTGGGTGTTGGGAGGGTGTTTGATCCAAGCAGGTGTCCCAAGGGACACCCTGGCTCTGGATTAGACCATGGCAAGCCTCATATTATGAGCCCCTATGAGTTTCTGATCCCCTCCTGCTGCACAGCTTTCCCAGTCCATTGAACCCTCTGCAAATGATGTTTCCTTCACCACAGCTCTAACTCCTTTTGTATTCCCTAATTTCCTTCCATAGTCTGTATTATTATCTATTGCAAGAAGAGTTATTTAAGAACCTTTGGGCTATAATGGGCTTGGCATTACAGGAAAATAAAGCAGCTCTCCAGGAAACTCGTGCTGATTTCAGCCTTCCCATTTACGCCGTGATGCATCACACTGTGCTCTAATGTCTCACTAATCTGCAGCTCAATCTGCTGTTAAACAGGCTCATGATGCAGAAGCCGCTCACTGAGGTTGCTTGATATTCATCTGTTGATTGAATCATTTGCTTCTTGTGATTTGCAAATGTGCCAAAGAGCCAGAAGCTCTTTTTCTTCTAGAAAAGTTAATTGGATCAGCATCCTGCGCTGGCAGGTGGCACCCGCTCCTACCCAGGCTTCCGCTGACTCCACCACGGCAGAGGGGCCACCCAGCAGGATGGGGTGCTGGGACACCACAAGAGACAAATTCCCCAAGGAATTTAACACCTCATTTTTTTTGCAGAGCAGCCCATGCAGAGATGCTCCTGCCCTGGAGTGATGCCCCATCCCTTCAGCCTCATAGCAGCACAGGTATCCAACAGCGGGGCTGGTCACCAACAAACCTTGTTTCTAGACATTCCCTACAATGAATTTGCCCCTCCATGCTTCCATCTCTCTCATTTTTGAGAGCTAAGCTTCACCAGCAGCCCCTTTGGACACATCCCACCTGGTTATTCACAGTTACACCTACTCCTTCATGGCCTGCAAATGAAGACCCTCCAGCACCACTTGGTTTCAGCTATTTTTTAGTACTCCAGCATGCCACACACCATTTGATATCTTCCTCAATAATTAAGTGCTCAGTGCCATTGTCAGAGAAGGCCTGGATGACATTTCTATGGGGTTTCCAAAGAACTGAGGTCCCAAGCAGGGACATATCAGGCACCAGGCCTGCAGGGCTGGTGATTATCTGGCTGTAAATAACACCTTGGAATATATGGTTTATTGTGGTGATAACACACATTTTGTAGGTTACATAAATTGGAGCAATCCTGCTGACAGAGGAAAAATAGTGGTGTGTGTGATGGTTTCCTCTGGTTGCTAGGAAATAGAGTTAAAGCAGGGTCCTTACATGCCTCGGTGCACACTGGTGACAGATGATAGATTCAGCACATGTGTGGAGCCCAGCCTGTTAGCAAGCCCTGACTGAGGGGAAGGCAGCAAAGCAGTGACAGCAAGATCCATTTAACCAAAATATATGCATTTTTCATTAAGAGAACTACATTTGTTTGCCCAAGGCGTTTAGGGAAACGTAAGCAAAGAGTAAAGTTAGATCTGAAGAGACAGGTGGCCCATGCAGGCAAACCCAGACCAGCTACACAGATGCACAAGATGGGCTGTGGTAAGGATTTTAACACCTGTCCAAAGCCCTAATGTGAATGAGCTGTGATTTTTCAAAAATGGGCTTTTACATCACTGCAAAGCCCAAAGTTCCCCTCCCTGCCACGGGGGCTCAGCTCTAAGGTTCCTTCCCCTCCCCTTGGTATGTGGGGTTATATTCTGTTGCATCAAGAAACTGAGCCTGGTTTCTGCTTCTGCAAATGTTTGCTAAAGCAAATGGCAGTTTGTTCTATTGGTCTCATGCTCCAATTTGCTTGAAATAGCACAGCCCTTGGTCAAAGGGCATGGAAAGTGGCCAGAACCTTCTTCTTTGGATATCTGTACATATAAATAAATATATACACACACACACACACACACACGTGCACACAGCCACTGTCAGGTCAGCTAATCTCTCCTCCTCCCTCAAGGCAGGCACAGATTTACCACCCAATCCCCAGGTGCACCTCTAACCTGTTTTTTACCATGACAAAGCCCAATTGTAAAGACAATGTTAAACCACACAGCTTAAAATAAAGAGAGCAATTGGCATGATTACAGCTGTGCCCTGTCCACAGGCAGGGGATTTCACCCACAGCCAAGGGAGCTGCTCTGGCTTCTGGTGTTGTTATTGTTGATATTATAGTGTTGTCCCATCAGGACAGCTCTGTGACCAGCTGCTCTGCAGGCACAGTACTGGCCTCTGCTTTTTAGAGTGATTAAATTCTCCTAAGAGATGTTCCTAGAGTGATCCAGTCTGTCTTTACTGCTCTCACCAAAACAAATGGGACATCCTCTGCCAAATTCAGCGAAGCAATGTCAGAGGAAATAAAACAGGGTTAGCAGGGTTGCAGACTCCTTATAATTAATTATTTGGCACAGACCAATGGCCTTTTCTTTAGGAGAATCCTAAGGATTTGCCAGAGTCTAAACATACAGGTGTTCCCTGAATTTTGGATGCTCTTTGGTGCCAAAGTCCTTGGTTTTGGACAACCACCAGAGCAGGCACTGCCTCATGTGCAGGGTGCAGCAGCTGAGGGTGTGTTTGGGCTGGGCTGGAGGCAGAGGATGGTTAAATGCTCCCTTCCCCAGCTCCAGAGGGTTTCTTTAGCTCAGCCCCAATCAGCACTGGGGTGGGATATCCTGAGCTCAGGGTTGGGCTGGTGCTCCCAGTGGGACTCAGCCCCACGCCAGCCCGGCCAGTCACACACTGGGAGGTGGAAGTAGAGCCCATTTCTACAGCCTGATAAAAATGTAATTTAATCCCAGCCACACAAAACGCTTCCCTAAGCCTTTGAAAGGCCTCCTAATCCTCGATTTACCCTCAAATCTTGAAATTCTCTTAGAGAATGAAGGAGGAGCTTTGTCTATCGAGTGCCTCCATGGCTAATGAGGTTATTAATGCATATTAGCATGCACAGAAGGGCATCCCCTCCTGACTTTGGCACAGCAGAACTCAGAGCTCAGGCACAGCCAGGTAACCAAATCCAAGTCCTCCTGCTCTGCTGCTGCCCCAGCCCTCAGTGCCATGAGTTTGTCCCTGCTTTTGGCAGAGGTGGCCATCACTTCACTCCAGCAGCAGGGGAGAGTTCCCTGATCCAGCTCCACGTGGTGCTTTTGCTGTTTTGCCATCAGATGTTTCTGAAGAGCACACGATGCCTTTTCCTATATGGCTGGAAGACCAAAGAGGTCCCTGAACCTACACTTATATCCTGGGGTCTGTCATCTGATACAGAAATGTATTTAATTTTTGTTTCAAGCAGAAATCATTCTGTTTGCACAGGAAGGACATTGGTTTTGTGTATGGCCACACATCAACCCAGCAGCCCTAAACCCTTCAGCAGAGCAAGGTCACCTCCTTTAACACAGAGGAAGCAAGAGTCTGATTCCTGCCCAGCTTCAGGACAGGAGGACAGCACAGATCCACATTTCTGGCCTGCTTCCCTTTCCCACCACAGCCATATGGGAAAGGGAACGTGCTGAAATTGCTGGGGGCTCAAAGCAAGATTTTGCTCCCAGCTGAAGTGAGACATATCATTTCTCCAGGATGCACTTTTAAAGAACAGAACCTTTGCCAATGTTATGCTTTACAATGCAGTGATTTTCATAACAGCCCAACATGTTTCATCAGCATGTGATCTGGCATGGGATCAGCATTCCCTCAAACCACCCAAAGGGGCTGCAAGAGGTGCAGGAGAGAGCAGACACAGGATCTGCTTGGGTTTCCAAGCAATCCTTGCAGCAGCCTCAGTGCAGCTGGCTCAGAGAGAAACTCAGACCTGGCTCTGCTGGGCTGATGGTTGCACTCCATGGTCCCTAAGGTTTTTACATCAATCTTACACCAACCATGGTGATTCCATGGTGCCCTTCCTGCCTTGGAGCAGCCTCACCTCAGCACCCAACCCACAGTGCTGTGGGCTGCAGGGTCACCTCCCCAGCCATCCTGGGACCACCCCACACCAATGGGATTTGCTTCATTTCCAGCATGAACCTTGACAGCCTGCACTCATCTCTATTTACAGCGACCATGGTTAAACAGCCACCTAAAAATTCAGGTTAGCAGCCTTAAATAATCTCACCATTAAGAAGGAAAATGAGGATGCAACACAGCCTTCCCCAGAGAGCTGGGTCCCCTCTAACAGAAGCAGCCCAGATGTGCAATCCCACCAACACCTTCTCCTGGCAAAGCCTATTTGGGATGTTCCTGTGCACCAAAAACAGGGATAAATTTTCTCCCCTTTTTCAGAACTTCAGCTGATTTCAGTGATGTGATGAACAGAGCAAGGTGCAGGCTGTGGCTGGGACATGAGTGGATGGGGTGGGAAGGTGTGGGGCAGGGAGCAGACAGTGTTCCTGAGCAATCCCTCCTGCAGCAATTCCTGCAGCCCCTACACAAACACCCCACCCTCCGCCTCTCCTGCTTCTGCACTGGGAGGGTGTTTTGGGAGGCAGGAGAGGGAAAACAGCTCCAGGGCTTCCTGGAATCAAATCCTTGCTCCTCACCATAGCACAGGATTATTTTTAAGCCAGGGAAGGTCCCCAGCACAGCTGGATTTGGTAGCAGCAAGGGGGGCGAGGTGGAACCAGCACCTGAGGTTTCATCTCTGGGAGAAGCATCCCCAGGAGCAAGGCTGAGGGGGGCTGGAGCAAAATCCCAACATTCTAACCCCCATCCTTGGCTTCACAAGAGCTGGAACGTGCTATCCAGCACAGTTTGGCACAAAGCCCCATGAAGGCTTGAGCAACTGGGAGACAACATTCCCTGGGGGAATGAGGAGCTTTAACTTCTGTAGCACAGCAAGCATGCGAGCCCAGGATCTCGAGGGAATAAGTAAGATATGTCATTTCATCACTGCTCTTGGAACAAAGACAAAAAACCAGAGGAAAACAAAACAGAGTACCCCCTGGGATCCATAAAGAGGAAACTAAAAATATGATAAATAGGCTGGATCATTATTTTCTGAAGATGACATATTGCAGCTCATGTTATACATCTAGATTCCTATTGTCACGAAGGATAAAAATTTTGGCACAAAGTAAGTCAAAGAGAAAAAATTTATTTCCGCCATTCCACAAACTAAAAAAATACTGGTAAAGAGCCATCTACTAAAAATATAACCCAGGAATTCCAGTCCTGTAGGACAAGAGAGGAAGAGGACACCACCAGCTTTCCTTGCCAACAGCAGGCAAAGGGTTAAGCAGAGATGTAATTCATCAAGTTAGCTTGAACATTAGGAGAAGCTAAGAGAATTACAAGATCAGAAAATAATTGCAAAGTGTGTAAAGATAATCATAAATCCGAGGGAAATAATACAGGCTAACAAATGCTCAGGAGATTACACTAAAACACCTTCTGGTTTTATAATCAGGCAGAAGAATGGCTGGGTACCCACTGCAGCAGGTTATCTCCTGCAGAGGGGGACATTGTGGCCTGCACTGGGATTTACCCGTGGAAAAAAAACTCCCAGAGGAATCTGGAGATAAAGGCAAAGAGTGGAAAGCTGAGTAATATTAAAAATAAATTCAGAGAAGGCAGAAAGCTGGGATCCTTCATGCAGTTTTAAAGGCACAACAGCATAAGAAGAGCAGCAGCCAACAGAGATGGGAACCCCTTCTTTTAGAGCTGCTTGGCACCAGGCATGAAATCTTCAGTTTTAGATATTGGGGAGGAACCTATACATTAGCACATTGTGACAAGATTCCAGTACCCTGCTGGCTTTCCCAGAAAATAGGGGTCACAGAGCCAGCCTGTACTCAGAGCTGGGGAATTTTTCCTCATTTTCTTCCTGACTCTGCTAAGTCATCTTGTAGTGAAGTGTCTCTTGGTATAACTGCTGCTGTTTTAACTCTTGAAGCCCTGAAATAAGACTGGGTAGGTTATGAATTTGTGGGGTTTTTTAGTCCCTAGGGCTTCAAGCATTTTACTGCTCCTTCACATCACCACTCAAGGGGAAGCAAGTAGACTGGGCAGAGCTGGCAGGATGCCCAGGGGCAGCTGGCCAGTTCCTTCTCATCCTGCCCCAGATTTCACACGGGCTCTTGAGAGCTCTGCTGAACATCCAGGAACATGTAGCCTCTCAAAACCCGGGATTTTAGCATCACTGAATGGTAAAATGAGGGCTTTGGTTTACATCAAGCAGAGGTTGGAGTGCACAGGTTTGGTGCTGTGTTGAGGTGCATCAGGAAAAAGCCTGTTCAGAATGGTTTGGTGTTTCTCCTGGTTCAAACAGCTCTGAGCACATGATCCCCTACCAGAACCACTGGCCAAGTGTGATAGGAGCAGTTGGATTTGTGGCTACATCTCACACAGGGCTGCAGCTGCCCTGGGCTTTCAGACACCTCCCTGAGCAGCACAAATGCACCCTGAGGCACAGCCTGCACTTGAGCACAGCCAGGTAACCAAACCATGAGCACAGCCAGGTAACCAAAGCATGAGCACAGCCAGGTAACCAAACCATGAGCACAGCCAGGAAACCAAACTACAAACACAGCCAGGAAACCAAACCATGAGCACAGCCAGGTAACCAAGCGATGAGCACAGCCAGGTAACCAAGCGATGAGCACAGCCAGGTAACCAAACTACAAACACAGCCAGGAAACCAAACCACAGACACAGCCAGGAAACCAAAGCATGAGCACAGCCAGGTAACCAAGCGATGAGCACAGCCAGGAAACCAAACCATGAGCACAGCCAGGTAACCAAACCACAGACACAGCCAGGTAACCAAGCAATGAGCACAGCCAGGTAACCAAAGCATGAGCACAGCCAGGAAACCAAGCCATGAGCACAGTCAGGTAACCAAACTACAAACACAGCCAGGAAACCAAACCATGTGCATAGCCAGGAAACCAAACCACAGACACGGCCAGGTAACCAAAGCATGAGCATGGCCAGGTAACCAAACCAATGGGACAGAGCACCCTCAGGTGAGCATTTCTGCCATCACCAAACACCTCTCAGGTCTGTCCATGTGTGTTCAGACACTCAGCAGCTCCAGGGGAGCTTGGAGATGCCAACACCGCTTGCTCAGCTGCTTACCCGGATGGGAAGGAATAAACCTGTAACCACCTTTTTCTCTCTGTTCTGGTGGTTTTGAAACTTTGCCTTGCCTGACCAATGCATTTCAGAAAGATACTTGGCTAAACACCCACAAAATCCGTTTATTTGATTTCCCCAGACACCTACCATGGGAAATGAGGATGCACAGAACACATTCCCTTCATGTTCCCACCACAGGACTCAAACCACATGTTTTGAGTGAAGAAAAAACATTTGAGGATGGGATTTCCTATGAGGAAAACCTGTGAGGGTGTCCTGCTTTGGCATCCAAAGGTCTCCATAGGAAATCCCATCCTCAAATGTTTTTTTTCCTCACCCAAAACACGTGGTTTGAGTCCTGTGGTGGGAACACAAGGGAAGTCACAGACTCACTGCAGGCTCAGTCCATCCTGCACACCCTTGTGCACATATTTAGGAAAATATTCCTGAGTTACAAAAGACCTTGTACCTGCAACTTTTTCTTGGGCAGGAATGGAGTACCAGCAAACACAGGATAACTCTCAAAGTAAAAGTTTTCAGCACAGTTTGGTGGAAAAGAACAAAGGGGAAGAAGAAGAGAGAACCAGCTTCTAAAGTAGCTCCTGTTTTCAGTCTTCTCCTCCTCATGTTTGAATCAGCCCCTATTCACCCAGAATCCTGGAAGACACATGTACTACACCAGGCCTCTAGCAGGCTCCAGTCAAATTTAATCTGTTAAGTCCTAAAAAACCAAAAAAAAACCACCAACAAAAAGAATCTAACCCAAGTAGGACTCTTGTATTGAATCTAATACCTGGATAAATCCCTGTGGACATCAGGGGAATAAAAAGGCAGAGCAAGATGTGTATCCTTTCACTTCATAGCAAAACCAAAGCCACTATTCACACTGCAAAGTCTTTCAGATGATAAATACTGATCCATCCTTCACTGGAAAAACAAGGACCTGCAATTTCCATAGGGGTTCCTTTCCAATGCTATGGCCCCATCCTATCTTGGAACTTTTTTCCTCCTAATTGTACCCATAAAACAAGGATTTGCTCCCTACACAATTAATTGATAGATATCTATTTCTGGACGATGATCTCACCTTGTTTATGTAGGAAAACTTCCAGAGGGCTCCAAAGACACACACACAAAAAGGTACCCACCTCCCCCAAATTATTCCCAGACTTCTCCAGTCTGAACGTATTTATTTGCAATAATGATTGTGGCTTTATGTGAGCAGATGGGCAGTCCCTGAGAGGATGATTTGTTTCCCCTCTTTCCTTACTCCATGACGTATTTTATGATTTCAGCAGGTCAGTGGCTGCCATGTGTTTCTCTCTAATCTGCGAGCGTTTTTCGTTTGCCTCACTCTTGGCAGCCGCTGTATTTACCAAAGAGATCAGACACGGACAGATGATGGCACAGATCCAGGCTCCTTGAGAGCTCAGCACTTGGATGTTGGCAGCAAATAAAGATATATGGGTTGCTGTTGTTGGTTCCAACTTACAGGGGCTTTTTCCCTCATTATATTTCAGTTTATATGTGCACATATACATATATATATATAGATAGATGGATGTGTGTGTGTGTGCTTGCACACATGTGTTTTTAAATTCTCTTTGCAATACCCTGGACCAGATAGAATACAGATGAGCTGTTATACAAAGAACAATAGATGTCAACTAGATTACTACCCACTCCTTTTTTTCTTTTCTCCTCTTCCTTTTTTTCCCCCCTTTCTTTTTTTATAGGCCAGGGTTGTTATAAATCCTCCATGCCCATTAACCTCTGAACCCCACTGATGATATCTCTTCCGAGCTAAATTGCCTGTATTTCCAGACATTTGTTTGTTCACTTAGAGGTCTGTTGGCAGAGGGAGGAGGAGGACAGCCCATCCCTGAATAGGTCTCATGGATTATAAATGAAAATTCTTTCTCTCCTTGTAAGATGATGCTTTGAGACCTGTACCAAATGGACAGCTTGAGTTTACAAGCCCACAGGCGGAAGTCAACAGCAGAAAGTTAAACACAACAACAAAAATATCTCAGCAGCACTGTAGGATCAATGGATCCATCCCTGTAGGTGTGCCCTACCCAGACAAACCTCTGAGCTGCTGCAGCAGAAGCAGTGAGGGGCTGAGAGGGGCTGGGACATTGCCCTGCAGGGCCAAGGAAGGCAACAGAGCCCCTGGAATGGACCAGAACAGGGACACTCCTGTCCCAGGGGCACTGGCAGAGTGGGGCAGTGGGACAGCTGCAGGTGCAGTCAGTGCTTCCAGGGCTTTTGCTCCCATTATTGCCCAGAAAGGAGAAACCTCCTCATCCTCCAGGCTCTGTCCTTTGTATGGCTTTGCACAGAGTTCAGCCACCCAACTGCCGAAGGTGAAACCCTGGGTCTGTCAGTAGCTCCCAAGCAGCCTCCAGCAGGACCTACCATGCAGCTCCTCAGTAAACAGGGCCTTAGCACTTCCAGGGGGCCTAGCAGCTCATTGGAAACATGCTGAACAGCATTTCCAGTATCCTGACTTTAAAATAAAACCTTGGAAGCAGCAAGTGTGCTGGCATTCCCAAGGCAGAGCTCCTGCCTTCGTTACTGTTATATATATTTAAACTTTTAGTTCCAAAATAACATTTTACTTCCATACATCATTACATTCATTTAGGAATGGCTTCCATCTGATCTGTCCTGGAGCCAGTTCCTGAGTCTTTCCTGCTCACCATGGGTGTGAGTCTCTGAATGCTGTGGATACTGGGAACAGGAGTGTTTTCCCAGATCCTCTGGCAAGTTACACCCCCATCCCAGCCTTTACATGGAGGGCATCCTCCACCAGCTGCTGGTGAATTATGGAGACTCTGCCCAGTTCACTCTCTTCCCTGGGAATAGCCTTCCAGATGAGATACCCATGGATGATTCGGGGGGTTTTCTGCCTGGGGTTTGTCACATCCTGCTGTGACCCATGGCAGAGGCTTCCCAGGTAATTTCCATGCCCTGGCCCTGCCTCCTCCTCTGGACCAGTCAGGGGCCAGAGCCCAGAGCTGCAATGAAAACTGGGGGTTATGTGCCCCCATAAATGCATGTACAGCCTGCTGTCCTGTGCAGCTGCAGCAGGGACAAGCATCCTCCCAGAAAGGAATTCAACAGTCTGGGGTGGGCTTTTACAGAGCAGAGGACAGGAAGCTCCAAAAATCCATGGTTTTCCAGATCATTCATGATTTTCCTGCTTTTTCAGTAACAACTCCTGATTTCCATGGCAACCCTCGCATGCTTTGGTACGTGGTAGGTTTTGCTTATGTGGAACCCTGTTCCCACTTGCTGGGATGACCAAGTTCCCCAAAGAGCCAGCAGAAAGTTCCCAGCACAAACAGTTCACCCTCTCCATCCTCCTGTGCTGGACATGCACATTTCCCTCTGCCTGGGATGGGATCACCAGGATTTACCCTCCTGCCTGCTCCCCATCCAAGAGCTCATTTTAAACTTGGCCGTGGCTTCTATTTTAATCCCAACACAGACATTTTTGGAAACACTTACTAAACCATTAACACATTTATAGGAAAGGAAAGATGGTGATTAACATTTCCCCTCCCCCCCCTACACACCCCATCTTTTCTTTTTGTGTCAATTTTTTGGCTCAGGGGCTGCAGCAGAACGTGGTTACAGCCATGCACACAACTCCAGTGGGTGTGAATTCCTTCACGGCATAAACTTGAGTTTCCTCTCCCTTGTTCTGCTCTTCCTCTGTTGCTATTCACACTATTCCACCAACAATCCTGGGCTTGCAATAAGATGAACATCATGAGCTTTACCCCAAGCTCAGAGCCCAGTGGGAGTGGGAACTTCACCTGGTTCAGAGTGGGTTTTGAGCAGCCTGTGTTAATGTTCATTAAGACAGTTGATTTGCCTGGTCTGGAGCGGATGTGTCTCCTTTCTGCACCTTTTGAGATGTTTTCATAAGCAAGAATGACTTCCAATATAAAGCAGCAGCAATTAGTGCATTTATTTATCTTACTGTAATTCACACCCTGGCACTGGCAGTCTCTGATGGCCGAGGTGCAGAATAAACAAACAAAATCCACTTAAGCTTTCTTAAATTTCTCCCATATGATGGGCCAGAGGAAAATCAAGGCTGCTGGGGGATCTCTGGCCACATGAGATGGTGTGTGCAAAGATGTAAGCAACAGGGCTGCAAATTAGCACAGACGAGAGAGAGGGTTGGAGAGTGATGCTGAGGAAGCTCAGCAGCTTGGAGCTGGGGAGGAGACCCAGCCACAGAGAGCTTTTTCCTTGGTGAAAAGTCCTTCTGACTCATTTTCCAGCTGCATGTTTTTCTTCCCTGCACTGAAGTCTCATTTGACACTTCCCAGCACTCATCATTCATGATGGAGGTGGCACCCCTGACCAAGGAGTCACAGGCATGAGCCAGCTGCTGGACCAGGAGGCTGCAAAGGAGGGTGTGACGTGAGGTTCTGCCCAGAACAAGAGCACCAGTGTCTCTCTGGGTAAAGACGACTCTGAATATATCCCACATCTGGCCAAGGAAGCCAAATTTATCACCTGTGAACTTGGAATAATGAAGTTATGTTGCTTTCAGGTGGGTTTTGACCTTCTTTTGGCTTTGTGGGATGCAGGAGTTTCCCAGGAGAGGTTCAGGCAGGCCGCTGGGGACTGGACTCCCAACAACAGTGCTGTGTCACTTTGCTGCCTTTCCTAGTTTAAGGTTCCCCTGGCTCCTGCTGGACCTGGAGCTGGGACAGGCTCAGATCTCTGCTTGCATTGCAAAATCCTGGCTTTTCTTGGACTTCTGTCTACAAAGAAACATCTGATAAAACAGTACCTACCCACAGCTCTTGACATTAGCACTGGCCCGAGATGTCACTGCACTCTGCTGTTTTCAGGAGAGACACATCACACTCAGAAGTATCACAGATGTTCATGCAAGACAAAACCATAGCTCTGACATGAAAGATTCATCCAAACAGTCTCTTGCAGTTCTGAGACATTTTTGTTGCATCCAATTTGTCCCCCTGAATCTGATGGATATTAACAGGAGAGTGGGAAGAGATGTTTCTATATAAAACCTCTCTTCTCCCTATAAAGCTTCTTCTCCTCCCTCTGCTTTCTTCAGGGAAGAATGTAATCATTGCTGAGACAGCAGAGCCATCAGGATGGAGCAGGGAGCAAGTTTCCACCCTCCTTATGGGTCTGCACAAGGCAGCAGAGCAAACCAATATATAGATTAAAAACTCAAGGCCTTCCCCTTGACTTACAGCAGCTACAATAATAAATAAAAGCCAGCTCATTTTGTAAAAAGCAGCTTCAATATCTGTCATTTGCTCCTGGCCCTGGAGGGCCTGGGCTCCCACCTGCATCTTTTGAAAAGCTGTTCCTGTGCTGTTACACTGGGTATGTGTGGCTTCCCACCTTCCCCAAGATCTTTTCCTTGGTACTGGCTGAAATTTCACTCGTGCCAACAATCCCCAGAGCTGCACAGGCAAGGAAGGACCATTCCAGAAGCTGAACTCTGAGGAAGAGGTGTAAAGCTAAGGGCCACACAAGAAATCCTGGCTTCTTCATGCTTGAGGGGTTGAGAGATGGGTCAGGCAATGTCAGCTCTGTTTAGATGAGAGTCAGCAAAGCAGCCAGCCAGTGCTGCTGCAGACACAGCCAGCAGAACCTTGCCACAGCAGCAGAACCTCGCCACAACACACTTCTCAGGCTTTAGAAAGGAGCCAGGTTTGCCCTGGTGCTCACACAGAGACACAGGGAGATGGGTCTGTGTGGCCCCCACGCACACGCAAGGCTCTGGATCATGGGAAGAAACCTCATGAGGTGCAGAACAAAGACAGAGGTTGGGTTTTGGAGGTGGGAGGAAGCCCTTGGTGTGTTACCAGCAGCTCCAGGTGGCCACCACATGAGTGAGGGGAAAGGAGCGGAGCGATGACAGCACCGCAGCCACGAGCAATCCTCTCCAAGATGCACTCAGGCATCTGCTCTGGATTAGCATTCTTCTACTTAAAATGAGCATTTGGGAGATATTTAAGCAGGTAAGTGGTGGCACCCATAAGGAAGAGGCCCTGGAAAGCAGATGGGAGACACCTGACAAGCTGGATGAAGTCAGTGCGAGATAAACACCAGAGCACCCTGTGGGCTTTGTCAGGGGACACAAAGAGCAGCAGCGGCCCAGGTCAGCAGCACAGGACACTGCAATAAAATGCTGAGTAGTGAGAATTGCAAGAGTTTTGAAGAAGAGCAGTAAAAAGGCTGAAAGTTGTCGGTCTGTTTCAGCTAGAAATTGTGAACCCCAGGCTTTATCACTTGGAAAGAAGAGTCCTTTGTTTTTATGGCAGGATAAGAGTGCACACAACTTGTTCTCTGCAGTTAAGGGACATTTGCCAGCCCAGCCTGGCTGGGAAGGGGTCATGAGCCAATGTACTCAGCCCTTGCTTCCCTCAGTGTTCTGCAATATCTGAGTTTATTTTTAAAGCCCAAATTAACAACTACAGCATTCAGCCTCAGATAATACCCAAATACAACCAATAACTGTGGAAATGAACAAACCAGACTCAGGTAGGGGAGAGGACAACTTCAAAGGCTGAGTGGTAGACACATGCAAACACCTAATAAATATGACAAAAAACCCTTTAGACCAAGAGCAGCAGACTTGACCTTGGGGCTGAGGAAGCAGGGGGAAGCCACTGACGTGGCTGAGGCAAAGGGGATGTCAGAGCAGGAGAGGAGTTTCCTGAGGGCCAGCACTGAGCTGTGACAGAGGCAGGGCAGCAGCAGAGCTCGTCCTCAAAGCCCAGAGCAGGTTTGTTCCTCTGGAGAGTCCAGCCAGAAGCGATTTCTTCTGTCAGCCAGTGGTGCGTGCAACTTTTTGTCCAAAAGAGAACTTTTTGTCCAAGACAGAACTTCAGCCTGGTGAACTCAGCACAAGGGGATGGGTCTGGGCCCACAGAAAGTCTCACAGAATGTTTTGGGTTGGAAGGGCCCTTGAGGATCACCTTGTTTCAATACCTCAGTCATAGGAGGGGACAACTTTCACTAGACCAGGCTGCTCCGAGTCCCTTCAGTTTCCATCACCAACTCCACCCCAGCAGGAAATGCACCCTGTCAATGGTGCAGGGCCCTAAATGCACCCTGTCAATGGTGCAGGGCCCTAAATGCACCCTGTCAATGGTGCAGGGCCCTAAATGCACCCTGTCAATGGTGCAGGGCCCTAAATGCACCCTGTCAAACCCAACTCTGCAAGCACACATAGAGCCACTGACTGCCCTGACAGTGAGCAGCTCCTGCATAGTTTTTTAACTTCCCAGTATTCTAATTTCCCCAGACTGAACCACAGGACATGGATGACAACCCCAGCCTGCTCTTTCCAGAGGCCAGAGCACAGGGATTTCACATCCATGTCCTAGTTCAGGCTTTCCTCTCATTTCTTTAAGAGACTTAATGCCTCCAATGCTTGGATTCCAGGGTTTTAATGGGTTTAGCTCTGTTTCCCCCTTTCCTGCTCTGCATCTAATACTTCAGCCCATAAATCTCTGCAAGCACACAGCACAAAAACAGATAAGGAAAGCTGTAGAGCCATAAAATATGCTGGAAAGAACCAACATAAAATCCACCCAATACAAGGTTTATAACCAAGGGAAGAAGAGGCAAAGACAGCCAGATTAAGCATTGCTGTCAGTTCAAGTAAGTTGCAGAAAAGGTGCCATATGATAGCTTAATTAAGCCACAATAGATCTTAATCAATGATAATCACTCTGCTGATGGAAAAGCTTCTGAAGAGCAGCTGAAAACAGGACAAGCCAAGTTTGGGATATTTTCTGCAAATATGGTTCTGTACTAATAGCAGAGATTCCCCCCTTCTCAAGTCCCACATCCCTGTACCCCTCTCCTCTGGCAGGGGTGAACATTTAGAAGGGGTCTGATGGAGCCATGTCCTTTAAGGGGTCTGCAAATGCCCAGCCCATTAACCCTCCCCTGGCACAGCATGCAAGCAAGGCCTCCCAGCACATCGCCCTCGGCATCTGTGCAATGATGACACAATTAACATGAATAACTATTCCACTCCATAGATTTAGTCCTTTTCCTCTGGGTAATTATGATCTTCCTTCCCCTCCCCAACACTCATTTCAAATCCTCCAGGGTAATATGCAGTCAGCTGATTTTACATTTATCTCGATTCTATTTGTTTGACACATTTCAAGCAAGCTCCACAAAGCCAAAACCTCCTGCTCGTTAATAACATTCACATCACCTCCTTCTTAGCTTCTCTAACATGCTGCTTTTATTTGCTCTAATTGCAACTCTCAGCGTGATTAATCACAACATTTTTGCGGGGAGCTGGGGAATTTGATATCCCTGTCCTCATATGGATCTGATCACAGCCGTGCTGAGAGTCCAGGCACACTTCCTGCAGTCTGAATGTAAAACCTCAGTGTCAAACAACCCTCCCTGGCCACTGCACACTCATTACCAGTGCTGCCATATTCACCCAGGTCCCAAACGTGGATAAAAGATTGAAGGTGGGTAACGGGATCCCATCCTGGGAAATAAAGTTTTCTTCTTACAAAAGTCTCCTTGCAGGTAGGCTCCCTTGTCAATTAAACCTCCAGACCTTCAACATTTACTGCATAGAATTGTAGAATCATTTAGGTTAGAAAGGGCCTTGAACACTATCGAGTCCAACAGTAAGAAGTTACCAGTGAAGTTAGAAGCTTAAAGAACTAAAGTTATACCCAGGAAGACCCTCAATTCAAGGGGCTGAGTCCCTCTGGAGAAAGACTGCAGAGATGGTAAAAGGCACCATGGAGAACAAGCTCAGAATTCTTTTGAGTTAATTTTTCTTACACACAGAAGCAAAACCACCAAACCTCCTCCAATCCAAGTTTGATTCTTGCAACAGTTACAGCTTTGATTTTTTTTTTTTTTTCATTTTGCAGTGCTACTGATGAAAAGTTTTTAAATCAGCAATCTTGGAACGTTGTCTCTTTCTTATAGAATTCAGTGGCAAAGCTCCCATGGACTTTAAAGAAACATGAAGAGCGTTGGTGTAGGTTTCTGAAGCATCACCTGGAGGTCACACATTAATATTTGATGGTGACACAACCTTGCCTCCCACTGGCAGGAGCAGCAGGACTGTGGTTTGCTTCTCCACCAGAGGCTCAATCTTTCCCAGTTAACCAGTGATGTAGTGTCTCAGCCACTTTCCACCTTACAAATCCCTCTTCCCGCCCCAAAATCAGCTGGGGAAAGGCCCGGGCTGTTTCCCAGGAGTGAACTTCCTTCCCCCTTTCCTCCCACCGAGGCAGACTGTCAGACCAGATGAAAATCACACCAACAGCCTCTCCTTCCCACTGCTCTCCCAGGCTGCATATTCTCCACATCATTTGCTTTGTAAAGCCCTTTAATTAATCGGGAAAGGCCCAGTGATTATCACCTACTCAGAAAACACTATTTGAGAGCAGGGAATTAACTGCAGGCTCCAACTCTAACCCAGAGTTTCATCTTTTTCCCGATGATCTCCTACAAGTGCTATTCCCCTCTCGGTGCTAGACCAGATGTTATCACTTGGACGCTGAAAGGCTGAGAAAGCCAAGAGCTAAACACGGGATTGAGGATGGTGTGTGAAGGGGGAAAGGACCTTTGGACAAGAGGCAGAAGATAAAGCAGGTCGTGTACCCCATATCACACACATGGAGGGGTTCTGGGGTTATGTAGGCACGGATTTCACGGGCAGGGAGCTGTGAACTTCCCATGGATGGAGCTGCCTGGTCACCTGTGTACCATAAAACATCCCTGCTCCAGCCAGAAATCACTGACAGCATGAAACCTGCACGACCACACCAGCAGAAGGTGATAAGCGTTTGATAACAGGATGTGATGCTCCTAAAATCCTCCACCTAAAATCTCTGGTTGTTTACTGAGCATTTTTCACACATGCACATCTGCAAGTGTCTGTAGCCCTGACAACAGGCTGCACACAAAACGGTGTTTCTGGGTGTAAGGTATTCACCCAGCCAAGGCCTCCCAAAAGAAAATGGGAATAAAATGGGAATACAGGCTCTGAAAAGCCCCCCAGAGCACAGGCAGCCCTGCCAAAACCAACACCTCAGAATTTCTCATTTTTCTCAGCTGTCTCTCTGTCGATGCCTTTTCCAGGTGCCCAGATCCCAAACTCCTTCCCACCCCCACCAGTGCTTGAGCTGTGACCAACAGCCCTGAAAAGCATTGCTGCTCTGGAACCACTTTGTTTTGTTTGTGTTTGAGTTCTTTAAGGAAAAAAGGACTTTGTTTCCCCGAATATTTTTAAAACCCCATCTAAGTCACCATTAGCTTTCTAAAATGCTGTTAAATTGCATCTGCACAGGTACACACTGTCCTGCTCTGGGACCATTACTTGGAGAAATGCAAGCTGTATGGCTTCTGTCTCACTTCTACCAAAATAAATTCAAGATATCTACAAACATGATAATCAACATTAACTGACAACGATGAATAAAGGGCTCTGTAATTACAACTTATTATCCAACCATACTCTTCCTCCAAGCTGCCCAGGGACAGCAGGAGCCAGGGATCTTCTGCTGATGCAGGTGACCCAGAGGGGTTAATGGAAGCTTTTGCATTCACACAGAGCACTGCAGGTCGGCGTCTGCACAAGCTTTCCTCTCCATCCCCATCACTCACAGCAAAAAACCACACTCAGAGCAAAGGGGGAGCATCAGCCAAGGCTGGGAGTTTTTCCCTGCTCTAACGTTTCGCTACGCACGGTCAGAAAATCTATCAAAGCACCGGCCCGAGCAGCCTGCTTCAGCTTTTAATGTGCTTAATATAGACTTGTGAGGAGTCTCTTCAGCTCAGACACAGCTGACTCGAGAGCACAGCGTGAGCATTGCACACAGGCAGCTTTGGATCTCAGCAGCAGCACGGAGCAGCTGCCAGGCAAGTCCCTGCCTGCCACCTCCCCGGAGGGCTCTGTCCCCAAAGGGAGGGACAGACAGACAGACAGACAGACACACCTGTGGGTACACAGCGTGCCCTTGCTCCCGGCACACCCCCCACACCCCTTTCTGCTGAGTTTTCCCCCTCTAACAACTCAGTCAGGCGCATTCTCAGGTGAGTTGTGCCTGGAAAAGAGCACAGAGCTGGCAGCAGGAGGGACAGCCCTTACAGCTCAGTGACGGCAGATTTGGCACCAGGTGCTTTGCGCTGCAGGCTGCTGCTCAAACAACTTAAACACATCCTAAGGAGACACCAGGGACCATCCTTCCCTGGCTAACCCCAGGGCCAGAACAGATACAGATCACTGAGAGCATTTCCTCATGGAAATGCACAGACCACACACCAAATTCAGCCTTCTTCAGCTCAGCACGAAAAGAACCCAAACAAAACACCCAACACCTCCTTCCTCAGCAGCAGCAAGCAGCCCCCAGGGCTTCTGGCAGGTTTGGGATGAGGAAGCCCATGAGCAGCATCTGTTTGCCACTGGTGGAGATGTGCACCCACCCAGGGCGACACCAGCGTCAGATGAAGTCATTTGTGAGAGGAAGGGGGAACAGCAAAGGCAGCAGAGCACACACGACCCTCTGAGCACCACTGTGCTGGAAACAGGCCGTTATCACCTGTCCCAGCACACACCAGGCATTCTGGGGGTTTTCTGCAATGCAGGGATGCAGATTGTGTTTCATTAACAGCCCTTTTCGAGGAGGTAAATGAGTAACTTATTTTAATTCTAGTGTTTGGCTTTTACTGACTCTGGCATCCTGAAGAAGAAAGGCGGTGAAGCTTACATTAATAAGAAAATTACAAATGTAACCAAAATGGATAAGTAGCTGAATGGTCTTTGTCTCCTACCACACCACTTTATCACACTTGAAACAGAAACCAGTTCTGAAAAACACATTTGAGGACCTTTTTCATCTACCCAGATGTGTTAGGGTACTTTAGCAGAATGAAGGGGCTACTTCTTTATGTCTTATAAGGCAGTAGGAATAGCCACCCTTCCTGAAGTTTAATTCTTTTGAATTTTGTATTCACGAAGCTTGTGCATCCTGATGGAAAAAATTCACATGGTTCTAGATATCCTGAACATATTAGAAAGGCTTTAGTGAAGCCCACTTGTCTGGCATTAGTCTGTCCATTTGTTCTTTGTTGGCTACAAGCAGGAAGATGAGAAGGAACTCCTGCAATAAAGGAGTGCTTCAACCAAAGCTCCCTGGTTTTTCTGCACACATCAGAACTTCACCAGGCAGGCACTTTTACACCAATGATATAATTCAGTTTTGACAATTTCAACCTGCTTCAATTTGATTCCCCAGAAATATTTCACTGCTTCTACCATAAGTTATATTTTGAACTGAAAAATAATTTGACCTGAAATCGAACCAGTTAAAGAAGAGGAAAACAGCATGTCATATTTCAATATATATTTTGCACTAGAAATGTTGCTTGATTGGAATGAGTGCTATTCTGTAGCTTTTCAGATTAAAAAAATAAATAAATAAACAAAAAACCAATTCCGAATTCCTTGGCCCAGCATTTGAACTGGAGTCCCGGGGGAGCTGGTGGTGTTTGCTCCCTCCTGGCACTCGTTCAGACCCTCCATCCACCGTGACTCACCTCCTCTCTTCCTGGAGAGTTCAGAGGAAGTTGCATCTTCCCAGCGATTAGCACACCAGGCAGTCCTTTCTGTGCAGCTTCTTCCCTTATCAGCAGCCCATTTCCTAAAAACAACAAAGGGGGGTGGGTGGGGGTGGGAGGAAAAGAAAAAAACCCCATCAGCAAACTCCAATCTGGTTGTTCTCCCTTGTCCTTAAAATATTAACTCGACATTGACAGACTGGAGTACTTGCTGCATGAAACCTGCTGTGACTGGGGATAACCAGGACATTACAGAGGGCCATGAATCAACTCAACTGCACAGGCTTCCAGTCCTTTTGCTAGGCAGAAGTGAAATATGCTCCCTCACAACCAAGTGACCATTTCCGTATTTTTTCCAGTTATCTCCAGAACATTTATTAGATTAGGGGGTTTTATTTATGGACTCTGAAGCTGTGCTGTTTCCCAGTGAAGTGTTTGTTATCTGTTTAACGTTCCTTTTGTTCTCCTGGACATTTGCATTTATTTATTGTGATTCATTGCTGCACAGGTACCAGGCTCCAAATACAGTTTTAAACGCATTCACAACACACACATCTTTGCTATTTAAAATACCTTTCCTCTAACAGCCTTCTCTAGAGCCAGAATATCTCCATTCCCAGATGAAACCTTGAGATCCTAGGATCAAAACTGCTTCCACGTGACAGATTAACAGCAACCTTCCAAAAGCACTTGTGCAGCCCTGTGCAAGTTACTTCATCTTTTGGCACATTTATGGGAAAGTCAGAGCTTGTTACAATGGATTTATTGAATATAAGGCTTCATAAATAGGGCTTCTTTCTGCAATGCCTGGTACGTGTGTGTGTATATATATGTAAATAATTGGGATGTTATTTACCTCCCAAATAGGCCCAGCCCATTCAAAGTTGGCCTTGTTAGCTGGGAAATTTCACCTGTTCCTCTGCCCATTGTCAAGGTTAAAAGTTTCCCCCTGTGTCTCCAAGTGCTTTGAATTTAGGACTGAAAGTAGAAATTTTTTGCCTATAGCCAAGCCCTCAAGTCCAGATGCAAGTTTTCCATGAACTGATTTGTTTAACACTGGTGCAGAGCAAAGCCCAAGCTGGATCTTGGGCTGTCTGCAGGACCAGGGCCTGAGCAAACAGAGAGCCCACTGTGCTCCTGCCAGACACAAAAACGAGCATGGAGCAAGTTGCCAAAGGAAACCAGGCATGAGAATGTCTCCACCCCAAAATACAGATTTCAGATTTTGCTGGACTGGGATGAGTGTGAAATGTAACTCTGAGCATTGGTCACCAACCCTCCAGTGCTCAGCAGCTCTGCTTGGAGCAGATGTGGTGGGTGCATGTGCACTCCTGTATTCAGAGTTCCTTTGGTGCCAAAGGTGCCACTTCTTATAATGTATACTTTACATTTCATAGATATTTTTAATGCCTCTCTCAATTAGGAAAAATATGGAACCAAATAATACATGAGCAAAGGCAACATTTACTACATGGGATTTGCATGCTTTCATGGAATTCAGGTATAAACCCTGGGGACCCTTGAAATCAAAGTTCTTTTAATTAATTAATGCAACCAGTTGATTTGGAGCAGCCCTGTAAAACAGCTGGAAATTCAATACATCAGGGTTCTTTTGAAGAGGTTTTTTTTTTTCCTGACATGACTACCTGTGGTTCAACAGATGTTCATATGAAAAAAAAACAACCAAGCAGGAAAAGGAAGACACAAGAAGAGTATTCCCACCTCACCCCAGATTCCAACAGCAGGGGAAAGACAACACAAGGACATGGATTTCCAATGGATTTCCAGGAAACTGGGATGTGCTGGAGGCTGCTGATCACCCCCCACAAACAGGAAAGGCGTCTGGGGCAGCCACAGGGATGCAATAGGCTCCCTGAGGGGCGAGCCAGGAAACACCAGGGGAGCACAGGAGCGATGGCAACAAAAGGTAAGGCTGCAGCAGCAGCCTCTGCCTCTGCTCACATCTCACAGGCGTGCTATCTACCAAGAATTCCACCTGGAAAAGCACTAATAGAGAAAGCCAGGCTATTCCCCAGCAGGGGAATCAGAGCTAATCAGTGAAAGGATGCCTTCCCTGCCCCTGTCAGGCTGTGAGCACAGGCAGAGCTGTCGCTGGAAGTTTGCACTGTAGCGCCCTGTGGGTCTCTAAAGGAGGAGCAGCAGTTGCTCTGATTTCTGTGTTAATGGCACCGAGCTCCATCCATGGCCTGAGGAGCTGCTGCCCTGACATCAGCCAGAGATGCCAGCAGGAATTTGGGACACAGAGGGAGCAGGACACCACAGCAGAGGCACATTGAACCCCAGCCCTTGGGAGCCACCATCCCTCTCCTCAGACAGGACTCATCTCGTGCTTCTCAGGCTCTCTGGAAGAGCTTTTCCTATCTGCAGCAGCACACCAGGCACACAGCAGGGCACCGGCTATAAACAAACCCACCCTCAGCTGTGATGATACCAGCCCTGCCTTTGTTGACTCTAAAATTCTGCTTTTGAAGACAGCAAGGGAAGAAAACAAGAAGATGCAATCCTGGCTGCCGTTCTCCAACCATCCTTTTTCCCCCTGGCTTATCTCATTTCACACATGTAAAGAACCACAGGCAAGGCATCTCTGAAAGGAAGCAGACACCAGAGCATGCTGTATCCCCTCCAAACCAGGGGCCAGCACAGGCAGTTCTCATTCATTCTGCAGCAGGTTTTAATCCCTGCCTAAGGAAGGGAGGCTGGGGACCACTAAGGATCACAGGGATCTGCTGAGAAGCTTTAGCTGTGCCACGATTGGTGATGGCTTTGGGACCAGTGCACAGCCCAAGTCCAGACTGGGAAAGCACTGCTGGTCCTTCAGCATCTCCTGAGCAGGGATTTTACCACCATCCTTCTGGCAAATCCACAGAATGGGCATGAAGCCCTTCACTTGAAAAAGAATTAAAAAAAAAAAAAGATTTTTTTTTTTTAAATAATTTAAAAAAAAGAATTTAAATAAAAGAATTTTTTAAAAAAAGAATTAAAAAAAGAATTAAAAATAATTTAAAAAAAGAATTTTAAAAAGAATTTTTAAAAAAGAATTTTAAAAAAAAGAATTTTTTAAAAAAAGAATTTTTAAAAAGTCCACAGAATGGGTGTGAAAATTCACTTGAAAAAAGAATTTTTAAAAAATCCCCTCACTTTAAAAAAAAAGAGATCTGCTTATGAACCCACAGAAAATAAGAGCAGCTTTTAGAATAGCTTTAGAGAGAGATGTGCATGTGGAAGGGTGGGACTGAGGTTGTCAGGGGTGCAGGTGGTGAGGGAAAGAGCCCGGAAATGAGCTGTTCTCCATGTTCAACATTTCTCCAATCATTTTCTTATTAGCATATCTCTAAGTGCATATAATTTTCACATCAAAGGGTAATTTTTTTAGGTATTTAAAAAAAAATAAAAACAACAAAAAAAACCCCTAGGATTGAAGTAGAGAATAATTTCTTTCCTGAAGTCTTTCAAGCAGCTCCTCTCTATGACATGACAGTAAAATTACAGAGGAGACAAGTGTTTAGAAAACTCTTCCCTGGAATTCAGATTATTCTTCAAGCACACAGTAAAATGGTTCAGCCAAACTGCAACAGGAAACATAAAGGAAGTCCTGGGAGCACCAGAGCACAGTGTCTTCACTCAGGAGCAGCCTGAATCCTCTGCCCGTTGCTTAGGGGCTGAGAAAATCAGCATTTCTGAGCTTGTGGTGGGGAGGGAAAGCTGAAGACAAGTCTGAGCCCTTCTTGTCTCCCACCAGTCCTTCCTAGCCAGGGTGGTCCCTGTGCAAAAGCTGGGAGTAACTCTCTCCCTTTCCCTCTGCACTGCTCATCCTTTGCTCTGCAGTCTACAAGGCTCTTTTGCTCCTCTGGATCCAGACAGGAGCAGCATGGATGAGCACAAAACACTTCTCTCCAACCCTCACTAGAGCCTTGCAGGGCCCCTTTTACTCTCCCTTGCCTCTTGCAGCAGCTCAAGGCTGGTCTTGGTGCTGTGTTCCAGCCATCTCAGGAACCAGGCTCGGGCAGGAGCTCTCCTTTAATGAGATTTTATTAAAAGACTCTATTACAAATAGCCACTTAAGCAAGTGAACCTTTGGAGCCTTTAGTCCATGATGTCAGAGCTGTGGCTGGATGTTTCCTGGGAGTACTAAACCTGCTGCTAATATAGGGCTGTTCTATATGACAGCTATAAAGCTGCTTAAGCGTACCAGGCAGGAGGCCAGCAGGGCTTTTTGTGGCTATCGGGGCTTGGCTGAAGGTCCCCTGCAACCAGGCAGGAGGAAGCAGGGCCCTAGGCAGGGATTCAGCTTTCCCTCACCTCCTTTGCAAGGCTGGAAAACCCCTGAGGCTGGAAAAGTCCAGAGAGCAGAGGCTGGGCAGCAAAGCCATTGCATCCTGCCCAGCTCTCCTGTGGCTGGAGAGATTATCCAGCTCTGTGCCCTGCCTGTGGGGCCCCTGAGGCTGCTCTGCATCATCACACCACACCACCTCTGCCCCTGCATGGAATACCCAACCTTTCTGCAGGAATACCCAGAATTTCTCTGAGCCCATTGGGTTTAGTGTCACATCGACACCAGCCTGGTTTTCTGAGCCCTCCACTGCAGAGCTGCCTACCTGCCCTGTCCTCAGAGGCACCCCTGGGGCTGCACGTGTCCCCTGGCAGCTGCCTGCCTGCAGCAAAGCCTCCTGTTTGCAAATCACACCCAAGATACAGGAGGAATGCCAGCAATGTTTGCCAACAGTCACCGATATTAAAACTAACAGCAGAACTGGCTCGACCCACCTGTCAGCTGGGGAGAGATAAGCAGAGGGCATAATAACACACATTAATCACGTTTTAATCTGCAGTTTTCCACCAATAGGTGGCACCAGCAATTTTTGGATGTGCTACAACATGGTACATCTGTTCCCTTGCCACAGGGCACCCAGCCCATGGCGGGGCAGGAAGATGGATGGACCATCTATTGCCACGGCAGCACCCAGCCCCTCTCTTTTTCCTTGAGGGAGGAGAGGCTCAAACTCCCACAAGCCAATTTTGCCTTCCCTAAACAAACTTATTTCCAGGATTAAGCCTAACTTGAATGAGTCTTTCAGGGAGTATGAGGCTGGAAGCTGTATGCAAACAGATCAGAAAAAATTGCTTGAAATGGAAGGACAGACTAAGCCTCTGTAGGAGACACAGCAAGAACACAACACAGCAAACCCAAAATTTCTTGTAGCTGAGACTGGCTGGTCATGTGAAAACATCTAAATCACAATCTAATACAGTTAAAATATATTGTATAAATATGTTACCTTGACTAGAGCATCCAACAGAGGAAAACATCACACCACACATGCGCCCGATCTCTGTACACACAGTAAAGGAGAAGCAACCCCAGCCAGGTCCAACCAAACCTGTGGCCTGCACAACTTCACAGGAAAAAATTCCCAGAGCCAAGGCAAGGCAGGAAACTGCCTGAGAAGCAAACTCCCATCAGCTGTGCCACACCACTACAGGTGCACAGCATTCAACCACTTGAGCTTACAACTCCACGCAGCTGAATCCAGCCCGTATAAATTATTAAAGAGTCTGCAGAACATTACACAGTTCATGTAGTTAATGATTATAGTTCAGTGTCTAGGTCAGATATAATTAGATGTTACATTAAAATAGCTTCACAGAGCCATTTATTCTGATTTAATTACTTAAAATGATAATATAATGAGCAGCGCTTTCAAAGAAAAAAAGAAATCTTTTAATGAGCTCATTTTAAGTTAATATAAGGCAAATTAATCACTTAACAAAATGCGGTGAAAAGACAAGTTCATATTTCAAAATATGTTGTGCCTTTGTCAAGGGAGCTTGTTTATTACCTTGCTGGGAAAGACACAGAAATGAGTGGCTCTTGAAACAACATCACATCCCACTGTACATCTGGAACATCTTTAAACCATATTTTCTTCCTTCCCCAGATATACCTGCTACACCAGAGCCCTTTGAAATACAACCTGAGCAACAGATTTATGACCATCAAGCTGTGTCTTTATTCCAGTGTGAAGCAGAGCGATAGCTGTGCAGAGCAGTCACCCGAGGAGGTGAGCTCCTGATGAAGGGTTAATCGTGGCTTGCTTCATTAATCATTCATTTGCTGGCTCAGAAAATTAGCTTTCACTTGTTTGTTTGCTCAAGAAGCGATAAGCCCATTCCCTCGCTGGTTCATCTATTTTCTTCCCTTTGCATTGTTTCAGAGATTTTAATCCTTTCCAATTTTTGTAATCAGTCATTTTGGTCTTTTAGCAGGAGCGTTTCCAAGCGTGCAATTACTGGAGTGAAAGCAGGCAGCTCTCTGCAGGGAAGGAGCAGGCTCTGGTTCACAGCCCTGCCAGCAATCACAGCCCTCCTCCTGTCCCACAGGGCACCTCACACAGCCCTGAGCAAAGGTGTCCCCAGCTCCAGAGCCAGCCCAGGGCACCTCACACAGCCCCGAGCAAAGGTGTCCCCAGCTCCAGAGCCAGCCCAGGGCACCTCACACAGCCCCGAGCAAAGGTGTCCCCAGCTCCAGAGCCAGCCCAGGGCACCTCCACAGCCCCCAGCAAAGGTGTCCCCATCTCCAGAGCCAGCCCATTGCTCTACACACAGGGCTCCCTGCACTTCCACAGGCATTTAAATCAACATTTATACAGGGCTGAAGAGCAAGGCAAGGCACACGGAGTGGTTTGCAGGTCGTGTCCCAGGCACTTGCCTTTTCTATCCAAACCTGGAGCTGCAGCCTCACCAAGCCAGCAAGGAAAACCTGGGGATTTGAGGAGGAGGTAAAGGGGGGTCCTACTCCCGAGGCTGATTTCTTTCTCTCAACACAAACCTGCCTCAATAAAAGGTTTTCAAACATTTCCATGGCATCACCTGCACGACACGAGGTCTTCCATGCCTTGGATGCCTCGGTGAGGCAGTGGAGACTGACTGTCACACGGCAGCTGCACTCCTCCCACCAGGAACAGAAATAATTTGGGGCTGCACATTTCTCCCTTAGCACATTGCTCCCAATCAGGCAAAGCTCTCAGCTCCCTGGCAGTGCCGGGGAGGGGACTGTGGTGCTATGACAACCCCATGGGTGCCATCCATCTCACAGGTGGCACAGCCAGCCTCCTCCAGGGGCACCAACCCGTGACCTCCCCGGCCCCTCCCTCCCAATTACTGCTGCTTAGGTAGGCTGCAGCGGGGATACCACTCTCCCTTTGGGATTTTTATTTTCCCCTTTTTAAAATCTTTTTTCACAGCCCAACCCACCCAGGTTTGCAGCAGCAAAGCCCCCCTGGCTGGTTGCCCACCTTTGCCCACCAAAGCAGGATGTGTGCAGCCCAGCGTGGCCTCAAACTCCACTGGCTGCTGCTTCCCCTTTTCTAGGCTGAAACCTGGGTTTTGAAGAAAAACACATCTCTGAGCCACAAGGCCCCAGCGTGAGGCTCATGTCACACAGTCATTAATAAGGCTTTCCAGACAAATCTGACTGGAGAGATAATAAGCTTAAACAATTAGAAAAAGAAAAAAAAATTTAAAAAAAATTTCTATGATGGAGTATTTTCTCATCCTATTCGCTGTAATTATTTTCTAAATGTAGATCATTATATACGATGCAGGCAGCAGTGTTCCAGAGCTGATCAGGCCATATGTTTCCACATTTTGAAAAGAAAACTAATTAAAAAGAAATTAAAAATGAAAAAAAAAAAGAGAGAAGGTTTGTGAAGAGGACTGGTAGGTTTGGGTCGGAGAGGAGTGGTGAAGGAATCTTTCAGGAATGTATACATTCACTCTGCTCGGCTCTGCGTTTTGTTTTCAGAATTGTTTCTGGCAGAAACCTAAAGAAAAATATGAACCAGATGTACAAGGAAATAGTTTCTTCATCAGAATGAGAAGAATAGCTCTCTGTCTGCCAACAGACTTGGAGCCTTTACATTTTAGCAAGGTGATGTTAAAAATACCCTTCAGTGATGGGCTCTCCTTCAGCAGTGCCAGGGGTTAATGGGACACAGGGACAGCATCCCTGGGAAGGGGGATGCTCCAGGAGAGCATCTGGAACTCCCCAGGACAGCATCTGCCCCTCCCAGGTGCCCTGAGGTCTGGGGTGAGTGGTGGCACATGCCAGTGCCAGCAGGGACCCCACAGCCCTGGCAGTGCTGGGCAGGCAGCCAGGGCTGGGCAGGGCACCTGGCAGGCAGCTGCTGCTGCTGTGTTTGGGTTTCTCCAGCCTCTCCCAAGGATTCACCCTGCCAGGGGCTCAGTCCTGAGCCAGGCACAGCACTGGGGGCTGCACAGGTCCCAGCTTTCCCTAAGGGTTCAGGGAACAACTGTTTGGGGTGGGGAAGAGCAAGTTTGAAAGTCTCATCCAAGAGAGGCCCTTGGCAGAAGGGAGATGGGAAGAGCCCAGAGCCCTGTCTGCCCCTTGGGAGAAGGGATGGGGGTTCAGCTGATATCTCCCTCATTGCCTCCTCCTTTCATGTGCCAGGTAAAGCAAATCCCTCCAAATTCTCGTTTCTCCTCTGCTCCAAGGCTGCAGTACAGGACCTGGCCTGATGGCCCAGCCCTGGGCTGGCCCTGCAGGGTGAATCCTCCATGCCCACCTCCCCTGGGCATCTGCACCATGAGGGAGAAGCAAGAGCAGCATCTCTGCTGACATTGATCCTTCCCCAGCCTGCTGGAAATCATGGGAAAGGTCCCAGAAAGGGTCAGCAGCTTCATCACAGCATCTGGGCAGAGGTGTGAGGAGGGCAGGGACTGAGACCAAGGGCTGGGGAGAAGAAATAGTAACAAATCATTCCTCTGCTCCCAATCACTGACTCATGACAAAACTAGCCACGGGCAGGAGGGCAGGTCCTGAATGCTGAAGTGCTTCAGTGCCTCATCCTGGGGCTGTGGCCACAGCAGGTGACCTTCAGACACCCTGGGGCTCCAGCCTGTCACCTGTGGGTGCCACAGAGGCACAGCCACCTCTCCAAGCCAGCAGGGCTCCCACAGAATCCCCAGTGACTCCTGTGAGGTCAATGGCTTGGGAAGGGAGCTCAGCTGGAAATTAAACAGGACAGAAAGAAAGCAAAAGAGAACAACCAGGGAACTTTAATCTCATTAAATACACCTTGAGGCTTAATTTTGCCAGGAGGAGTATTTTTGTTGCCTTTAACCTTGCTCCAGCCTCCCTGCACCAGGAACAGGCTTCACAGGGACTTGTCCTTCTTTGCTTTGGGCAGGTCAGAAATCTCTCTGAATCCTCCTGGCTGTTGGATTTGAAAGGGGGTGGGAAAGAAAGTGCACTGATCTTCTGAAACCAGCTTATTTTGAGGGAACCACGTCAGCTTTGATGAGCAGGATTGCTGATGAGGGCCTCCAGCAGCAGTAGCAGGCGGCGGCTCTTCCGTTGGCGTTTGTTGTCCACAGAAGATGAATTTCTGTCTCTCAACAATTTTTAATTCCAGTAGAAAAAGTTTTCCAAGGTTTTGTAGTTAAAGGTAAGGAAACCCAAGGCCTCACTACAGTAGTATTACAGGATCTTTGTTTTCTGGCCAGCACTACTTTAAAACAAACAAATGCTGCAAGCTCTGGAGTTGGCTCAGCAAATTGGCTTAGTCCTCATAGGCACAAAGTGCAAGAAGCTCAATCTTTCTGCACTGAAAAAACCCAGTTTCATCTGTCTGAAAGCCAGCAGCATCAGCTTCCCAGGTCTATCACAACTCCCCATAAATTAAAAAAGCTCAGTTGTATTTCACAAAGCATCTAAAGCAGCTGAGATTTCACGTGGGACACCCGGGAGAGAAGTTTAACAGTGCGTGTTTCATGGTGATTGGCAAATTATCAGGTCATTGCTCCAACTTCCACAAACATCAGCAGCCAAAAGCAATAAAAATACAGGTTTTGGTCTCAGGAGCCTTCAAACTGTTTTCCAGAGTTCGACTGCATGACAAGATGCTCACTACGACACTGCAGAAGCACTGAGCTGCTTAATTAGAATAACACAGATGCAGCTCAGTTTTTAAGTCAATCAGAACAATAAACATAGACCCAACAGATTTTCACAAGAATTAATCGAACATTTTCCTTGCTTTGTGTTTTAAATGCAATTTTTCTGTTTTGTCAGTAGGCAACCCTGAAGGATCTCATTCCTTCTTCGGCCAAGGGGCTTCATTATAGGTGACCACTCTTCAGCTTACCTGGAATTTGCCTCATTCAGTGGTCTCAGCACTGGAAAAAGGCTCCCACACACATTTCTTCCAGCTCTCCCATCTGACAGGCGAGCCAGAATATGCACGGGGCGGATATCTCCAACCTCAACATTACCCTGACAACAATATCAAGAAAAAAACTCCAGGGGTTTTGTTAATAGAGACGAACTTCAAACATCCTTTATTCCCGGATTTAAGCAGGCTGTAATCCTATCGGGTTGATTTTTCTCTCACTGGTGAGAACAGATACCAACGAGTTGTTTCCTGAAACACTCACAACTGCTACTGATGCTTTTTTTTTTCAACCTCGCTTGAAAAACTTGGAGTCCCTCAGAGCAGCCAGGAGCCAGACACTGCCCCTCCTTTCTGCCCCAGCTTTGGAAAGGCTGCTGCCAGCGCTCGGGGCTATGGGGCACAAACCTGCGTTGGGTTTTGCCCCAAAAGGCACAGCTGGGTGCAGCCCATCTGCTGGAGCAGACTCCAGATGCAGCCAGAGCATCCTCCGCTCCCTGCTCGGTGTTTGCACCCCCTCCCTGCTCCTGCCCTGCTCTCCCGGGGCTGAGCAGCGCTGCCAAGGGGATAAGGGGCTGCGATTAGGCGCTGCAATTCCCTGCTCGTGTGGGCTGGCAGAAAATTACTGCTCAGCCGGAGAGGAAAATAACATCTTATTTACCGTCTCTCCTGGGACTCGTCTGAGGGCTGAGCAAGTGCTGACTCACAGGCTGCGGAGAGGTGCCGAGATGCAAATCCCAGCTGCGAGCTCTCCTCGGCGCTGGCAGAGCCCCACAGCATCACCTGCACCTGTACTGGCACCGCTGCCCACGCCGTCCCTCCTGGCTGTCCCCATGGACCAGAAATGGGACTTCCTGCCTCCAGGCACCTCGGGCAGCTTGTGACTGTCCCTCCACAGGCAGCGGCTGGCTCAGCCAGCATCCCCAAAGAGCCGGGGTGCATGGTTGGGGCTGGCAGGGACAGGCAAGGGGCCATCACACGCTTGCGCCCCACAGAGCTGCCAAGAGAGCCAGGAGTTTTAAAAAAGGACCCTGCCTCCCCATTTCACTTTCCTGCTGAAAACATCTGGTCTGCTTGGCACCTAGGCTGCAGCAAATATAGCAGAGCATCTTGCTGGCGGGCACGGTGCCACCGCGACAGATGGGTACGAGCACAGGCAGCCAAGAGACCTTGTATCAGCATCAAGTGTGTTTGCTGAGGGCAGGATTCGCAGCCAGAAATGTCAAAATGGCTGAGTCTCTGTGCCTGTAGATACCGGGGAGGCGAGACTGTGCTAAAGCAGCTCTGGGCAGGATTAGCTCTGGAATGGTGGGGGGAAGCTCATCTCTGCCGCTACACAGCACAACTTGCTGCTCGCGTGGAGCTGGGTTCATTTCTGGCTTGGGGGGTTCCCGCTGCCTCATCCCGTTTCCAGGCGAGAGAGCCCACGGGCTGCCCCGGGCTGGAGGGACATCAGCGAGGCGAGAAAGCCACAATCCCACCGCCGGCAGGGACGCGGGCGACAAATTTGTCTTTGCAAAATGGGTTAAGAGAGCTGCTCTCAATTAACCCCGGGTCAGCTCGGCAGGCGCAGGGAGGTGGCAGCGCATCCCAGCCGCGCACACCCTCGCAGCCCCGGGCAAAGCTGCGCCTGCCTTCGCCGGGCCACCGCTGCCTTCATTTTCCATCAGGGAAAGAGCAAAGGACTAATTGCACTAATTAGCGTTGCCCTCATTTCACAGCAATTTCAGGAGCTCGGCGGAGCGCTGAGCCCCGTGGCGGGCCGGGGAGCGGGGAGGGAATGAGGAGCGCCAGATGTGCAGCAGGAAAAGGTGTGGGATGGGATGTTCATGGTCACTCCGGGCCACACGAGTCCTTGGAGCTGCCATCGGGACGCGGCCGCTGCGGTGACAGCGGCGGGAGCGCGGCTGAGCATCCTGCATCCCGCATCCTGCATCGTTCATCCTGCATCCCGCATCCTGCATCCCCGGCAGCCCCCGGGATCGATGCCCAGCGGGGTCGGGAGGGGAATGGAGCAGTGCGGGGGCACAGGGAGGGAGCTGCCCGTGCCACGGTCCCCGCTGCAAGGAGCCCTCGCTGTCGAGTGATTGACCCGGCCACTGCGGTCCTGCCTGATCACAGCACCAAACACGCTCCGAATGAAAATCTCATCTTTCTAATCCCAAAGACGCTCCCTGTGGGAAAACGTGGTTGGTTGTTTGAAGGGGGGGCAGAGAGACGCGGGATGAGCTGTTCAGAGAGGTTGGAGGGAAACGGGGAGCAGGGCAGGGATGTTTTTTCCCCCACACGTTTACAGCCTGCCTCACTCTTTCCTCAGCTGGTGCTTTAAGAAAAAAGTAATGCAACACACACCCGGAATGGGAAAGGAAGGAGAATTGGCAGGAACCAGCACGTCTGCACTTGTTTTAAATTTTTATATTTATTAAAATACTCTGGAAGTCTCTTGCATTCCAGCAGCCTTTGGAACAGCACTGAAATAAGTTACATACTGGGGAATGCTTGATTTCCAGCAGCTCCAGACAAACACATCTCCTGAAGGGACTGGTAAGAATGGGCAAAGGAGTGACTTGTGCTTAATCCCATCTGTGAAATGTTCATATTCTCCAGTCTGAGCCCTTCTGGCAGAGGCAGGAGTCAGCAGCAAGCTGGCCTCAATCTAACCATGAGGGTGCTGGGATTGAGGTGTTTACAGAAACATCCTGCACCTCCAGTAGCTCTGACAACCTCCAGCTAACAGCTGCTCTAAGAAGGACCATAAAGAAAGTAATTAAATACTGAAATGCCACTAAAAAGACAAGAGATGGAGACAGCTGGCAGTGCCCTGACCCTCTGTGCTGGTGCCAAGAAACAGCCCAGACCACAGCAAACTCTGGTGAAGAAGGTAAATGCTGCCCAGACAGCCCAGCTTTGTGAAAAAAAGATGATTAACCAGCTTCCAAATCTGCCTCTGAGCCCCTGAGCAGGACACCAGGGAGGCACAGGAGAGATATTCCAGAGATCAGGAGCAAACTCACTGCCCAGCACCAACGTTCAGCTCTGCTGGGCCCTTCCCCACAGTGATGCTCATCCTCCCTGCCAGGGCTGCTCCCTTCACCCCCTGAGCGCTGGAGCCTCAGACCTCCAAAATCCAGGGATGTTTTTGCCAGCAGCGCCTGGAATGCAGCCAGAGCTGCAGCTGGTGGCACGGATTGCTGCCGGGGGAGCGGGCAGAGCCAAGGCTGGCACAGGGACAGGGGCTGTGGGCACTGCCAGCAGCAGCACAGGGGCTGGGACCTCCAGGCAGCTCTTCCCAGTGCTGCCTGATCAAACAGGATCAGGGCTGGCTGAGGAGATCAGCCATGTGCTGATCAAAGCAATGTACTGAGGTGAAACCCGCTGGGAAAGTGTCCCCCTCCAAAAAATATTGTTTTGGAAGAAATCCTAAGTGGATCCAAGGGAAGGAGGGGAGGCACGAGTGAGAAAAAGGGAAGAAAGGAGCAGGAACTCTCCTGGGCAGCTGAGAAGGACAGAATGGAGAAAGTCTGTGCAAATACTGGATGAGGAATGGATACTTTGCACAGACCACAATAAGACTGTCCTTACCTGAGCCATACTGCTCCTCAGGACCCTCTGACTTGCCACAGTCACATTTTAAACTCTGGAATTCCATCGGGAATGCAAATTCAAAGCTGATTTTAAAAGTGCATGGCAGCTTTGGGGACACAAGAGCAAACAAAAGACCTGACTGTGGGTAAAAAGGGAAATGCACCATTTGCCTTTCATTTTGGGGAAAAAACACAGATCTGCAGGTCCAGATAACTGAATTCCTTAAATACACACAGCTGGTTTATACAGAGCCTGCAGCTCCAGCTGATTGACAAAACTCACTCTGAATATCTTGAAATGTCATAAAATATAGGAAGTGTGTATCTGACAACCACATCCTACAACAAGGACATCCTACAGCACAGACATCCTTTATCCCCCTGCAATTACCTTCACACTGCTCTGTCTTATTCAGCAGCTCTGTGGTCTCCAGACTTTGGAGATTTACCTCTTTACATTTACTTTTTCCCCTTTTTTTAGTTATGACTATTACAACTTCTGAGATAAAAAGAGGCTGAGAAGAAAGAGAACTCTTTACCTGTGAGGAATGAACAAGAGAAATAGGAGGACACAAAAAAAACCCTCAGAGTTTCTCCATGTACTTTCTTTGCATCTTTTGTATTCCCCTAGCTGAAAGTGGTAAATCACAAAACCCCAGTTCAAGAGAAAGTTCCACAAGGCATCAAAATAATTCTGTGGTGCCCACAGTCCCAATAAAGTAAGAGCATCCAGCAAAGACCTAGAATTTATTGTTGGTTACCAGAATAGACCCAAACACGCTGCTGTTAAAAAATAAGGGAGAGGCCTAGAAGTGGCAATAACCCCCCAGCTCAGTGGAGAAAGAATCTAACTTAGCTTCCTTCTGGTGCTAATAATTAGGAGGACTTGTGAGGCCTAAGGGGGCATTAGCTTGTTTGCAATTTGGCCTTTAGCAGATAAATTAAGGACTTTAGGAAGCCAGCAGAGATTTCCCAGGAGGGGCTTGTGCTGGGCAGGTTCTCAGTGCTGTCCATGGCAGCAGGAATGCCCCTTGGACTGAGACAGAAAACAGCTTTCAAGGGATGAAAAATGGAAAACAGGCTGAATTAGCCCAAGAAAATGATCAATATCTCTACAGGGCACCTGAAGCTGGCACCAAAGCTCTGCCTGCAGAAAGGAGGGAGACTGGAGCACTGTTCTGGGAGAGGAATGGGACCTCACTGGGGATGGAATAATGACAGTGCCTCCAGTCAGCTAACAGCCTTTCTGGGAAAGAGGCAGAGGTGAAAACTGCATTGCCTGCTTTAATTCTTTCCTCCCAGTTCTGGAGCTTTTTACTGTTTTGTCCTAAATGACACAATATGGGACTTTGATCAAACAGGCCCCAGGTGAGTTCTTCCCCAAAGATGACAGTTAATGCCATCTGAAGGGCTGCCCAAAAAGGCTCCTTTGGAAAAGCTCTTTCTCCAGCTAACCTCTCCTCCAATTTAGTACTTTACATCTGAAATTTTGAAGCCAATTTTCTTTTTTACTCGAGCTTTAATGAAAGGAGAAAATTATTTCTAATGGCAGTTGTTACTCTGGGAAGAGGCAAGTGAAGCTCTTAGGACTTTTGCCCTAGACCTCATGTCACTTTCTTTGCTCCGTTTGAGCAGCAGAGACACATTTTTTACTCCACCGGCTCATTTATTCCACACAAATTAGCACAAAGCCTTATGACAGCAGTGGAGGCTGGGGGGTCACCCTGGTGAGCAGGAGGCATGTGGGAGGGGCTCACACGGCTCTGGATGGTCACAAATGGCCCTTGAGAGCAGGCACCACTGCCCCCATCCCAGGGGGTTTTGCCTTCTTGTTATCCCACAGCCCTGCTCTGATTCTGCCTCCTTCCCCGGCACCAGACACTTCCTGGTCCTGCTCCTTCCTACAGTCCAGGTGCCCGACGCCAGCAAGGGCACCAAAATGTCTCATTTAATCCAATTTAATCAGCAGCTTCTAAAACAAAGGCATTTAGGGACATGAACAGCAGCAGAACACCCATTGCCCATGCTTGGGGAGGTGAGGAATGCTCCTGGGTTCACCCAAGGGAAGTGCCTGAGCCTCTGGAGGGGTATGGTGAGCCTACAAACATTCCAGCTGCTGTAAAAAGTTGGATTATTATTTTAATTAGCTCTGTCCAAGCACTGTCTGGGCCCTGAGTGTGCATTTTCTCTCTCAATCATCACACGCAGCAGCACAAGACCTCTTGGAAAAAACGGACAGTAAAGGAAGCCAAACCCACAACTTCTTAAACTTCTGACTTTCATAACAATCTGTTTATTTTATTAGCTGAGAACTGACGGTAGGGTGAACGTTGTTTGAGTCAACTTACATATATAGGTGAAAAAATTCCCAGTGACTTAGGAAAGGAGTCTGGGAAGGGAGAGGCAGGGAGGTGGGAAACGACTTATTGCTTTGCAATAAAGCTTTTAAAGAAAAGAGAAAGGGGTGGGGAGAGAAGGAAAGAAAAGAGCAGCAGGAGGCCATCTAACAAAGCAGATTCTGCCCAAATTGCCGGCGAGAGGCCCACGAGTCAGTGGGGGCTCATGATGGGGGAAAAAGCTCCGGCAGCCCTGAGGATATTGTGAGGTGAAGAAAGTGCTTTGCAAAGTGGGAACAGCCTGCCCTGCTGCTGGGGTCCTTTCTTTGTTTTCTCAGCCCTGCAAATCACTCTCTGGATGGTATTTTGTAAAGGCAGCCCTTGCCTGGTGGGACGGGCAGCTCCCTGTGGCCAGTGCCCTGCAGCATCTGCATCCCCTTCTGCTCCGAAATGATTTCAGGGCAGCTGCACTCACAACTGCCCTCCGCAGATTTCCCTTTGGACCAGAGGATACCAAACTCACAGCAGAGACAGTATCCGAATGTCACATCCAAATTAGCAAAAAAGCCTTTGTCTAAGCCAACAAGAAGAAGTGGGTTTTCTTGAAAACCCCCACCAGGGGCTCCTTGCTCAGTGCAGACCAGCAGGATGCTCTGGAGCTCAGTCTGTAACCTGCTCCACCCTCTGTGCATGGCAGAGCACACAGCCATTGCTCTGACACACCTGTGTTAGTAATAAATGGTGTCACTTTTGGGAGCAGTGCCTCGCTCTCCCAGCCAGGGACGTGGGCAGTAAATCTGCCCCACAGACTCCCCCATTGCTTGCTGGTGGATGGAAACCCCTGTGAGCCCACTCTGAGTGCTTTGGATGTGTCAGAAGCCACATCTCCCTCAAAAGAGCCCCAGCCAGGAGCAGCCCCTGCAGGAGAACGCTGAGGGGACACTTTGAAGTCGTGTCCTTTCTTCTCTTTCAAGGAGCGATTTATAGAGGCACTTGCTGCCAGGAGATTGATGGACAAAAGGGCTGGATCAGCTGCTGTATAGCCAGGGGTGAAAGCCTGGATCCATCAAGGTCAGTGGCAAAATTCCCATTGACTTCAATGAGGACAGGAATTCCACCCTGCTCTGCTGGATGCCTTCACATGGAAGCCTCGTGTCACAGCCAGATGTTAAATTCAGCTTTTCCTTCAGCACACACGCCACAGGGACCCACTGGACAAGGTGCTTCAGAGAATCCAGGCTGGGAGTCAGCACACAGGTGTGCACACACAAACACACACACCTTTCCCAAGGGGCTTGATATCCTGCAGAGCTGCAGGAAAACACAGTTTGGGAAAGGAAAGCAGCAAACCCTACCCCAGGCCTGGGCAGCAGTGACCTGCCTTCCTGCCAGCGAGCTCCATAGGTTTTATGTGTTGGTTTACTCTGGTGATAATTAAAGCATTTGATATTTGATGGGATTTATCAAGCAGGAGAGACACAGCTCCCAGAAAAGAGCAACAGCATCCTCAGTCACACAGCTGCTGCTCAGGACTTTGTGCACACACTGCTGAAGCAGAGTCACCCTTGTTTGACATCATTGCTAAGAGATACTGAGAAACCTGGGAGATGCTGGCATGAAGCTAAACCAGCTGAAGTGTCTGCTGTGGGTACCAGAGGCAGCCTGGCTCCAGGGCACACAGCTCAGCCCAGGCTGGCACAGCTCCCCAGCCCTGGGAGCCATGCCCATCCCAAGGGCCAAGCAGCAAAATCCCAAATTTACAGAGATTTACTGGAGAAATACCTGCTGGACCTGCTCTCTGCCTGCACTTTTTTGGCCATATGGTGTCCAGCCACACTCCCCATGCAAGCATTCATCAGCCCATGCTTATCTGCATCCTGGCCCGTGCTTTGTAGGCATTTTTTAGATGTCACTGCAGGAGACATCTCCCACATGTGCTTCAGCACCAGCGTGTGTCAGAAGCTCGAGGTCCAGCACTGCTCCCTCCTTCCCCCGTGCTCTTCCTGCATTTTGCCAAGTAAGCAGTTTTGGGCTTCAGCTCTCCTTCACAAACACTTCTTTATGAGCTCATGCTGATACTCTGGGGAGAAGCAGTCAGACAGCATGGGAAAGGGGGATTTTCTGCTTCCAGAGAGAGCACATTCCCCAGCAGCAGGGCTGCTCACGGGGATCACTGCCACAAAAACCTCCTGGACACTTGGGCAGAGCAGGGAGCGCTGCTTGCTCTCACTGCCCCACTCCTGTAATGGGGAAGGAGGCAACTCTCCTTCACCATTCCCTCTGAGCCATCCTGCATGGACAGAAACCTCGTGTCCATGTCCTGCAGGACACCTTCAGTGCATGGAATTTTCTTGAGGGTGGGGAGGAGAGCAGGGGGAGGCAAGAAGCCAATGGAAAGGAAATCTGTGAGGTTTGAGAGACACACAGGACTTGCAGCACCCCCTCAAGCTGGACCCTGCAGCAGGCCATTGTTTTTCTGGCCATCCCTGGCACTCCAGGAACACACCAAGCCCTTCCTGCTGGCAGCAAAGCCCATCCCAGAGGCTGGAGAGACTTTGAAAATTAATTTACAGGCACCAAAGTCTCTGAGCCTCTATTGCAGGGCTAAATCTAATGAGGGGGCTGGGTGGGACTCACAGACTGTGGCTTTCCAGCCAGGCCTTCATCAAATGCACAGCCTGTAAAAGGGAAGGTTTGGGCAGACAGTCTTGCTAGGCCAGGAATAAAGCACACCCCAGCCAGATTTGGGTTCAAATTACATTTTCTAATGTACTACCAGAGATTCTGGCTCTGTTGTTACCATGCAAAAGGATTTGTAATGGAATGGAGATTTAATCTATTATTGATTATTGCATTATTAAAAAAAAAAGAATAAAGTCAGTCTCTTTGAAAGACAAGGCAATATATTTAAAAAAACCCTGAAGTTTCATGGTAACTCTTAAAAGTCTTTACTGCTCTTCCCTTTCCCCAATACAAATCTCATTACCAGACACAAAGTTTTACTCTTGTGCTGTTTTATATCTCATAGTTTTATCCTGCAGCTGTCCACTCCAGCCCAGCATCACCTACTTTATCTCCCCTTGTCACCTGCCAGCATTCCCCTCTGCCTGGGGCCACAGCTCTCTGCTCCTCCAGGATACTCCAGCTTCAGTCACCACCTGGGCTTCCTTTTAACTCCATTTTCCATCCAAAAAAAAAAAAATCCCCCAACCTGAAACATAGACATGTAGAACAATAACTTTGTACTTTGGCTATGAACTATCAGATTGAACGCTCTAGTTTGGAGACATTTAAAATTCTTTGGGGAAATGATTTTATGTCCCATAACTTGGTGTTGCATGACATGGTTTAGTACTCTAGAACTGTGAAAAGGGGTTGGAACACCAAACCAAGCCAGCTCTGATGAAGTTTTGGAGGCAGGGAGAGGGATGAAAAGGCAGAGTGGAAGCCAGGGAGCATCTGCCCACAGAGGGAAGTGGAGGGAGGCAGGATCCCAGCTCAGAGGGTGCCCCAGAGGCTGCCAGAGCCCAGCTCTGCACCACGTGTGGACAAGGGCCAGGGCACCTGGCCATGCAGGGCCAGGGATGCTCAGCCCTGTGCTCCCCCACCAGCCAGGGGTGCTCATACTGGGGAATGAATTTTCACAAGCAACCCAGTATTAAACCCAGGGGTTTTGGGTAAGATGTGTGTACTGGGGTTCATGTCAAAAAATACACAGCACAATCCAGCCAACACTGTTGGAACCTTATCTTTTGGTATCCCTTGCAGTTTTTGTTATTGTAACTGCAGATCTAAGTCTATTTAAAACATTTAAGTGCTGTTTTAACAGAGGTTTTATTTTGCATCTTGTACAATTAAGCCTCTCAACAGTGGTTTGGGATAAGAGCACATTGGAGATCAAAGTCGTGCAGCTACATTTCCCCTCACCACCTGAGGAGCACGAACAGAACTATGCAGATCACAGAAGCCTCATTTAAGGTGAAAAATCCCATCAGCTATAATGTGTAGATTCTTAACAGATGTTGTGCTGGAGCCAGCAGCTCTGTGCTATGGCATCTATTGTGGAAGAGCAGTATTTAGTCATGAGGTATTACTTTCATAGCACATTAAGATGCTTGAACCCCGAGCAAAAAAATAAATAATTTAATTTATAATACATTTAAAAAGCAGCCTTAGACCCGAAGCTGTTAGGACTGGGCTTGTCACAAAGGCATCTGATTACAGGGCTGTCAAACACCTTCCTGCCTCCCTGTGGGCTGGGAAACCCAGTCCTGGCTGGGGAAGGCAGAATGGGAATGCTGTGAGTCACAGCAACAACGTCACCTCCCTCTGGCCACACAGCCAGAGCAGAGGGATGCCTGGAGGAGGCAGAGAGGGGACAGGCAGGAGGGGCAGGGGACAGGCAGGAGGGGCAGGGGACAGGCAGGAGGGGCAGGGGACAGGCAGGAGGGGCAGGGGACAGGCAGGAGGGGCAGGGGACAGCTCTCACAAGCTGCTGCTCTTGTGCCAGCTGTGACTGAGCTCTGGCTGCAGCTCCTGCAAGCGCTGCAGAGGAGCACCAGAGATTTCAAAAAAGCAATTGGTTTAAAGAGGTTGATTAAAAAAAAAAACCCACAATAATTTAATAGAGTAGGTTTCTGGCTGAAATGTGTCCCTTCTCACAGCTGGCCATTCTGTCAGCTGTAGAAAACCTAAAACACATCAGAATTAGTATTTTTGTGGTGGAGCTGTGCTTTCCCAGTCACTCCAGACAATGCAGAGCCTTTAGAAATGCAGGAACTCCCAAATGCTGCAAAAACAAGAGCACTGTTGAGAAGCACATCCTCAGCTCTGGAGCTGGGCAGGGCTGGCATCCTTCCTGTGGCTGCCCAGGCAGCAGCAGCGCCTGTGCCATCCATCAGTGGCTGCACCCTGGTCATCCCCTCTTGTTCACCGTGGTGCAGCCCTCCAGGTGGGCTGTGGACCTTCCTCCCAGCAGAATTCCAAGTCTCCCCCACTGCAGAGCCGTGCTCCATCCTGCAGGAGCAGCTCAGGCATGGGGCCCTCGCTGTACTCTGATAAGCAGCACTCACTTTTAAGATCTCATAAATCACAGTGTCAGGCAGCTTTCATGGTCTAATTGAGCCTGGAGTCCCTCAATAACAAGCCCTTGAGAAGTTGGGGCAAAAAAGAATTTCCCAAAGCCGAGCTCTGAGGGGGTTTTTACCCCTGCCAAAGATTCCTGCCTCCGAGGGAGGCTCTCTTTGGCTGAGCACAGCCAGCAGAACAGCAACCCCAGGCAGCAGTGATTAAGTGTCAGGTGAGTGTGTCAGGTAACTGCATGCAGAGGGAACAATGCTCACCATAGTGAGAGGAAAAGTCACCCAAAGGCCAGAGAGATAAAGCAAATCCTGCTCTGGATGTCTTCTCAGGGCTCATGTCTCCGGTTTGTGGAAATGAAACATTGCTGCCTGTTAACTCCCCAAAGTCTGGAGAGGGATGGGATCCTGTCCCTCAGCCAAAAAGGGGTTTTACAAGAGGCAGATTACAGGAATATCTGCTGTGAGGTTGAAGCTCTGCCTGGAGGAGTGGGTGAACTAATCAGACTCCAGCACATCTCTGCCACCCTCCATCCTGCTGTGATTCCATGAGGAGAAAAATAGCCCATCTTCACCTGCCCATGCTCACAAAGCCATTTCCAGCCAGACTCGAAGCAATGAGCCCAGTCTACCCACCCTGGGTACCCTCAGAGACAGAAGGGATTGGTACCAACCAGGGTAACATGAGCTCCTCATCCTCTCTTACAGCCAGACCCAGCTTCACCTCCCGTGCACCAGAAGTCATCACAGATATCCAGGAAATTACCTTGCTCCTAGATATGCTCATTAAGCTCTTTACTTAGATAAGGAAGACTGAACTCCTCCCCCTTTCACAGACTTTAAATCAGTTCTGGTAGTTCTGTACACTTTTAAACACAATTAACTTCCATTTTAGAATCACAGACACTGAAGCTCAACAATTCATAGTTGATTGACAGCTACAATAAAATCCAGCACCAAAAACCTCTGAGCACCTTCCAAAGAGATCTCAGGAGATGCTCACCTTGGCAAGAATGCATCCTGGCACAGAGATCTCAGTCCTGGATGATGATGAATTTCTTGCACAGATCAGAGTGGGCATCAGTGTAAACTAAAGGATCCCTTCTAAGGCCCTGCAAGAATTTATAGTTAGAGAAAAAAAGGTGGGGGAAGAAGACAAGCTGAATGAAAGAGCAATTGTTTGCAAGTGTGTAAGCAAGCAAGTAATCAGAGGTGCTAGGTTTAAAACAAACCACACCTTTAAATACTCCATTGGTTAATCATTAACATTTGCTTGAAGCATTCTGTTAATTAGTCCACGAAAGGCTTCTTTCTTCATCTGTAATAAAGGATTTCTCAATTCCAGCATCTTAATTATTTGCCTTCATATTGGATCATCTTAGTGCACACAGAAAAATTATTTCTTAAGTAGTAAGTTTTTCTCTCTCTTCCCCCCCTGAAACATGTAGGGTTTTTTGTTTTTCATTGTTCCTTGTCCAAGGGTGAACACTTGATGGAACGCTGCTGGGAGTTTTAGGCATGAATTTAGGAAATCCAGATTTATGTGGACACTGATATATGAACATAGATACATGAAGAAGGCAAGGAATTTTTCTGTCATGTGTATACATGTTTGGAGGTAAATTTCTTTAATATTTGACCATTTGCCTGTGAAAATCAGCAGCATTGCTGCAGGTTGCAGAGTCTGCTGCAGAGTTGTACTGAAACTGAGCAGTCCAGAGAGCAAAGGCACGGGAACGTGGGCGAGTTGGGAAGTGCCACTTGTACCCTGATCATTCTTTCCTTGACATCAGCTTAACACCAGAAGGCAACACAAACATTCAGGCTCTGCAATTAAATCTCTCTCTTAATTTGTCTCCTCCTGAGGAAATGCTTCACCAGCTGTTAACAGCTGTGTCAGAGCTCGGGGGGCTGAGCCAGGCTCCTGCCATCCTCGGGATGCTTTACTCTGGCTCGTGCTGGATTCCCAAAATCCAGATTCTTCCCTGCACTTTGGTGAAGTCAGTGTGCAAGGTTAGAACCTCTCCAAACCCAGCAAGCTGAGGCTGGGAAGGAAAGCTCAGGCCAGCAGATCAGCTCCCATCCCAAGGAAACCATGCCCATAACTTTGTGCACATCAAGGAGCAGTAACATCGATGTCTCTTCTGAGACACATTTAAAGTTGGCATTGGGCCCGGGGATTTTGCAATTCACTCCTGTTCTGCCTTGAAATATGTTCCCTCAATAGATATTTACATTATTCTTTTATTCCAGCTTAGGTACAATCCACAAGGAATACATCCTGCTCTCTCCTTCCCACCGTCCCTCCTCGTTCCTGCCCACTCGCTGCACACATTACTCAGAGCCCTGGGTAAAGCTCTTTTCCATGCTAAATATGCATCCAACCACTTAATGAGCTTTGGCCAGCTCACCAGCAGTTTTGACAGGCCTGTTGAACCAGTGCCAAGCAGAGATGAATGTTTGGCTTGGACCAGCACAATGCTCTGTTTGTCTCATTGTTGCATTGGAAGTGTTAGCAAACTAATGTGACAGGATGGAGACGCATACAACTGAAAAATGACTGAAAATGTAATTCTGTGTCAGCACTGACTCCTGAAGGATTATTTGTCTCCAGTGACTTTCAGGGAACTTTTCTTTACAGGCTCAGTATAAAGACAGGTCTGTGTGCTGGGGGAAAGTGATCAATTAGTTTTAACCCAGATGTAAGGAGCTGCCCTCTGCTCTTGCTTCCTAAGATTTACTGTAACTCAACCAGGCACTCTACAACAATTATTTTTTTTTTCCTTTTTTTTTTTCCCTTTCCAAAAAACCTCCACATATTTGTCTGCTTGCCCAGCCCTGTAAGAGCCTGGACTCTGTTCTGCTCCTGGTGTGGGGACAGGCTCCTGCAAAGCCCATAACAGGGACCCTCCAAGAGAAATTCCTGGATGAGAGCAAAGGATGTTCAACCCCAAGCAGAACCATCACTTCAAGAGCAGAGCTGTGGACCATTCACCATGGACCATTACAGAATGAGGCAGAGCGTAAGGAGTGAAGAATTATCTTTATCTTTCATTTTCTGGCATTTTACTGCATGGAGAAACCTGTGGAGCTAGAGGCCATCTAAACCACTGTGTCCATTTGGGATCTGGCTCCTTACTCCTTCTTCTGGGGCCTTTTTGCTCATTTGTTAGATCTGGAGCTGATCTTCATTCTTGTCTCTGCAGCACCATTGTCCCCTTTACATCAGGTGAAGGATTCAATCTTTAAAAAAGCAGAGTTATGGTCAGTCTCAGGTTATGCATCCCCATTGGGAAGGCAGGGTCACCCGGCAGGTACCCAAATGTACCTCCCAATATTTGTCCTCTCCACACAGGGAGGACAGGGCTTCCCAAGCAGCTGTGGTGCAGTGGGTGACATCCCTGACCATGACAGGGGATTGCAACCAAAAGACCTTTAAGGTCCCTTCCAGCCCCAGCAGTTTTATGATCCTGATAAACACATATCTATTGCTTTTGAGTCTTAAAAACCTTGGTAAATGTAGACCATCACTGTAGATGGCATTGTTCATGTGCAGTAAAGGTGGCTACCACCTCCAGAATTATGAACTGCCCATGTACCCACCCACCTGAAGAAAAACACAGCTTCATTGGACATTTTATAGTTTGTTTCTTTCATTTTTATAGCCAGCATTGCACTGATAAATATAGCTGTTTAACCAAAGTCAATGTACTGGAGGCAGAAAAGAGATAAATCACGAACATTTATTTGGATTCCTGCTGCAATAGTGTAAATACTAAAGTTCATTATAAAAAAAATGTAAAATAGTCTTCTTAGTGTTATGCTGGCTTTGCAAATCCTTTTAATTATATCTATATTTCCAACTGCTTGGGTGTCAGAAAGAGATGAGCTGGTGCTAAACATGTCCAGTTTGTTGGGATTTCATTCAGCTCTTTGTATTGCTGAAGGATTTTTCAACATCTTGGGTCTTCTTATCTTGTCAGGGGCTATTATTTTTTTATTCCCATGACAGTTTACTAGAAACAGAAAGTATAAATTTATGTTTTACTCCTAGGAAAATTGCTAGGATCCCTGTCTGAAGCTTTTGAAGGGACTGACAGGGTTGCCAGGCTGTTATTTGGAGAATTCCACACACAGCTGCCCGCTGTTGTACATTTTGGGGATGATGATTTGGCCAGCACAAAGAGGATCCACTCTAACCCCCCAGAAAGGACTAAAAAGGTGGAAAAGGATTTAATGAAAACTCTTGTTTCCATTTTTTAAACCCCTGGTCCACTTCTGAGGACCTTTTCCATGCTCCTCTAATGAAAGCTGTTTCTCAGGAGCTGGAGCTTTGGAACAGGGGAAAAGTCCTATTGCATGAAAAGGATAGTGATGGAAAATTTTAACAGCACTGATTGTTTAGCTTTTCTTCCCTTTTTCAAAATGAAACACTTTTAAAATCAAGCTATTTTTTCCCACTGGCTGCTTTTCGAGCACGTTTTTTCACCTGGTTCCAATCTAGGCTTGCAACGCAAAGAGTGAGAGCATCCAGCACACTTCCAGCACAGCAGGGCTCACTTTTCCCAAATTCCCCACCAAATCCCCTGGCTTATCACAAAGGAGCACAGAATAAATATGACTCAATACCCAGAATAAACCCTCGGAGGCATGGAGCAGCTTGGAGGGGTGGTAGCAGAAGCCCTCCCTCCAGACTGGTGGCTCAGTGGCTGGAAGGCTCTGTATCCTCTTTCTCCCTGCTGATTTCTGAGTGGATTTGCACCCGAAAAAATGATGGCAATTGGGGTCCAGCCCTGCTGAGGAAATGATTCCTTCAGCAGCAGCAGCCCAGCAAAATGTCACCAAAGCACAGGACTGGCAGGGCTCGGGGTGGGAACAGAGCACCACCAACAGCCCTGGACCAGCAGGGAATTGTTGGAATGTGTGGGTGATCCAGCCTGAAGAGCTGTAGAAAAAGCTGTGAAAAAGAACAAACCAAGGCTCCCTGGAGCAGTGCCACCCACGGGGACAGGGCACAGAGCCTGTCCCACAGCACCCACGCAGCTCTGCAGCTCCTCAGAGGGAAGGGCACAAAAACCACCCCAAAGTCAGAGATCCATCAATGGCACAAGCCACAGACCCCTCCTGGCAGAGCTCGTGACCAGCACAAATCTGAGCTCCTGCAGGGGAGGAGCAAAGTTTAGATAAACCAGGCTCCTTCTGGCTGCTCTGAATTCCAGTGCCTGGGACTGAGACACAATTCCTGCCTGGCTCTGCAGCCCTTTCCCCCAGCTTATCAAACCCTGTCTTGAAACAATTTTGTCCTTGAACAGATTTGTTAAGCAGTGTAATATGAAGATCAAGGAATAAAGATGAGGAAAGGCAAAATTAGATTAAGGCTGTAGATAGCATTTGAGTATAACTAATGCCAAATAGCCAGAGGGCAACATGTCAACAATTTAATGGGGCACAACGTAAAATAATGTTTTCAAAACAAGCGCTTCATTGGATGCTTCCCCTTTGAATCAGATAAAGTATATCACTACAGACAGATTTGCTTTGATCTGTTCTGCAGCAGAAGGTCAAGGGTGTCTAAAGCAGCTATTCAGAGCTCATGAGTAATAGAATTAAACCACTCAGATCACATCTCTGAACTCTCAGCATCCCCCAGATGTGGGGCCAACCCCTGGGGTGGGGAGCCAAGCCTGCATCCCCGGCTGACAGCAGAACTGGGTGCTGGTTCTGGGCCCAGCCTGCTCATGTACAGGCTCTTGTGGGGTGTCTTGAGGCAGAGGGGAGATCAGAAACTCAGCATCTCTGCACCCATGTTTGTGCAGGAAGCATCTCTATTTCCAGAATTAGAGCACCTACCTCCATAAAGGACTTCTTTGCACAAATAAATTCACACCAGTTCCAGACACAATGTGAAACAATTTGTGAAACCTGATCATTGTGAGGATGATTTAACCCCAAAGCCGTTTTCCACCCGTGCTGATGGTAACAAGCCCAAACTCTGCTGTGCCTTTTGCAGTGGGGCCAGTTTTACCTGCTCTCCTGCCCCAGGGGGTGAGAAAGGTGCTCGAGGGGCACAGCAAACAGAAATACAAGGTGGGAAACGGAGGCAAATAACGGGACAAGATTAAGACAGAGCAGCAGGCGTGTTTCTGAGGGCTGCAGTGCACAGCACCACATCATGCCAGGCATCTCACCGCCCTTGTCCCAGCTGTGGAACCTGAGCCACAAAAAACCCCTCCAGAAGGGCCAGGCACAGCTGCTCTCTCCCAGTCCAGGGGATCTTGGCAGCAGGCTCGCTCTTGGTAAAGCGCTGCAGCAGCCTCAGCTCTCTCCCAGAGCGTGGCTCAGAATTTCAGAGCCCTTGCAATCCCCGCCTGCAGGAAGAGGCAGAGCCGGGAGGATGTGCTGGGAAGAGCCCTGAGCACCTCGGTCACCGGGCTGTGCCTCAGGGACTGCCCGGGAATGGAGGCAATAATGGGAGTCGTTTATCTCTGCGATGTCACCCTGATAACGGGCTGCTGGGTGCCGGCTGTGCTCGGGCTGCTGATGCTGCTGAAGGGAGAGGGCAGCTGGCACAGATGCCCCTGCACCCCGTGGTCTGGGTTGTTTTTGAGAATTATAGCCTTGCCTCGTTTCAAAGTGTTGGCAGCTTTTTGTTAGCTCGAGTTTGTTTATGCTTTATTGCTCCTGTAGGGAAATGCAGGCACGCACACTTAATCCACCTCAGCCAGGCACCTCTTCTCATTCCATTTTAATTTACCTCAGAGCAGAGGAGTTCAGGGTTTCTCTGGGTGGTCAGGATTGCTCTCCCATCACTCACTCATCTTTCCCTCCCAAATCACCTGATGTTCTGTGTTACCTGCCTGCTTCAGCCAGTGCCCCTGCAGCCCTTCTGTGCCCTTGGAGGCTTCTCCCAGGAACCAGCCATCCCAAAAACTCCAAGGCTTTGCCAGGCATTTGCCCAAACTCCCTGTCTGCACAGAGAAGCACCCAGCCCAGTGAAGCCACGGCTGGGATGCACCTTCCCTTGTTTGTGATGCTCTTCCAGGAGCTCCTCAAAGTGTCAGGTTTTGCATCTGTTCATGGGCTCTGCCTCCCTGACCTCTGAGGAGAAGTTTGTTTTCACAGGCTGTCACGTCTCAATTAGCCCTGTCCCTCTGGCAGGGCAGCGTGTGACACGGGGTCACCAGGTCTCCACAGCTTTGTAGTTCCAGCAGGGAAAGGTAAATACATCTGGGAGGGTAAATGCATCTGCAGTGCCCAGCAGTGCTCAGAGCTGCCCCTTCCCTGCAGGAGCAGGGGCATGGAGCAGTGAACCCCTCAGGGGGAGGCAGAGGCCTCTCCTCATCCCAGCTAACCGAAGGAAAGGAAAATTTGGCAGAGGCAATGCTCAGCCTGGAGCACATCTGATGGCAGCCCTGAACCTCAGCCCTGCTGCAGACAGGCAGGTCCAAACCTCCCTCCTCTCATTCTGCTGTGAGAGCCTCTGCCCTGGAGACCAGTAGTTAAAAGGAAACCAAACACCAAGAGGCCCTATAAAATCTCCACCTCCCACTGCTTGAGCAGCCTCCATTATTTGTCTGGCAGCTCCAGCTCCCAGCTCATCCCTCCTACAGCCCAGCAGCCCCAAGCTGCCAGTCCCTGGGGATGCTGAACCCCTCCTGCCTCCTCCTCTGCCATACCCCAACAGCTCAGACAGCTCCAGGGTTCTGACCCTAAATCCAGAGGAGGAAAGGGACGGGAGCGGGCAGAGCAGAGCAAGCTGGGGAAGGAGAGCAGGTTCAGCCCTGGCTCATCCAGGGTAAATTTGCCGCCTCCAGCAGAGCTTTTTGGGGTGCACAGCTCTGTGTGGCTCTGGGGTGCCAGGGAGGGGCTGATTGCCACCCTGATCTGTGCCCAGTGACCCCCAAAGGGAGCACTGGGGCTTTGCTTCCCCTGTGGTACCACGGGGACTCTGCTGCTGTGGCAGTGAGGGTGGGACTCTGCTGATCACTAATTACTGGAGCTTGTAATCAGCAAGAGGCACTGCTGAGGTTTCTGCACCCAGAGAGCTCCAACTGGCTGTCCTGACATTTTGATGCCAATTACCAAAATGCCCACACTAGAAATAGCTATAATTGATAAGGCAGGTCAGCGCGTGTTAATGAAGCTGAAATGGAGACAAAAATGGAAATGAAAGTTTGTGACAATGCAAACAATTTTCCTCTCGCTCTAATAGCTGGGTACAACTGTGTGTTATTTATGGCTGGGGTTTTTAAATAGGATGCTTCCTGTGAGGCATCCAAAGGAAATGCCAAGCTTTGCATCCAATGTGCTGGAATGGGCAGGACCAGGTGGGTTCCCACAGCCACCCCAAGCCCACGAGGACAGAGGGGTCCCATCCTCACCCATCCCACCCCAAGGTGGGTGCTGCAGGTGAAATCAGCCAGGGTGGCTTTCTCCCTCCCCCAAACCAGCCAAGAAGCAGATGGAGGGGAAAATCCCTCCTCTCAATTCCTGCTAGACTAACATTTTACCTGCAAAATTGAGGTAGGAGGCTTTTAAATGACTTGTAGGTGGATCTGGTTCTAGAAACAGCTCTGTTTTACAACAAGCCTTTGCTGTTTGAAGAAGGAGGGTGTAACAGCAAACACAGAAACAGTTAACTGCAGCCTGGTGCTCCTGCCTGCTCTCCCCAGGCTGCTGAAATGCAGGGATTCGGGGGGTCACACTCACAAATTTACCATTAAAGCAAATGCCTGTTTCATCCCTTTCAAGGGTGGGTTTTCTTTAAAGCTTTCATCCTGGCAGAGATGTTTGAGGAGCTAAAAATAGGCAGCAAAGTCACGTGAGAACCTCCGGATGTGAGAAATCACATAAAAGATACGAGTGTGAGTCCCTGTTTCCTTGGAAATAATAGTAGTAGTAATTCTTGAATGTGAGGTTGTAATAGCAAGATCTGAAACCGGCCCCCTGCTCTCTGAAACCCTCTGTGAGCAGCCAGGGCAGGGTAGAACCAGGGAATAAACTGCCCCAGAGCACAGCACGGTGTGAGCAGAACCCTCCCCTGCAGAGCTCCAGGGGTTTCTGTGAGTGCAGGATTGTACCCGGGGCCACTTCATGGAGGGGTGGGAGAGCTGGGGCAGAGGGGCACAAAGCTCTCCAGACATCCAGCACTGGCTGGTGAAACCCTGGTTGAAGGTTTCGGTTTGGGATGAGCCCATAGGAAACCCCTCGGTCCCTGCATCCCCCCAGTGTTGTGTGTGGATTTAAATTTGGATCTTCAGCTGGTGCTGGGTCAGAGGGCTGGGATTTGGACACCTCTGGAGAGATTCCAGATCAGGAGTAAAAGCAGTGGCAGGAGCCATCCCTGGTGGGAGTCACTGAGCTCAATGGCAGCAGTAAAGGGCTCTCACAGGAAATGGCTCACACTTAAATTTTAACATCCCCAGACTGAGCACTACTGACCACACTCACTCCAGGCAGTTCCCAGGCACCTGGGCAATGCTGGGCATTGCTAACAGGACCTGTGGGATGGGACAGCTGTGTCCCCACAGGGTACAGACACAGAGCCCCCTCCAGCCCTGTGGGGTACGGGGTGACCCCGAGCCCCCATCCCTGCCTCGTGCTCCACTCTCCATCCCTGCACTGCCAGCTGGAGCCACACACTGCCTCCTATAAATCCTTTCTAAATGAGCATCAGCATTTAATTTATTTCAGCAAGACTTACTGCTTTGCCTGGATGGATCCTGCATGGGCAGCACGGGTAAAGCCCAGCACTCAGATCCCAGAGCCAAATGCTCACCAGTCAGCAAATGCTGGAAATTTGGGCTCCATAACCCATCCTGCCAAGTCAGAACTTGGCACTGTAAGACAGCAGTGCTCAAACTTTCCACTGAAGCAGCTCCCAGGGCCCAGCATGTTACTGGGCATCACAGTGAGTCACCTACAGACACGAGAGCAGATGTGGCTAAAATCCTTCCACTGCTGCAATTCACAAACAAATCTACTGGCAGTGGAAGGCTGCCAAATTTTTCAGATTTTTTGAGCTGGATGTGTTGTTCCCCTAGGCTAGAGAAATGTCACTCTTTTCCTCACTCCTCCTCTCTTTCCTCTTTTTTTGCTGCCATCACAACCATCAGCACATTCTCTCACTCCTTTTTGCCAGGAAACAGGATGGAAGAAGGAGAAGCAGGAGCATCCTTAGCAGCACAAGGGTCATTCTTGGAGCACTCAGCTCAGGTGTGTGGGACCCAGCACTCAGCAGGATGCTGCAGAGCCCTCACCTGAATGTTACACTCAGACTCACTATAAAACCTCAAAATCAGCCCCAAGCAGGGATTTTGCTGAAATAATCACCATGCCAGATGCTCCAGCACTCCACCACAGCCTGTCTGTCACTCTGGTTGCCAGATGCCTTCATGAGGTTTTGTTCTGGATGACCAGAAACTGAATTAGGCTGCATCCAAAGAGCCAGTGCAAGGTTGCTAGGAGATTGCTCTGTCTGCAAGGAGCTGACAGGCACAGGAGGCACTGATGGGTGCAGGCTGCTGTGGTAAGGTTGTCTCCTTCTGCAAATGTGACTTGGGCATCTTTGTGCACGCTCCAGACCCTCAGGGCATGAAGACTTTGGCTCAGCTTTGGAACTGATGGAGCTCAGGAACAGGGTGGGAAGGGGATGCTGGTGAGGCCATTGAGCAGTGCCTGTAATGAAAAACAAATTGTGGGACAGCAGAGGCTTCACAATCATATCCCACTCCAAAGTTAAAAAAAAAATAAAAAATATCTTCCCCTTTTGATGTAAGGTGAATTGCTTTTATGGCAGGGAAAATGGCATTTCCTCCCCCAGGGCAGTAATTTCAGCAATATCTTTGTTCTGCATGCCAGCAGCCACTGCCCATGGCCTGAGGTGATGCCCCAAACAGCTCAGGCTGGTCCATCTCATGGCAGCAGGGCAGGATGGCCACTGTCCCTGTCCCCACGCTGCTGGCAGGCACTGCATGTGCCACAGGTTAATTACACTTGCTCATTAGGGCTGGTGCCTTTGAGGGGAACAGCAGGGAAATGAAAGCAGCTGCAGGAGCAGGCAGGGCAGGAGGGGACTGAGAGGGGGAAATCCATCTGGGACTCAGGGAGCTCTCCTTCCACTGCTACCTTTTACTGATAAAATGATGCCATCCAAAAAGGTGAACTTCGAGGCTTTGGCAAACCTGTTTGCTTTAATGAGGCTGGTTACACAAATCCTGCAGCTTAAGTGCAGCTGGTACCAGACACAGAAACCAAGGGAATGAGGAGGCTGTTAAAGCAAAGTGGGTATAGAACATTAAAATGAGCTCCTCAACAATCTGTGATGCTCTGAAGCTTCGAGCACAGAGCTGTCCTGTCACCTGCAGCTGTCCCAGTTTCAGTGGCTCTGCTGGCATTTTGGGTTCCCCCAGGGCCTGTGGAGATGTTGATTCAGCAGGTTCTTCCCAAGGTGGGGCAGGGTGCTGTGGTGCTCAGCAAGCAGCCTCTGCTCCAAAATCCTGCACTGGCAGCTGTGGCAAAGGCAAACCAAGCCCTAATTCATCACATCATCACATTCATCACTGTAGCAGGCACATCCAGCTTCCTCAGAGATCCCACCTGAGAGGGCAAAACAAACACATGCACACTGATATTGTTCAACGATGCCCCTCATTTCAGGCACTTTTTGGGTGGAGAAATTTCAACACCAGTCCTAGGAGGAGAGGATGCAGAGCTCTGCCTTAACACCCTCTGGAAAGCTGAAACTGCTCCTTTGCCAAGAGAGCACCAGACCAAGTCTCAGGGATCCCACCAGCCGAGCAAGGGAGCCCAGGGGCCCTGAGGAGCCTGGGGAGCTGTGCAGATCCCCCTTGTGCCCCAAAGCTCAGGCTGCAGAGGCTGCAGCTGCTGAGGAAGCAGGAATGCGCTGCTCCTGCCTTGCAGGATCCTGGCTCTAACAGCAATTGGCACAGAGTCATCCTTATCAGCTAGCACATTAATCTTAATTAACAGATCGACAGCAACAGTTCCTCCCTGGAGCTCCCCTGAGCATTCCCAGCCTTTGCTGTGCTGCTGCTCCAGCAGCGCTGTTGTTCTTGACACGGGGAAAAAAACCAAATTCTGCACCCAGATGGAGGGGCTGCCCTGGCTCCAGCCCTGCTGGAGGCACAGCTGAACCCAGCTGAGAGATCAGAAGCAAATCCACAGCTGGGAACAGCACCAGGAACATCCCCTCCACCCCAGAGCACAGCCCCCAGCACCCACAGCCCCCAAACTGTGCCACGTCCTTTGTCCAGGGACAGGCCTGAGAGAGGAAGGGCTCCCACAGGTTTGCATGTTTCTTAAAAGGAGGATTTTTTAAAAAGAGAAAAGAAAGGAAACCCAGGGAGTTAATATGTGAAAATGTGGTAGAATCAACCCAAACCAAACCCCAGCAGGAGGATCTCTCTCACCTTCTGCTCCCTGCTCCTGTCAGGGTTGGGCAATCAGTGCTGACTGTCCCAGCATTGATTCCCACCCCAGTGCCTGGAGCTCACCTGCTCATCCTGCATGAGCAGCACTGAGGGACCCCACTGCTGGTATGGGACCACAGACCCCAATCCTGTAACCCACTGGGGTCAGGGGAATGTGGGGATCCCCACTTTGGGGTCATGGGGCAGCACAGCTTCGAGCAAGCCTGAGTCCAAAGAGACAAAGGCTGTAACTGGGGCAAGGGGGGCAAGAGAAGCAATGAGGTGGCTGAGGCTCCAGTGGGGAAGGGAGAAGTTAAACCCCTGGCTGCTGCAGTGTGGGTTTAGGGCACAGTCATTCCCACCAGGTAATTAAAGGGCACAGGGACAGCATCCATCACACCTTGTCTGAGAACATCTCAGGTCAGCTGCAGAGCCAGGACAGCTGAGGCCTGGCAGAGCTCAGAAAATAATGTCATTCTCTTATAAAAAAACCCCAACAAACAAAACACAGCAACACCACCACAAAAAAGCAACTCCTTTGTCCAGGTCAGCAAACCCCATCATCTCTGCCCAGACTGGACCCTGGGGTGGAGCAGGCACTCCTGGCCACAGCAGCACCTCAGAGGACTGAAATCATGACTGTAACAGGCAGAGCACTCTGAATAAACCCCGTTAATTCACTGATGAAGCTGTCCAGGATGGTGTGTGCCCCCTGGGCCCCTTGCCCTCTCCCTTTGGGTATCTCCACACTCAACCCTTGGGTGCAGCAGTGGCTGGGATTGGGGGTTCCTGCTTCCCAAAGGCACCTGGGAACCTGAAGCTCAGCCTCTCCACTTGTACAGATGTTGCCAGACAAGCAGTCTGGTTTGCAGGAGCTCCTTTCCAGGGGTGCTCAGTAATTGTGGAAGCTGGAGCACCATGTCTGGCAGAGAGGTCAGCTCCAGGCACTGACTGCTGAGCACACTAATCTCAGCGTTTTTCCAACAGAAGAGAAGAAAAAACCTCATCTCAGCTGAAATACCAAGGCTTTAAAAATTAGTTGCTGCTCATGTGCAGTAGCTCTTGTTATTGAAAACACCATAAAAGTTTTACTGTGCTGACTTAGGGTGCATGTAAAGAACCTCGCTTGTCCTGACAGGCCATAAAGGAACTTTTATGACCTATTGGGTCAATGATTTGCAAAGAAGGATTTACACTGCTGTCCAGGGCTGGGATGAGCTGCTGGAAGAGGAACACACCAGGAATGGCACTCAGAGCTGAGGGGTGAACCTGCTGTGGGATAAATCCAGCACGACTGTGTGTGTCAGCCTGCCTTGCTTTACACAGCTTGTGCTAACTCAGAAGGGCACAGGATTATGTGCTGAGTGGGTTTAACTGATTGACCTTTATTCTTTTGGGTTTACAAGTGGAGTTTTAGGAGGAAAAACCTTACCCATGCATCAGCTCAGCTCTCCCCTGGGGATAAATCTTCAGAAATCCAGGCTGAATCCCCAGTGTTGCAATCACTTTATCTTTTATCACAAAGTGTCAGCTCCACTGGTCCAAGGTTCACTTTCAACACTCTCTCCTGGGGGAACTCAAGGGAGAAGAGGCCCTGACTTGGTGAAATATCATCACCTTGGACTGATGTTGCTCAGGACAGATGAAAGGGTGTGAGGGAGCACCCTGCTGTGCCAGCAGCCTCCCACCAGCATCAGGGCTCATTTGCCTTTATAAAGCACTTGGGCACACAAGGACAGAGGCTGCAGCTGCAGGCAAAGCTCCTGTGAAATCCAGATACACACCTCCAGCCTCAGGGGCTGGTGACAGGGGCCCAGGACCGTTTGCAAGTGACAAAAACTGTCCTGGAAAAGGGACTAAGCCCCCAGTGCCACCTTCCTGGGGCAGCACACCCACCTCACAGCCTCTGCTCTGCCTGGCTGGCACAGCCTGTGCCACCCCAGCCCTCTCCAGCCCAGGCTTGGCTGCCCACATTCACTGCTGGTGTTGGAACCATCCCCAGGACCGGGCAGGGATGGGGAGAGGCACCCAGAGCATCCTCTGTGCTCCTGCCCAGGCTGCAGCCAGGAGGGAGCAGGGTGGTGCCAGCCAGGAGGGAATAGGGTGGTGCTGGTTATGGGGGGAGCAGGATGGTGCCAGCCAGGAGGGAATAGGATGGTGCTGGTTATGGGGAGAGCAGGATGGTGCTGGTTATGGGGAGAGCAGGATGGTGCCAGCCAGGAGGGAATAGGGTGGTGCTGGTTATGGGGAGAGCAGGATGGTGCCAGCCAGGAGGGAATAGGATGGTGCTGGTTATGGGGAGAGCAGGATGGTGCCAGCCAGGAGGGAATAGGATGGTGCTGGTTATGGGGAGAGCAGGATGGTGCCAGCCAGGAGGGAATAGGGTGGTGCCAGCCACGGGGAGAGCAGGATGGTGCCAGGCAGATTCAGAACCCCCGGGATCTCTGCTCCTGAGCCTGGCACCTGCGGGGGGGAGAGAGCAGCCCAGAAAGATCAAACACTTCAAATGCTTCTCTGCCGAGTGCCAGTGTGAGCTGAAAGGAAAACCAGGGAAGTCTCAGTGCCTGAGGGTGGGAGGATCTCCCAGGCAGGCACTCACAGGGCTGGTGCTGCTCCCTGGGCTGGTGTCTGGAGGCTCTCTGAGGGATGAGCCCTCCAGCCCCAGCTCACCCAGCTCTCCAAGCTGCTGTGGAGATGCTTGTGCAGGTCAAACCCTTGAAGTGGGGCCCTTGCAGCCTCCCCAGGCAGCAGCAGCAGCAGCACTGTCCCTGCTGCAGCTCCCAGCCCCATCCCCAGGCTCACAGCACATCATGGGCATTGTGGTGGCTGCACTCTGCAGCCTTCCCTCCCCAGAGCCCTTCTCCTTCATCCCTCGGCATCCAGATGGATTGAACCAGATTTGCTGCACACGTGGCAAGCAAATGAAATGGTTTCTTTGGCAACAATAATGAAAGCTTAGAGGAAAAAAAAAAAATCTGCTTTCTGTCTCCTGTGAGTCCAGCAGCCCAGGTAACAGAGCGGGAAGCAGAGAACTGCAAGCATCTGCCGTGAATTACTGCTCTGATAGGAATCAGACATGCACTCCAGCATGTCTGCTGCACGTTTATTTATTTATTTGGGGCCTGATTGATTTAAAGACTCCCTATTGCCTGAGCAGCAGCATGGCACAGTAATTCACTTGATCTCTGATTTATATTTCATGTTCAAGTGAAGCAGGACACTTCTGTCCAGCACAAGGGCTGTGTGTGCCAACATTGTGCTCAGCAGCTTCAGAGAACCTGGGCATGGAGAGAAGCAAAGACTGTGGCTGCAGAAGGGATAATCACAAGATAAAAGCCCTGTTACACATCCAAAACTGCGTGGCCAGGGTCACAAACTGAAATGGGGACTCACAAATCACTGTCCCTATTTGCCCCCTTGCACAATGCTCAATTTTCCAGCCAGGATCCATCCTATTTTATCCTCTTCCCAAAGCACTCCCCTCACCCCACTGCTCCAACAGTGATCCAGGGGTCAGTGATGGTCATTCCTGAGCTCTCCAGCATTTCCATGATGCTGGAAGACTTTGAGCTTTTTACAGCTCAGCAGGAGAGAGCACAAGGTCCAAGGCATTCCCCAGAACTGCTCCACTTTGGCCCTGGTGGGCCCAGGATTTCCTCTTTGACCTCATGCCAGCAGGCCTGGCTGCTCTGTGGTGGGTGAGGTAACTGCACCTAATTAAGTCCCTCTGCTCTTCTGCCTCCCAGATGGAAAAGGATCAAAGCTCTCCAAAGGCAAGGGGGGCCCAGGAGGGGTGAGACAGGAGGGGTCTGCTGATCTGGGAGGGGGATGCAGCCAAGCAGAGACACCCCCTTTTCCCTGCCAGCATCGTCCTCCCTGTGGCCCCTCTGAGACATCCCCAGGGACGGCCAGGACTCCTCCTGGCTCCAGAGTCAGGAGCCTGTGAACCCCCTGGGAGACAGGGCCAGCAGTGACCCCTTCACCCCATTCCCCTTCATCCTCAGGGTGCCAAGGGCTGCAAACACCTCCAGGAGCTTTGCTACCACATTGGTGGTACCAAAAATAGACGCAAGCTATTTCAAACATCTCTGCCTCCTTTTTACAGCAATTGTTACACGGGGCAGAGTTAAGATCTGCTATTCTCTGCTCTGCTTCCCACTTGGAAATACCTTCTAGAAATTAAGGAGGATAAAAATAGTAGCATTCAATGGGAACAGGAGCGAGCTCTTCTCTTCAGAAGATGCTGCAATCACACAGCGCCCGCGCCCGCAGCCGCCGTGAATAGCTGATCTCCTTCAAAGCATTGTTGAATGAGGTCTTAGCCTCGTAATTTAAGGGGATGAAGTCCTTCCTGAGGCTGTGAAGATTTGGGCTTTCCAGATCTATTATTTTATATTAACTCCTCCTGGACAGCCTAATTAGACAAGGGAGAAAGGGCTGTTCCCTCCCCGCTCCGTTATCCAGGGCGCTTCCTCCTCCCGCAAGAGATTTTATTTGTGCTGCACAGAAGATTTATCAACTGCCTTTATAGCCCTCCCTGCACTAAATCACAGTCCTAATGGATAGCCTGAGGTAAGAGCACCACTGTTTATTTTATTTTTTTTTTTTTTTAATCCATGGAATAGCAAGGATATATGCACTCAGAGCTGCAGGCTGAGCTCTGCCTCCCTGGGCAGCAGTTTTAAGACTCCCGAGTGGAATTACTTGCACTGGCCAAAATCCCAAGAGAGAGCTTGTGAAAGCTTCATCAGGAGCATCTCAGGGTCCAAACACGCAGGACAAGCCAGGGATGACTGGAGCAGACGCAGCTTTCCCTGCTCACCCTCTGCTTCTGTGTGTTACCAGGTCTGTGACCAGATCCCAGATCCCTGCAGGAACAGATTACCTCCAGCTTTGCCAGCAACTTGGAAATAATCCAGATGCAGTGATACAGTTAAAAAATCTCTATTTACCCTAGTCCAGATGTCAAGAGTATTGTTAATGGTAGATAAAGGTGAGAAAAGAGAAAAACATCACTGGATTTTGGTGCTGTTTGAGATCCACTCCACCATCTCAGCTTTCGGGAACGCCAACCCCCTTCTGGCAAACCCAGTGTGAAGCAGAACCTGTTGAGCACCAGGAGAGTCATTAACCCACTACAAATAAACTTCTGATCTGCTCTTGGGGAAAACATCTCCCAGTGTCCAGCAGGACAAGGCACCAGCCCCCTTCCTGCATGGAGAGTCACTCCCAGCCTTGTGTAAAATACAGCACTCACCACATCAGCAGGAATAACTCCAGTGGCTCAGGGCAGGCTCCTCCCCAGGACAAGGAGGGATGGTGGTCTGCCTTCTGGTTCCAGCCAGGAGTCTGAGAGCTTCACATTCTGCTCCATCCAGCTCCTGCTCCTCAGACAGTGTATGGATGTGGGGAGGAAAGGGACCACTCTGAAGAAATCCTTTAGATAAAATGTCTGGCTGGCAGAGAGGGCAGAGTGAGCCACAACACCCAGCTCAGGGGAATCACCAGGAGGGAGCTCCACAGTGCTCCTCACTGTTCTCAGTGGAGTCACCTCCCCCTTGTTTTAACTCATTGCCTTTGGTCTAATCTCTTGATTGATGAAGGCTTTGAAAATATAAATCTGTGGGATTTATAACTTGGCACAGAAGGAAAATGACAATTGCCATCTCTAATGGGACTTGCAGAGAGGTTCATGAGGACCCAAAAGCAGAGCTGGTCCTGCATGCCAAGATAAACTGGTGCAGGAAACGAGAGGAAGGCTTGACAAAGCTGTGGGTGAGGGGTGTCCAGTGGGACCATCTCCCCAAGCCTGCTCCAGGACTGCAGCACAGCAGCACTGAGAAACAGAACACAGGCTGCTCTGCTGCTGCTGCTGCTGCTGCTGCTGCAGCCTGGCTCCTCCTGCCAAGGCCAGGGGGATGGCAGGGGGATGGCAGACCCTGCAAAAGCCAGGGGGATGGCAGGGGGATGGCAGGGGAATGGCAGGGGGACATCAGGGCGATGGCAGGGGGATGGCAGGGGGATGGCAGGGGGATGGCAAACCCTGCCAAGGCCAGGGGGATGGCAGGGGGAGGGCAGGGGGATGGCAGAGGGATGGCAGGGGGACATCAGGGGGATGGCAGGGGGACGGCAGACCCTGCAAAAGCCAGGAGGATGGCAGGGGGATGGCAGGGGGACGGCAGGGGGACATCAGGGGGATGGCAGGGGGATGGCAGGGGGATGGCAGGGGGACGGCAGGGGGACATCAGGGGGATGGCAGGGGGATGGCAGGGGGATGGCAGGGGGATGGCAAACCCTGCCAAGGCCGGGGGGATGGCAGGGGGACGGCAGGGGGACATCAGGGGGATGGCAGGGGGATGGCAGGGGGACGGCAGACCCTCCCAGGGTGAGTGAGAAGGTGGAGGCAGCCAACCCAGAGAGCAGCCAGGGCTGAGTCAGAGACAGCAGCCTGCAGCAATTCCCAAAAGCTGGCACCCCCGTCAGCCTCTCCCGCTGTGAGTGCCATCACAGCTCGGGATTGCTCTGCCCGCAGGGGAGGTTCCCGTCACTCATTCTCCCCGTGCCATTGTCGCACAGGTCGGTCCCTGTCACTGCGCTGGCACATCCCGCAACAATCCGGGAACCACCGCATTCCTTTGCCAGGGAGCTCCCCGAGCTCCAGTCCGCATTTCCCTGCCTTAACTTCACACCAACAAAACTTGCCTTGAATAAGGAGAACAATGGGAGCGGCTGAATCCATTCCCATCCCCTGTCTCCTGGTAGCAAGCACAGCTCCTGGGCACGCAGGGATGCTGCCAGGCTTCCACCGGCTCTGCTGCCGATTCTGTCAGAGCCTGGGTGCTGCCCTAACCCTCGGCCAAAGCCTCAGCCTCTCCCAAGGGCTGAGCAGGGACATTTTGAGATTTCAGAGGCTTCTCCTTGCTGGGAATGAAGAGGAGGGACCGTGCATGTGAGAAAGTTTGAAAGCACGAGGTGTTTGCTCCTGGACAGAGGCAGGAGCAGGCTGTGGGAAAGCTCCTCCATCCAGGCTCTGTGAAGCCTCTTCCGAAGCCATTGGGAGGCTCAAGGCTGATGGATGTCTCTTCAAACCTTTGAAAAAAATCTGGATGTATAAATAAATTAACCCACCCAGAGAGTAGCATCAGCCTTGAGCCCTAACCAGTTCCTTCTGCTGCTCCATGATTTTGTCTGTCTTGGATCAGAAAGAAATTAATTTAATGAAAAGCTACTTTTTTCCTGCCCTTTCTTCATCTTATTTTTATAAACCCCATAGGGAAGTAAAGCATATGAACAGAGACAGCCTACTTGGTGTGGAAGCCAATTTGCAGAGCAAGACAGTAATAACCACCCAAAAGGGGTGGGAGGGATTGTTGGCCCTATTTTCTCTTGGCTTATGCAGATGATTCCTCAAGAGAGTCAGAAAAAGAGTAAATCTCTATCAGAGACAACTTTTGACAAGTTGTGCTTTTAAACTTCACTGCACCTTTAGCTTATCCCATAGAATATCTCTACAACCTATGTAAAAATATACCATCTATATTTAAGATTATAGCTTGTATGTATTAGATAGGTATCAGTTCCTGGGTGAAGGCAGAATTAAAATTTCAATGGTTCTGCTTCTCTACTGTGAGCTTTAATCCCTCCTAAAATGGAAAGGAAACACAAACATGGAAGACTCCTCCTGCCAAGTCCACACCAAACCTCCTGGGCAACATGAATCAGACAGCACAGCATGGGGAGGAACAAAAATCAGCTTTATCCATTCCCATTCTACTTACCTGGGCCACTGTGTGCTTTTCCTACAGCATTCCAGCCTCCCCCTGCTCACAGGGACATTCTGTACCCAAATTCAGCTCCCAAACTTGTTTTTTTCCAACACTTCAGATCTCCCCCCTCAAACTCTGTCCAGCTCCAGTAGCTGTGGCCAATTTAAAAGCTGCCTAAAAAGCTTTTGATGTGCTGTTAATCAAGTGTGTATACACTGGGAATTTCACAGCATTTAAGGGAATATCAGCTTTGGATGCCTCTGCCTCACCTGCTGGCAGGAGGAAGGGAGGATTGCCAAGGCAGGGATGTGGAGCAGCAGGGATTCTCACACTGGGACTCTCTGCTTGCCACTGTGCCATTTTCAGTCCTTCTCAGAGTGGTTTTGGAGAAGGGGGGAAGCGGAACAGTCTCTAAAGGATGTCAGAGCACTTTTGACAACTCCTAACAATGAAGGAAAAGAGGTTGGAAAAAATTAAGAATGTTAGAAAGTAATGAAATTCCAGTATCCTGGGAATAATAAATAGTCATGGTAGAGAGCAATGCCTCTCTCTTTTCTTTTTCCTTCTTTTTTTTTTTGTATGGAGACAGAGGAGAACAAGGGAGTATTTGTTTCTTGATTCCTCATCTAGGAAGCACAACTGGCTCGTGCCTTCCGTGCTTCCTGCACAGCCGGGGCTGCCAGATCAGTTCCTGCTGAGTGAGGAGTGATCCCTGTCTGAGGAGCACCAGGGGACTGCAGCCCTGTGCTGAGCTGTGCAGCACTGGCTGCAGGAAGACAGCATTTTTACCTTTGCTGTCAATACTAACTGCAGACCAGAGCTAGGCACACAGTGCTCTTCACTGTCACAGGCTTCCCTGCTCTGCCACGGGGAAGTTTTGGAAGAGGGATAATTGCAGTGGTGTGAAGTGCTTTGATTAGGAAATTCTGAAACAGCTTTTGATGTTATTGGTGATCTCTGCATGCAGGTTTTTCTCTGGTGAGAATAAACAATGAGAAAACACAGCTGAAGTTTCCAGTGTCTTCCTATTAGATGTGTTCAGCTGGAATCAGCATCAGCCCCAACCCTGTCTGGAAAAAGGCTCCACACAAATATCAAGCAATCCATCATCATAAGGGAAAATAGTGAACAAGCCTTGCTGTGTCTGCTGACAGCAGGAGCAAAGGCAAGCAAGACTTGGGCACGTAAATATTCAAGGAACAGCCAGGAGAAAAGGCAGGCAGAAAGACCTGACATTTCCCTCTCCTTGTTACAACTACAAAAGACACGAGGGCATCCAGGTGTTATAAAATGCAGACAGTCTCCCTCTTCCTTCCAGATCCTGCTGGTTCTCCAGATCAGTTTGCCCTGGTTTCCCTTTAATCTGATCAGTTTGTGAATCACAAGTGAAGTTTCACAGCTCTGCTCTGTTAAAGCATTATAGACTCAGGTTTACCTTTAAATAACCAAGTGGGGCTGTAGGAATCCATCCAGCCTGCTGCCAGGCAAGCCACCAGCCTGAGCCTGAACATGTACATCCTGGAGGGATCCACAAATCCATGAGTGTGGCACTGCATCTCCTTCATAGTGACAGCCAGTGGCAGGGACAACTGCAGCTCCAGCACTGGAGGTGGCCCTCGGCTCATGTGGCTCCAAGGCAAGGAATTTCCAGACCAGTCACCTGAAATCCCAACAAAGGTGACTGGGCAGGCTCTGAGGGAGACAACACTGCCATGGAAGTCCTTTGCTGGCTCCATTCAAACTTTTACCTTCATATTCAAGCATCAAGGTGATGAAGATGCAGCCGCCTCCTCCTCTCCCTGCTGCTCTTATGCTTTGCCCCTCTGGCAGCTTTGGCTGGTCACAGGTTGAGGACAGGGACTGTAGACTCTTCAAGGCAAGGACTGTTCCTCTCCTCAGTCCTTAGCATGCCAAACAAGTGCTTTTCAGGGCTGTAGAACAACCACTACCTTTCCTGCTTCTTCTCATTCTTGGCACAAAGGCACCTGAATCGCTTCCAAGTGAGGTTAAAAGCATTCAAGCGTCTGTTTGCTCATGGGGTTTTCTAAAGCGACCTCTCTTTGTAACACACACTTCCCTCAGCATACCTAAAAGTATCCAAATGCCTTTTCCTTTAGGAACTGCCTTCCTATTCCCAGGAAAAAGATTCCGTTCCCTTGGCATTTTATCCATTGCTTTGTTTTCAAATTTCAACTTCATATTTGAACAGTTACATCACACATCTCCCATCTCGGTGGTGGAAGGGAAACACGAGCTAGAAAGAGCACAGTAATTCACATCACCTTGTTTCCTAGGCAGAGACCAAAACACTGCTTGCAAAATATCAGTATTTTTATGCTACAAAAATACAATTAGACTCTCAATTACATTTTATTAAATTTACTCCTGGGACTTTGTTAGTGCAAGACAGGCAAAGGAACTCTCAAAGGCTCTCACTCAATCCTCCGCAGTAAGCCTTGCCACTCCTGCAGCTACAGAAAGGGGAAAAAATATTGTTTCCAGGGACCAGAAACCCAAATTCTGCAGACACATCTGCCACAAAGTCTCCCCTAAGTTGTGAGTCCCAGGGAACAAACTGGATTTACTCACTTGACTGAGGTTTTCCATGGGCACAACCTGTGTTTGCAGAAGTGGGTGCTCGAGCGGTAGCTCAGGAACAAGCAAGACACTGAGGAGCTACTCCAACAAGAGGACTCTCCACCTTTTCTGAATGCTGGCATCTCCCAAAAAAGAGAGCTTGCAGATTTAATTAAATTTTACTATTTTATTTGTGAAAAAACTACAAGCAGAATTCATAAATAGACATTTCTATTTAAAGCAGGAAAATGATAAAGTGGCTTCTAATAACAGTCGTGCACATGCCAGTAACAGGAATATATTAACATCTTTTATTTGCTAGACAAAGAGCAGTGTCCAATATAAATTTCCCAAAAACATTTAAGACCTGTGAATTTCTGACCAGTTCACAAAACCACCATTGACACTTTAGCATGAAGATTAAAACAAACCTAACAGGACTGTCAGCTCTAAAGACTTTACAGAGCGGAAAAACTTTCAGAAGCGTTATACAAGCTGTCTTTCTGGGCAAATGAAAAATAGAGCTCGTATAATACATTAACATAAAAATCCACAAGATAAGATTATGTTTTGACATACTTAAACAAGCAATCTATATTTGTCTCCAACAAACAAAGCTAAGGAAATAATGTAACCATCTTTACACAGTAAATTAAGGTTACAAGTCATACACAAGAACAGAACTGCTTGCGCATTAAAAACTGTTCAGCTCCATTGTCATACTCTAAATGTTGGCTCTTAAAACCATTCGGTTACATACAAGCAAAGGTTATTATATAGTCAGCAATTAATAAATTTTCAATAATTTAAGTTTATGGTAGAGCTTAAAAAAGTAGACTGAGAATGATCTTGGTAAGGCAGGTGAAAACATCTCAGTGGAAATAAACTCACAGAAGCTGCTGCCAAATTTTGGGTCTGTCCAATTTGAAGCAAAGTTCCAATTGAAATAAATAGCCTGGTGGTGTAAAACGCTGTCACCTTTCCTTTGCAGAACTACGTCAACTGAGCGAGTCAGGCAAGCTGTGTCGGTGTCTGTGTGTGTGTGTCTGTGTAAGAGTCCAAACTTTGCCATCGTAACACTGTGCTTCACTTACCTGCGTTCTGTGCCACTGAACACCGTGAATCTGGTCCTTCCCTACACTAGTGTTTGCTTGGTTTGCTTCTGGAACACCTTCCCCACCCAGGGCGGGCCAGCCCACGGCCACGGCGCGGAGGGAACCGCGCCTGCAGCGCCGCAGGAACGCCAACTCCCGAAATGGTGAAAGCAAACGCTGTCCTTCAAACCACAACACAACAGCTACGGGTGAGGCTGGGGCTTCAATGCTTAGCTAGCACTTCCTAACTGATTGCAGAATTACAGGTCACTCGTTCCAAAGAAATTTTCCCATCTGTTTGTAGCAAGCTACTTCATCGAGGAGGCACGCCAAAGGGACAGATGTTACCGACTTTACCACGAGTAGCTGGGTACGGCGTTAAAGCTTTTCAACTGATCTACAGGTCTAGTTTCACTTGAAAAAGAAGCAATTTCCTGGTACACACAATGCTATTTTTTTTCTTTTTTTTTGCACAAATTCCCAGATCCAACAAAGAAGGTGAGCACGTGGTTTGACTTGAAGCACCAGAATGAGCCCTGCTGAGGCCAGCGGGACCTGCCACTCGCTCACGCTCTTGGCTGGATCACGGCCGAGATGCACGCAAGCCTAATTGATAATGGATCATTTATAAAGCAGTGCAAAATATACAAGTTCAGGGGCATCTTCAAAAAATCTCTCTTAAAAAATTATTCCAATACATTTCAGTAAAATAAATAAATATGGCTGACCAGTTTACCCTCCCTGAGACCCTTAAAGGAATAGTAAAAACTGGAAAAGGAATGTCTTTGCAATATCCCACTAATGTTAAAATGTGGATTGAGATATTCATAGTATTTAAAACTATGTATAATAAATTGTCTTGATGCTCATAGGAAGCATCTGTTTTCCTTTGGTTCTTTAATACTTTTAAAAATGCGTACAAAAGACAGCCTATACTGTGAATATAAGCAGAATTAAGTTGGGGTGCCCATGCTAATGTTCCGAATAAAACCACTGCTGCCAAGGCACTGCCACTGCACATGCCTTCAAGCAGGGGCCCTACCAGATCCCTTACTCACACATTTCTGTCACCAGTGTGAAAGGAACCTACATCTGCTACTCAAAACCACACAGATTTTAAAAAAAATCTTAAATCAGTTGCCTTCACAAAGAGAAATTTCTCTTGCCAAGCAAATAATTCACAATATAACAAGCAGGCACAAAGTTGTCAAAATGTGGCCCTCTTTCATCATGTCTAAAAGTTATGCATTTGATGTCAGATGAAGCCACAGCCTCTGTGCCTGAAATTACTGCAAAGCACCCTGGGGCCACTAAATAAAGATGAAAAGCCAAAGAGGTTTGGGGTTTGTTTTCTTTCTTAACAAAAGGTTGTTTTGCTTTTTAACAAAAGTTTGTTTCACCTCTTCAGCTGAGTGTTTTAGCAGGATAATGCATGGAAGGTAAACTGTAAAGCAACACTAACAGGCCAGGAAAAGAAATTATAGTCTGGATAGCTTTAGAGTAAGAATGAAGGAGATGCTGCTCATGAGCATGAGCCACACATCGCTCACTTGCCAGCAAGAAAACTTTTCCCTACTTTTGCTCCCACAGCAGGAGACTCAGAAGTGTCTGAACGCTGACAAGCCCATCACTGGACAAGATGCTGTTCAGAAAGCACTCTTGGGACACAGATGGATGCCAAGGGTAAGAGCCAGCCCCACAGCATGGATGGGACAGATGGGACAGGGCTGACAAGCACCGACCCACACGCGGCTGGAGCGAGCACCAGCTCCGTTCCTGAGCTTGGGATTGCTCCCAGGCTCCCTGCTGCCTTCAACCCACAGCAACCACTCCAGTTCTGGTAACCTGGGGCACTGAGGCTGCTGGCTGCAATTCATTAACAACACCAACACGTGTGGGACTGGCTGTGCAGGACACAGCCACGCTCATGTTACCAAACACACGGATCTGGGGTGTAACACCAGCAGTCTGGTTGGGAATGCTTCTGCTCCAGCTGGGCATGGACCTGCACATCACCAACCTGAGTGACCCTAGGGGAAGCACCAGCTACCTGGAGCAATCCTCTCTCATCTCAGATCCCAAGCTGTAACAATTAAAACTGTGGTCCAGTACACTTTAGCCATTGCTTAGGGAAGAAACGGGGAAGGAACAATAGAGAGAACAGGTCCCATCCAGGTTCAAACCTTCAGGAACACTTTTCACCTAAGACCAGTTCCATTTCAGTTTCAGTACTTTCACAGAAGGGGACTGTCCCAGATCTTGAACGGTTCAATTATTTTGTTTTATCACTTCACAGTGTTTCAAGCACCAGCGTTTCCATGTATTGGTTTCAAATAACCCTTTATATATATTTATTTATATATATATTTATATATAATTTATATCAAAACTGATAGTACACAGTATAACTGGAAGAAGAACTGAACTTAAAAAGGATATGTTGAAAGAGGATGGAGTTTGTGAATGCAATAAATAAAGCCCCCTTCCCACCCCACCCACTCCCTACCCCAAAACAAAAAGTTGTCATGTTCATGGAAAATTGTGCACAGCAGATATTATAAAAAAGTAGATTCAGGAGCACATCCAATTATAAATGATTGTTAGGAAAATCATATAAAACAATGGAATACATAAAAGTGTCAAGAGTAATCGCTAGGGTGAGAAATTCCTTGGTGGCCAGATGCCCACGGCAAGCAGAAATTATCCTGGTTGCATCAGTAAGAGGTCGATGTCCGAGAAAGTGTGTTCAAGCACAGAAGAGGCTCTCCAGGATTTGAACAGCGTGGGCAGGTGGAGTGTTTGAATTTCATACCCTGATTCATAGTTTCCACAACTCCATGTGCAATTTTTCAGAAAGATTCGTCGTTGACTGCCGACATGTCCCCCTTGGGCGTGGAGGAACGGGACGAGCCCTTGTCTGTGCTCTCAGAGCCCGAGCTGCTCTGATTCTGTTGTTCTGATCCTGCACTGGAGGTCACTGTAGAAGACGACGTGGATGAAGAGCGAGTCTTTTCTTTAAAGTCTGTGATAATTACTGTGACATTTCCCACTGTGACTGCCAGCTGCTGTGCGGTACTTCTGTCCACATTTTTCAGTCTGGGTCTAAAACAAATGAGAAGACATTTATTAAAAGGATAAAAATAAAGGAGAAAGGGAAAGTTTATTAGGAGAAGCATTTGAAAACAAACTCGGTGTGACTTGTGTTCCCTTGCCTGCACAGTTGGCAGTGGCTGGGAGGAGAAGCCAGGCAGGCAGAGTGCTGCAGAGCACAGGATGAAGGTGTGCCCTGCTCCCTGTGCCAGCCAGGCTCCCTGTGCCTCTCAGGGCTGCGGGGCACACTCAGCCCCAGAGAACAACCTGGCTCACAGAGCTCTGCACAGGGAGGCTCCTGCAGGCTTCTCTCCATCCAACCCTGCCAGAAAGGAGGACACCACAGCAGAGCCAAGCGGACAGGAGCCAGACAGAGCAAAGGATCTCCTCCCCAAGGGGCAGATGAAAGACTTCTCTTATCTAAATTCACCATCTCATCATGTGCCCTGATGTTATGAGACAAGGCTGTGACTCTGCAATACAAAACCACATGAAAGCATTCGGCCATGGCTCTTTCATTCCCCATGTTGGAACTCTGCAGCTGCAAACAACACAGGCACTGGGACAACTTGGCTTCTCTTTCAGCTGCTTTGAGCTTATACAAATCAGATGCCCAATCAGCCTATGGATAAAATAGCTCATAATGTTCCCTCTGGAATTGAGGCTATTGTAAATAAAATCCAAAATGTACAACGGTATTTTTTGCAGCCAGAGCTTTTGGTTAGGGGAAAAAGAAAAGGGGAAAGAAAAAAACACAAATCACCTGAAAAGAACCCACTGGTATTTATTGCTCAGGATTATCTCAGTAATTTGCATGCTGTGCTATCAATTCAATTAGTAATGTAGCTAATAAGGGTCGAAGCTCTAGGAAGCTGACATTCAAGCGCATTTCACGGGTTGGTCCAAAGCTCTGCTTCAACAAGCCTTGGACATTCCTCCAGCTACCAGCAAATTCCAAGTCAGCTGCAGAGACCGCTGTAATTTACAGCTTTTGCTCCTAATTAAGGGTCAGACTTAAGCAGCAGAATATTCCCAATAGGGAAATTAAAAAGGAGAGTCTTTATACATCAGTGAAAAGTAGCTTGCTGAGAGCTGCCTTATTGAGAGGGATGGAGGGAAGGTTAATTTACTTTGGGATCAAGCTTCAGCTTTTAAACCACTCTGCCTTTTCTCCTCCTCACTTGCAGCACACAAGGCAAGTGCAGTAAAACAGAAAAAGAGGGAATTAAGCTCATTTTCTACCCGCCATGAATACTCAATGGCTTGCAGTGGTAAGTTAACAAGGAGAAAGTCCTTAAGCAGCAGTTATCCAAGTGGTATTCCAGAATCAGAACAGAAAAATGCACTGAGGACAGATGTACGGCTTCCAAAATAGAACAATTGTATTTCTGCAAACTTCCTCACCAAAAATAAAATTACCGCACCAAAAATAGTATTTTCTTATCTAACCTAGGAGGCTGCTGCAATTTTTAACAAGTACCACAGGAAGAGCATTTTTAATAGACAGAAAATACAAACAAAACCCCAAAACACTGCTGCATTGTGCTCAGTCAAACTCCTCCTTGCAGCAGCCCCTTCGCTCCAGGACCGGCCTTTCCAAGCTCGGGGCCGCGCTCTGGATTCCCGGAGCAGGGAGATGCACCCACGCTGCACAGACACACTCACAGGAGCTGCCAAGCTGCACAGGCAACCACGGGGAGGTGAAATGATGCCACCTCGTTTGTGGCTTCCAAGAAAGGCCGGCTGGCTGAGCAGGGTTTGAGGTTTCCGCCGGCGCTGCGGTACCGTCCCGGCAGATCCCCCGCACGGCTCTCGCTGTTCCCGGAAGCAAAGCACGAGGACGTATTTTCCTCCCCGAGCCCCGAGTTCCTCTAGGAAACCCAGTCCTTCCTGTAATTTGCCTCGGTCATTTGTTTCCTCTTGTACTCAGAAAGAGCCAAAATGCTGGCCCAGATACCGGAACAGAGCCCGCTGCCTCCGCCTTCCTACAGGGCTGGTCATGAACTGCGGCTATTGCTCGTTAAAAGGTAGCTCTGAGAGGTGCAATTAGCTTAAAAAAAAAGAAAAAATGGAGCTGCCCATGCATCTTTAAATGCCAGGACAAAGTAACATGGAAGGGCTGTGGGAAGCAGGGCTGAGGTACAGGATTTCCCCACAGTCCCACTCACAAACATTCACCTTATCACTTCTAGAACTGAGCCTCCCAACCATTTCTCTGGGAGGTTTTCAGGGTTTCCCCTGTACAAAGAGTTGATTAAGCACAGATGGAAACCACCAATCTCTTCAGCACATGCATACAATTTTTGCTTCTTACAGAAGAAAGGGATTGGCCCACTCATGTTATTTTGCAAAATTAAACACCCTGATGCTTCAGGTTTATAGCAAAAGGGTTTTATGGCCAAATAAGTCAAGTGTTTCAAAACATTCAATCTGAAAGTACACAGAAAGGCATGGTATAAACCAAGACATATTGTCAGAAACAGGCATGGTATCCAAGAAATTTAAACAGGATTTCTTAAAAATCCAGAGAGCCCTAAAAGACAATTTACAAAAAAACCCAGAAAAACTGTTAAGCAATCTGGGCATGAAAAAAACTTATCATTCTGTAAAAATCAAAAAAGACTCTTGACAGCACTCCTGAGAATTGCAAGAAAAGTTCTACTAAATAAAACACTTCAAAAGACAGTTTAAGAAGTAAAGGAGATGAGGTACCCTTTAAAAATAGCCAGCTAGACCTGGTACTATTAAGGCTTAATTAGGCCTGGCAAAAGCTTGCCACAAAACATGGACTAAAAGACTTTGCAGTAGACAGAGTGACTCCTTAAATGAGTAAAAACAATTATTTGATGCAATCTCTCAATTTAATATTATGTCATTAGTCAAGTACATCAAGTCTCCTGCATCCTAAGTCTCAAAATAAGTACCATTTAAAGAAGAACAGGACGAGAAAAGAGTCACTGCAATAAAGCTGCCTCTCTGTAATCAAATCAGGAATGGACACTTCTTTCTTTAGGGGCTGAGGAAGAGTTAACAGCAGTCCCTGCAAACAGCTCAGTCTTGTAGCACAGCAGATTTCACAGTGCCCTCATTACATTCCACTGGGTTACTATGCAAAGGATATTCCCTCTTTTTAAAGATTTTCATGCTATTATTTAAAAACTTCCAAGACAAGAGTTTTCTGTAGTCACACCTTGCCAATTTGAATGCCAACAGCAGTGCCAACCACATTTCCCATGTGCTTTATCAGTTTTTGCAGCTGATACTGCCTCAGTTCATGTGGTTTCACTATAAAACACCTATTACAGCACATTTTAAAAAGAGATGCAATTCTTATACAGCCCACACAGGCAAAGCACCCAGTTCAGTTCTGCCTCCTGTAGCTCTCAAGTTCAATAATACAAAAACTGTTCTGAGATGCTGAATTTTTGATTTTAAAAAATGGAAGAACAATATAGGCAAGACTAGGAATAAACCTCTCTCCATACACTCATTTCAAACTTAGCCAAATATCAAACCAGCCATTTGTACTTTTTGTTGATAGCAAGATCCCAGCAAATCTGTTCATGTATACTTATACTGTTCATGTTCATTTATACTTGGAAAATTATCTTGACAATTACAGCGACTGAATTACAGATAAGGAAGTAAAAAAGTAACCTTTGTTACTGCTATCAAGTGATGATAAGAATTTGATACGATTGCTGGTTAATGTTTTTCCTCCACTGTGTCTACAGTCAAAAGCATTACTACCCAACTGACAATACAATTATTTTAGCAGAGAAATGAAAATGGAATGGACAACAGAATTAATATTTCCAAAGCCTGAATCTGTCCTCACTAGTGGAGTGTTCAAGTGCTTGTACATCAAAAAAAGAAGTGTTTGCTTTTTAACACAGTTCTCAGGTACCACAGGCTTAACTTTAGTCTAGAGTTACCTTGAAGTGTGATTTGAGTCGCTGGTCTTTGTTGTAGTATTCCCAGACTGTATGCTGTTTGCTTCACTAGGAGGATCTTTCACAATATCCGACTTTGGTCTGTGAGAATTGGATGGAAGAGGGAGATTACAATGTTGGTTTAAATGCACAATTGACCAATGCACAGTGCTACTGAAATCACATCACATTTAATACTGCATCCTTCAAACTTACTTAGTCTTTTTGTTAGTGTTCTTCTTTGTAACACTTGGACTAATTTCCTTCTCTTTGTCAGGTTTTTCCTTGTCTTGTTTTTCCACTTTCTCCTTCTTCTCCTTCTTAGGTGGTGGTGGGGTTGCATATTGCTGGGCAACTTGTTGTGCCACCAACTGAGAGTTTATTCTAGGTTTTCTACAATGACAATGAAAAGAGAGACCTATAGTCAGTCTTACGCAGTAAAAATAACTATGCTGAGAGCAGTATGAAGATTTATTTCAGCAACCAGGGAAGAACACTCCACTTAAAGAACCAAATGGATGTCCTTATTTGATGTGAAGTACTACTGCTGTTACCAAACAAGACAGAAACGTTAAAAGAAAGAAATATTCTGAACTGCTGTTTCATCAGGTTTTAGTATCTAACATTATGAAGTATAATGCTCCCTTTCTTCATCTATGTCATGAAATCACAGCCAGTTTTGGGGGAAACAGCAGTGAAAAATCAGCTTTCCAGAAGCTGCCAGCAATACACTGTGGCTACACTTGAAGAAAAGGAACAGAATGTGACAAAAAGAAAAGTTTCCTGATAAACATCAGCCTCCTTCATATCCTTCAGTTTAATTTCCCAAATAATCTTCTGGTTCAGCAGCAGCAAACCTTGCACAAGTAACAAAGAACAAGAGAAGGTAACTGAGATGACTTTGTCCCGAGGGCTGGGCTGGCAGGGGCACAGCAGACAAGTGGGCATTCACAGTGGCACTGGGAACAGCCGTGCCAGCCTCCGACACACTGGCCTCACACCATTGTCCCCAGTGTGCTCACACAGAAAACACCAGCAAGCTGCCTTTCAAAGGCTGCTTCCACTGCAAATTGTGGCTTACACAGAGAGGAGCTTTGCATGTAACCAGTATCTTGGTTATTGATCCTCTCACATCCCACAGGAATTGGTACCTTTGTCTCTCCTGCATTCCTCATCCAAACTCTCATGTTCTCTCTTGACAACTCAAAAACTTTTCCCCCTGGCACATCACAAAGCAATTTATACTCTGAATACTTCAGCTATTCATGATCAATTCAATTCCTTCAACACTCCAGAAAGATCTGTACTCCCTGTGACCACACAGCTCGTGGGAGAGGAACAAAACCAGGTAATCAACTCCCTTAGTCGTCCATAATAAACCAAATGCTAATTGCAACAGTTGCCCAGGCTTGTCCAGAGCTGTTAAATTGTTCATAAATACAAATCAAATTTGCACACAGATCAGACTACAACAGATTGCACTTGGGTGCAGCTTTCACTGGCAATCAGCTCTACAGCTGGTGAACCCCAGGGCTTTGTGCTGCAGAGCTCTGTACCTGTACCCAGCTTTTACTACAAACATCCAGAGAGGTTTCAAGCACCTACTTAGTGGTGTGATGTGTTGAAAAAAAGTCTAAAACATTAGTTGCTCACACATAACATTTGCATTGAGAGATTATACACACAAGGGAACACCCAGAGAATTTCTACTCCCTGTCATGGGAAAATCCAAGTATCTGCTAAGCCTCTCTTGGTACTGGTTTCCTGTAAAATGGTACCAAGATATTTTTACTAAAGCCAGATATACCCAAGTATTTAATTTCTCTACCACAGATTATTATAAAGTCTATGCAACAAGTTGAAATCAGGCCCGTGACCCATCTCAACACCTCTGGCAATCAGACTTTTCCCCCAACATAGAAACTGTAACTCAGTTGATGCTACAATCTGCATACACATCTGAGTGAACAAAGATCTGGTCTTCAGCCTTAAATAACTGTGATACTGAAACGTTTTGCAGATCAGATCAAGCAGTTACCTGTTCCACAGAACAGTGAAGATATTTAGCATCCTTGAAATCCAGTATACAGCAATTTCTGTCTGTATGACTGAGAAGGAACATGTAAAAAGAAGTGGTTTGGTTACATGGAAAAGATTTTCAGATTGATGCAACCACACTAAAAGCTGACAACATTAACTTCTGTCAAGCAACCTGCTCACCACCTACTAAAAAAAAGATAAAATGTCAAGAAATCATCAAAGACAGGGCAGATACCATCTCCCTGCATGATTATACATGATTAACTCACTGCTTGAAGCTGCCACTTCTGCCCAGACTTACAGTTATTTGCTGTTTACACAACCAGCTAAGTCAGAAACGTGAACCATTCATGGGAAATCCCAGTTCGTGACTCTGAGAGGTTTTCCCACTTTGCACAACTCTGATGTGCTACTTGTGATGTGATTTCCAAGCCTTGTGCCCAACCTGTGCAGCTGCCCTTCCCATTGCAGGAGCGCTGCACTGCTTGAACAGAGACACAAATATTAAAATGCAAACTAAAATAAAACCCAAACTTGCATAAATATGTCCCACTGTATTTCCATAGAGAAGGCTGGAATGGCAAAAGGACCAGCCTTAAAGCACTCCTGTGGAGACACTGCCCCATGCTCTTCTGCTCCTTATCTGTACCTGTGACAGCACACTGCACTTATTAAGTTTGATCATTTTCTGGCCAGTCACTGACCTAACCAGCACAGCTTCTCCAAAATCCCTGTTTGCATATTCCCTCTTACCCACCAGGATGGTTTGCTGGTGAGGGCAAAGCCAAAGGTGGAAGGGAAGAGAGCAGGAAGCAGCCAGGGACCTGTGGGAAGGAGAACCAGCCCTGCCCATGGGTTTGCTCCTGCCATGAGGGAGGGAGCACAAAGCTGCTGAGACTTTGGTCAACACTGAGCATCTTTCAAGGTCTGCTGCACTACTAGAACAGATTTTTTTTTTTTTTAATAATGCAAATAACCCAGCAACTTTCCAGTTCCTAATCTGACTGTTTCACCCATGCCAGCAGCAAGTTTAGGAAGAGGGTAAAAGCTAGGTAATTTAAGTAACTGGCAGAGTAAGAGTAATAATAATAGGAGTAATAAAATCCTTCAAGTAAGGCCCACACTGCCACTATAGCCAGGACACACTGGTTAAAAGCCCTTTACTAAAAAGCCAAGCAAAGCAAGTCAAGCAGCACATTTTTAACCACAGCAAACTATAACCTTAGGAACCACAATTGAATAAAGCAGCTGCAACATCCAAACTTACTCCAAGTTTCCCTGCCTACCAAAAAGGATTTATTTGGCCACCTCCAAAGCGAATGCTTCAACCCAGATACACCACTATTATATTAAAGTAGTTATCACTTAAGCAGAACAATCTGAACAGGAAGTTGCAACTACTTCTAAACTTTATTTTTAAGAATAAACAGCTACAGAAACAAGTATTAATCATTTTTATCCCAAAATCTTCTCATTGGTTTACTTTCTGCAACATCCAAGTATTCAGGTACACAGAGAATACATCTAAGTGACAAAAACCAAACCCAAACTCAGCCTCTTCAGGCTTTCTAACCAGCACTCATGCTTAAGGAACAACTATGTTTTAACCTACTAGGTTTGAAGTATCAACAGCACTCACAACTCACAGCTAAAAAGCCTCAACTTCCCAAAAATTATCTGAAGAGATGCAATAGTGTTAATTTAGTTCTTGAATTTTCAATGCAAGTATCTGAAATAGGTGTGCTCTCTCCTACCTGAACTTTATGATAGTAAAGTTATGCTTTGCTTGGGTAATTTTCCCTTAATTTAGGTGACAACCTGAGTAAAGATCCAACACTGATGTGACAAACAAATGCACATCATTTTTCTTTTTACAACATGAAGAGGATTGTCTTCTCCCCCTTTAAAACTAAGAGAAATTAAATGAAATTAAACTGTGCTTTCAAAGTTATGTACAGACAAATAAATTGTTTCACATTAACTGAAAGGTAGTTTACATCCCAGGAGCAGACATCTGCACAACAACTCATGACTTCTGCAGCAAGGACACACTGCTGCATGAAAAAGCTGAAATATATTTGTCTGCTCTAAGAATGGCTGTGGCACCTGGGTCTCTTCACCATAAATGATCAACTCCCGTAAATGATCTTTACTACCTTTTGGTAACACATTTCACAGAAACACTGTGCCTGCAAATATAAACTATATGCAAATATACACACATATATATACACACACTATATGCAAATATTGTACTCTCAGACTGCCATGTGAAGTGACACTGGGATGTTTCACTCATGGGAAGTGGAATAAATGCACTTTTTTGAAGGGCTCACTACCTACACTGCTGTGCTCTTTTAATAAAGTAAAAATTAAAAAGCAAAGTGTGAGTTTAAGGTTCTGGCAAGTAGTGTTTCACTATTGCATTTCCTTCTGTATCTCAAAGATTTCCCTTAAAATCATGCCTCAGAACCAAATCCAAGAGCATGGACACCAAGGAATTCTGCTGCTCCACTCACAACCCCTGCAAGCAGGCTTAGGAGTGCAGCAGCACAAATCACCACACATCCAACCCGGGAGTTACTCTGGATTTCAAGAGGGATACAGGAGGATAAACTGCACCTCATTTTTCATGTGACTAAGTTCTGTATCTGTCTGGGATTTCTCTGGCCCTGCTGCCTTGAGAAAAGGGAAGGCACCTGTCTCCTGCAAGCACCAGGGAATAGGGAAGTGGCTGGGCTCTGTCCCTGCAGCACCACAGACCCGGAGGGACCCCGGCAATCCCCAGGAACATGGATCCAATTACAACTGCTCTGACTTCCGTACAACTATGTTATCAGAAGAATGAAAGTGGCATCGAGTGGGATTTCAGAGTCAAAAGCCTCATGAAACGTGAAGTAGGGAGGATTTGGATAATTTCATGCTGTTCTGCCTTTGATGCACGCGGTGATACCAGCCGACCTCTGCGCGGCTCCGCGGTGCTTTCAGAAAATGTGTTTCATGCACTGTGCAGTGAGAAGTACATGATTATTTTAATAACCCCAGTCACACATGAATATATCTTTGCTCAAAGAAAAACAAGAAAACAAGACTAAAAGTATTTACAGCGTTTATAAAACAGTTAGTGCCAAAACACTTATAAAACAAGCATCCTTCTGAGCATGAAGCAGGATTAGAAACTAACCCACGAGCACAAACGAAATTAACGTCTCCTCAAAAGAATTTTACATCCAGAAGAACCAAAGCTTTGGAGAAATTAAGCTGTAAACATGATGGGGTGAGCCCCCATTCTTACATGAATATTTTCCAGCTCATTTGTGATGACCACAGGGTCCTTTTTAGCAACAAGAACAAGGATGAACAGACACATTGTCCTTAGAGTAGAACTGCAAAGCAGTATGGAAGCTGTATACATTTATCTCCAGTTCCCCATGTGATCCAGGAAACAAAGCAACAATAACAACAGTAAAAGAAGATTAGAAGGACAAACTGCAAGAAATATGTGACTGAGCAATATTTTGGTGGAAGAACAGATTTTTCCTTTAACACTGATGTGCTAGCACTGGTTTTATTTAGAAGACAGACATTTAAAAATACAGGAGTCCATCTAAGGAACACCCACTTGTGGGCCCCAGGTGTTGAGCACAGCAACAAGTTTGAAAGACTCTGAGTCTAAGTAAGTCTGAATGTTTTAGAAAAAACTTGAAAGAAAAGAACAGGTTCACACAAAGAAAGCAACCTCCAAAAACTGTTCAGCTGTTCAGTTCTCCTTGACCATCCAGCCCGTGTTCCACCTCTTTGGAAGAGTCAAGAACAGGCAACAGAGATAAAGAAGCCTCAGCTTTGCTGATAACCATTCCTGGCCATGACTACAAACCTTGAGCTGAAGAGTGTTTTAAACTTTTTGTTTCTCCACCAGAAGTTTTTAGATTTCAGGTCACTTCTCACAGATTGAGAATCTTCCCCCACCCCCACACCATCACATACTTATGTTTGTTTACTTTAAGAAGTAAACTAAAATTATTTGCAGTAGTTAATATTTACTGGGCTCACACAAAGCTGCCAGTTCTTGGCCTTTTTGGATGAAAACCTGCTTTTCTTCTGTTTTTCCCAATTTTCTTTTGAATCAAATAAGAATGAGAACGTTATTAAATGAAATGAGAGCTGTCACTGGCATATGCAGAACAGGACAGGCATTCCTGGCTGCTGGGAAGTGTCTGGTCAGTGCCACCAGAGGAGAATTGAGATTCTGAATGATGCCTGTAAAAAAATCCTCCATTCTTGCTTGTTACAGGAGCCTCAGCACTACTTTTTTAAAAAATATTTGGACATGTTTACAAATCAAAGTGTATAAATAAAAGAGGTTTATTCCCAGAGTTGTCACTGCACATATTCTGCAGCTCATGTTTCTGGGTTTGTTTTTTTTTTTTGGTGAAAACATGCAAAAACAGTTCTAAGAGAGTCCCAGCACTGCTCTATAAACTACTCCACTATGACTGCCCAACAGCACAGTGTAATAGGTTTTGTAATAAAAGAACTTGTCCAGTTCTTTTTAAATATACATCGTTCCATACAATGCCATTACAAAAATCTGAAGTCAGGGCCATAAGATGTTTTTGGAAGCAGTTTGACCAGAGTTTTGCCCCTGAAAACAAAGTAGTCACAGTAGTCCTCAAAACACCCATTCTAATACAGTACAGAACTAGAAACTGCAAATGAAATGCATACATGAAAGTAAATCTGGAGCATTCACCTCCTATCAAATTAAGAAACATCTTATATGGTGCTTCTTGCACAGCTGGACTTAGGACCTGGTGGGCAGCCAGCAAGAAAGGAGCCCTGAGCCAGAAAATGGGGCTATTTGGGATTTTGTTGGATAATCTTCAGCAGAGAAGCATCACTGTTTGCATTTTTGCAAGCATTTGGCCTCTCTTTTGGTTTGTTTTGAGGGTTTTTTCCCACTGGGAAATTGATAAATCACAGAGTGGGTTTTCTGGTTAAAAAGGGCTGAACCTGAGTGACCACAAACCTGGGGCTGTTCTACCAGATCCCATGGGCTCTGCACCTTGTCCATGCCTATCACACAACACTCTATAAAATCATTCCAAAAGAGATATCTAACACTGAATGGTGCATGTGCTTTGGACCACAGGTTTTATCCTGTGGAGGGTTAACCCGGTGTTAAATCCTCTGTGGAGGGTTCCTGATACCAACAAGTTTCCAGACATCAGCGAGCAGCAGCTTCTGTACACTCTGGAGGACAGAGAGCCAAGAGCAAGAGTTAAACAGAAGTTCTTCATGCTTCTTTGCTACCAGAGTGAGGATTGAAAATAGCAGTGATGATGAGTAACAACGCTGAGTATCAGTTATTGGAACAGAGCCTGACGTTTACTTAAGCGCTAATACCGTGAAATTTAACTTACTGTGTCTGCAGGAGGCAAAACAAAAGTCAGGCTGAAGTTCTGGAAGAAAGGCTGCTGTTCCTCCTTTCACAGGAAAAGCCTGCCTGGAAGCACAGGCAGTGCTGGCAGCCTCACCTGCCTGCTCACCTGTGGCACCCATCTAAGCAGATCTTTTCATATCTGATCTGTACTAATGAGTGCCAGCGAAAGCCCCGAGGCTGCCCAGCAGAGGCTCATCCCACAGCTGCTGTCTCTGACAATCCAAATCCCTGGAAAACACTTCCTTGGATGCCCCCAGCCTGTCCCAGCTCATCCCTGGAGCTGCATCCCCACAGCTCCCTGTCAGTGGGCAGTGCAGGAGCTCTGGGTGTGTATAAACAAATATAAATAAATATATTCACACACCACAGCCAGCAGGACAGTGCTGAAGAGCTGTGTACTCTAACTAAGGATTGTTCTGTGCTCATCTGCTGGAATTAGCTTCCAATAGGAACATCTTTTAAGGACTAGAGTGGGGAAATGTGTGAAATTGCTTTTTCTGCTTTCATTAAAAAAGTAACATTTCCTTAAATAAGGGGTTCAACACCCTTAATTAAATGAGTATAAAATTAGTAAAGAATTGGCCAAACACCAAATTTACCATGTTTTAAGACCATTTTTGTCTCATTTGATAGGGAAGCAGAACTGTCCAAGTGATCACAACTTCATTATGCTTACAAATACTATAAAATTACTACTTCTGATTCATGGCTATATACAAAATATTCCCTCCCTGGGAGTGTTCAAAACAAGTTAGATGAGGCTTTAAGCAACCTGGCCTAGTGAAAGGTGTCCCTGCCCATGGCAGGGGGGTGGAACAAGATGACCTTTAAGTACTTTCCCACTCAAACCATTCCAGGATTTTCTGACTCTGTAAGACTAAAGTACATAGCCAGAAATACAGTTTTTTCAGATGATTCCTTGCTCCATTATTTTACTTTTTTTTAAAAAAAAGGTTTCTATTAAGATTTTTTAATGGTCCATTAAAAAAAATCATAAATTAAAAAACCCAGCACAATACATCTCTTCTGCTTAAAACAAAACTCACCATATGTAATAGATTAAAATGGCATCAACTCCCAATTGCAATATCACCCTAAATTCCAGCTGAATAAAAACAATTTTACAACTCCCTTTCTTGCCCTCTACCACCAGCAGTGGTTTGCTCCAGGCCTATGCACTCCAGAAAGAGCATTGCTTCCTAACCATTTATTGCATTAACAGGGAAGAAGTTCTACAGCAACAGAAAAATTGTGTGAATACACACAAAAACCACAACTGAAATGAGATGCAGCTGGAAATGTAAAGATCATCCCAAGCCCAAACTTGAAAAGATGGCCTTGAGATTCCAAAACCATTCCACTTAGGTATGCCCATTTCCTTGGTCACCAATAATTTTAGTTCTATGTTGTAAGTGCTGCACAAGCTTAATTTCTGGAAACTTATTGCAACTGCCCTGCTCATGCTATTGACCCATCCCAGATCCACTTGGAGCTTCAGTTTAATCCATCACTGAAAATTCCAATCGCTGCTTCGCACTCCCAAAGAGGAGAATTTATCATGCAGCTGCTTCTGGTGTTTTCATCTATGGCCATACCTTACTGCAAAATACCAAATGTTCCATGATTTACAGGGACTTACAAAGTTGTTATGCAAAAATCACTGATCTCAGCACAAAATTTACTTGCCTACAAGCACCAGAATGATGATAAAACTAAGGCCATTTTACTTGCTTGACAAAAATAAGCTGCTCTCACTAGCAAAAATTTGAAAACACTTCATAAAGCTGGCAGCAACCAAGATGTGTATAATAAAATACATGGATTTACAACAAAAACAATTACTTAAAATACTTCTTATTTAACTGTTTATTAAGTTACATGCAATCCTGAGAAAAGCACACTGGCTCAAAACTTCCTGGTGAGTAACAAAGTGCATTTGGGCAGCATGAGGAGATAAATTGATCTGATAAAAATTTAACATGTAGATTCCTCAAAGCAACTGCTCATGGTTATTGCATAATAAATTCAAATAACAAAAATATGAGGAAAATAATAGTTTTTAGCACTAAAGCTAGAAACTAGGAATACCAGGCTTGGTGTTACAAAAGTACCTTATCACTGGAGCCAATGTGTGTTTTTCTGTTTCAGACACTGAAATCCTGACCAATAATAGAAATTGTCACTATAATCCATCTTGACATGTCCCATCTGTGAGCATCTGCCTCCAGGTTTTGGGATACTCAAGTCTCACACTTCAAAATCACACCAGAAGAGAGACCAAACTTGGAAAACAAGGAACAAAAAAGGAGAGATGCAGAGAAAATATCCTCCCTACTGAAAAAAAAGATATGTCAGTTAAATTCTCAAGCTGATCCCCTATCACCAGTCTGGGATTTGGAGAATAGTGCTTAAATGCACATAATATTTACTGTGTGAAAAATGCAAATCACTTGAATACGCAACCAGTGGATAGAGAGGCTTTTCTTAAAATCAATGGAAGAATTTCTACTAAGCAACTTTTGCAAAGTGCCCTCAAAATACGTGGGCTGGTTTATCAGAGCAAAATTCTGCTACACTTGCATGACACTGGAATACTGTACACTTAAAAATGAAGACTTCTCTATCATTTACCAACCAGAGTAAGTCCAGATAGAAGCAAAATGACAAACTACCATTTCTACCACAGATTCTGAATAAACTTAATAGGCCCTAAATCTCATGGGATGCCATAAAAAATAAAAAGCACATCAATTGAGCAAGGCAGTAATTTTAACTCAGCTACATCAGACATTGCAGGCTTTACCTAAATGAGCAAAACTTGAGCTTTTCCAGCAAGCCAAACCTCCTTTTTATTAAAAGAACACCAATGATAGGATTTCCTTTCATATGAAAGCAGCATTTCAAGAGCCCTTGAACAGCCAGGAATGCAGCTTCATGACAAAGCCCCAGCCTGCAGCAGCCGTGCACTTTGAGAGAGACATCAGGGCTGCTCCAAGGTGGAGGGAGCTGGTCCCAGTGAGTGGTACCCCACCTACCCCTTCACACCTCTGTCCCAGCACCATCAGCAATCAAAAGGTCATTGCCAGTGGTTTAGAGAAAACCCCACTGCTCAATAACCCAGCTTGCTTTTCTAAACACGCCAAGAAATAAAAGCTGCTCTGAAGGACAGGGCAGGCAGACATGCGTTTTCAAAAGGCCACCATGTGCTCAGAGGAGCTCTTTTTCTCCATTGTGTTCTCTGAACACAATGTGATAAGTGAACACAGATGTACCAGTGACATTTGGGGGTGTCCAGCTCCAGCAATCCTGCACACGCTGCCGCTGCCCGGGAAAGCCACAGGGAAAACCAGGCTGCCGTCGATAGCTGCTGTGCAGGCACCGTGGGAACAGCACAGCCCCAGAGCACTGAAACTTTTGCTTTCACAATTATTACTCCTGGGCGTGAGGAATTGACCCAGATGGTTTCAAAATTTGCCAGGAAACAATATTACAATACTCAGTTTGAAAGCTCTTCCTCCCACTAGGCTAGAAAACCTTAGAAGAAGCTACTTAGTAAACTTTGGTTCCCACTTGGAGTACCAGTGTGAGTTACCTGTATGTGTCTAGCATGACATAGGTACAACTACCTTTGTAAATAAGACTAGTAGAGAGTGCTCTCCTACACAACAAAAAGCCAGGAATAACTAATTACAACAACAGAAACATTTCCGAGCTCTCTGCAAGCCAACTTCTGATCTGTGGATAACAATGATAACTACTTGTCCAGACAAACCATAATTTTTCAAGAAAGTTCTCAGATAAGATAATCTTGAGGCTAAGTGCTGATTTTATTTCCTACCACTGTTTTCACCCTGATGACTCCTACTTTGCAGTTTTGCATTCAGTCACACAGCTTGTGTTTATCTGTACGCACATGAACACACCCAACCAAAATCCTGAATCGCCGTCAGTCTGGTACAAGTCCCAAGGAGGGAAAGCAGGCAAATTCAGTGAAGAGCTCTTTTCCCCCCACTTCTTAATTCTTCAAACAACTCTGGTGTTCCACCCTGGAGAAGTGGTTAAGTCTCACTGAAAACTACCGGTTACACTGTGATCCTGCGCCAACGGCAAATCACTCCAACTGCCCTGGCACCATCATTTAAAGTCATTTTCCATTTAAAGACTCTCACATCAGCGCCAGCACAGCCTTTCATTACCCATCCCACTTAATACCCACAATCTCTCCACAGCTCACTCGCTCGGTCTCCACTGACCAGGCAGCACACAGAGACTGATGTGTGGATTATTGGGATTCCTAATGCTTCTCTCCCCGCCGGCCGAGCACGGAGCTCTTGGCAGCCTGCCTGACCCGCAACACGTGTGGGTTTGTCAGCCTAATGCACTCTGGCATCTGCACAGGCTCGGGGCGAAGCAGGCCCCACGGCTCCCAACACTTCCAGCTACTTCACTTCCCAGCCCTGGTGGGAAAAGAGGTACAGAAATGAGTGTCTGGGTGTTTGCCACCGTTTGATTTCTGTGGGGTAAGAGCAGCAGCATCCAGCACAAACCTTTACCCAAAGGCTGGAGAGTCAACACGAGGCTTTCTCGTACAAAACATCTGTCCTTGCTTGACTGTTGTCTTGCAATGACTCAAAATCTGCACATCAAGAATACAGATCTGAGTAATTTCTTTTTATATGACCTATCTTCTGTTAAACTAAATAATGACAGTGAAAATTCAAAGCCACAGACTCAAAAATTATTTGTGACCAATTCACTTGCCACTAATTAAGTTTAAAGTTTTGTTGTTAAACTGTCCCTAAGCCTGCCAATTAGTCAGGACAGAAAGAAATGAGGCTTGGGCATTTTTCTGTAGAAAAGATATACTGAGGTATTTTTAGGTGTGAGACAATGCATCAGCCCTGTAAATCCCACTGTAAATTCTGACAGGATGAATATACAACAGGAAATACCATGCAACGTGCAAATAGCAAATAAATGCAAATTTACCATCATGTGTAACTAAGAAGTGTAACGAAAAGTGAAACTGGTTTGTAGATGAATGAAATACAGAAGCCGTCAGAGATCTTACTTGGAAACTGAAGAAAAGAATACTCAGAACACAGATGAAGTTTCATTTCCTCTGTACAACAAAAGAGAACAGAAAGCTCAAGAAGAGCACATGGCACATCCTCTACAATCTCCTCAGACAACACACACTGCCCTGACACACCAACACTTTCTACTTTATATCTGATGTCATGTTACAGAGATTTTGTGAATTATATGAGCAGGGAAAGATAAAACTACCAACTATGTAACTAAATACAGGGATTTTTAGACAACATATTACAATTTTTTTTTTTTGTGCTAATAAACAAATACCAATTGTTTTAGACTAGCAAACATGGTAACAAAAAGCTTGTTTTCTTAACAAAGCAACTTTGTTACCGTGTTTGCTAATCTAAAATAATTGACACTCCTAAGCTACATTGGGTTGGGTTCTGGTTCAAGTGAATCATCCAGCTCCCAGCATCACAATACCCAGGCACTTCAATCTCAGGTGTACTTATTAAGATACCCCTTGGTTAGGGTTTATTTCCATTTAACTACAGGGGAAGGTTTTTTGAGCTCTGGGACTACACCCCACTGGTGATACACATCTACCAGATTAGAGAAATTACTCGCTTCTGGAGATTTGCAAAAATGACTCAGTGAGATTCTACTATGTTATGCTGCTTCTTCCTCTAGTTTCTTACTGGATTTGTGCAGCTAAATGCTTATCATTAGAATTTCCAAGTTAAAGCAAGCTAAAAACAGAACCTTGTTTTTACTCGAACGCATTGCGGAAAACAGAGTTGAGCAACCACTTCCTAAGGAGCTCCTACCCGCACTCTGCACCAAAACTGGGGAGCAAAAGAGCACAAGCTTTGGGATTAGCATAACTTTGTGAGCAGCAATTACACACATATGAACGATCTAGAGGAAAAACAAGAAAATATTTTTCATCACCATCTCTTTTCATAATGCCTGAAGTCACTTGGAGCAGCAGCAAGTGCCAGGATTCAAACCAAACAAACCTCCCCCATCTGTCTGCACTGCCTACATGAGACAGCCCTGCCTGTTCCTGCCATTCCTGCTTCCCAAACCCACCTATTCCCCCTTGATGAACCCACAAAGCCACAGGGGTTGGCACCAGTGCATTGGCAGCTTTGTCATTCACGGTAAACAGTGAGGAAGGTTCTGAGTACTGAAGCCCCAGAATGAGTATTTACAGCCTGACCTGGAATCTAAAACGTCTAATAACATCTTTAAAAGCTGAGTAGCAGCTTGGAAAAACATGCAGCTTAAGCTGACTGCTTGAAATTGATCACTTCTACTAAAAACACTGGGGTATGTGCGGCAGGAAAGGTTGAATCAACCCCTTCATCTGCAGTAACACAAATTTTTGCTTTTCCACTAAGTTTCCTCAGAAGAAATTGAAAGCAATCAAACATCACAGAAAAACACATGGAAATTATCATTATGGCACAAAAACAAAAGCAGAAAAGCTTTTATGTGCCTCCTTTTAACAAAAGAAAGTCTGCTTGACTGACTTGAGCCCACGCCCCGAGGCAGGGGCTTGGTTTGGTTTTGTTTCTGTTTATTTCACAGTTTCCCTGTTTATTCAGCTTCTTCCCTCTCCCGGTGGCAGCCAGGGCAGCACGGGCAGGAAGCTCCATCCAAAATCAACAAGCAGCCCTTGATCCTGACAGCCACTCCATGTGCTCTAAACACAGATAGCCAGTGTCCTTGTGAACCTGGAAAAAGCTTCAAGTCTCCTCTAAAGGGAAAGGCAGCAAATCGCCTCAGAGCTCCCTTGAAAAGAATTCCTATGTTTGAGCCCAAGTGTCACATTAAGCTCAAAGAAGGTGGTGGAGGTGAAGAGGGAAAGCCAACAAGTTACACAGTCAAAGCTTGATGCAGCTTAAATGCCACTCACACGGTGGTTAAAAAACTACCTGTGTGAATTGGAACAGAATCCTTTGCTGCTTCCCTGGAGGCTGCAGGCACTTCCCAGAGATGCTGGTACAGATACCAAAGGCTTGGGAAGCATCTGGCTTCCCTGCTCACAGACAAATGCACTTCGGTGGTGTTTCAGACAATACATCCTACAATGAAGTTAAAGCTCAGTGACACCAATTCCACCAGGTTCAAGCAAACTTCTTTGCCTTACACAGGCAGTGGACGAGCCTCCTTTCAAGGGACCCACAGAGAACTGGAAAAATTCTTCTAAATATTTCATTCATTATTGCAACCACAGCATCTCTCAAAGTCTTTCAACCTAGGTAAGACATTCTTATATCAGCTGGACTGATTTTTGTAGTGATCTGAACTTTCCCCTTTTCACAGCTATTAGGAACAGCCCACCCACTACCCAGGTAAGGGACATCCAGATGCCTCAGGACAGAGAAGGGAGAAGACTGGAAGGCAAACACTCCTGGAAAAGCAGGAGTGAAAGAGGCTGTGAATAACTAATACCTGCCTACCCACTGAAGCACACTAATTATAGAGAATAATTGAACAACTGCTTTCCTTACTCAGGGAGGTGCAGATAAGAGGCATGGGCCTTCTCATACCTCAGATGGGAGTTTAAAGTGCTCTCAGCTGGCAGCAATGCATAGAAAAAAAGTCACCGGCTGTGACAATTAACAGCTTCATTTTAAGTCTCTTTTGTTCAAGTAACTCTTCCACTCAGACATATTACATGAAACAACCCTTCCTCAACTAAACAGATTTATTCAAGGCACACAGCTACAACCTGAATGTAAAACCCATAAGGCCCTTGGTGTTGGGAAGCAGCCACACCGTGTTTTAATGCTGTGGAGTTAAAGGTGTAAAGGGGACCAGGGGTCCAGTGGCCTCCTACAACCCCAGCAATACCTCACTGTACCAATTCATTCTATTTAAAACCAGGTTCTCAGGGAGAATCAAAAACAACACCTGCAGAGGAAAGGGAGAGATGTCTACAAAATTAGTTGCTTCAGGACATGCAGAGACATGTGAAAAATGACCTAGAACTTAGTGTAAGCAGCAAATCCTTAAATGAGATGTAAAGCAAGGTATGGATAGATTTCATTTAAGTAGTTGTTTACTAGCAACATTCCAGGAAAAATGTACTTCAATTAACAGACCTCTGGTGATTTTATCTACAGCCTGTCCACTCAATCAGTGTTCCTTGGAACTGGATGCATGGTGGGAATTGAATCTCTTTGTGGGAACAGGTGTGAGCATTTGTTGGAGCTGTGTGCAGTTCTGCATCACCTCTGTTCCAAACACAACTCAACCCTCATTAAAACCTCTCTTCATTAAAACATTTCAGTTGTGAGATTTTTGTGCCACTTGCTGCCTGAATTTGAAAAAAAAAAAATAACACCTTTTTCTATAATACACTTTACACAGAGGCTAAAAAGAGACTGCTTGCATAACAAGTCTTATGCAATATCCTAAATAAATTTTTACCTTTGTAGGGGGGGAAGATTATGATCACTTGAAGATTTTCAAGGCTGCAGATTTGGCTTCAAAAGCTAAGAGTCCACATGCCATTCAAAATCTTACTGATAATTATTGCCACCACATCAGCACCCAAAGATCCCATCAGGAACAGTCCCCCACTGTGTAATAACAAAAGACACCCTGACAAAATACACAATTTAGCACCAGAGTATAGTCTCTCAAGAAGAGGCTGACACCAGCTAAAGAAAAACAAAACCAAAAAAAGATCAATAAAACACAACTTTGTGAACCATCTTCAGCCTGGAGTACTTTGCCAGAAAAAAAAAAAGTAATGACTGTCTCATGTGGAAAGCCTAGACTAAGAAAAAAGCCACTAAAATACCATGCAACTGAATGATCAACATGAAGATGTTTAAAAAACAAACAGCCTTCACACTGTAAACAAGCAGGTATTTTAAGTCACAAACAATCCAAGTAACTCAGAGAACAAAAACAAAAGTAAATAATGAAGCCCAAGCAGCAGCACAGAGGAAAATAAGAAAGCAAGGGACTTGTCCAACAGAAATTTTGACAAATATTTTCGCAGGTCAGAAAAAAATTTTTCTTCTCCTTAACTTTTCTTTGTTGTTTTTATGACTTGGCCTTTTCTCTCCACTCAGCCCCCAGTGCACAGGGCTGGCAGTGCTGTGGAACAGGAACAGCCTCGTGCACCAAGCCCTGCTCCAGCTGCTGCTCCAAGCAGGAATCCCAAACCCCCACCCAGGGCACAGCTGCAGCCTTGGAGATGCACTGGGAATATGCTGGAAGTGTCAGTGATCCAGAAAGGAAAAGAAGCCTTAAATTCATTTTCATTGAAAACTGCAGAGGTCCCCTGCAAGTTTCAGATCTTGGAAGCCCAGGGGGTTTTCAGCAACAGCTTCAGCTGGGTATCAGGGAGCAGAAGAGGGACATCAAGCCTAGCAGAGGCAGCACCTATCCCACCAGAAACTACAGACATTAAATGACACTTTCACAACTGAGCTAATCAGCCTCATTCCAAAGAGAAGCTGCATTTATCATCTCAGAACAGCAGGCTTTTTTCTTAATTATCCAAGGTCAGTGGCAGTGAATACTGAGCAAACTGACTTGGGGAAACAATGTAGATAGAAACCAGGAGGGCAGGCACATTAGCATTCCATTTTAAAATAAAGTAGTAGCTCTTTTTTAGAGATGAGAATTACTTTCTAAATAATCACCAACCAACCAATCACCAATCACATTTGGTAAGGTACCTTTTTAGAAACAGAAATACTAAGTTCTGTACCAGAAAAATTCTCTCTTTTTCACACAATCACATAAGTTGATATAGACCTTTAAGACAGAGTCCAACCCTGCAGTGCCAGGTCCACCTCTAAACCATGTCTCCAAACATCACACCTACACATCAGCTAAGAAAAAAACATTTTTAGATGTTGGAGTGCAAAGGTTTAAGACAACTGAAGTGTTCAGCAGTCAGGAAGAAAATTACATTAATTTTTTATCAAATTCACCCAGAATTAGAGCAACACCTCAAAATTTTGATAACCATCTCTGTGCATAAGCTATTTACAGACTTTAATATAAAAAACCTGAAAGCATTACACCTCCAATCCAATCCCTACAAGACAGGAGGTCTGAAGTGCACAGACTCACCTGCTGCCTTGCTGAAATACACAGCTTTGCCTGACAGGTTTGAGCTTGTCACAAAGCAGAAATTACTCTGGAAGGCTCGATAGCCATTTCAGCTCCCCTAAAAACACAAGTGGTTAAGGGCTGACAGGTACTGCATAGCAGAGAGGTATTGCATAATTGCCCTGAAATGTCTATTCAAAAACTCCACAACAGAAATGCGCATTATTCTCAGCAGCTGGGGAGTTTTTCATGTGGCATCCATAATTACACAGCAGCCAAAGATTTCTGCAGACACAGAAGCAAAGAATAGTTCCAACAAGCCTAACATGAGCAATGTTCTTGGGTTGACCAGGGCCTGATGAGAAGGGCATCAGAGAAAGGGAAGAGAAGAGAAAGGTGCAGAAAGATAGCTCTGTAAGTCTGGTGAGGGAACTGACACATCAGCAACAAACCTGCCCTGACCATAATGGTCCTGGGACAAAAAGCATCACCCTTGAAATGCACAGTGGTCCTCAGGCAATACAGGGATTGCACAGGGCTGTGTTTCTTTCCAAGTTACATCCTGGCTTCCTAAGCTTGTTGGGTACATTATATAACTATTAATTACACCGCTGTTCGGCGTGCTTTTAACTGCAATGATTCAAACTGCTTCCAGGAGCTCACTAATCCAAAGTACAATCCTCTTGACAGCAACTGACACATTCAGAATATTCAGTTCTAGCTGAAAGGAAGACAAATCAAACCCCTCATCTGTCTGCTGCAAAAGGAGCCAATATTCCTGCTGACCAGATCCACAGTTCCATCAGGGGCTGGGACACGCTGTCCACGGGACAGCTCTGGGCAGCAGCAGGAGCCAAGCTCTGCTAACACAGCAAAGGATTTCTTCCCAATGGCCATTTTCAAATTTATAGGGAAAAGAGAAAATTGGATCTGGTTTGCATTTCCTCAGAGGCATTGAAAGGTTTCAGCCATCAGCTCCTGGACCCAGCAGACACCCTCCTTGGACATGGGCTCTGCCTGTGCTGTTCCCACTGCCAGCCAGGACCTTCCCTGCAAGCTCCAGCACAATTCCACATGCATTATTTATCCCTCCTGCTAAGTCATGCAGTGGGATAATTACTTAACTATTATAATGATATTTTGCAGTGGCTGTACTCTGTTATACTGATTTTCATGAGCTTGCTTTTGCTGCATTCTTTGAGAAAAGAGCATATTTTCCTGGAGTATAAAAAAGCCTAAGTTTGATTCATTTCAAGCCTAAGAGCTGGATGTCAAAAGTGAATTTTTAGACTTATCAATGTATTCTTAATTAAAACAATGTTAGTATATTATTTGATTTCTGCTGTATCTGCTAACAACCACAGAAGACATGTTTATTCATTAATCTAATGAAATTTGAAAATAGTTATTAACAATTTGTACATGTTAATGACAAAGTTTTTGCTTCTAATAGAATGATGTTTTCCTTTTAAAACTCTTCAAGACTCCAGTTAGCATAATTACCAAACATCTGAAAGCTGAGAGATTGGCAACATTTTTATTAACAAACTTAAACTCAAGTCAAGACACATTTGCCTGTCTTGCTTACCACCACATTAAACTTCACTGGGATAAATGCTCATCTTCAGACTCAGAGAATTCTTACCAAAACCCACTGTTTAGAATCATTTTTTCTATATACTCAACATGATGTAAGCTACACAGCAGAGCAATTAAACAATTATTTATGTCTCCCTACCCCCAGGATGCTCTTCAGGCTATGCATGATTCAAGGTGTACTTGCAGCAGTTAACAGCATTTCAAAAAATTCAACTGTCCCGGTAGTTCAGAACTGGTTGGAAAACTTTTTCTGCCTGGAGCCAGCAATTCTTCCAGGAGGAACTTGACTTTAAAAGCTGTTAACAATAATACCCTGAACTGCAACAAGCAGGGAAAGCAGCAAGTCACAATAATCAACCTGTCTTACCTACTAATAATCTGCTGGCTGTACAAGCAAAGACATGGCTACAACTCCAGGGAGAGGGAATGTAATCTTTTTGATACAAGTGAGCACGTAGATCAGGCTCATTGAAAATTGTAGCTCTGCAAAATTTGGTGAATCTCTTGGGTTTTTCTGGGAATTTTGTTACATTCTGCTTGAAAACAAGAAAATGTTTGGTCACAGAGGTGCTCTCTTTAAACAAGCAAACAAAAATAAAAAAACCCAAAACAAACAGAAAAGAACCAGATCCAGAATTGTAGCAGTCTCAGTCTGTTCAGACTTTAGAGGCTCCAGGAAGACCAAGAGCAAAGAATAGTGTGAGAAGTTTTCTGCTTACATGGACACAGAAAACACTGTTTCCTGAAGTCTTTGTTTAGAGCTTTATTCAACACATTTCTCAAATCTTTTTTATCTATTAAAAACATCTACTTGAACAAACAGTCTTGGGAAAAAAGAAAAAAAGCAAGATCACAAAAGACAACCATGTTAAGTTTCATGTCAACTTATTCCCTTTCTTCTCAGTGCCTCAATCCCAGAGGCCTGATCCAGCCCTTGCAGCTGACAGCAAAGTGCTGTGCTTCTGCAGCCTCTGGAAATGACTCAAAAAAATCAATGCAAGGAGCAAAAGGTCACATTCTCCCCAAGCATCAACTACCTGTTGAACCAAGGCAGACTTGCAGATGCCAGCACGCTCGGAAATGAAGCGACCAATTGTTATTAAACTCATTTCCAAGCACAATGTCTGTATTCCCACACCCGTGACTAAATAAACCTGCTCCTCACACTACACCTTTGTGGGGGAAAAAAAATAAACCACTCATGCTTGTGACAGCTTTTATAAACAAGTAAGTGCAGTACACAGCTGTACAGCTTCAGAGTTTTGTATTCAGAGTGCCAGTGGGAAAGTTAGTCTGGCTTAAAACTCAAAAAAAATGGCAAGACAGGAAAAACTAGAGAGATGGAAATAAAACCAAACTACTGCTCAGTGCTATCCTTCACTGTCCCTGCACATTAGGGGAAACCCTGAGAACTATAACAGGTACATTATTACAGATCTTTTCCCATTACTTGCTTGACATGCTGGGCCACTGGCAGCACAAATACCTCTTTCAGGCACAAGTGAGATTGTCCTCATGTTTTACATCTTTGTAAGCACACAGGCTGAACGTGAAGGTGTGATCTCCCATGCACTCACAGAGCAGGTATGCAGCACAGAGCACACATGATATTCTGCCCATGTTCTGCTTGTCATTGATTTTTCTATCAATTTGTTAACTTGTAATTGGAAAAAAATTCATCCCCTTCATAGAGACAGAACAGTTTTTCCTCACCAGAAAGTTTCACTGTTGCTTTTTTGAATGCTGATTCAGGAGTCTCAGCCCAGCAGTGCAAACTCCTGGTGTGCATTTATAGGTTCCCAGCTGATGGAAGCCAGGAACCTCAAGGAACCCTTCAGAGGTTCTGAATGCAAATGTGTGCTCCCAGCTGGCAGAGGTGCTGCCAAACTGTCACTGTCAATAAATCATCTAATGAAGCTCAACATTTCAGTTTGAGCTCTGCTATTCCAGCCCATCCCTGTGGACAGCCCTGCAGCCCCATGGATGCATGTCTCAGATGCATCACATCTTCTTGACCTCAGAAGTTAAGCAACTCACAACTAACTTGACTCACATCCGGCAATAAGCACTCTTAATTAATGACTCTTAATTGCTGCCAGAGCCCTGTATTCCCACACCCATGACAAAGCATGCTCTGCTAACCCCTATGTAAAACTGCACAACTCTGACATCCCATGCCTTTAGCTGAGCCATTCCTCTCCAGGAGCAAAGACATCACTGTACACGAGAGAAAAGAAGTGTACAAAAAGTGCCCACCACACCATTCCAGCAGCTCAACTTCACTTGCTTTCTGGCTGCCCTTGCTTTTTTTAACCATTATCTATACAGTTCAGAGAAAAGAAGATAAACACTGTTTGTTAAGTCTGACTTCACATGCAGTTTTTGAGAAGACATTTCAGAACCTAAAGTGCTTCCCAAAAATGAACTTTACCTTCTACAATCTGTATGTGGACTTCATAGTACATTTACTTTACAGACAGGTAAATGTATGCAGGTGAGTTACCTAAATGTCCAGATTCACAGTAAGTTAAGATTTTTTTGGGGGAAAAAAAGCTATGTCCAAGCTGCCAGGCCCCTGCTCACAGTGCTGGAGGGTACAGAAACACCCACCAGCCACTCAGAACAACCCTGTCCTCCCAACATTTCCAGCTTCTGTGTGTGCCCTGCTGGAGCTGACCATCTCTGGACACACATTCTGCTTACACAAGGCTTGCAGCCCTGTATCCCATAACAGGAGCACTCCTGCCCACCTTGAGGGAAGTCCACGCTTGCTGCTGATGGGATCACTGCTGTGGCTCCCAGGAGCCCAGGAAGGAGCACAGCAGCCATGGAGGAAGAGCAGTGTGCAGGTGAACTCACCCTCCCTGGGCAAAGCTGGGTGATGCCCAGCACACCAAGCTACCCCGAGCCCCGTGCTGCTGCCACTCACCAGCACAGCCCCAGCTGTCCCTGGACAAGCCACCCTCCCTCACTGCCTCGTGCTCTGACAGAAACCCAGCGCCACCAGACTGCTGCACTAACTTCTGCTACCCAAGGGCTTCCCTTTCAACACCTCTCCTCCAACTAAGACCCACTGCCCTTCAAATCAGCCAGCTGCCTGTCTCTTCTCCACCACTCAAGCTACTTGTGTGTAAAACCAATAAGACACACACAATTCCCAAAGAATAAGTCACCATTTTTACATGATGAAGGTTTACAAATTGCTAAGACTATGCTGAATCACAAACATTTCCTAAAGCTTATTAAATATTTCTGTTAAATTGATCCACACCCATGGATAACAAATGAAAATTGTTTTATTTCTCCTCAAGGCACCTGTAATAACGGAGCAATGGCAGCAAACAGGCACCAACCAGCTCCCTGGCCCTATTAGCATTACAGAGGAAAGCCTCCCCTTCTGCTGCTAATGATGTGCTCTACCCTGTATCCCCAGGAGACAAATGACTGCACTGGCTGATTGACTCCATCACAGGGCCATCATCCATCAATGTATTGCCTCTCTTATTGAAATCTCATCTCAGGAAGAGAAAGTGCTCTGTGCCACTTCCGAAAAAAACAGTGAAAGCACTTTCAGAATAAGAGCTCCAAGATATATAATGAGAGCCAAATATTTCAGCAGAGACACACATTTCCAGCAATCTGAACAGATCAGCATGCTTTGTCCACCCAGGACAAGTAAGATTTATGTTCTTCTGCTAAACTAGATCTTTTTTCTTTTTAATTAAACAAAGGGAACGAAACACGTCCCATACACATAAATTTCTTGATGAAATTATAACACAGACAGTGAATATAATCATACAGATTAAAAATGGCATCCTGAGGATATTTAGCTCACTGACTTGCTAAAGGGTGAATTCCAGCATCTCTTACACAGGCTGAAATCACATTACCATCATACAAGCCCCACTGCCACCTGCAAACAGAAATGAAAAAAAATATAAATCCTTCTATGTATTTATTTACTACATAGATAACAAAAAAATCCAAATCCCCCCCCCAAAAAAACCCAAACAAGCCATTCTATTATTCTATTCCATTAATAAATACCTCTATAATTTATAAAACACTGCACATATGAGACTGGGGTGCAGGGAGTAACCCACACTCTCTACTCATTGGGGGCAGTTTTCTGATCAACCTTACACCACCGAAGCCACCAAATCCCAGTAGTTCTGCATCCCCTGTCCACCTCCCCAAATCGACCACGTGAAGCTGCACATGAATTACCCAGACACAGTTCCACATGCACAAAAATAATTTAGTTCAGATAAAACATTTTAGATTATGATCAGTCTCACTTCTGTTTACTCAAAACTATAAATCTGAAGAAGACAGCTTTATCTCAGGCAAGATATTTCGTCTCACTTAGCACCTCTGCATGTTACAAACAATTCATTATAACTCTGAAATCCCCATAAACAATCTGCTCGAGAAAACATGTCTAAACATTTATTCCTTGTTTAGCCCTAAACAAAATCCAAAACTGACTTGTTTTGCTTCCATTTTATTTAAAGACGACCAATCTGGTAAGATCCTAAAACTAAAGTTTTTGGAACTTCTGAACAGAGAATTATAGAAGGGCCTGGGTTTGAAGGGATTCTGAAGATCACCTTGTTCCAACCACACTTCCACTATCCCAGGGTGCCCCAAGCCCCATCCAGCCTGGTCTGGAACAGTTCCAGGGATGGGGCAGCCACAGCTTCTCTGGGCAGCCTGTGCCAGGACCTCACCACCTTCACTATGAAGAATTTCTTCCTAATACCTAATCTAACCCTGCCCTCTGTCCAGTTTGAAGCCATTCCCCTTGTCCTGTCCCTTCACACCCCTGCAAAAAGTCCCTCTCCAAATTTTCAGTACCTTGATCCTTGTGGCATAAGGGTGTGCTCCACAATCCCAGACCAGTGCCTTATAAAAGACCACATACAGTTCAAATCAGGTCTCCTGGTTCCATGATCCATATTTTAGATCCCTACAAGCCCTTTTCCTTGTGAATTTTTACTATTATTTAACAGAAGATTGGCTGTGGGTGTACTTTGAACTTTCAGAAACACAGAAAAAACTTCAGGAATAAAATATTATCAAAGCAACATCCAGTTTTAAGCAATTAATTTTGGGAGAACTTGAGATTCACGTAATTTGGAATACAATGAGTTAGTGAACAGTCAAACAAAATCCAGTGGGCCAGCAAAGAGAAGTGATGCTTTCTCTCTCACTTATTTTTGAGCCAGTCAGAATTACTATCTTTCCCATGTTTAACAGGCAGTGATTTTGCTGGTGTACCAATTAGCACTCTGCTACAAAGAACATGCTCCTAATTAATAGCTGGTTTATGGGAAGAGCAATGTTAAGGATCTGGTTGTACCTCCAGATGCAACAAAAAAGTGCAAAAAGGAGCTCTGCTTGATGTAAAGGAAATCTGTCTGCACAAAGAGACAATCAATGTATTTAGCATATGTCAGCTGTAAAAGGAACTTACATAAATGTAATGGAGGCATTTCCACATTATTTCTGGTGTATCCTGTAATCCTGGACATCTGCTTAGAGTAGCATGGATAGGCTACTCAGTGTTCCTTGCCTTTTTTTGCTGTGCCCTTAACGTAAAGTGGCAATAAGGGAAATTTGCCCTTACCTGTCTGAAACAACTTTAAATAAACACTCATAAACCCTCCTGTAAGACACCTTCCCTCTGGAAATGGCCAATTTTCTCATTTTACCTTGTGAAGAAATAGCCCAGTGCAAAGAGACAAAGTACAGCTGCAAGACACAGCCACAGAGAGAGTTTGTATGAATCCTGTTTCAGGTCAGAGCTATGCATTACAAAACTCCAGCACACCTTGCCAGTGACCTACATTGCAGGGCTGGAACCCACTAACCTACAGAACCACCTGAAATCCCACAAAATAGGTCAGTGGGTTTCCTCCAAAGAAGAATTCCCCAGACAAGGAGAGATGCACATGAAATAAAGGACAAGCAGAGTACATGCTCTGCCTGATGCAGGAGCTGTGTGTCTCACTCTGCTGCCATATTCCTGCAGACAGCAGGACTCCCCAGAAGTGCTGTGAACTTCTGTGTCCCTCACCAAGGGACCCTGGAAGGACCTGTCTGTTCAAGACCAGTGGAACAGGAAGAAAAGGAGCAGTGCCACAGCAAGGAACAGTAAGCCTACCAATAATGCAAAGCAACTGGAGTGCAAGTGGCACCCGATTCAAGATCGGCAGTGAACTGGCCTGGAGTTATGGCAGGGGTGCCCAAGTTACAGCTCAAAAGCCAGGTGTAGCCAGCCAAAACAACCCATCCAGCCCACAGCACATTCCTTGTCTCCTCTCACCCCTTCATGAGGGTCTTGGGTCTCATGCATTTTCTTCAGGGCCCTAAAAATTCAGCCAAAACAGAGTCCCAGAGCGCTGCATGCTGCTGGGGAACACCAGGAAGGAGCACAAGACACTCAGCCAGGATGCCACAGGAGCAGAGGATGGCCACAGGGAACCACACTTTGCATCCACCACTTCCCTCCTCTCAACTATCACTCTGGGCAACACTGCACACTGTCTTATTTCCAGTTCAACCAATTCCTCTTAGCAGACAAACCCCACATCAGGGTGCAAACACACCCACCAGCGCTGCAAAGGCAGCAGCAGCTGATGGCAACATGAAACAATCAGGGCAATTAAGAAAGGCATGCAGAGAAAGTTGCTCTGCATTCCTCTGCCTACCAGTTCCCCACAAGGACCTGTTGGGAGCCAGGGGTCAGCATCCCAGTGGACTCCACGTCTGTTCACAGCAATAAAAGAGAGCTGCATGCCCTCTCCTCCTACACGCACATACACACTTTGATTTAGATTCCCATCTCCCAGAAAAGCAGCCTATGGAGGAAGGGAAAAATGAATAATATCCACACTGCATATTATCAGTGATGTATTAACACTCTCAGTGTCGCAGTTTATCCATTAGATCTTCAGAGAGGCTCCACAAGAAATCAGAGATTAAACCCTACCACCCACAATTAACCTAAACGTACTCTACATAAATATTATCAACACCCCTTTTTCATGCTGAAGATTTTATTATTTATCTTAACCAAAAGATCTTTTTATCCTAATAAAAGAAGGCAAAACAACCAGGTATAGCTATTGTTACTTAGTAGGACATTCAGAAAAAAAGTGGTAGAAGCAAAGTGAGTCACAGGAACCGCCATACTCCCTATTGAATTTGCCACTCACAGCTTCTCAGGTACCCAAATCTGACAACCATAGCAAAGGGGTATTGCCTTGGTGCTGCACATCAACACTGAGGACTCTCCCTGCTGAGAATGATTTCCCAGAGGTGCTGAGATCTAAGAGAAATCCTGGGGTGATGGTAATGAGATCATTAATCAGAGCCAAACGCCGCAAAGAGCAAATCAGGACACAACTCTCACTTCTTTCAAACAGCCAAAGTACAAGACACAGATCTTATGCCAGGGTTATGCTTGCACCAGGCTGACAGATAATAGCTGATCTGAAGCTGAACAGCTTCATCTGCTCAGTTGAAGACTCACAGACTGACTCCAAGCTAGTTTAAAAAATAAGTGTGGCATGAATCTGCACCAGAAGTCAGTTCACAGTGGGTCAATACTCCAAGCCATGTGGCTGAGACACATGTGGTTCTGCAATACAAGTCACAGATTCAAACTTGGTGTGCTGTCAAACCACAGCCCCAGAATTCAGGGTTTGCTGTGAACCATCAGCATTGTCTGCTTGTCAGATGGTGTTTGCTCCTGCCCCTGGCTCCTCTGCCCTGGTGGGTTTGCCAGACCTAGCAGCAGCACTCCCCAAATCCAATAAGTAACAGCCACTCACTTTTAGGCAGTGCTGGTGAATAAGGGATGACACAAAAAGGATCTCGAGAATTCCTGGCACGTGGGCAAACATTTTGCAAATAGGTACTGTGCATTGCAGCTCTCAGCAGCACCCAGGCAGAGTTACACTTCACCCTCCCCTACCCCAACAGCAGTCCCTGAAGGGACACATCCCCAGGATGTGGCTGCTCCAGTGGAACACTGCCACAACTCCAGGCTGGTACAGCCAATGCCTCACTCCTGCTAATCCAACAGCCATTTAAATTCAGCCATCAACAGGAAAAACAGGGATGATTTAACAATAGATTTAAACAGCCAAATAGTAAAACAAATATTCCAGAGTAAAAGCACCAACACTGCTGCCACAACAGCTTTTTTTAGACAAGTTACACATTCCATTTTTATAGAAATTAGGCCACCTTAAGGCCAGCTATGATGCTAAATAAAACCCACCTTTATGCAAGTGAAAGCTAACTAACTTGAGAGAACCAAATTAAACCACTTGGCTGCAAACCTACACCACAGCCACACATCACTGCATGAGTCTACAGAACAGTCCTGCAAACACATGGCAAATAAGCAGGGCACACATTATTTGTATGAAGGTCAGGATCATAAGCCTGATTCCTCATTCCAGGAATAGCAGAACTATCTGGTGCCTATTCTGGTCAGCCCAGCTTGGATGCAGAAGAGAATACTTTTCCATGGAGGCATGGACAGTAGTCTGCATCCTTCAAGGTAGTTCAGATCCTGCAAACATGAAAATTTTCTGCAAAACTAAAGGGAAACAAAGGTCAGTATCTGACACATCTGTTCCATACAAGAGAATTCCAGTTATAAATATAAACAGTTTTAGCTCAGCCACCCCTCAAAAATAAGGATGGCAAGAAGGTGAAGCACTACTGTCATCAGTCCTTGGGCACTCCACAATGAAGTGTACATTCACATCACTAAATGCAAACTCCAAACCTTGCACTTCCAGCATGCAGGTATTAGCAACAAATAAAACAGAAATGCTTGCTCAATTTATACTTGCAGAGGACACACACATTTCAACTCAATTTTGTAGTAAAAGCTCCCATTGTTCTGTTAATTTGCATATCAGACATCCATTTGTTGCTTTCACATTTTCCACTGACTTTAAGTGCATTTCTCTGTACTCAAGGCACATTCATGATAAGAGGATGTGGAGTTTGGAGAAGAAAAGCATTCATCCCAAATTTAGAGAACAATTAACATCAGAGAAGCTCCACCACATCACGCCACTTGCCTATTCATCCAAAAAGAAAGTTTCAAAAACCGGTTTCCCTAAAATCTCCCCCTAAAATAAGGAGGGGAGCAAATATTCACTTCACAATGAAGTCTGAAAACAATCCCATGTAGAAACACTTCCAGCCCTGCCTGGGAGGAGAGAGGAAGCTACAAGAGGTGTACAGGAACACAATATATGTAAACTATCAGAGAACCAAAGGAGAAGAGGAGCAAGAATGCCACTAAAAAAAACAAATAGAAACAGAAGCCATCACCTACCCCCAAATAGGAACTCACAGGAAATACGAGGCCAAATCCTGCCCTCACATTCTTAGGAAATCCAAAGTAAACTTTCCTTCTGTGTTTGAAGGAGTAATAGATATTGGAAAGGAACCTGCATCTGTGGAGCAAACTTCCTGGCAGTTCCAGTCTTCTCCGGAGTGCAGGAGCTGGTGTTGCTACACCAGAGCAAACCAACAAAGAGCCACAGGACACAAGTGAAAGTGGTGACCAGCAGCAGCTCCCTGTGCTGTGACACCAATAAAAATCTCCAGGAAAGGAATAAGGCACTGTAAGCTCCAGCAAACAGCTCCCCACTGCTCACTCTGCAGCCAGCTCAAGCATCATCTCACCCAGCTGAGCTCTGTGCTGAACAGAGCTGGTGTCTTTGCCATCATCCTCACAGAAGGGAAACAGTAAAAAACCTCATCATACTTGCCTAAATAGAAAGTAATAAAAGTTTAACCATAAAATAGCAAGAATCCAGGTGAGAAAAGGAAGTTAGTGGCATACTGTAACAAATACAGTATTCAAGTGCTACAGGTTTAGTATAATCTTTGCACAACAATTCTTCAGAGATGGATTTGACCTAATTTTTATTTAAAAGTGCACCTGAAATATTTATAAACAGCTCCTTGAAAAAACAGTCGAGTGCAATTTAACTGTTTAGCCTCTACAACGATTTTGACTTGGCAGGTCAGCTCTAAAACTCACTGTTGATGGAAGCTCCTTTTACGAGATCCTAGGGAAAGGAGATAGTTGGATCTGAGAAGATAAAACTTCTATCTGCTGCCAGCCACCCCTCCCACACACCAACAGATTATATTGAGTCTGAAAAAATATACACACGGTGAGAATTAGCTCAGGGCCTCACCAGTTCTTAAATAAGAGAATATTTATCAGCCCAAGTAAATTCCACAACAAATAACTGGCTTCACAGCAGAGGGAGGGGGGAAGTAGGTCATGCCAGATCTTAAAAAAATCCCTGGGCATGCTGTGATTGCACACAATAATTTGATGAAAAACAGTTGCCTCACCATGTCTTTCACTACTTGGTTGAGTTTTTTTTTAAAGTGAGTTTGATAAATTTCCGTAAGTGTTACTGAAGGAAGTCACAATGAAGCAAGGCAGTTTTAACTGTGGAAAAGTGTCATCAACTTGTCAAATTGCAACTTAAAAGTCAAGCTCATCAGACACCTTATATTTCAAGTAATAAATTATCAATCATAACTCATTAAGTATCTTTACATCAGTCATTTATTTAAAAAATTCTGAATAATTTCCAAGCACTGACTCGTACGTCACATACTATAAAATTCAAAGTAACACCACAAATAGCTCTGACCTCCCAGAACTTCCCAGTACACAATGCTCACAACACTCAATCACTCCTGCTTTCTGTTATATTTATTCATAAATTATACAAATATGCAAGAAGACATGATGGGCCATTGAATATTTTAAATACTTTCTCAAATTCTACAAACAAAAGCCATTTTAAAAGCAGCAAAAATGAATAGAAAGCTGATGAATTAAATGAATTAAAATTAGAAGCCATTCATAAGGGTCCATTAAAAGCTAAACAGAATTACAATGTTCTAGACCCGAGGATCACATCTGCAAGTAAGGCTACAGCTCTTAACCTGAAATCATCGACTGCTATTGCTCTTAATGGCCCTTTAAAAGACAAACCATCCTACTACTGCAACAAACAGTTTGAAAATTATCTCCTAAAAAAGTAAAAATGCAAAGGCTTGTGCGAGCAGGCTGCTGCTCTCCAAATGAACAGCAGCATGGTGGCCAATGAAAATAACAGCGTCTGATACAGGATAGATCCCATCTGGGCTCCTAAATTTCATCAGGGCTCTGCTACCACCGACACCCAGGCACTGGTGTGACACTGGGGGCGTGTGGGGACTGCATGGCCACACTCCGGAGAAGCAGCTCAGGACCAGGCAAGTGCAGGAGCAACACGTTCCACCTGAGCCTGCCGGGAAGGCAAGGAGCAGAAACCCACAGGAATCAAACGTGCTGGGAAGGCTCAGCTGCACGACTAAATAACACTGAACGAGTCAAGAGTCAGCTCCAGGTGCGCACAGAACACTGCTGTCCCAAAGCTCCACCTAACTCAACGCTCTAACCACGCTATTTAGTGGTTTAAGTTCAACACCCCTGTACATTTTGTAAAAAGCACAGATACTTGTAGCTGATGTGCATCACAAAACGCAGAGTGAAGCACTTCAGCGCTCTGTTACTGTAACTCAGAGAGTTTCAACGGCCCGAAAACATGCTCCCCATTAAAAATGTAGGCACTTCACATTGTCTAAAGCACAGTGCGAACAATAACAATCCAACACGCTTTCACCTCCTTTGTCAATCAAGCCGAGACAGCCAAGTCATGCAAACAGCCTGCTGATGAGAGCACCTCAATACACAGCTACACTCAAGGAAAACGACGCCTCTCACAATGGAAACCTCACAGACTATTTCTTTGGCAGAGCGCTGCAATGGGAACTCCAATTTGGAAGGTACAACATGAACAAAATCAGAAATCAACATGGTAGAACAAATCACAAAAAGAAAGGAAAAGCACAGCACCACATGCCTGCTTTAGCGACAACTGATACTGCCAGGACAAACTTTCCGAACCCTCTAACTGAGAAATAGCAAGTTTGGGATTAAATTAACTACTGCATGTCAGACTCACCACCTCACAAAGACCTCCACAGTTTCTCAGAGCAAGGCAATCAGAGAGACCTGACAGCTAAAGCTTTCAAAAACCCGCACCATTCCCACACTAAGCACAAAGCCGATTCCTTTCTGATGACAAATCACCGAGAGATCAACATCTCAGGGAGAGAGTAGTTCTCACGGCATCTTTAGTTTCAGCCGTTTCCTTTCTCGCTCCCTAATCCTAAATCATTTCCACTCCTTTAGAGACACAGGTAAACCTCCACCCAAACCACAAAAAGCCAAACCGAGTCAGAGCATTTCTGGCTGGCTATGCATCTCCAAAAGGATATCTGTACACCAGCAACAACAACAACAACAACAACAACAAAAAAAAAAAAGCACAGAACAAAAAGATTCAGGTTGCTGCCACATCCACGAAACATGTCTTCCAGCTCCAATTAAACGCTTGAAAGAGAATTTTTAAAATCCGCAAGGTTTTGAACAGGGACAGAAGGGACCGCATCGGGGGAGAGAGGGGATGCAACCAGCCGATATCCAGGCAACAGAGAAAAAAAATCAACAAGTCGGCGCAGCCCAGCGCGGAGCACGAGCCGCGTTCAAAGGTGCGGACGTACCTTGTGGAGGTGCCTTTCCTGACATCGCAGATGCTGCATTTGAAGGCTTCGGCGCTGTTCCTGAAGGTGCACACGCTACAATCCCAAAAGCCTTCGTCGGCTGCAGGTTTGGCTTGCCTTTTCGGCCTTGAGGAGGGGGAGGGAGAGGGGAAGCGTGTGTGTGTACGTGTGTGTTTGGGGAGGAGGAGAGAGGCGGCAGGAGGAGGAGAGAGAGAGGAGGAGGAGGAGGAGGAGGAGAGAAAGAAAACACACACATGAGAAACCATGTTACAGAGCCCCGAAACCCAGCGCCTGCTCGCACCGCCGCTCTCCCGCGGGGCCGGGAGCAGCCGACAAACCCCGACCGGGGCCGGGCCCGGAGAGGTGCGGGGGGCGCCGAGCTCCGCCCCGGCCCCGCCGGGCCGAACCCGCCGGGCCGGGCCGCCCGCGTCCCCCCGCCCGCGGCGGGAGGGTGGGAGGGTGGGTGGGCGAGTTTGCGGGCTGGGAGGCGCGTTCCCTCCTCCACCTTGTTAAACCTCCCTTTGTCTGGGAGCGGCGAGTGCGCGGAGCGGGGAGTGCGAGCGAGCGGAGCCGCCATGGCTGCGCTCGCACCGCACCAGCCCTGGCACCGGCGGCAGGCTGGGAGACACCGGCACTCCTCCTCCTGCTGCCCTTCCACGCTCCCTCCATCTTAGGAGCCTCCCTCACTCTCTCCCCGCCCGCGGCCCCCCCTCCGCCCCGGCCCCCCGCGTACCTGGCGGGGCGGCGCGGGCTCGCCGCCCCCTCCCCGTTCGCTCCCTCCATCTTAGGCGCCCCTCGCCGCCTCCCCCCGCCGGGGCCGAGCACACGCCGGCGGCTGCCAGCCAGGGCCTACCCGCCGCCATCCCCTCGGCCGGGGCCGGGGCAGAGGCGGCCGCGCCGCGCTCCCTCCATCTTAACGCCTCTCCCCCCGCGCCCCCGCGCCCCCGCTCACCTGGTCGGGCTCTTCTTGTCGCCCATGACCATGGATCGGGGCCGCCCCTGCCCTGCGCACAAAGAAAGAGGCGAGGGGAGGGAGGGCGGGGGGACGGGGCTGCCTCCGTCCAGCAGGCTCCGGCTGCTGCGCACCCCGCGCCGCCGATCCTGCCGCTGCCAGGCTCCGCTCCGGACTAGCAGCGCAGCGCAGCCCGGCGCCCTCCCTCCTCCTCCTCCTCCCTCTCTCCCTCCCCGCGCCGCGCCGCTCCGGCGGGCGGAGCTGCTGCCGCGCCGCGGCCAATGGGGGCGGCCCCGCCGCCGGCCCTGCCGGGGAGGGAGCGAGGGGGGAGCCGGGAGCGCCCCGGGAGCGCCCCCTGCGCCGCCCCGCCGGGTCCCACCCCCGCCCGCACGGAGCCCCTGCGGGCCGCCCCTCCCGCGCCGCGGCCCCTCCGCGCCGGGAGGGCTCGGGCTCCGCGCAGCCTGCGGGTGGCCCCTTCCCGTCCCTGCCCCCTCGGAGGGTTCGAGGGTTCGCCGCCCGCCTGTCCCCTGGGGAGCGGGGCTGCCGCGGGCGGGACGGCGGCGCACGGGGGTCGGCAGGCCCGCTCCGTGAGGGGAAGGGCGGCCAGAGCCGGCTCGCCCGCCCGGTGGCTGCGCTGGGAGTGCCGGAGCGGCCGGGCAGAGGGAGACAACTCCTGCGGCGTGCCCTGACCTCGGGGACGGGCTCCCGGTGCCCTCACGGATGCCTCGGCTGCCACCTCCGTGAGCTCGCTTCGGGCTCGGGGTCAGGGCAGCGGCCCGCCCAGAGGCCAAGGTGTTTCGACAGCGCTGCTGTGGTGCTGCTTCCAGAAATGTTCCCATCAGTCCCTCAGTGATCTATCGACTCCACCAAGCACGAGCTGTGCTTCTGCAAAACTCCTGAGGTGGCAAAACGTGTCCTTCCTAAAAAGTGGCATTCTCAAAAAGTGGCGTTTCCCGAAAAGCAGCAGTCCTGCCCTGAGATCCCCCAGGCCCCCCGGGGCCTGTGGAAGCGCTGGCAGGGCGGGCTGGGATGGTGACATGCCAGGCATGAGCTGTCAGTGCCTTTGCTGAGCCCCTTTCGCATGGGGCTGCTTCCTCTGCGGCAGCCAGAGGGGATGGGGGCCGTGAGCAGCTGAGCAAGGATGGCGCAAGGGGCGATGAGTGAAGGCTAAAAAGTTGGTACAGCCACACACGGCTTGCAGTGCAGGCGTTCTTTCACTGTGCTCTTCCACTGTGCTTTTCACTGTGCTTTCCCACCTTCTCAGTGGTGACTAAGCCAGGCAAACATCTCCCATCAGTGAACAGCAAATTTCATCCCCAGGCAAGGCGCAGGGCAGACAGGAGGGATGTGGGCAGCACGGGGCTGTACCTGAGAGAGTGGTGAGTGGGGCTGCAGGGAGAGCGTGGAGACAGTCTGAATAGAGTTAATCCATGGCTGAGTACAAGGGGGAAAAATAAAATTATTGCTTGAAAGCAAACCAGTGTAAGTGGCTTAAAACAGGATAGGCACCTACATGGCAGGAGGCAACATAACCATGTCCTGTGCATTAAAGCTTTAGGAATCTGGACTCACAAGCCACAGAGGGTTTTGCCTCCAGCAATGCCCATTTTAACAGTCAAATCATGCTGGCAGAGTCACCTCCCATATTTAAGAGCTTCCTGTAATCCATTTACTCTACCCAGCCCCCCCATGCCCACCCAGGTAATTTAACCCTCCACCAACCACTTTCATTTCCAGACAGACTTCCACCGACTCTTTTCTTCACCACACAAGTTCCTGAACAATACAGCAAGATGCAGACATACTCCAAGGGCACAGTTAAGGTTGCACAATTATCACATGTAGGAAGTGTCATTTTCCCATTGCATCTGCTGTTTTCCAAACATTTTTGCTCTTTTAGATTATAGCTGTAACGTTTGCTTTGGGAATCTGTGTGGGAACAGGAACTCAGCAGTGCTTGTGGGGTATGGTAAGCAGAGACCTGGTGTGCAATCACTTCCAGACCTTTGTGACAATGGAGAGTGTGGGGACAAGAACAGCACCATTCTTGGGGACAAGGTCGGTGGAGAACCTGAGAAGCACAGAAAGGCAGAAAGCGCTGAAATTTCGACTTAGGCACGGTCCAGCTCCCATTTTCTGCCACAGGTGTTTCCCTTAGCTCCATAGTGTTGTGTTAAGCAGAGTGACAGCCACCACAGGCATAAAGTAAGTTTGTGTGGAAGCAGCAGGGAGCTGTGGCCCATTTTTAGAAAGCAGTTTATCTCCTCAAAAAAGTTTCAGGGTTGCTGTTTTCATAGCAAAAGTTGTTTTCTTTCCAAAAACCTGCTACGTCCTTCGTTATCAATTCCCCTGGAAACCTTCCTTCCTTGACAAATAACCCTTCCAATGTCACGTGTTAAAAACTTGGCAAGCCAAGCACAGCATGACTTCATTCAATCCCGTACATCCATCAGGAGGTGATCATTCCCAGTTTGTTAAACACCCTTCAAGCCACAGTTTGGGGTCTCTTCCTTCATGGAGGGTTCCAGAGGAGTGCCATGGTCACTGGTGGGCTGATCCAGCCAGAGCTTTTGGGATGCTGTGTCCTGCAAGCAGCACTTGCCTGCTGACATCTCCAGACACCAACACATCAAGACAGGAACCACTGCCAAAAGTCAGGGCTGAAAATACAGTCAAACTAAAGGCCAAGTGCCTTGGTGGGGGTATTTCTTTTACACTCTGGTATTAGCATAGTGAGTCATCCTGCCAGCCTCAAAATTCACTGAGGTGGCACAGGTAGTGCACCCTTCTGAGCATCTGAGGCTTTTTAATGGAGTTTGGGCTCTCATGTCCTCACAAGGCAGCCTTGGGCAAGTTATTTAACATTTCTCCTTAACTCCAGTAGTCTGGATTTCAGAACTGTAAGGAATGAATTTTCTAGGCTCCCACATGGCACAAGTTTTCAAACTCATTCCAGCTAAATGGTTTGAACTTCACAGTGATGTTCAGCAGGTCCTAAATCTGCCTGAAGGAATTCCCACTCTTGCCTACAGAAGATGCCACTTTCTCATTGATGCCAAATGTGTGTTTGAGAGTGCTCTCATCTGCGAGAGGGTCCTGTTAATCCACTTCTTCCCACCCTTTCCCTCACCACGTGGATTTTTAATGACAAAATCCTTGTAAAGAGATGCTGGCTGCAGGTGTTTCCAGGGCACAAGAGACACGGCAGTGGGGAGGGCAGGTTCACACACAGGCCACAAACCTCTTGGGCCGACCTGGCAGCCACAGCCTGTGCTGGGAGGTCCAGAGCAAACTTCAGTACATCCTTCATATCTGTACACAGATGTTGGGATGAAACAGATGGAGCTTCATTCCCCCTCTGCAGCTCAGCATCCCCCTCACCCCAACAGCATTCCAGCTACTCCTGCTTCAGCCCTGAAAAGAGGCCACAGTCCAAACCCACAGTGTGGCAGTCCATACCCCTCCCCAGAGCAACTGGCCAGAGATGCTCTGAGATGCACTCCCGAGATAAACACCCTGTTAGCAGCTTCTTCAGCACAGTGAGACCTCCAAAACCTGGGGTGCCAAGAGCGCAGGGGTAATTCCCTGCACCTGGACCATTGGTATAAAAAGGATTTAAAAATAAACAGGGATGCTGCACCCAGCCAAAGTCACTATTTTTGCATAGGGTTCAATGCCAAATATAAATATTAACTTGAGCTTCTCTGCCCCCTTGGTCACTGTGGTAAATACACATTTTTTTAATTTTGCATCAGACATACGTAACCTCTCAGAAGTGACTCCTGCTCTGAACAGCCCAAAGTCTAACCACTAGTAAATGACTTTGCTGTGGATTTAATAAGGAATTTGTTATATAGGAGTTGGAATCAGGCTCAGGACACAGATCTCTCTATTAGTTTGGCCAGACCTAGAAGGATCAGAAGTGATGCTGCCGCTCTCTGGGGCAGGGAAGTTGTGTATCACCACACAATTAGCACCTTTTAGTAGAAGTGGGTAGAAAGGGAAATTAGCAATTGAGGGTAGAAATGGTGAACCAGCTACACAAGAGCGCCCTGACAACCAGCATTCATTTTGCTGTGTCCTCCTGAAGAGGGTTAAATATGTTTAACCTCCACAGGTTTCCAGCATGAGGAGAAACTGTCCAGGAGTGGAAGAAAAAGAAGCTGTGTGAAGGCCGGCAGACTTCACACAAAGCAGCATAATGTTTGCCATGCATAAGAGCATCCTTGGCAAGGCAGGCAAGAGCCTGTGCTCAGAGCCTGGAAGTCTTTACCACAAAATAAAATACCAAACCAGAAAACAAGCATTGCCCAGAGGCACTGGTGCCAACATACTGCACCCTCTCTTGCTTTCAAAGCACAGCATTAACTGCTACGGGGTTTGGGTGCTGATGCCAGAGAGAAGTCAGGAGGAAACTACTCTTGGAAATCTCACGTAGCACTTGACAACATCTTTGAATATATGGCCCAGGCTGAGTTCATAAGCTTTTTGGGAAAAGTGTTGTGCTAGGGATTGTGTAAACACAGAGCTGGCTGATGGATGGCCCTGGTGCAACACAGAGATCTATGCACGCTCCAGCAAAACTTACTGAATTAACAATCATTTTGGCTTAATACAGGGGCACTCAGAGACTTTACTTATAACTGGGGGGGGGGGGGGGGGAAATGATAAACAGAATGTTCCATTTTCCAACTTCAGGAATGAGTTGGATGCCAGGTCACATGGGATATTTTTACTTGTGCCGGGAGCACAAGCATAGCAAAGTGGGCAAGGGATGAAGCAAGAAGGAGCTGGAGAGATAATTGGTAGAGGTCCTCATTAAACTGCCTGTGGATTGAACACTACTTGATATTTCCTTTAGTGATTCCATTAGGAAAAGGAGGGACTGTGCTTATAACCTGAAGATGAGAATGTCACACTGGAAAAAGAGAGCAACTTTGAGAGAGCAAAATGGAAATGGGGTGAAATACGCTGTTACTGACTGACTGCTGGCTGCTTGTAATCAGCCTTTCTCACCTGCAGCACAAGCTCATTGGTCTGGCACGCAGGAGGGAGAAGAGCTGCCTCAGGTGTTTGAGTGCCGCTGGTGTGACTTAGCTCCTGGAAAAGACAATGCCAAGCAGGGGCATCAGAAGTACCAATGAATAGAGACAGGGAAGCATTTAACACCATTGAACAGTGCACAGGCAAGATCTTGTTGGAATTCTCCAGCTGAAGAAAAAATACATTCAAGCAGAGACAAGCATGGAGAAGAGTTTCTAGGATGGTCAGGGGAATGGAAAACCTTTTTTATGAAAGGAGTCTCTACAAACTCAACTTTCTCAGCCTGGGGAAACAAAGGAGTAGGTATGACCACTGTAAAATACAGTGGGGAAGGAGGCAGCACATTGCAGCAATGAAAGAGCTCTTAGACAAGAACGAAGAGCACAAGAATGAAGATCCATGCTGGACATGTGGGATGGAAACTAGACATCTGTTTCTAACCTTCAGAGGAACACGGAACAGAAACAGCTTTGCAGTGGGAGGAGCAGAGGCACTCAATGCAAAGATGGACCTTGATCACTCGCATAAGGAATCACCCAGTGGAGCAGCTCCCAGTCCCTGGGACCCTGCTGAGGTCAGACCCTGATGCTGTCACCAGAGTCCTGTCTCTCCCTTCTCCCCCATCCACACCAAAGGATCTCATCTGGCTTGTTCCCAGCCAACAGATTTCAGTAGATGGTCTCTCAAGGGAAGGGAAGACAAACAGGGAGAAGAAAACTCTTCATCCAGCTTTTGTGCCTAGAAATGGGTTTCTCAAACATCCTGGGATCTCTGATTTGCTTCTAAATTTGGTATGTGGGTTTTTTTCCTCCCAGAAAACTTAAAACTTCCTGTATTCAGCAAAATAAGGGTATTTTTAAAGTTTTCTTTCTTTTTTTTAAATCTATTTTTAGATAGTCTTGCATGGTTTCTTTGGAAAAAAGCTGTAGAACTGAATTAGCAAGTGATCAAATGCCGACTATCAGGAACTTCAAACAGCAAGCCAAAAACTTTCTATCAGAAACAGCCTGCCGAAGAGCAACGTAGGAGAAAAAGGATCTGAAAGATGAGGAGCAATATGCAAGCAGCAGCCAGTGCCAGGAATCTCCAGGGTCTGTAAACCCTTAAAATGCCAGACAGACTGGAGTGAAAAACAGCCTGAAAGGTAGAGAGGCATAAAACACTCTGCATGCAACAGCGTTAAATATAAAACTCGGCTGAGTAGTAAAGAAAGCCAACAAAAACTAGAGGCTCTAGCTAAGCATCCTGCATGCTGTACTCTACAGATAGCAAAGGCTGTGCAATTTAAATCTGTAATCCCTTCCCAAGCAAAGAGGCTTTTGCAACAGCACAATCTGGATGTCACCAGCATATGAAGAGGCATCTTGGGACTGATCTGGAGAGCAGAGGTCAAAGTTTAGTGATGTCTGTACTTGTCTCCCTAATGGGTCTTATTGATTATTATCCATAGAAACAAGCAACATCTCCAAATCTGCCTCTCCCTTTGGGCTAGATGCTGGCAACCAGGAAAAAGCACCTTGATCTCCTAGGTCCATGCTGTTTGTAGAACACTGGAGCCTGTGATAAGGAAACACACAAAGTTGCTGGACAGACTGGTGAAACCCAACAAATGGAAAATTGTCATTAGATCTGTGTAACATCTGCATAGCAATGATATATGGGAGCACAAGTGTCAAAAAATAACTCCTGATAAAATATTTTTAAAAATATTAGGATGACATGAGTGAGGGAAGAGGAAGCCAACATTGCAATCCAATCACCTAAGCGAATTTTGTGTTGTAGAAGGGGCTGAAAAGCCCCAGTACCAGTAAAGTCAAATTCACATTTGTCCAATCACAAGTATTCCAGCCAGGCACCTTAAATACTGCAGTGAAACTGTCCTGTCTGTGATACAAAGTGGTGGCAGTCCATTGCTATCTCCACAGCACAAACACCATTTTGTTGGAGCACCTTCAATGGGAGAAGAAAAATGGGAAAAGCCCAGGAGGATGGGCCCAAAAGTACCATTGCTGTGTACTCCTACCACAGTGAGCAGTGCAGTGGCAGCCAGCCAGCACGGTGGTGTGAGCAAAGCCAGCTCAGGTAGGGCACTGGGAACACCCTCAGGTGGAGACTAAGCCGATAAATACGCAAGGTAAGGGTGATTATCAGACCTCCTCAAACTTCCTGACTTTGCAAGGTAGAGCCAGAGAAAGCAGGCTCACCCTGGAGACTTTGGTACTCACTCTTCTAGCTGCTGCCAGAAACTGGAAGTGGGGAAAATGTGGGGAAAAAAACCCCAATCAGCTCTGTCTACAGTATTTCAGAATCTCAGAAGCCATCCCATTTGGGTTCAAGTCCAGGAGCCAGCTGAGGCAGCAGGGAGGTCCTGGCTCTCTATGGAGAGGTTTGTCCACCTCCATAAGCAAACACACGGTCACTAAGGCTGGTCCTGCTGATGTGCAGCCTGAGATCTGGCTGCCTGCTCTGGCCATCCTCACGCTCACCCATCTCCCAGCTTGCAGGCTGAAAAGGGGCAGAGGAGTTTGGCTGGGCTCTCCTGGACAGCAACAGCCATTTCCCACCAGTGACTCCTGCTCCTGGCTCTGTGGGATGTGCAGTTTGCTAGCAGGGGTTGCATAAACCTGGTTATCCACCTGCACAGCCTTACTTTGGAAGCAATGGGTCTGCACACCTTGAAAAAGCAGAGAAACTTGGGAGTATAAAGCCAAGTATGGACTGTCATGGATATTGAGCCATAGCACAAACCAGAGCAGCAGTAGCTGTGTTACTCCAGTGGAACTGTAACAACACGATCCCAGCCCCTGTCAGGAATGTTGTTGTTCAATACACATCTAAGTCACACAACAGCAACGAGCCTGCTGCACGCTCAGTTTTCTCCCAGGTACAGCAGATCTGGCTTGCTCTGGGGCGTGTGAAAGCACCAGCTCCATGCAGCCAGAGATGCTGTGCTCTGTGCAGCTGGCACTGGGATCAGCAGCATCTGGGGGAGTGCAGCTACTCAGGACTCACCAAAACAGCAACAACAAAAAAGCCTCTTTTCTCCTAGAGTACAGCTGATTTCCCTTCCTCCCATTCTCTTAACAGATGTCAGAAAAAAGCATGAATGACTGCAGCTCTGTGCTCAACTCACAGATTTCACACTTGCTGCAGAGCTGGCCTTCTGCTTCTGAACCCAGTTCTGGAAGGTGTTGCTTTTTCAAAAGAAAAACAGAGAGAAAGGGGAAAAAAAACCTTTAAACACTTAATAGTAAACTCCTTCAAAAGAAAACTTGCTTCAAGCCAAAAAACATTTGCCAAGTTCAACTAAATGTGGATTTTCACGACTCTGTAATAAACACCTCAATATGGGGGTTTCAAAATGAGAATGCTGAGACAACTTTGCTCCAAGCAGCTCAATATATATATATATATATATATATGAAATACATAACTTGTTTTTTTTTAAAGAAAAATCCAACTACCCCAAGGAGACATTTTATGGTGTTTCAGTTACATACACATATAGAAAAAAAAAATCCCAACCAAATGCAGAATAAAACAAAATGAAAAGCTGTGGATTTGTGTGTTGCCCATCATTCCAGTCAGGCAGGAACAGGTCATTCCCCAGAACCAGATCATAGATCTGGATGCTAAGCAGATTAACCTGAGAGCTCTACAGGAAGCATTTCCAGGTGAGAGAAAGGGTTCACTGCAGAAAGCTCTTGCAGAACCTACCTGGCCCTTTTGCCTCATCCAGACTCCAGCCAGGGTTCCCATGGTCTCTGACTCTGAGCCAACCGGAGTGGTGCTCCAGGTTGTACCCACTAAGGCTGTGGGTATCAGAGGGGATCCAGCAGTGCTCTCCAGTGACAGGTAGGGATGGAGTGAGCCATTTAACATCCCTGGGGCTGGAAGAGTCTCAGTTCCTGACCACTCAGATGTTGAATGGCTTTTCCTGGTGCATAAGGTGGGATCCCAGGGAAGCAGAGCTCTGGGTGCGAGGGGTGAGCACATCCATCTCTTCTCAGGGCCAAGTCTGGCTGTTTTGCAGGCAGACATTGATTTGTTTTGGAATGCACCAAAACACCCTTAAATCCAATTTAGGCATTAAAGGGAAAATACCCCATGAGTGCCTTATGGCAGCTTTGACAGCCCCGAAGGCACCTACAGCTCGTGAAGGAACAGAGGTGATCCAAACCAAGCATGGTGGTGCTGCCAGCCACAGCATCCCTGCAGAGAGGAGCAGTGGGACTCTGCTGTCAGGGGACCAATGGCCTTAGGCTGCTTTTAATTCCTGCCAGCTCCCTCGTGCTGTCACGCAGAGGACGGATTGGGAAAGCTGCAGCGGGAGCACAATCCACATTTCCGCAGGGAAGAGGCTGTAGTTAGGACTGCAGCCATGAGTTAGCTAAACTTGTCCAAATAAAGGGGTGGAAAAGCTACTTATGTTGTTTCCCCAGCCTCAGAGCAATATACTTCCCTAGGATCAATTCATAACAGGTTGTTGTGTTCAGGGCTAAAATTAATCTTACATCAGGAGAATGAATTAAAACAATGAAGAGCTTCCTGCATTCATTGCTAAAAAAAATTAATCTTCTGAGAGCTTCCTTTTCTACTTTCCAACTGGCCACCTTGCTTTGATTCAAGGAAAGCCTGAGTAAAAAATGTAAAACTGCTTCCAGGTGGTTTTGGTTAAAGCAAACAAAGAGCTGTGAATTGTGTCAGAGCCTGGTTTCAACGCATGGCAGAAGGTGGAGGTTTAGCCAGAAAGAGAGAACCACCACTGCTGAGATACAGCCACTGGCCTAATTAGGTGGAATAGCTATTAGTGATTCCACCTAATTAGATAATTAGATTAATTATCTAATTAACTGAGATTGTTGTTAGACAAAGGCAGGTAGAGCTTCAGAGGTGATAAGGAAGACATCAGGGCAAGGTTACTCTGATTTATATTGATTTCTTTAACAGTTCAAGAACTCCCCTGGTTCCCACATTTATTTACCCAAGTCTTGCTCCTCTAGGGTTATTTTAAAGTGATTAAAACAAGGAAGGGGGAGGATGTCCTTTTAAAAAAAGAGAGGAAAAAAAAAGGATGTTTCACTGCAAGTTTCCCCCATACTACTGAAAATCTGGGATTTGGCAGAGAAACCAAATGGGGCAGGGGAACGAGAACTACCTGTGCTCCCCCTACTTCTTATGCTTGGATCTTGCCTTGCATCCTCCCCACAGACCTCTTTGGCTACACAGTGTGTTTGTCTTGGGGGAGAGAGACAACATGTGAGCTAATGATGCACCAACACGGAGCGGGAGCTGTGGCTGGCAGCTTTTCCTGCATGGCTGGCTCCGTGCTGGCAGTGCTGGTGGGAACCACAAGCCAATTAAGGAGGCCTCGTTGCGGTAGACGTGGCGTAAAAGGAGCATTAGAACATCCTGCCCCAGAGACCAGGCAGCCCTGGATACCCAAGGGTGAGCACAAGGCAGGTTTGCAAGTTTAATAAGCCAAGTCCTCCCCGCTCAGGTGTGAAGATAATATTATGCCAGGCAGACCCGGGTGGAGGAGGCAGAGCTGGAGCCTCCAGCTTCCACAATTTCAGCCACCTGCTTTGAATTTCAGCACCACAGACTCAGGCCCACGGTGCAGCCCAAATTTTAGGAGGCAGAGGAGGGCACGCAACTGAATCCACCCTGTCCTTCCCGCCCTACATCTATTGTTAGATGCATCAAGGAATTTGACCCACTTTGGGAGTTTCTGGTGGTTTTTCACATTCCATTTGTCCTTTCTGACTAACATTTTGCACTTGTTTGTCACAGCCCTGGCTCTGCTCCCTGTGGTGGATGCTCAGATTGCTGGAAAAAGGTCCAGCTGCTGTATCCCACTGTGTTTAGAGCTTCTTAGCTCTGAGTGGATCCAGGACACCACGCTGGGTTTTGATGCATCCTCCTTTCTTGCTGAGCTTCCCTCCTCCAGCTGGCTTGAATTCAGGCCTTACAGGCTTTGTACACTTGCTCACACCAAAAACACAAGCTTTGCACACATAATCCTTGCAGAGGCCCATAACAAATGCAATCCCAGGTGGGCTTTCCCCTGGGTTTTGGAGCTTGGTTGGTCCCTGCTCATGCTGCAGAGCACAACAGCATTTAGTGATCTGGTGACTAGGATGTCCTCAGCACCAGGGCCCTTGGGCTCAGCTCCCTGCAGGAATCCTCACAAATCAGCCATATGGCAGAAGAAAATGCTTTACACACCTTGTCAAGAGCTCAGAGGTGACTTACGGTTTATCTCCTCTGATCCCACAGATGCACCAGCCCCTTCCCACAACAAATGCCTCCCCAGCTCTCTCCCTGACTCTGCTGCACACCTCTGAGGTTTCTCTTTTTTATGCCCTCCTATCACTTGACTTCTTCATTCAGCCTTAATACCTGTGTATAATAATAGCTTAATAACTTTATAATAGCTTCAGCCCGTCTCCTGGGAGGTACAGAAATAAGCCTGCCTTTCCTAGTTGCAGACACTGTGTTAACAGATCCATTATTGGTCACACCAGGACCATGAGAACTCCCAGCACCCATGGCCCCTCCTCTAGTCCATGTGCCTTGGCAGCCTTTTGGGCAAGATGCTCTTCCAGACCACAGCAGCATCCCATGGAAAAGCTGCATGGGTATCTCATGAGCAGGCTGTGCCCTGCCAGGTGTGCTATGTGGGGCTCCCACACTCTCCTCCTACACCCTGAAAAGCCACAGAGGCCCCAGCCCTGATCTCAGGCAGAACTTGCTGTTTCCTGACAAAACAGCCAGGTCTCCACGGGAGCTAAAGGGTTGCAAACACAGAGCAGCCACATCCCTGTGAGCCGCCGGCCATCTGGTAAGAGTATTGGAGTGAGGGACTTGCAAAGCCAACAGACACTTATTTTGCAGAGTTTTTCCACTGTAGAGAAAAATCACAAAAATTTCTATTTTGTTGTGTCATAGTCCTGGTAGCTAAGAGAGATTTTTATCAGTTTCAACGAACTCTGAAACCCACTGCAGAACTTGGGGAAGGAGCACTCTTCAGCCAGCCATGGGATGTAGGGCCCAGGGAAAAGACAGGTCTTCAGGAATCCCTGGAGGGTCATGTCCCCTCTGGAAAACCTTTCCCCAGTGGTTTGGGTCTCCTTGGAAATCTGCCACCGATGTGCCAAAGCTGTCCCCCATTATCCAGCAGGACAGAGGGAGACCACAGGCTGAGAGAAATGGATTTAAAGCAGATTTGCAGTCCCTATCACAAAATCTGGCTGTTCTGCTGCAACAGTAGTTCAACAAGTTGCAGGAACCAGGCTTTAGGAATCAGGCAATAAAGCTGGAGGCTGATCATCCACAGAATCCAGCAGCATTAATGTGCTGATCACATTTGGTGCTGAAGGGCCCAGGTGGGCAGTTATTTAATTTTTGGGAGCTTGGAAATGGACCAGCACATCTCACCGGCATCCCCAGAGCTCACACCCCCAGAGGACAGTAAATCAGGGAACGCTGCACAGGCAGTGCATTGACACTCCTCAGCATAAATATCAATTTTCACACTGTGGTCAGGTTCTGTAAGTGTGGGGAATTGGTGTGGCAACGGGATTTTAACGAGGTCTGGCTGCGATTAATCCCTTTCTAGGCAGTTCCTCTAAAGGCTCCAGTCCTTGCTCAGGAATTACAAGACTAAAGTGAACTGTAAGAGACCACAGTGAACACGCAGATGAAACCATCCAAGGATGGAAAACAAAGGTACTTGCTGGAAATTATTAAAACAGCACAAAAACATGGAACTTACCCAAAATGGAAGGTACCTTGGAACAAGTGAGAAATATCATATTGCAATTAATGCAGTGCAGGATATGAGAGCAGGACGGAGCCTACCTATGAAAGAGCATTCCAGTACTGGAGCAAAACCTGTGGCCAAGCCTGTCAAATGTGCTGGGGGACACCCATCCTGGCCTGGGGCAGATAGGAAGCAACAGCAATCCCGACACGGTGAGATAAAGCAGCACTCTGCAAATAAACTGAGATGGGTCACTCGGGTTCCAGCTCTTCCATCACTCACCCTCCAGCTTTTGCCCCTGCGGCAGAGAAGGTTCCCTGCCCAGAAGGCAGCCTGGCTGTGCCAGAGTGCGCTGGGAAAAGGGAGAGCGGGTTTGCTCTGCAGGGGAAGCAAACGCCTCCCTCCAGCCGATCTCCATCGCTCGTTATCTGCCCGCAGCTGCTCGCAATCTGGCCCCGCAGATAAGGGAGGCAGCGCTCCCCATCCGTCCCGTTCCTGCGGCCGGTGAGGTCTGGCAGCGCCACGTGGCAGGGACAGCGGGGCCGAGGCTGTGGCTGGAAGGTGCAGCTGCCCATGGGGGCGGCAGGCATGGCACAGCAGGGCTCTGCACACGTCTGCTCCGACCACAGCCCTCCTGTGCTTCAGGGGGTGCTGAGGACAGGGGCTGGTGTGGATCCCTTCCAGACCCAGCCCTCCTCTCCATCCTTTTTGCCATCCCCCTTCCCAGCTGTAGTAGGAACTCGGTACCCTTCTTTCTTCCAGCTCTGTCAAGTGCATCCACTGTAAAAGGGCCAAATTCATCCCAGGTGTCCACACAGAGGCTTAACTGGAGGGACACTTGGGATGGATTTAGCCCATTACACAGCGTGTTAATCATATTACTGCAGAAATCTGACGCAGTTCCCAAAGCACAAGCTGATGAATCCTCCTGGAGCCCAACAGGCCTCGTTCCAGCATGCCAGAGGTTCTTTTATTCATTAATCATATTTGCTTAATAACCTTGTATCTCTCCAGCGGAGGGAACTGCCAGGCTCACAGAAGGTAATTGTGGGATGGCTCTTCTGGAGAGATGGAAGTACTGGCATTTTCAGCCGGTGTGTGTGGCACAGCCCTGGAGTAATTTCCCTCCTCGTCCTCAACCACGAGGGCACAGGGAGGAATGCAAAGCCCTGCAGATGCTTCATACCCTTCTGTCAGTGCTTCTCCCTCAGTCTGGCAGCAAAGTTTACGACAGCAAATTTATGATCTTCTGGGTCTGAGCTGCCTCTTGATTGACAAGCCCCCTCCAAGCAGCAGCAGCACGTTTAGTGCAGGTAATTACTGATGATGTCAAGGAAAAAATTGCAGAGAAGATCCTGTTCGCAGCCTGTTAATTGTAACTGTTCCTCTCACTAAAAGTTTTGATAGGTGTAATCCATCAAATATGCTTTATGCAACTTTGCAGTGCTTGACTAAAGGCCGATTTTATTGCTTTAGCAATCAATGGGGGCTGCACTGTTGGAAGCAGAAGATCCCACTGCTGTTTCCCCATCTCCTGTATCAGCACCCGGTGGAAGAGAGGAAGGTGCTGATTCCAGAGCCTGTTTCTCTCTGCTGCTCACTCTCTCCATGAGGTATCTGCTGCCCTCCTCCCAGGAGCATTTTTTAGCTCTTGTAGTCTATTAAGGCCTGAGATTAGTGCTCGTGTTGTTCCAGCATGTGGTCTCGCTTTGTAGCTGAGGTTCAGGAACTGCCCCTTTATTAGGCTTGCTGAGAATCAAGCTTTTTAAATATCCTGTGATTATATCACTGGAAATCTTTAACTGGCACATTTTCCAAAGTCTGTGCTGTGCTGTTTGTATGTGGTTTGTTTATCAATCATCTCAGGGTTCTCCATCCCTCAACACACTTGTTTCAATACAACATTTCCTGGGTGTCAGTCCCAGAGCAAGATAGAGTGACACCCCACTACAATCACCAATCCCCAAGGCATTTTTTTCCCCACTATTGTTCAGGAAAAGGATTCCCAGCTGGCAAATTCTGGGGCTGGAGCATGCAAGGAGTGCTACATTTGATTGCTCATTCCCATTCAGAGTTGTTCACCTCACCGACAGCTCAGTTGCACCCCAGCAGATGATGCACCATCCCTCAAAGGGCCAGGTGCTTGTAGGGGACAGGCTGTGCCCATCTGGCAGCTGCTGCTTCCTCCTCTTCCTCCTCCCATATGTGGAGCAGTTTCACATCAGCAGTCTCATGGATTCTGTTAAACTACAGCCTGGGCCAGGTTTAAATCAAGCCCAGATGATCCCTCTCCTCCTTCCAAGGGGTGGTAAATCCCCTTCAAATCCCACCGACCTCAGAGGTGTTGGGGAAGCCCCTCATCCTGGCAAGGTGCAGCTTTTACCTGGCGCTCCCTGAGCTGCCAGCACTGCCAGCTGCTCGTTAATACCTCCCGTGAAGGACTGCCCTCATTCCCGCTTTCCAGCTGGAAACATGCAGGAGGACAGGCACCCAGGGACAGCCTGTCACCCTGGCAGCACACGTGAGGGTGCTGCTGGGGCAGGGCAAAGCGCTGCTCTGCTCCTCCTCCTTGGCTCATCCCAGCGGAGCAGCACATCCCGCTGCAGCGCGAAGCAGAAGTGACGCTGACGGAGAACGACGGGAATGTCAATGCTCTTCCCATCAACAGCACGGGGAAAGCAGGGAGAGCATATGTGTGTGGAACTGTGTCACTCTTCTTCCTGAAACGCACCACCCCAGTCCCCATGCTGGAAATAGAAAATCAGGGACCTGCTGGCACATATGTATGGTGGGAAAGAACTTGGGAAATTTGATTTAAATGCTTTTAAAAAGTGAAGGGAAAGCCAACACCCTCCCAAGACAAGGAGACTAAAAAGCATTTCAGCTACTGGGAACAGCCACAAATACAGGCTGGTGCTGGCAGAGTCATGATATTGTTTAATAACATTGCTGGAAAGCTGCTTGCATGGTTTAAAAGCAACCTTAATAAGAAGTAACTACAAAAATGTTAGTATTGAAGTTACAGGATTAGGAGAAAGCAGACTAGTCTATGCTGTATGTTAATGGCTGAATCAATGTATTAGAGCAGGAGTCTGCACTTGGTCTCACTGTATAAACCTGCTTGATATTTCAGCAGCAAGATATTTTTGCCTTGGTTCTCACAGAGAAAAATACACTCATTTATTTCTCTGAAATACCATATTATGATGGATGTAACTGCCAGGTTATAGCTAATGGATGTAACATGATGGAAAACATCATTATTTAGGTGTGGGAAATTGTTCTCTAGGAATCTGGTGTCTGTAGCAAACCTGCACTCCTTGAACCTCAATTCCACAATGCATTTCAGATGTGGATTTTAAGTGACTGTTTCTAATTAGTGTATCACAGAGCCCTGTCAAAACACCTTTTGGTGAATGGCAATAACGTGTGCACAGGATTCTAAACCCTGTCTAGAGAGCAGCCGTGGAACTCGATACTCGGCTGAGCAGCCGGAGCACAAACGTGGTGACCACCCCCAGCACTCGTGGGTGCTGCTGCTCCTGTGGCACTCATCCCCCCACGTCCTCTAACAGGGAAGGAGCCTGGGGACACAGCAGCTGGCAGTGCAGATCAGGCTGGTGACATCACATCTGCAAGATGCTTCTTCCCAGAGCCCTGCAGCTCCCCAGGGCCCTGCAGCCCCTGTCTCCCACAGCACAGGTACCCAAGGGCCAGGCTATGGGGGTGAGAATCCTGGCACTGCTAAGAGATGTTCCCAGCTGCACAGGGAATCTGGGAGCTCCCCAGTGGCACATGGCACGGGGGGAAGGCATTTTCTACAATTTCCCACCGGAAAATGAAAAGGAGCGATCAAGGAATGTGAGTGCAAGCATTCCAGCTGCTGCGGTGAAAATTCATCCCTGGTTTGGGATTTCCCCTTGCTGCCTGGGGTGATGGAGTCAGCCTGGTGTAACACCTGAGGAGAGCTCCAGAACCAGCCTGTGCTGAGCTTTCTTTGGCCATTTATTCAGCACTGACTCACTGTAATGTCCCATCACACTGCCCAGCCCAAGGGTCACAGATCACAGATCCACGGGCCCAGCAGCCCCAGCCCAAACACGCTCACTCACAGTTTTGACACCTTTTCCTTGCAGCAGAGGAAACCCCTCTCTGCTCCCCAGCAAGGCACACATACAAACACTTGCAGCTGGCTCCCATCAGCCACACAGAGGCGAATGCTTCAGGTGTTTGATAAATGCTCCTTGCTTCCTATTAATGCTTCTGCTGAGTATCAAAAGAGGCACTAAACCTGCCTCTGCAGCCCTAGCAGGGGCACTCCTGATGGTTTCTGCTCTGCTGGAATAACACGCTTTGCTACTCCTGGAGCTGCACAGGCAACTCCCACTGAATCAGGGCTGCTCAAGGATGGGTTTCTGAGCACTCTTGCGGGTGCCTTAGCCAGTTTGAGAGGTGCCAGCATCCAAAGGCTGGGTGCTTTGGGATGCTGCCAGATCATCCCTGTGCTCAAACAGGAGCGAGACTCCAGCTGCAGTTAATGTGGGCTGAGCCTTTCTGGTCACTCAGGCTTGGCTGGCACCAGAGGGGCCACCAGACCCGGCTCTTAGCAGCTCTGCTAGCATTGAAAAGGCACTGGCAACATTGTCTCTCGTTAGCTTATTGAGAAATTAATGCTAATCACCTTGCACCAAGCCTCCATCTCTGGCAGTTTTGTCACTGTCGCTGTCTTGTGTACAGGCCTCTTCTGCTTCTCCAAATTGCCCCAAAAAGCCTGGTCCACGTGGAGCCTCAATGACCACAGCAAAAAGAATGAAGCAGCAATAATCATTTCTTTGGAATGCCAATCTTAGATCATTTCTAGCACCCACTATATAGTTTTAAGCAGTTGGCAACATCCTGATTGTCAGAGGAAAATCCAACAGCCCAAGGGGGGAGGCTGCTACTGCTCTGTGCCCTCAGCCCATGCACAGTATAGAGCACATATACAGAGATATACTGATGTGCACAGCTGGCCACACACACCACAGACAGCACTCACACTACTGGGGCCAGCAGAGGCCTCATCCTGCTCCCCTTTCTGGCTGGACAGGGTGGAATCCCACTGGTAGCAAGGTGGCCCATGGACCCCTGCACTGCACAAACCTTGCCAGGGAAGCTGTCATGCTGGGAGCCAGCAGAACCACAGACTCACAGAATGGTTTGGACTGCAAGGGACCTTTAAAACCCTCGAGTTCCAGCCCCGTGCCATGGCAGGGACCCCCTCCAGCAGCCCAGCAATGGGGAGGCTCAGTCGGCTCACGAGCCAGCACGCAGCCCCTCCAGCTCTCCTCATTAGAGCTGGTACCTGTTGCAGAGCCAGGCTGGAGGGAATTGCATTAGGCTGTTTATGGATGAGAGCAGAGCTGCAGGGAGGAGGAGGAGGGGGAGGAGGGGGAGGAGGGGGAGAGCTGTGCCGCAGCCACCGCCGCTTGCCGAGCAGGGAGAGCCATGCCAAGGGGCAGCTGGGGAGCCACAGCCACCAACCTGGGCTGCAGCACCCACATGGAGCCAGCCCCTGCCAAGAGCCCTCGTGGAGGGGGTCCCTGCCCCAAAGGGATGGGGACACCCTCTCCAGCAGGCCCAGCACACGGGTCAGGGCATTGTTCTGGCCACGCTTTTCTTCAGCCAGCACACAGGGCTTGCAGCTGCTGGGGGTTTTGTTTGGCTTTTTCTTCTTTCTCTTTCATGGCTGGGAGCTTATTGTGCATTTCCAACAGCAACCGAGTGACCCAGGTGATAATTCAGCTGCCACTCGGCCTGGCACAGGCACAACTTGGACGTGTTTCAGACACCTGGCATCACGCGAGGAGGGAGGGAGACAAAGGGATCGATACCCTCTGCCCCAAAGGCAAACAAATGGCATCGATTAACTCCAGCGGCCACGGAGACTTGCAGGAATCAGCTGGGATTCAGCAGGTCTCACAGAGACAAACTCCTCCACGTGTTTCTCTCTGTAGGGAAGTGGTTTCATCCCCCTGTGCCTCCTCCCCCATCTGCTCCCTCTCTCAGATGTCCCAACCTCTCCAGGAGCACACACAGGGCAAAGAGGCCCCAGAAACCTGCCAGCGCCCCTGGGATCACTCCTCAGAGACAAACGTTAAGTAGAAAATAGGGGGGGTTTTGCTGCAAATAGCAACAATGCAGTTACAGGGTTTGGAGACAGATGTGCAGGGAGAGAAGCAATCCACGCCTGGAGCTGCCAACGCCTCCCTTCAGCTCCAAGGCATCTCTGTGTGGAGCAGCTGATGGCTCTTGGGATACACACACAGCTGCCAGCAGCATGGCTGGGTTCTGCTTCCCTGGAAAGGGTCCTGGTTTGGGGTCCTTACACCACGTTCTCCTCCTGGGGTGCAGCTCAGCCCTCCCCTTGCCCACGGTCCCTCCCAGCATTTCCTGCAATTCATGACTCCAGGCTTGATGGAGGTCAGGAGTTAACACTCTCCTCTAAACGAGTCCCTCTGAACTGGATTCCCCTCTAAATTTTGGAGGGGCTGATGTTCCCCTGGCAGAGCTCAGTGGGACCTCCCAGCCAGACAATGAGCAAAACCCCCCAAATCCTGCCTGTCAGCAGTCACAGCCCCCTGTGAGGGGCTTTGTGGCACAGAACCCCATCCTCACCAGTGCACTGGCAGCCTGCTGCTGCTCTTGGTTTGTCCCAGGGGCTTCCCCCAGGGCTGCTGTGCTCTTGCTGCCTTTTCCTCTCCTCTCCCTTCACCCTTGCACTGCTCTTCTCACTGCCCAGCTTGATACTCAGCCAGCGAGGACATAAGCCACTGATAAAAGGCTTTAATTTATTATTCAGCCATCTCCAGGGTTTCAGTGCCACAATGCATTACCCTACTTCCCATATCCATTATTTATTTCCTGGTTCAACACAGGTAAAGCTAAAGTGAATGTGAAAGATGTTTGAAGCCCATACACAAAAGATTAATCCAGCCCAGCTTCCCCAAGCTGAAATCCCTTCTCTGCTCAAAACTCAGACTAAAGATGAAATCCAGCTCCTGCTGAAGTCAAAGCCAGTTTTTAATAATGGATTTCAAGGGCTCAAAGCCTTCACAGATATCTGAGGGAGCAGTGGTCCTGGATGCAGGCTTTTCCTCCCAGGCAGGTCTGCCCCACCACCCCTGTGGTGCTGCCCTCACCATCTCCCACACAAATGGTTCTGAGCTCACAGCACTGTCAGACCAAAACATCTTGGGATCTTGCTACTTCTTTCTTTTTTTTTTCTTTTTCTTTTCCTTTTTTTTTTTTTTTTTGGCATTGAGAATCCGAAGGGAAGCAAATTCAGGAACCGGAGATGTTCCCGAGCCCTTGGGTCAGAGCCTTTCTGCCATCTGCAAAGGAAGCAATCGAATTTCACCTCGACCCCTGCCAAGCCCAGGCTGGGCTGGGGCCATCCCTGCAGGATGCTGCCCTGCTCCCACCTCCCCAGGCTGGCACTGCTCTGGGCACCGCTGCTGAGCTCCCCTGGACAGCATTTCTTCAGAGAGCAACAGGATTTCTTTGGATAAACTGTGGCTTCAGGAAGGAGGAGGAGGAATTTTATCTTCCACCCCTCAGTCCCAAGAGGAGAGTGAAGAAAGATCAGCTGAGATTATTCAGGCATTTATATTCTGAAGAAAGCCAGCACTCCAAGAAAAAGGAGAAAATCCTTTAAAAGGCAGGGGGAAATCCAAAAAAGGAAATATTCCCTTTTTTTGGTGAACCCTGCTGCAAAGTATTGAGAAAGTCAGAGCAGGCAGGCTCACAACACAGCCTTCAGAAATGCTTCGCCATCCCTAGACCTACACCCTGGGACATGGAAGGGGAGCTCCTCAGCACAGGGTGGCTGGATTCTCCCACCCTCCCTGCCTTCTCCCAGCCCTGCCCACCTGCTGTCCCTGCAGGCCCGTGCAGCTGGGGATCCCCAGGCAATGTCCCTGCCAGGCTGGGCTCCAGGGACCCCTGTTTCCATGTCAACTCATGCCTCACCCTGTCCGTGCCTCCTGCCTCCAGAACTAACTGGCTGTAGAATTCGGACTTCACCTTTTTAGCCCAGGTTTCAGCCGTGCCCAGCGGCAGCAGGGTATGGGAGGTGTCCCACAGCTGCTTGCATGGGGCAGGAGCATCCCAGAACCCTGCAGTTCTTTCCTGCTGTCACCATCTCTGAGCATCCCAGGACCCTGCAGTTCTTTCCTGCTGGCACCAGCTCTGAGCATCCCAGGACCCTGCAGTTCTTTCCTGCTGGCACCATCTCTGAGCATCCCAGGACCCTGCAGTTCTTTCCTGCTGGCACCAGCTCTGACCATCCCAGGACCCTGCAGTTCTTTCCTGCTGGCACCAGCTCTGAGCATCCCAGGACCCTCCAATTCCCTCCTGCTGGCACCATCTCTGAGCATCCCAGGACCCTGCAGTTCTTTCCTGCTGGCACCAGCTCTGAGCATCCCAGCACTCTCCTTTCCCTCCTGCTGGCACCAGCTCTGAGCAGCGATGTCCCTCGGCGGGCAGGGACAGCATCAGGAACCCAAAACCCTGCATTGTTGCCCTCGATGCCCCTGCCCTGCTCAGCCAGGGCTCGCTGGAGAAGCGGGGCAGAGGATGGAGAGCCGGGTCAGGAGAGGATGCTGCCCCTGCCACCCCCTTCACTGCGACACAGCCAGCCCCAGGGGGCTGCAGCCCTCCTCAGATATGCAAGATCTCCCAGGCAGGAGTGTTGATACAATGATTAGCGTGTTTGTTATGTTAAATAGCCCTACTTAAACACGCGGTGCCCTTCAGCCGGGAGCCCGTGTCAATATTGGCTTGGGAGCAGCGGCAGCAGATAAGCAGGAGGTGAGGAGTCCTCTCCCATGTGCCACAAACAATGCCTTCGCCGTGGCTTTCAAACCTTCTTTGATCACTCCCCACAATTGTCTCCTCATCAGGACTGTCTCTCTTTGTAAATAACATCAGCTTTGATGTAATATCGCTACATTTTCTCCTAATAAAACCTCCTCGATTCAGCCCAGCTGAAAGCCCATAAATATCGCTTTTCCCTCCTTAAGAGCACACTTAAGTCCCTCGGAGAGCACGGGAAGGTGCAACCATGCCTGGCATGGAGAGGATTCACCACACGCTGCAATTTGAACGTGCACTTAAGTGATTTACTGAACTGCAGCATTAAATGGGAAGCAGCGATTTCTTCTAACTGCCTATAAATACCATAAGTTCTTGTCATAGCTGGAGCTACTTTTAATGACTGGTGCTTAGCTACATCGAAGTTTTAAACCCCGTGGAAAAAAAAAAAAAATAAGCCTTACTTCAGCACATGGCTAACACAAAAGCAACATTTCTTGTCCATATGGAGAACATATTGGCTGAACTCAGCTCCGAGGCGACCTTTATCTCCACTCGGGAGATGAGACCAATTAAGCCGGAGGTGGCAGTGCTGCCGGTGAGTTATCACTCTCCTTCCTCGGGCAGATAAAGGTCAGCCGTGAGCCGATGGGATGCTCCTCCACCACGCTGCCTCTGCTACCTGTTGCCCTGAGACAGCTGCAGGTGCCCACAGGCTGCTGCTCCCTGCATGGCCCGGGGCTAATTTCCACCTAATTGGGAGATTTTTGAACCCCCCCCAACCTGAGGAGAGGGTCTTCAGATGTATGTGTATACATAAATCTATAAAAATGCATATATACACCCCCTGGCAGTGAGCTCCAGCACCTGAACCAAACCCTCCCTGCAGTGCCAGGGGTTTGTCCCCCCCTCTGCCAGCCCTGTCCCACCGCGGGGCACAGCTGGGGACCGCGGTGGCCTTGGAGCCATCCATCAGCACAGCCGGGTAGCACGGCCGGGGCGCAGGGCAGCCGCCTCCCCCCGGGGATGAATTACAGAGCAATAAACCACGCTCCTCTCAGCGGCAGCGTTTTATGCCTGCCATCAATCAGGAGACACAAACAGCTCTGTTCCCAGCAGGGCTGGCAGAAAGAGAGGCAGAAGGGGGATCCTGGGGATTTACGAGGGATCCTGGTCGGGGTGGGAGTGCTGGGCACCTTTGTACCTGTCTGCCCAAAGCTGTCCCGTCAAAAAATTCAAATCACAAAGTAAAGCCCCAAATCTGTCAGGAGGAGCTGGGGAGGTACAGAAGCTGGGTCCAGGGGAGGCTTTGGCAGAGGTGTTGCAGGTGCAGTTTTGCCATCTGCTCATTAGTTTGATCTCAAATTGATGAAAGAGCATCATGTGAAAAAAAAACCCCAACATTTTGGGATTTGAGGTTTCGGAGGAAGGGAGTTGAATATGTGTGCTTGGGGCTCACAAACCCTTCAGTGGCCATTAGATACCTCAGTGCCTTGTTGAGTATTGCCCTAAACATCTGCTTTCCCATTACTTACAATTAGGAGAAAGAGCAAAATCCAAGCTGGCACATCCAAATGCCTGTATTCTAAGCACAAACACCTGGACAGGGAGAATATCTCCACTTGATACCTGCTCTCTGGCGAATTTGCATTTTCCTATTAGGCTTGTTTCTCCAGTGGAGTGGAGCTGCTTTCTGAAGCATCCCAAGCATCCCAATTCCAGCGCTCTGGGGCAGGCAGCCTCTTGTGCAGACCTTAACCAAAAGGAAAAGGCAATAAAACTACAGAGCCCAGCTCATTCTTCGGGAGGAAAGCTGAGATCCTCGAGCAGCACAGAGTCTGCAAACCTGTTTCACAGGGGTGCCAAGGTTCAAACGAAGCAGCAGAGTCACATCTTAACCACCTCGGGTGGTGCCCTGGTACTCCTGGGGCAGAAGCTGCCCGGCTGTCCCGGGAGAGCAGCAGAGCAGCTCCTCCCTTCCCCTCCTGTGCCCCAGACAGATCCTCCCCTGGCACTGGAGCCCCAGCCTCACACATCTCCAGGGGATCCCAACATGCACCATGTTTCCTGCAGGAGACACTTCAAGGACATGGATAACAAGGGATAAGGACACAACAAAGAGCCATTCAAGTATTTATGAACGGGCTTTTCCCTGGCTCCAGGTAGCTTCCATAAAGCCATCCGTTTTAATGAGTGTTTTGCTGTTACCTAATGTTTCAGGATCTTATATTTTTCCTTGCTCTGCTAGGAAAGTTTTCCTTGCTGTTGTATAGATGTTTTTCCAAGCTAAAAATAGGACTATCTTTTTACCAATCAAGTCTGTCTGGGATTATGTATTCAAAGAGCGTGACATAGAGATGTGGAATAAAGGTTTTATGAATCACAAAATTGAATTCTTTAGGGGCTGGCAGCATTTTTCTGAATAAAACAACAACTTAATGTCCTACGTGTTGTACTTTATGAACTGGGACCTAAACGTATCTTGTACAAAGGAAATTACAGAGGCAATCATGGGAGGTCTTTTATTAGTATTTCTTCTCTCCCTGGCACAGAGGAGAATATGAATTGATTGTCAAAGATTTTTTAAGTGCCTTTGATTGAAGAGATGATCTCTGATAAGCTGCTGGAGGAAAATAGAAGCCAACAGCTGCTCCATTTACCATCACTTAGCCTCCAGCTCTGGCAGTTTGCTAAATAACTCTTTTACATTCACAAACACATCTCTGTGTCACGGCCACGCCACACACACCTCCCTGTCCTGGAAGCGTGGTGGGTGCCAGATATTCCATGGGGCTGCAGGAGAAGTTACACTGTGATGCTGGGAACACACCCAGGTCCTTCCCCACCTCCCCAGCCTGCATGCTGCCTTTTTCCAGCACTGCTCCATCCCTTCTTAAGCTGGGAGAGAGAGAATCATTCCTGTTTTAGAGCCCAGGAGAGACAATAAGCCACTGGTTGTCCGGGGCATTGTGTCTAGCAGATAATTAAAACATCAAGACAGAATCTTTGCTGTTAATGAATTTTGAAGGGGTTGCTGATCCCTGCATAACTCTGCCACGTGTTCCCCCCAGCGTGTTCCCCTCACAGCTTATTACACCAAGCCATTGTCAGAGCCATCTCATAACTCTGCTAGCTGCTTATTGCCATAAATCACCTTTGCCCGTGCCACACAATTTGTTTCTATTTTAACGCCATCACTGCCCATGTACCATGCATGGATCCCAGCCTGCAGGTGCCCAGCAGGAGGGCACTGTCAGCTCCCCTCCCTGCCCAGCCTTTGCCTCCCCAGGCTGCCAAATCAGGACAGATGTGGGCATGAGCTGCCCCAGCCCGTGCCAGGGTGCTGGCAAGGGGCAGCACCAGGCTCTGCTGCTTTTAGGGAGCCACAGCCCCTGCAGGGAGTATCCCCCAGGGAGACCCTTTCCTGCTCCATCTCATTTATAAAATGACTCTAAATGACCTCCAGCTCCTCAAACAGTGCCAAGGGGAGGGTGCACATCTGCCGCACCCACCTCTGCGCATGGAGCAGCCCTGCATGAGCACAGCTGGGGGAAGAAGACTCCTCTCAGGCTGCTGGTGACTCCCCCACCCAGCCCCTGACAAAGAACTGCCCTGGGCACAGGATCACCCTGCAGATGTGGGAGCAGGGCAGCAGCCCCACACTCCCTCCTTGCCTGGCTGCAAAGCCTGACCCAACAGAAAAATTTACATCCCACACCTCTCCTGCAAGAGGTGCCTCGAGGCACCAAAAATCAATCCCTCTGCACAGTTTTATTACTCAGTTCAAAGTGCAGTCAGAAGATGTCCAACATATTTCCTCCTCCTCCCTCTCTCCCTCCCTCTGTATAAAGGAGAGGAGGAAAATTAAGTTGCTGGCTGCTGTTGGCCCCATCCCTGCCCCGGGCACTCCCGAGCTGGCTCAGCAGCACTTCCACACGTGTTGCAGCCTGGTTTCTTGGCAGCCTGCATTTGATGCTATCCTGGAAAAAAGGCTCTGAGAAGCTCACAGGCTCTGCATTTAGCACAAGCAACGCCTTTTCCAAAGGAAACACTTAAAGGGTTACACAAGAATAAAGCTAAAAGGGCTTGTAATTAGTCAGAGCTGGGCAGGGGCTAAATTAGCCAAGCAAAGTCATTACCCGCCTGAGATCCTCACTGCAAGGCAGCAGAGGATGCACACACATCTCTTTGAGATGGTCTGCTAGGAGGCTTTATTCATCTCAGAAACCCCAGAGCCCCAAATGAAGCACAGCTGCAAACCACTGGCCCTGCAGAGCCACCACCTCACCTGCTGCAGCACAGGAGGAGCTGATAGGAGCAGAGAAACCCTGCTCCAAACCACCCTGACCCAGCCTGGCCACGTTCTGCAGAGGGCTTAATGCCCTCTGACGTCCCCCACAGCCAACTGACTGCTCTGGGGCAGATGGGAATAAAGCAGGGGATGCACTTTGGGGTGCAGCAGCCCTGGGGGGCTCTGCCTGCTGCCTCCATCGTGTCCCAGATGCTGCAGCTTCAAGAATGAGTGGAAGAAATGGTGGTGGATTTTGGCCATGCCTCCTGATAGGGCACTTGCCAAGGCAGAACTGACTTTTTCCCTCTGCCACAAGGCTTCTTCTGCTGGAAAACATCCCTTGGATGCTGCCTGGGATTGAGGGATCAGAGCAGGATACACTAAAGGTACCAGTTTGGGCCAGAGCATCGTGATCAGACCATTATGGGAGTGTGGCTTTCAGGGAAACCCCTCCAGCCCAAGGGGAATGGAACTCTGACCCACTGCAGATATTCCTGAGCAGGAGCAGCCAGGGCAGAGCCAGGCAGGGCTCTCCAGAATGGCTGGGGGCAGTGGGGATGGAGGAGCATGGGCAGGACTGTCCCCACAGGTCAGAGTGGCCCCAACCACATTTTCCTAACAGAAGGGGAGAGGAGCTGTGTTTGTGCCATGGGTAGGTGTGAGATTACTGGAGAGATGGAGGGAAACTGAGGCAGCACTCTGCAACACAAACAGCTCCAAGGTGCTGGAGGAGCATTACTCCAGTGCCCTGACCAAGACAGGCAACTCTCCTGGTGGATGAACCTGCCTGCTGCTGGCCAGCCCTGCAGCTCAGGGAGGCACTGTGCCAGGGCCAGGGCTGCCAACACTGTCACACAGTGGCTGTGGGACAGCCCCAGCTGTGCCAGCCAGCACCCAGACACTGGGGGTCCAATCTCCTCCTGGGCTCTCTGAAGCACAGATGCAAATCTGTTAGAATTTGATTTCAGGATGCAGCTCCACCATAACTGATACCTTATATGTGGAATCAAACCACAAACCAGCCCTCCTGCTCCCTCCACACTGGGAGTGCTGCTGGCCAGGCAGGATCCTGAGCTCTGTAGTTATAGCAACAGGCACCGTCCTGATGGCAGCACTTACACAATCCCAGCTGCTCCTCAGAGAGTGCAACTCACTGAACAAACCTCAGAGCAGCAACAGCCACCAGAACCCCAGGGACAAGGGCTTGGGCATCCCTGCACAAACTTCAGAGCAGCAACAACCACCAGAACCCCAGGGACAAGGGCTTGGGCATCCCTGCACAAACCTCAGAGCAGCAACAGCCACCAAAACCCCAGGGACAAGGGCTTGGGCATCCCTGCACAAACCTCAGAGCAGCAACAGCCACCAGAACCCCAGGGACAAGGGCTTGGGCATCCCTGCACAAACCTCAGAGCAGCAACAGCCACCAAAACCCCAGGGACAAGGGCTTGGGCATCCCTGGGAGTGGCTGAGGCCAGGCTGGACAGGGCTGGGAGCAGCCTGGTCCAGTGAAAGGTGTCTCTGCTTGTGGCAGGGGGTTGGAATGAGGTGTTCCCTCCCAACCCAAACCATTCTGTGATTCTGTGGCATCCTTCCTGCCTCAGGAGCCTTTGGAGTTCCCCAGCCACTTCCACACTGTCACCTGTGGGCACAACCCCCCAAAAAAGCAAACACCATGTGCCTCCTTGGCCTGCACAGCCTCAGAGTGTTCAATCCACATGATACAGAACATCTCCAAAGCCTGCTGCTGCCCTGGGAGTAACACTCTCTTTGGCACCCAGGGTTTGTGGGGTCAGCAAGGCACACTGGATCTGTGAGTGACACTTTGCTGATTTTCTCTTCTTCACCACACGCAGCCAGGCTAAAGAGCAGTTCTCTTGCTTACAGCTCAGACACCCTGCTAGAAAATCAATAGTCATTTGGTGATGCTCTGGCACTTGGCTGGCTGCATTGCAATGCCTTGGGAGGAGCAGCTCCCATTGCCAGCCTCCTGAGCAGGCAGAAACCAGCAAGAGTCAGACTGGCCTTGGGCAGATACTCTGGGGCCACTGAGCAGCACAGCCTGATAAATCCATCCCAACCTGCAGGAGTCTCATTTTGTGCCTGTCCAAGGGGCTGCCCCAGCCCATCAGATGGCAGAGAGCAGCCTGGAAACATCCCCTGGGCTCTCTGCATCCTCCCCATCCCAGCAGAGCACATCCCATCCTGAAAGTCCTGGAAAACAGGGAGCACACCTTGCATCAGCCTCTCTAGAGCCCTGAGAGGTTTAAATGTCAGATTTATATGGAATACATCCCAGCCTAGAACAGCAACAGGTGGCCCCAGTGTGGAGTTTGGGCTGGAGCCTCTGTGGCACAGGGAGCATCCCAGGACCAGCTCATGGATCAGCCACGAGCTGAGCCAGAAAGATTACAGGGCACAAAGCACAGGTGCCAGCTTCTTTACCTCACCTTGGCTTGTTTACCTCCAGAAACAGAACAGGAATTACAGAATTCAGTGCTAGAAGCAGGATCAGTGCTTCAGGGCTGGGAAGTGCCCCTGGATTCCTGAGCCAGCATGGGACCAGGCTAAAGCAATGTGATTCTGCTTGCTGGCTTGGCCAGGGAGCCCGGAGCAAAGGAAAGTGGGCATCAGCCACGGTTTAAAAAAATCAGGAAGCATAAAATAGCTTTGAGCTGCTTGGAACCAAACCCAAAAGCTGATGGAGTGGATGGCATCTTTGTTTAATGGGGAACAGAAATTTCTCTTTTCTGCAAATCCGGGACAGCACCAGCAGGGCTGGATTTCAGCAGGTTCCAAAGGGCAGCAGACACGGTGCTTTTAAATGATAAATAAAACGTAATAGCCCGACCTCAGGAATGCAATTGCCTGTTTTCAATGCTCCCCTGCTCCTTTAATTCTTCTCCATCAGTGCAGATAGATGGAGTGCCACAATTCCCTGCCGCCTCCCCATCTGTGTGGCACAGCCCCAGCGCAGGACCTGCTCGGGGCTGCAGCTGCATCGGGAGGCAAATCTCTCCCGGAGAGCAGCAGGGGAAGGACATGACTCTTTCCCCTGGGCGCTGTCGGTGATAAGAGGAGAATTAAGACCGCCAGTCTATTTCTAATGGAGAGGTTACGACAGGGCATTTTGGAAGCAATTGAAAGGTTGGTAAAGGGGCTCAGCCAGGAAATGTATGGAGTCTCATTACCTTTTATCTTCCGAGCACATAAAGTTTGCAGAATCTCTGTTTAGGTTAGCAGGAAAGCTCTGCAAGAATTATATATGCTGCCCACATGCTTATCAAGGAGAGCGAGCTGTGCTCTATCAGCCAGCTGTGGGGCTCGGCAGAGATAAAGACATCCCCCTGGCCAGCAGGGACCGGGATAAATCATCCTGTCCTCGCCCTGCATTAGGCCTAACCCCTGCCTGGCCCTTCCAGCCCTCACACCACAGAGCTGCCACAGCCAGGGCCACGGAGCAGCGTGACCGGGGCTGCTTCCATCACCCAGGGGCTCTCCCTGCAGCCAGGGAAAGCAGGGAATGCTCAATTCACAGGGCAGCTGTGAATGCCCTGTCCAGCTTAAATATGTGCCCCAGGAAAACCAGTGTTTGGATCAGCTGGTTTTCAGGCTGGATCCCCAGGCTGGAGTCTGAGAGGCAGCTGGTGACCTGCTGACTGGGCAGTACCCATTTTTCTGCAGACCACCATCATCACCTCCGTGGGTGCCACTGTCCCTTTTTGCCTTCAACCTGGCTGCCCATCAGGTCCCATGGATCCCATGTCCACCAGCCCCCCAGCACCTGCTGTACCACTGGACACCATGGAAACATCTGGCTCCACCACACACATTTCCCCTCGAGACCTCTGGCAGCCCCAGACCCTCCATGAGATGTAGAAAACTACATGGGCCAAATGATTGTATGGAGAGGTTGAGGTTGGGTGTTAGGGAAAATTTCTTCAGCATGGCCAGGCACTAGAACAGGCTGCCCAGGGAAGAAGGGTGGATTTACCACCTCTGGAAGTGTTCAAAAGATTGATGTGTGCACATGGCATTTGAGGACATTGGTGAGCATGGTGGTGCTGAGGTGACAGCTGGACTTGGTAATCTCAGAGGGCTTCTCCAACCTAAACAATTCTGTGATTCCATGATCCTCCCCTGCTGCTGTGGAAAAGAGGGTTTGCTCCAGCCCTGAGAACTGCTGGCAGGGCTGGCACTGTGGGTGGTGTGGAGGGGGGACAGCAGAGACCATCTGGGCTGGGGGACAGTGGTGACCATCTGGGGGACAGTGGTGACCATCTGGGGGACAGTGCTGACCATCCAGGCTGTCAGAGCAGCCCAGGCCCCACGTGGGCGATGTCACCACCAGCACTTGGGGACTGTCAGAGCCATGAAGGCAGCACAGAGATGTCCCCAGGTGCCAGAACCTGCTGCAAATCCCAGGATGTGCATACAGGGACAGACAGCCACTGCCTGCAGCGTGTGTAACTCTGGGCACAGACAGTGCTGAGGCCACTCAGGGCTGCCACAGCCACACAGGGAAATCTGTCCCTTCCACTGTGTCCAGCAGTGGTCACCACGAGGACTGTGCAGCTCAGGAGGCTCACACAGAGCTGGTTTGCCATCAGCCAGTGCCACCAGGGCAGGAGGAGCAGCGATGCACATGAGCCATGTCCCAGAAGACTCATTGGTTTGTTTAAGCACCGTATTTACACCCAGGGAAGAAAACTGCCCGCGTGAAGGAGAACAAATTAAAATTCAATTTCATCTATACCAAATAAACGCTCTCATCAGTGGGAGGATGGTAGAGATATATTGGTACTCACATAATTCCTTGGTGGATTTTATGGGCCAATTGATAAAAAATATTCTCATGAGAGCAATGCACATTATTTCTAGAGCTGCAGTATTTTACCAGAGAGGCAGCGTAGAGATGTGTGATTTACACACTGTGTGCAGAGGGCTACCCCAGCATGGGCAACACAAGCACAAGGGCTCCATGGGGAATTCTCCCCTGGAATCAAGGCACAATGCCTATTTGGGTGTGGAGAGATGACAACCTAAGCCAGGATTTTTGTGGGTGTCTGTTGTGGGCCAAGGTGGCACATGGAGCACACAAGCAACGCAGTCCCACCTCCAGTGCACTTTCTGTGTGCACAATGCCTTTCCTTACCCATGGTCTCAAGGGCAGGAACAGTTAAATAAAAGCAAGCAAACTTGATTTTTCTGAGCTCTGAGTTTCTGGTTTATTTTAATCCACAAGTCCTGTCTGTGAGGAACAGAGCTCATTTAGTTAATTAGTGTCATCTACATGGAAAAGAGCACTCTGAAGCCCAGACTCTGGAGCACAAACTTGAAACTCACCGGAAAACTACCCCAAAACCTGGAGATCAGGTGCTTGACTGATAACTGCATTTTTGTATTTTACTACACCCCTGCTGTCTGTCCCTGCTCTGCTGCCCGTGGCAGCTCAGCAAAGGCCAGGACTCCAAGGAAGTTTTCCTGTGGGATTCTCCTCACCCAGCTCAAACTCTTCACCCCAGGCACAATCTCTCACCTCTGGGACTGGGAAGGAGACATGGCTGAGACAGAGGGCTGTGCCAGGAAATATTTACTGGGGCTCAACATCCACCTCTTGGGGTTTTATTTATTTATTTATTTATGCACCCCTGCATTAATATATATCATAGCTCAGCCAATGCTTCTTGGAATAAATTTTAATAAAATAATCCAAGATGGTTAAAACCAAAACTGACTTCATTACTTCTGACTGTACCAGTCACTGTAATCAATTTTGCCACGTTTTAGGCCACTCAGCAGTTTTGTCTCTGCTCATCTGTACTGACACACATAGTTATTTTATTAAAATCTAATCCAACCTCAGAATAAATAAAAAATCCAATAGTAATACTGAGGTCTAATTAAAGACAAAAATCTGTTGCCATCTTCCTAGATTGAACTGTCTTCATTTTACTTCACAAATTTGTACTCCTGTCAATCAGTCATCAGATTTTCTAGCCATGTAGATAATTCCAGGGCAGGGATGGGGGCCCTGGAAAGACACCCTGGTGATGGTGACATGACCTGAGCACTGCCTGGGCAGGTTCAGGTAAAAATGCAGCATTTGATTTTGCTGATTACATCTTGGGTTGCTTGAATCGAATCTTACTTTCCAAAAGACATTTTTGTGACTTCAAGGTGTTCACCATGAAACAGTGACTTTTGGTATTTATTGGGTATTTTCAAAGGCAGGAATGGCTGCTGCATCCCTCAGCCAGAGGTACCAAATTTAGCATCCTGTGGGAGGCAGCTGGCCACAGTTTGCAGGGCTGCCTTGGGGGCTGCAGCCTCTGTGTCTGTCACGAGAGAGCTGAGTGTTTGCAAGCTGGCAACATTTGGGGCTGTCAGACCTCCACAAATTGTGCAGGTCCATGTGCAAAGCAGACCCAGCAGATCAGACACTGAGGATTTCCAGGCAGACCCCTGGGTTTGAGATCAGATGTTGCTGCTGTGTCAGCGTGGGTCCACACCTTGTGTTCTCCCTCTGGCCTTCCTTTCTTTAAACTGCAGGAATAGCTTCCCAGAGCCCCCAGACTGACCCAAACTGTGAGAATACTCAAGGATGTGATCAGACACCTGCAAATTGCTGCAGTGAGCAGCAGTCAGAGCCTCCAGTACCAGCACCACACGGATTTGCACCATTCCCTCCAACACGATGTGCCCGTGCTGACCTGTGGGACTGAGGCACTTCTCTGGCTCCCCAAACTACAACAAACACACATAAAAACACATCCTAATCAATAATTTATTACACTGGGATGGCAGCATAATTAAGTAACCAGAGGGCTTTGGGCAAATATCTGGTAGCATAAGGTGCAACGGGCTTTTGGCACAAGTTTTATTTAAACACGTTGGATCAATTTGAATCAATCTGACATGTACACACTTCAGGGCATGGCTAGTTTCAAATCAATTAAACTCCTTATGACTTTATGATTAGAAACCTGAGGTTAAAAACATTAATATAAAATTGCAGTTTATAAAGAGAAAAGTAAAATCCCAGCGTAACGTTTCATGAAGATCACAGGAATCATTATATAAGCTTCATTAAACAAACAAGGTAAGAGTAATTAGGCTGTAAATTGAGCACAGTAGTTAAAAAAAGAGGAAACTATAATTAGGAGGTGATGGCCACTTAGCTAAAGATAAGGAAATATGGAGAAGTGTGCAATTTCAAACAAAAACACAATTGATTTCCTCGTGGGATGGTGCTTCCAAACAAAACCTTCCATGGCAGAAGCTGGCTGGAGGAAATAGATGCAGGACAAGCAAACAAAGCAACTGGTCTGAAACTGGCCTGGAAAGAGAGAAAAACCCCACATTAGGCAGCAAGGTACAGATAGTGCTGGTATAAAATAGTGAATAAAATCCTGATTTGTATCATGGCTGTAAGCTGTGCTCTGAAGATGTGGCTCTGCAGAGTACTGAGAAGGTGCTCAGGTCTTCCTGTGAGGAAACTGTAATGTAAGTCCCACTAACTTACACATACAGGACTAAATGTGACCATGAACACCTGGACTGATGAGGAATAGGTCAAGGTGGGTGTTTGGGAGCATTTCTAGGGGAAAACCTGCCAGTAAATTTTGCCCTCTTGTGCATTTAGTGTAGGAATTGCCAAATTCAAACATGCCACCCCTTACAAAGACAATTAACAGAAATCTCATGAGAACAAAATCCTTCCAATGAGCATTTAGAGCATGATGATTTTGCTTGGCACAAATGACCCAAACAGATCCAAACCATCCCCAGCACAACTGCATCCTCAAGCAGATTCAGGCCAGCACATCCCTCCAAATGCTGTGAGAGAGAGTCTGTAAGTGATTCTCCTTCAGAAATACGGATGATGATGTTGCATGAGTTTTATCTGCCCTACCCAAAACGTATCTGTTAATACAAAAAAACCTCTGTGGATGAAAAATGGAAGGGGCTTCCCAGGAGCTGCCTCTCTTACTAATAGGGCATCAATCCCTTCTGAGGGCACTCAGCCACAAGTGCCAAAGGGCAGAGTCCAAAGTCCTCAAAGGTATCAGGAAAAGTCATCAGCCTCAGTGAGCTTTGCACAGGGCTGGGTGCCAGCAGATCTCCTTCGCTCTTTGTTTCCATGGGGTTGAACATGGGAGGCCCACGCACGGCTGTGGGAACTCAACCTTTGCTCACACCCAAAGGGATGGTTCTGTAGAGATGTGCAGGATCTGAAGGATAAAAGAAGGATCTTATTTTTTGCATAAAAAAATGCAAAATGTAAAATCAAAGAATCATTAGAAGGGTTAGAAGGGACCCTAGAGATCATTTGGGACAATCCTAACTGATTCCAGGCAGATTTCAGCAAACCCTGCCATGCAGGAAGCCCAGGTCAGGTATTGTCCTCTGTGCTGTCACAGGAAACCCAGTGTGCCCAGTGTGCCCAGTGTGCCCAGTCTCACAGCCAGGTGAATCATTATCTTCTCTCATTACAGCCCAGGTGTTTCCAGGCAGCCCAGCTCCATGTCCCCCTCTCCTCATCCTTCTCCTTGGAGAGCCCCTGCCACCCACCCAGGCCCACACAGCCCAGTGTGGAACATCTGTCTGTCTGTCTGCTTTCTGTCTGTCTGTGGCCAGATGGATTCAGTACACACATAAAGGCATCTGGTCTCTCCTCCTCTCTCTTCCAGGCTTGCTGGGGGCTGCAGCACCAGGTCAGGCATCATCCCCTGCCCAGAGGGGTCTGAGCACACACAGGACCTGTTTCCCAGCCACACACCCAGCCAGGCCACCAGAGCCTCCCAAACCCCAGCACAGCATCCCAGCAGCTCAGAAAATAAGGTATCAGGACTTGAAACAAACCCCAAATCTGCCACTTTGAACTTCTTGGCAACCAGTTCAGAGCCTTTGAAGCTGCATCCCGGTCCCACCTCCCTCCTGGTTCAAACGCAGCCTGCACGCCTCCCTCAGCTGGCCAGCACATCAGGACAGCACATGCATGGGCAGCTGCAGCACCCTGGCAGACCACCAGCACCACAGCAGACCCTCCAGCACCCCAAAAAAACCCCCAGCACTTTGGCAGAGCCACCAACACCCCAGGAGATGCACCAGCACCCCAACAGAGCGGCAGGCGCTCGGCAGCACGAGCCAGGAGCTGTGCCTGGAGGGAGAAGGTTGTGGGGAAGGCAGAGCTGGGGGTTATTGCAGGGAATTAATAAACAGAAAGAAGGGATGGGCCACTGTGGTGAGGCACAAGGCCCCTGGGATCAGACCCTGAAGGGTGAGGAATGTGAGTCAAGCCCCACAGCCGCGACCTTGGGTCAGAGCACGGGGAGGTTTGACTGGCTGCCCGAGGCTTGGCTGCCTCCCTGGTGGGTTTTGGCTTGGCTTTCAGGGGTGGGATGAATCACTTCTCCACGCTTTTCCTCCTGCCTGGAAAGGTGAGAAACTGCTAAAACCCAGAGAAACCCCTGAAGTCGGTGATATTTCCTGTGGCTTTGCTGCAGGCGCCAGAAACCATCTGACCCCTGGGGAAAGTGTGCAAACGGGAGGAGAAAAACTGGTTCTGTCACACAGGTGCTGGGGCTGTGGTGGCTGGGTGGCACTGTCCAGCCTCCTCCCTGCAGAGAGCAGGGCAATGAGCCTTAAGTACAACTTGGGGGGCTCACAGAAACCCCCCTAGCTGGCAGTGCCACCACAGGGACCTGGTGTGGGGAGTGGGACAAGAACGGGAGCCAGCATGGGAGGATTTTATGAGCTGGCACAGGGCAGGTGGCCAGGGATGCCTGAGCCTGGCCAGGAGCCAGCACGACGCTCCTGCATTTATGAGGGGACCCGCTGGCTTGCCAGGAAATTACACAACAGTTAAATACTTTATACCCTGAACTAGTTTATTAAGGAACTGCTTGGGATTTTTTTACAGAGGCACCGTTCTGGAAATGATGATGCTGCGAGCAGGAGCTGGCCCCACGATGTGGCACAGGCTGTGACACTGTGTGAGGCTCAGTGACACAGTGCTGCTGGGCTGCTGCTCCCAGGGAACAGGAGCACAGTGTGCACAAAAAGATTCATCAAACGGGAGATCTCTCCCAGGAGCCTGCAAACAAATCCAGAGGAGCAAATCCCAACAGGCAGCTACAGTTACACATCAGCAAAGTCGTGGCTGCAGCACAGGCTGGCAAACCCACATGGGTTTTAATCTGTGAGTGTGGGCAAAACCCACAGTAGGATAAATCCCACAGGAAATAAATGCTTGTTCCAGGCCTGGAATGGACAGGTTCCCACCAGGGCTCCCTGTGCCACTACCCCTGCCCTGCTGTGCTCTCTGCAGATGGGATCAGACCCCGCTGTGCCTTCTCAGGTCTCCACTAATTTTCCATGGATGCAAACCCAGCTGTGACTCAGCCTGGGCTCACACACCAGGCAGGCTCTAGAGGCTGCCAGGATGGTAAATGCCAGCAGAGAAACTAATGAGGAATCATCCCTGCAGGTGAGGAGTGACTCAGGGGCAGACCCCGGGCTCGCAGGTGCCAAAGCCAACACAGATAAATGACAAACACTAAACCTTGATACTAGAAATGAAACAATGCACTGTGTGACAAGGTCACAGTATGGACTGACCAGAAAAGTCATCAAGGATATTGTAGATAAACAAAGAAAGGAGAAAAAAAAAACCCCACATTTTCTTACAGCAGTGAAGGAGCGCTGGGCTCCTGACACCTCGTGCTGGTGGCAGAGGGACTTTGCAAAGGGACATGACCACAGCCAGGGGCTTGCACACCCATCCCTACCACCCAGCCAGCCCCAGGGAGCACCCAGGTTTTGGTCAGTGGCCTCAAGCACAGCAGCAATTGTCTGCAGGGCCAGGGAGGGGAGGGCAACCTTTTCTGATCAGGCAGGATAATCAGGGAGCCTGTAACTGCCAGGGTGGCTCCAACAGGGAGCTCCTCAAAGGGGGGTGTGAAAATCAATCTTAGATTGGATATTATACAGGAAATTATCTGAGATTGGCTATTTGGAAAATGTTCTTCACTTGAAGGGTTGTCAAGCCCTGCAACAGGCTGCTCAGGGCAGTGCTGGAGTCATCATCCCTGGAGGGATTTAAAAGACATGGATGTGGCACTTGGAGACTGGCACTGGCAGTGCTGGGTTAACAGTTGGACTTGATGGTCTTGGAGGTCTTTTCCAACCTAAATGATTCTGTGATTCCATGAAGATTGTCTCTGCCAACACAAACCAGAAAGGTGGCGCATGGCAGGAGGGGCACGGCCATTATCGAGGGACCCACGGCCATCCTGCACCTCCCAGTGAGGAGCAGCAGAGAATGAGCTTTCCATGGCCACAAAAACTGTCAGCACAGTGTTTGCAGCTCATCCATCACCTCTGCAGGAAACAGGGACGGTGAGCGTGCTGACCTTTCCAGGGAAGCTCCGCGCATCCGCGGGCCAGCCCTGCCGAGCGGGAGCGCACGGCTTGGCTGCTGCCCTGCCAAAAGGATTTGTCTCACTCCCCCCGGCCTCAAGGGCACAGGAATCGTGTCCCCCAGGACTGGAAGAATGGATTTCCCCTTGGCTTTGCCCAGAATTCAATGCCTTGCTGCACAAGCCTTCTCCCAGCACCTGCTGCCCTGAGCTCCCGCTCTCTCCCTCCTGGCTTTGGAGACAAGGTTGAGGAGGTGCTCTGGAGCTCCAGAGTGCTCTGCCCTCAGCCCCTCTGCTCCTGGACAACCCAGGCACACTCAGCCAGTGGGCACTAGATCATCTACAACTGCTGCATGTCACCAGCAAGGATGTGGCAAGCAGCAGCTATGGCCACTCACCCATGAAATGTAAATTCAATGTAAGTATTTGCAATGTAAAATGCTTTGCACTTTGAAAAATACGCTATTATTTGTGCCTTTTATTGGAGAGAGGGGGAAAAATATATTCAGAAACAGTCTCTTGTGCGTGTTCAGTTCTTTCTGCCTCCAGAGTTAGGGAGTTTATATTGAAATTTAGCAGCTGTGGGATCTGTGGACCAGCAGTGCCATCACCACTAAATCATCTCTTATTTAGCTAATGCCCTTCATCGCTCGCACTCGCCTGCAAAAGCTGCACCCAGAATAGAAAATCACCTGCCAGGCTCCCAGCACACTGGTCAGGAAAATTCCTCCTTCCTTCAGTTCCTCCAAAATGGATCATCCCAATAATACTAACAATGTATTTATAAATATTTCAGGACTAGTGGGTTTGGTTTTAGGCAGTTATAATATTTTCCTAAAAGTCCTTTTTTTTTTTCTGGTTCTCATTCTCCTTACCAAAAGTGTCCACCTCCAAACAGTGAAATCCATTGTGAAGGAATAAATGCATTAAACACTGTTTAATCCAGTCACAAAATTTTATTCTATAAATTATTATGATAAAGGCTTAACTTCCTAGTTAATATCATTAAGGAGCTATTTTTTTAACTGTATCTCTGCAGTTATTAACAAAACAAGAAAAACGTGTTCACAAACAGAAATATTTCAATTAATTCAAAATATCGTGGGTCGGTTTTGTCATTTCCTGACTTTCAAATGCACAGAATCATAGAATTAGAGAATAGTTTGGGTTGGTGAGTGCCTTAAAGGCCATCTAGATCCAGCTCTTGTGGCAGGTGGCTGCAAGGGACATTATCAGAGCAGAGCTACCCCCAGACCAGGTGAGCTGCAGGAGTTCCCTGCATCAGCCTGGTGGCACAGAAAATTGAAGACTGATGATGGTGAAGGAGATTTTCATCATTTGGTGAGGTAAGAGGCAGAGATAAACACTCCTGGGGGCTGCAAGGCTGGGGGGAGTGCCCTTCCACCTGGTTAAGTTCCAGCCAGCTCCATCTGCTGTCACTGAGGGCTGCACAAGGGGACGTGGTGGCTTTCCAGGGGCTGGCTCCAGGAGACAGCAAAACTTCATCTGAGCACTCTCTAAGCCACAGCCTTGTGATGATAATAGAAAAAAAAAATGAAAGGGAGAAGAGCAAAATGTGGGTCAGTAAAAGCTGTACAGGTGGTTCCCCTCAATTTGCTGCACCACAAAGGACAGTGGGAAGGAAGGAAGGAAACCCAGAGCAGCAGAGAAATCCCAAAACCTTACTGCCAGATCTGCAATGCTGCTGGCATAGGGAGCCAAGGAACAGAGAGCTGCAGGGCAGCAGAGAGTTATTATGAAAAAACATCATTTTCTGGCTTAGATCAGTGAAAATTGGGAGTTACCCAGGTAAAGGCTAAAGCAACAACAAAGCAACAGAAATACCAATCCCAGAGAACCAGACTGTGCTGAACTGACCCCAACCATGAGGGTGGTGGCCCAGGTTCCTCCCTGGGTGCAGAGGTGACACCTGAACATGTGCAGGGGTTTTGGGCAGGGCAGGCTGCACTTGGGGAGACCTTGCCCATGTACCCACAGCTTCATCCCCAGCCACGGTCCCAGTGCCCCCCAGCAGGCATCCAGTGCTCCTGTAGGACCCTGCAAGTGTCCAAGCTGTCCCCAAGGATGACCATGGGCAGTGAATTGGGTCAGGCTTGGACTCAGCTCACCCCACAGACCCCACAGAGCTGGGGCCATGGGGTCCCTGCACATCCATCATCTCCTTCCCAAGCTTCTGCCACTTTTCTGCCCAGTTTTCCTTCTCATTCAGCACACACAGGGATGGGTTAAAACCTAAAGCCATTTATAGTAATTATGTTGAAGGTTGTCTACAGATAATGCAGCAAATAACACTGGATTTGGAAAAAAAATCTCCACTCTCAGCTTTAATAAAAGCATTTCAAAGCCCTGGAAGGTTATTTATAGGGTGTGTAAATGTAACTGGAGGGGAGGCAGAGTAAAGGGAGTTCAAAGGGTGTCTGTGAAAAGAAAAAAAACCCACTGTGTTATTGACACTGCTTCCTGCTTTCTCACACTCAACAACCTTCTTAAAACAAACTAGAGGAAACAACAACAAAAAAAAGCTACTGAGAGCTATTTGAGATTAAATAATACTTTTTGACAGCTGGTAGGAAAGGGACTGATTCTGCATTCATGCTTACAATAGCATGCTGCTCCCAACCATGGCTGGCATTGTGGAAGCATCTGAAAGCCCAGAGGGAGCTGAGGGTCGGGGCTGGCAGGGACACAGGGATGGCAGGGACATGGGGACAGGGATGGCAGGGACACAGGGATGGCAGGGACATGGGGACAGGGATGGCAGGGTCATGGGGATGGCAGGGACAGAGGGATGGCAGGGACATGGGGACAGGGATGGCAGGGACACAGGGATGGCAGGGACATGGGGACAGGGATGGCAGGGTCATGGGGATGGCAGGGACACAGGGATGGCAGGAACACAGGGATGACATGGGGACAGGGATGGCAGGGACATGGGGACAGGGATGGCAGGGTCATGGGGATGGCAGGGACAGAGGGATGGCAGGGACATGGGGACAGGGATGGCAAGGACACAGGAACAGGGATGGCAGGGACACAGGGATGACATGGGGACAGGGATGGCAAGGACACAGGGATGGCAAGGACACAGGGATGGCAGGGACACAGGGATGACATGGGGACAGGGATGGCAAGGACACAGGGATGGCAAGGACACAGGGATGGCAGGGACCCAGGGATGACATGGGGACAGGGATGGCAAGGACACAGGGATGGCAGGGACACAGGGATGGCAGGGACACAGGGATGACATGGGGACAGGGATGGCAGGAGGACGGTGGCTGTGGGAAGAGCTGAGCTCTCTCCTGCAGCATCAGTGGGCTGAGTTGCTGCCACGAGGTTCTCCCTTGGGCCATCATCCCCCAGCATCACCCACAGCTCCAGGGGTACCTTTTGGGATCAGTGGTTTTCATTCCTCCAGGCTGAGCTCGCTGCTCTCCATCTCGAGAGGACCCCAATTATTTTGGGATGCAGCTCTGGCACTCGCTGCCACTGGGCTTTGGTGGGAGACAGCAGCAGCTGCTGGGGGCTGCCCACACAGGCTCAGTTCAGGATCCGTGGGAGAAGTTTTCCTGGCAGGAACTTGGCTTTAGGCAGAAATAAAATGTAGTGCCATCATTTCCTCAGGGCTTTGGAGCATCTGTAATCTGAACAGGGTTAAGAGCAAGGCTGAGGTCTGCCCTGCAGCTCCCACCTTCTCCAAGGAGCACTTCCCACTCCTGATCCCTGGTCATGCCTGGCCCTCTGGAAAACCACCCCATGCACCTACAGAAAGCCCTTGGATTTCTCCTCCAGCAGGCTCAGCAGCAAATCCATCCACAGCATTTTCTCTGCAGGATGTTTCCAAACCCAGTGGCTCACCCCTTTTCTTCTGCTCTGGCTGGGGGGTACCCTGAAGATCTTTGGCTGACAAGAAGCCTTGATGGGGATGTAACTGCAAATGTTCTCCATTGCAGCAGAAAGGAAAAGGAAAAAAACAAGTGATGGAGCAGGAAGAGAGTTAAATTCATTGCAAGAACCAGGGTGGGGAGGGAGGCACACCTGGATAACAAGAAGGATTTTATCCCTTTGGTTCATCCAGCCCTAAGGGGGAAACTGAGGCAGGTGCCCTGCTGTGTCCTGAAGTCCCACCAGGAAACCTGCCCCATTCTCCAGAGCTGACCTTGCTGCTTCCAGAAGGTTTCACACTGAGTGCAAATGAAGCCAGGAGCACTGGAATCACGGGACATGAAAGCTGCACAAACACAGATCCTGTGAAGTGTCTTCATCTTCTGCTGTTCCCTTAAAATACAAACCAATCAAACCACAGGCTCGTATTCCAAGGAGGAAATCACTGAGGCTGGCCAGGAGCAGCCTGTCAGCCCTGGGCTCTGCTGATGAGCTCTTCCCACACAGCTGGGGTACAGCAGCAGCTCAGTTTGGGGGTTCATCCAGCCCTCCTCCTGCCTGCTTTGGGGCAGAGGCATCTTTGAGCAGAGGGAGGAGGGTCTGGATGTGCTTGGCTGAGCAGAGCAGCTCAGGGAGGAGAGATGCTGGGTGAAAACATCAGCATCTGAGGCACTTTGCTCTTTGCAAAAGCCAGCATGGTGCAGGAGAGCCGGGTTGGCTGCTCCCCTCCTGCTCCAGAGAGCAGCCAGCCTGTGGGATATTCATTCATTTTGGGTTAACTATCTCCTCCATTTCTGAACAGCTTCCATTTTCCTGATGTCTCGGGGAATGGTTTATGAGGAAATTGAGCCTTGAGGGTGGACAGATGGAGAAAAATCTCCCTTCTCACCAAATTGATCACTATAATCTTTCATCTGCTCAGCGCAGGTCTGGGCTGCTGGCATGTGGAGGTGCCACAGCTTTACCTGTGGATCAGCCTGTCCAGAGGAGAGGAACCCTGGAGCAAGACTGGGAGGAGGATGCACAGCACAGACCCAGACCACTTCACCTGCCAGGAGGAAGAGGAAAGGAGATGGGGGGCGATTCAGATCCAGAGTCCTGAGCAGCCTCAGGGTTGCCCACAGGGAGCACTGACACAGATTTAATTGCTGCCATTGCCCCCTCCCTCTGCTGCTGCTGTTCTGGGGTATGAAGGAGCTTCACATCACTGCTGCTAATAAGGAGAGAAGAGAAACCTGCTGTCCTTGTTATGAAGCACTTGTGTAAGAACACATCCACGCCACAGGCTGTAACCAAAACTCTGACAGGGCTGGCAGGGACACACTGTGGGACCTCCAGTACTGGCAAAGTTCAGGAAGGGGTTAAATAAACAAGCAGCTTCAGGGATTGATTTTGACACAGATCAACCTGCCTGAGAACAGGAAAAGAGACCTTGCAAGGTCTGTTCCCTTCTGGTGTTCCCTGATGCCATGACATCACAGATGTATTTTCCCTGCCCAGTTCTAGGGTTGCTGAGAATGTGACCAGCTCCAGCTGGTGCCAGTGGAAGAAACATCTTCCCTAAATGGGAAACACTGGTTAGCTGGCACTGAGCAAAATAAATAAAAATGGAACATGCAAGGAACCATCCTGACACCCCAGATTCAACCAGGTCTGTCGGGGAGAAGCTGAGCCCACAGCAGCCTACACATGATGCAACTCAAGTGCCTGCACCCAGACCAGGTGACTCATTTGACCATCACCCTTCTGGTCCCCAGACAGTTCCTCGATCCTCCTCCTCCTCCCTCAGGACTCACTTTTCACTTCCAGGCTGTCCCAGTTGCTCAGGAGAGCAGCCCCAGCCTGCCCCAACCTGCGCAGTGGTGGCAGGACAACGGCCCTGCCGTGGGAAGGTCTCTTGCCAGGATCTCCAGCAGCAGCAGAAGTGAATCCACACCTGGGGTAAGCACATCCATGGGATTTTGGTCAAGCCATGGGGTGAGGCAGCCTCTGAGCCAGCACCCAGGGAGATCCCCCACATCCTTCTCTCCTTTGGCTCCAGCCACTCCCACAACTCTCAATTAACATTTAAGATTTCACTGAATAGCTGGCTGATTTATTTCATTTCTAGGGCCAGTAATTTATGGAAATATATTCTTAAAAATCAAACAGAATGCACTTTACTAATAGCTGGGCCATTCTCTGACATTTTGCAGAGTAAATGAGCATTTGTGCCCAGTGGCGTGTTGTCCCATGACTGAACCCCTATAAAGGGCTTAAAAAATATCTATTAGCCAAGCTCATTAGCTTAAATATCATTAAAATAAATTATATTTCTCTACACACAGGCCCCAAAGTGAACACTACTCTCAGTGGTTACAGGTCAAATGCTCACTTACTCTAAGGACTCTGTGCTGAAAATAGAAAGGGTGTTAAAATTAGTTTACACATCTGCAGTGGTACAGAAATGATGTGCCCGTGCCTCACTGATCAGTTTGAAAGTGTTAACATTGCATATGCTGAATTTTCTTTTCCAGAAACATCAACTTAACGATTTCCTGCTGGTTCTGTGAACATTAAAAAGATCTTTACCTTTATTGTTCAGCTTTTTAGATTTATTCACGTATCCATTTCTCCTGTTTAGACATCCAGCTGAAGGGAATAATTCAAAGCGGGTTTATTTTGGTGTAGCTCCGTTTCTCCCATTTCTGGTTTCAGTTCGGGGTGGGGGTGGTTGTTTATTTTCCCATTAATGAGGCGTAAAATAAACAAAAGTAGCACCAGCTCCAGTGCAACCCCAGCAGCTCAATTAGGCTGATTTAAAGCCCTCCCCATCAGCAGGGCTGATTTACAGCCCCTGCCCGGTGCCGCTCGGGCCCCGCTGAGCTCCGCGCTCCTCTGCCTCCAGAGCTGCCACCAAGGCACTGCTGCCATCCCAGCCCTGTCCCCACTGTCAGAGCCCAGGACATTCCTCTGGCTGCCCTGCAGGACTTGGTACCCTGGCAGGGGGCTCAGAGACCTTGCACAGAGTCAGTAACACCTGGAAACACCTGGAAAACAATGGAAAGAATTACCAACTTTTTGTGAGGAGTTACAAGCCACAAGAGTTTGAGTAAAATGGTAGTGGATTTGTCACAGGGTGAAAAAGGAGAAATTTTGGGGATTTAGAATGGGGGTTCAGGAGGCAAGATGGAGGAATCTGGGCATGTCCTGTCTTTCTCCTTCTTCTTCTTGTCCTCCATCTTCTGCTGGGATGGTGTCACTTTTGGACTGGTTTAGAGTAGAGACAGACTGTCTAACATAGGTGATGGGTATTGGAAAATTATTGTAAATAAAGTACACGTAGTTCTTAGTATAAAAGATAACAGCACCCCAAGGGCAGGGACTGTGCCACAACCCAACCTGCTGGACAGATCTCAGCAGGTCAGAGAAAGAATGGAACAGATAAGGGAAAATAAACAACCTTGAAAACCAGAACTGAGGAATCTTGACTTCTTTCTCGATCACGGGGCTGGGGAAAAAGACTTTTGAATACCTTGGGGGCATTCCAGCAACAACAAACCAAACACCCAGCCAGGATGTGCCACTGGGCTCCCTGGTGGCCCACAAAGCACCATCCTCACCCAACAAACAAGGCAGTGTGTACAGAGCACCTGGAGATGATGCAGCAGCAGGCAATGGACCTTCAGCCCATAGGACAGGTATTTTTGGAGAGCAGAGATGATGGTTTAGGTTGTGGTGGCTCTGTTGAACCCAGGCTGCCAAAAGGGAGCTTGTCCTTCTCTTTTTTGTTATGCCTCAACACCGAGCTGTTCCCAAAACTCAAAACAGTTGCATTTGTGTGATTGTAGGGCCTCAAAAGGCTGGAGAGGGACTTTTCACAAGGATTGTAGTGACAACCTGAAGGAGGGCAGGTTTAGATTTTACACGAAGAAGGAATTTTTCCCTGTGAGGGTGGGGAACCTCAGGGTGCCCAGAGAAACTGTGGCTGCCCCTGAAACCCCTGGAAGTGTCCAGGGTCAGGTTGGATGGGGTTTGGAGCAGCCTGGGACAGTGGAAAGTGTCCGGGCCCATGGCAGCAGAGATAGAACAGGATGGTCTTCAGGATCCCTTCCAACCCATTCCATGATTTTTGTTGGAATATGGAAGTTAATGGGACGCAGGGCCATCACCAAGGACATAACTGGGGGGTGATTGCAGAGAGGTCACACAGCCCTTGCTGTGCTCTACTCAACCCCACGTCATGGGCAAGGGGATCCGGGGTGGCTCCAACGGCCCTGGGCTGAGTTTGCAGAAGTTCAAGTTACTGATGAATAATCTCGTCACAGCACAGCGAACACCACAACCCACAGAGTGATTTTCACAGCCAGCTCCTGACAGGCTGAAGCAACAAGACCTTTTGACCTGGAAAGAAAACCCTCCCAAAACGCTGCTGGGGCAGGTACCTGCACCCCAGCCCCACAGCTGCAAACCAGGGCTGCATCTCAGCCACCTCAGGAGAGAAAAGCACATCACAACCAAAGCAACCCGTGTCTTGCTATTCTCAAAGCATCCCATGAGTTGTATTTTCCTTGTTAGCAGCACCTCAAGAACGTTGCTGGCAGTGTAAGAGAAACCCAGCGCTGAGGTCCCCCCGTCCAGGCTGTGACAGATTGCTCGGAGAAACAACGCGGTGATTGAGGAGCTGGACTAATCACAGCAATTGATATAAATTACCGTGTCAGCTACACCGATGCCGCAGTCTGCAGGTTCACACCTCATTAAGCTTCCAAGTGCCAAATGAATCAACAGGGTTCAGCAGAACCATTCTTAATTAATTGTTGTAGCAATAGGGAAAAAGTAACGGAAAAAGAGAATCAGAAGTCCCGGCGCAGGCGGGCGGGCTTGCACAGACTGAAACTGTGCTCCGATTTAGCATTTCAGATTAAAGACGCCCACGGATTAATCTCAGCCGGCAAAGAATTGCCTGGGGCTGGTTTTGGACTAGGGTGGAGTGAAAATTCAGGCTGGCGACTTGCAGACGTTTTTCCTCGAGTTGTGCAGTGAGTTTTGCATGGAGCTCTTCTGTCGCCTGTGAAATCTCCAGGCTTTGATTTCCCACCCCACCCGCAGCGGGCAGAGGCCACTGCTGGGCATCTCTTGGAGCTGATGGAAATTGCAATTCAGCAGCTTATTTTTTAAGCCAGATGTGTCCATTTTTTCCTGTCTATATTCCCCAAAGCAAGATGCAAACTTAGCAGGGAGGGAAGAGGCCAGGAAAGCCGCGGTCTCACCTCTGGCCGCGCTCCCAGCCTCTTTCTCCATGGACTCTGCTGTGCCAGGCTGCTGGAAGGACACAAAGTCAGGCTTGGGGCAGAGCAGCAGCAGCCACAACTGAGTTTGAAAAGCAAAGGATGTCCTTGTCCTTGCAGGGGGCTTTCCTGAGGTCTCATCAAAGCCTGGAACTCGTGCAGCTCGGGGAATGCTGAGGAAAGGCCAGCACAGCCTGTGGGCCCATGTGGGCCCTCTGTGGCTGAGCACAGAGCACAGAGCCAGCCTCCACAGGCACTTCTTGTGGCATCTTCAGCATGGATTCAACTCAGCAGAGCAGCAGCAGCAGCTCCCCAGAGTGGAGTCAGCCCAGCAGGCCCGTGGAGCGGATCCAGCCGGGCCCGCGGCTCCCGCTCTCCAGGGGAGGTTTGGATATCTCCTCCTGCCTTCCCTCACACGCGTTCCGCCAGCTTAAAGCCTCCCTGGAGCTCCCATCTGCTCACCACACAGCTTGTAATTGTGTGTGTAATGCGAGGGGCAGTTCAGCACTCAAACCACATTCCCAGCCCGGGATGTCTCCGGGTGTTTGCGCTTTCCCCACCGCTGCCGCTCATCCGGCCCGTTCTGATCTATCCAACATCCATCCCGTGCTGATATCCCAGCTTGGAGCTGGCACTGCCCTGATCTATAAAACACCCATCCCGTGCTGATATCCCAGCTTGGAGCTGGCCCTGCCCTGATCTATCCAACATCCATCCCGTGCTGATATCCCAGCTTGGAGCTGGCCCTGCCCTGATCTATCCAACATCCATCCCGTGCTGATATCCCAGTTTGGAGCCTACACTGCCCTGATCTATCCAACATCCACCCTGGGCTGATACCCCAGCTTGGAGCTGGCACTGCCCTGATCTATAAAATACCCATCCCCTGCTGATATCCCAGCTTGGAGCTGGCACTGCCCTGATCTATAAAATACCCATCCCCTGCTGATATCCCAGCTTGGAGCTGGGACTGCCCTGATCTATAAAATACCCATCCCCTGCTGATATCCCAGCTTGGAGCTGGCACTGCCCTGATCTATAAAATACCCATCCCGTGCTGATACCCCAGCTTGGAGCTGGCCCTGCCCTGATCTATCCAACATCCACCCTGGGCTGATATCCCAGTTTGGAGCCTACAATGCCCTGATCTATCCAACATCCACCCCGTGCTGATACCCCAGCTTGGAGCTGGCACTGCCCTGATCTATCCAACATCCACCCCGTGCTGATATCCCAGTTTGGAGCTGGCACTGCCCTGATCTATAAAATACCCATCCCGTGCTGATATCCCAGCTTGGAGCTGGCCCTGCCCTGATCTATCCAACATCCACCCCGGGCTGATATCCCAGCTTGGAGCTGGCACTGCCCTGATCTATCCAACATCCATCCTGTGCTGATATCCCAGCTTGGAGCTGGCACTGCTCTGCTCCAGCCTTCAGGCCCAGGCACACCAGATCACCCAGTTTCTCTGCAGCACTGGTTAACCTGTAATCTCTGTAATCTGCCAGGAAAATGTAGATGAGAGGGTAAAAGGGAATATGAGCACAGATTTCAGCTCTTTCCTGCTTGTGGCTGGGCAGCACCACTGCCTGGCAAGGGAGATTTACTGCTGGAATCTTAAGGGATGTGGGGTGCCAGGAGTGTAAGATAGGTACCCATGGTCACTCAAGAAACAGAGTAATGAGTCAAAATTACCCATCCTCAGCCCTCACTGTGCCTGGGGTGGGATCCAGTGGAAATACCCAGCCAGTTTCAAGGAACTCAGGACTGTTTGAAAGCAACATTAGCAGCCAGGAAAAGCTGATACTGCAGCTCCAACCAGCCCTTTCTGCAGGGCCTGGTTGGGTCAGAGCCCATGGGGAAGGAGGATGTGGATCCCTGAGCAGACACGTGCTCAGGGCTGGGCATTCCCAGCACACAGCCTCCTGCATTCCCACAGACACGTGCACCAAGGTCTACTTCACATTATCAATGAAAATATCTTCCCATGACTCACCAAAATCCAACAGATTCTCTTAATGGACTGGTCTGTGCCTTTCCTCACATTGAATCACTTCTCCTACTGAGCTAATAATCATTATTTTCTTTAGTTTCTCTTTTCCCCATATAAAGCTCTACTTAATTAATAAAGCCAGTAATTCTTTAAGAGAAAATATCTAAACCATATTTCTAAGCCTCAGAAATACTGTTCTAGCAACTAGCAGTATTTAAAAAAATATATTAATAGCAGTTTGAGAACGAGGTTTTGATAAATTTTGGTCCAGAAACACTTGTATTATAAATATTTATATTATAAATATTTTGTTCTTTTACGCTTATTACTACAAATCAGCGCGATAACATTTCTGCCCTTGTTTTATTTTAAGGGAGTTAAGGTGCAAATTGGAGGATTAGCAATCCAAACAGAATAGCAGGAATACAAACAGGCTTCCAAGCCAATTGCCAAAGAGTCTCTGTTCTCAAGGAGGAGCTCAGCACAGGAAGGCAGGTTCTTGTGTGGAAAGTCTCTTCACACCTTAATTACAGCTCCTGCCAACCACTTCAGCTCTGGAGTGGGATGTTTTCTCTGGTGAGAGGATACCATTAGCACAAGGAGCAGCATCCAGGGAAAGCACCTCGCAGGGGGAACTCCTCAGGCTTCTGTTTTTAGCCACTTTGAAAAGCAAATTGATTAACACACACACACACACGCCCTTCCCTGCCCGTGCTGGCTTTGCACTGACACCCAACAGCTCTGCAGGTTATAATCTCAAAGTGTGATTTAGGACTTTCCATTAAGGTCATTAAGAGCAGGGTATTAAGGCTCCATGAGCTGTTTCAGCTATCAGAACCCTGGAATATGCTGAGTTGGAAGGGACCCATACAGATTATCCAAATTCAGCTCCTGCCCTGCACTGGACACCTCAAGAGTCCCACCCTGCGCCTGAGAGCATTGTCCAAACCTGCTGTGTAATAAATATATTCAGGAAAGGTGTATCACTGCAATTATTCATAGCTCAAACCTTCAGGATTTCAGAGCATAATCGCATTAGCACCAGGATCTACTTGGAATAGAGATTTAGCCCAATTTTTAGGCAGGGCTCTTCCCTCTACTCTCTGAGAGCCTCCCCTCCCTCCACACCAAGACCAGCGGGGTTTGCTGTCGGACATCTGAAGGTAAAAGGCAGCTTTCCATGGTGCCCCATGCCAAATCCTTGTCTAATCCTTCACACCGTGGATAAAGGGCTGGAGCACTGCCAGGCACCTCGGCTCAGTTTCACAGCTCCCGACCGTGACACCCTTTGATGCAGCCTGAGCGGATGCAGCTGGGACCCTCCCACACTGGTGGTGCTGCAGGATCACCTGGACACAGCCCAGCCTGCACAGGCTGTGTGCAGCTCCTCACAGCCCTGCCCCGCTGTGCAGAATCCACAAAAAAGTGCTGAGGCAATTTAAACCCCCGCAGGATACACAGCACTACTTTAACTTTGACAGCGTTCCCCCTCCAGGTGTGTTATTCCCAGGATGTCACAGCCCCCGTGTGCTGCTCGTTACATGGCACACGACAGGTTCTGGGCAGTTTTTACCCCTCAGATATTTTCCAGTCGGACTAACAGGCTGATTTGCTGAGTTACCTGCTGGCAGCAGCAGCAGGAGAACGAGCAGCAGATTCCCCTGCTGCCACCCCTGATCCATCAGCCATCCAGGAGCGTGGCAGGGAGAATCAGCTGCGGAGGAAAAAAGCTCCTTGCTCAGGACAGCAAATACTGACAGCTCATCCCGTGCTCCCCTGGTTCTCCCTGCACTGGCTCCCACAGTCCTGAGCAACTTCTTCCCAAAGCCACGGCACAGAGAAGCACACGTGCTGGTTTGTAATGTCACCGCTGGAGCCCAGATCCACAGCTCGGATGCTTTGACCTTGTCTGCTGCACTCCTGCATTCAGATTTTTAAATTAATCATCTCACTCCAGGTAAGTGCTTTTAAATTCGGCCGAATGGGGCATGAATCCTGCTGGATGGGAAACGCAGGTCTCTGCAGTGAGACGGATGAAGCCCTGCTGCACTCCCCGTTTTGTTCCAAGGCTTCAGCAGCAATTGCCTGCTCTAATTCGAGATGGGAAGACTCGCTGTAGGGTAATTAAGCACGTGGGGAGCTCAGGAGAGCCCCTGCCAGCACCTGGCAGTGGGATTCCCCTTCCAGAGGCACCTGCACTAAATGGTAATTCCTTCCCTCCATTTCCCGCTCCAGTCCCGAGCCTCTCCCGGCAGCTCAGCTCGCAGAACAGATGGAGCAATCACCCTCCTCCTCCTCCTCCTCCTCCTCTCCCCAGCACGGACCCCTGCTGCTACCCAGCGCCTCGTGCCGCTGTAATACACATAATTAGGCAAATCAATGGACAATGCAGCATATTAGGGGAGGTGGAGTTACATCAAGGCAAAACACGCATCCCTATTTATTTACCGCAGGAAATGGGACACTTCTGCCTAATTGCCAAAAATTGCGGGCAGGAGATGGAATGTAATCACAGCCCTGGCAGGTAGGGTGCAGCCAGCAGGTCACTTACCTGCCTTGTCTGGGGCACAGCTGAGGGGAACCCGCTCTCATCTTGATATTCTGTTGATTTATGCTTTAAACATCTCATTACCATTTGATGAGTTACGCTCCCAAATCTCTCACACATCCGTAATTAGAGAGAGGGATGTTTGCAGCCATCCACCCCACCGCTGACTCCAGACCAAAAGCAAAACTGGAGATTGCAAAATGCAAAATGCAAACAAGCAGCAGCGGTGCCTGCCCTCCCTGGGAAGCTAAGCACACACAGCTGGCTCCTGACTGAAGAAGGGGCTGCTGAAATTCTCCTCCTGTGGCTCTCCAGCTTTGTTTAAGCTCAGTGCTGGCTCCCTGCTCAGCAGCTTCTCTCTCTGCTTCTTGCAGCTCCCACCCCGTGGGAAGCAGGACATGGTGAGCTCCCACCACACCCCAGGGGCAGAATGAGAAAATAAATAATATTAAATAAAATACGTGGAGTCAAAGAGTGGGTGTGCTGCAGATGAGCACCCAGATGAGCCTCTCAGCAGAGCAGGGTGACACTCAGGAAGGGGCTCTACATGGAGAAGAGGAGTACAAGGCCAAATAAGTGATGACTGAGAGAGGCTTTTACATTTCTGGGCTCTTCTAGGAAGGTGACCCTCCTGCCAGGAGGAAATCTGTTTCCAGGTCTTCCCCACACCCAGGTTTTATCCTGGGTTATGGATAAAGTCAGCTGTGCCCCTGCCTGAGAAAAGGACCTGTCCCAGAGAGCCACCAAAGCCTTGTTCAGGTGGAGCTGAGGCCTCACAGATGCCCTGGACAGAGGGCTCAGAGGTGTTTTTGGAGCTGCTGACACACAGTGGAACACAGCCCAAGCCTTCAGACACATTACATTTTTAGGAGGTTTCTAGGATCTGATTTTGGTCTGCTTTGTCAAATTTCCAGGGATTTGGAGGAGCAGTGACTACAGCTGGTGTGGGTGAGCACCACAGCTCCCATGGCACCAACGGCCTCGAGTCACTTGGATGCTGATACACAGAAAGGTTTTTAAGAATACATCAGAAATTGCAGATTTTAGCTTCTCACCCTTGCTCTGCACAAGTCAGTAGCAGACAGAGAAATCTCCACTGTCAGATTTGAGTTTTATTGCTTTTTACTCTATTTCTGTGCTCCCCTTGCAGAGTTTGGACCTTCCTGAGTTAGGCCTGGTACCTCTGTGACTGGGGAAAATAATTTCATTTAAGTCACTCAGAACATCAGCATTAAAGAGAGGGACTGAGCACAGAGCTCCTGGGATCACTGGGGAGTTACATTATCAGACCTTGCTGCTTTCTAGACCTGAAACTTTTTGTCCTTTTCCCTGCTTATCACTTCTCCCACAGAAATGAGCTGCTCTTGGGTCAGAGCTGTCCTTCATGGAGCTCTGCCAACGCCTTAGTCCTCACCTAAGGGACACAGATTTTGTTTTTGTCTCCAAGCATCCTCACAGTGCCACCAACTGCGCTCAGTTGCTGCTGTGTGGTGCCTTATGATATGAGAAAACATTTAAAGAAATGCAAACCAACATTACCAAGTGCATTTTGGATCTGTCAGTCAGGTCACCAAATTCAGCATTTATCAAAACAGGACTGTTACTTCTCCACAACCTGAGGATATAAAAATAGCCTGATTTATGGGCACCACAATACTACAAACCCAGAGCTGTTGTGCCAATGCAAAATCATGCCTCACATGTGCCCACGTACCAGGAAAAGGGGGAGGAACAGATCCACGAGAGGCTCAGGGAACACTTGGGTGACTCACACAACTGCCACAGACACATTTGTTTGTTTGCTGTGAAGGTAAAAATGTCATCCACTGCTAAATGCTTAGGAAGGGTCTGCAGGTTCCCACGGGACACTTCTCTGGTGCTCACCCAGCTCCCTGCAGAGCTTGGGGACCCTCTGTGCCCCCTGTGCCACCGCCCAGGTGCCACCACAGCGGCTCCACATCCATTTTCTTCTCCCAGCTTATCTCCCCCCAGCTTTGGAGTGCATTCTTCCTTATCTTGGAGACAAATGGCCTCCACGGAGAGCTCTAAGCAGCAGAGCCATTTATCTGCCTGACATGTGTTTCCCTGTTTGTTTTCTGCAGCCTTGAGCCATGGGCTGGGCTGTGACAACGCTCAGCTGTGGCACTGCTGGAGAGTCACCCGGCCCCTTCACTCAGGGCTCTGAATCAATGCCTTGGCCATATTTATCATTTATTGCACTAAATCAAGTCTAATCGATGCTTTCTTGCTTTGACGTGCAGCAAAGCCCTTACAAGCTTTTCACAAATCTGTTTGGAATCAAGGAAAGCCAAGGGAAAAAAAACGATATTTAATCAATTCAGCTCTAATTTTTGATTTGGAAGAGAGAGGAAAATGTGGCACTGTTCCCATGAGAAAAAGGAATAAAAATCAGAACCCGCTCGTGTTTAGCTCCTTCTGATGGTTTCCAGCATTTCACTTGTTGCTTTTAACACCTTACAGTACTGTCCCCAAGACATCTCCATCCTCTTCCAGCCAACTCCTGGATGCAAAGGCCTCCTTTCTACATAAATGTGACTTCTTAGGAGTTCCTTTTTGTGTGTATGTGGATTTGTTTGGGGTTTTTGGGTTTTTTTTGTTTGTTTTTTGGGTTTGTTGTTGTTGTTGTTGTTTTTTTTTTTTTGTTTGGTTTGGTTTTCCCAAGTGTTGATACCTCACAGACTCAGTAAGCCTCAATTTTGGCTAAACAGTATTAAAGCTCCACTTTTCTCTTGGAAGTGTCTCTGTGCATTCTTTCTGGAGAAGCAAAGCTTTCCTTTCACAGGCACTGCTCATCCTGACCCTCCACGTGTGCTGGGCAGTTCAGCCTCAGGTGAAATTCTGATCACCCCGCAGGCAAAAGCTTCACACCCCACCCCTACAGAGGTCACATCAAATCACCATCAGTCAATCCATAACAATCAACACCCCTTATCAACTCCACAATCAGAAAACAGAGTTTTACACAGGTTTCTCCAGCCCCTGGGCAGCTGCAGAAGCTCCTGAGTTCATCCCTGGAGTTGGGGGAGAGCAGGACCATTGCTCTTTTCTCCTGAAGTGCATTTCCCCCTTCTCTCGGACTTTGGCAGCTCTGGTGTGGATTTTAGCGCTGGCATTTAGAAGAGTAAGTGCTCCCTGCCACACAGGATGGGAAAGGTTTCTCCCCCAGGGAACAGAACACAGAGACTGATTAAGAGAGCAGCAGGTATTTAAGAACATAAAAAATATTGGCAGGTGAGGGCTGCAGCTCTCACTGAGCAGGAGCTGGTGCAGGAACAGAGCTCACCTGCTGATTTCCAGCAGGGAACAGCACTGGTGAAGAATAAGTCCTTGAGCTTAGGATTTTTGTACACTTTAATAGAAAAAAGGTTGAAAAGTAATCAAAACTTGCTTCTGCAGAGGAGTGAATCAGATGCTCCTGTTGGGTCTGTGCTCCTGCTGAGCCACACCTGGTGGTCCATGCTCCATCTTCCCAAATCTCCTGCAGAAATTGGCTGACAAAAAAGGAGATGAATGGGAGCAGGCACCTGATTCCACTAACATAAATTAGCTAACAAACTGTATTAGCCTGACTGGATTATTTGAACATTTTAAAAGCAAAAAAAGAATAAATGAGCTGGCCAAAGGATAAACGTGGGCCAGACTAACAAAGGCAGGACTACCCAGGCCAGGTTTGCGCTCAGTCCTGCTCCACGATCCACAAAGGGTGGTGTTCCTTCACTCTGGTTAACCCTGCTGTGGTGGAACTGAGAGCATCTGCAGAAAACCATTAAATAATTGGGATTTCTTTAAACAGCAACAGAAGTGTCCACATGTAGAAAATGCTCAAAAACAGCACAAAAAATGAACACATTACAAAACTGCTGAAAGAACTTAGGAAGAAATGCAGAAATATAAACTTTATCTTGTACACATAAAAGACACAACCATTGGGTCTTGTACTGATGGCATAGAAATTTCCTTTATTTTGTACAAAAAATACAGAATTTATATATTTCAAAATAATTTGCGATCACTATTTAAACTTTTAAACTTATAACCATTATTTGTATGAAGCATTTCAAAATAACAGTACAATGTCATAAACAAGTTTATCCAAACATAATGAGGATATTTTTCAAGTAAATCCCAACAGCTAGAGAAAATTGAAATTAGTCATTTCAGTTGTATTTGATTAGGACATCATTCTATCACTGAATAAGCTTAATGAAAACAGTTTCTAGAAGTTTATTGAAATGATACATTCTCCCATCAAGTATACACTGTTGAATTGGACAAAAATAAAAATTACTGCGAGAGTATCACACAGTCCTATCAAGTCTTTTCAAAGCAGTCTTGTCCTCCAAAAAAAAAAAGAAAAACATTTTTGTGCAGCACAGCACAGCCTTGGGACAGCTCATTCTAGAACAAGCTGTGAGCTCGTGGGTCACACTGTGCTCCTGCAGTGTCCTTTAGTCTTCATCTTCATTTGTGCTGCAGAGAAAAAGCAATGGGTTGGGCTTGGGAGACACCTCCAAGAAATTTCCCTTCCCAGCAGCATCTTCTGAAAATCTGTCAGGCTCGGGTACAGGGTTTTCTTCTTGTTCCTGTGAAATGCAGCCTGCAGTAGCCAATCCTTCAGGCTGCTCTGAAAGTCTCATTGCAGACTGGATTTGCATTTCTAATTCTTCTACCAGTTTTCCAGAAGGAGTGGTAGATTGCAGGGAAACCTTTGATTTCCCATGGCCGACCTCCATCGCCCAAGTGTCTGTGCCCTGCCTCAATCCATTACAGTCAATAAGTGGAGCTGTCCTCTCCTCCTGCAGCGTGCCTTGCAAAGAATTTATTTCCCCATCTTCACTGGTCGAGGACTCCTGCTCATCTGAATCAGAGCCTTCTGTCTCAGATGATGAAGTGCTGCTGGATTCTTCAGAGTCACTTGTCTCCGACTCGGAGCAAAGCAGCTGTTGCTTGGAAACTGTGCCAGCAGCTTTTAACGCCTTCTCTTCCTCCTGTACCAGCACTGCTGCTGCTTCCAGCTCTTCCAGCTCCAGCCCCATGTGGGACTTGCTGAGCGTGGTTTTCTGCAAGGACTCACAGAGTGCAGCCAACTTTTTTGACCTTTAACAAAGAACAAGATATGTTATTGAACCTGACAAGCAGAACTTTCCCATTTGATAACGAGAACACCAATCTCAAACATTTCTTCCATTTGTTTGGTATGCAAACAACTTTCTTCTGCAACCCTGACTGTAAGAGTGGATGTTACAGGAGGAAAAACAATCAGAAGGATTCCTAATTACAATTACTTAGGGTAACTTTTCCCACAAGGTTAGACAATATCCCACTGAAAGGCTTTGAGGATACCTTCCTGAAAGATCCTGCTGTGGGATGCTTCAGCTGTGCACAGTGAGCGAGGAGAGATTCCAGAACAAACCTCTTCAGGTTTGCTGTCTTTAGCAGCACACTCTGCAGCACAGGGCTGGCTGGATGAAGTTTATGTGCAGCAAAATCATTTTGGTTTCCTACCCTCCCAGACATATCTGTGAAATGCATATGAACCAGGAGAACATTCTGATTAGCGATCCAGGCTCCTCCTCTCCCACCCAGCCTGCTCACCCACGATCACAGGAGATGTTCCATAACTCTGGCTGCAGATGTACTTCACCCTTCCCTTGGAATTCAGCTGAAATATCATTCAGCAGGAGTACCAGGACCATTTAGATAGATGCCCCTAATAAAGCAGACACACCACACTGGCTTCAAATCTCTGGTGCAGCCCCATCCATTTCCTCCAGTGCTGGAAGCCAGCACATGCTTCACCAGGAAAGGGCACCATGGATTTATAAACAGAGACTCGAAATGGAGGGGGGTGAGGGCAGAGGGGAAAACGGGCATAAAAACCCAAACATACATCCTGTTTCTTGTTGTGGAGTTTTGCCTCAGACTATCAATCAGCTTTTCACCACTTCCTGCAGCAGCAGGTCTGCTATAAATCCTGCAGTAACTGACTGGGTTTCATTTCCTCTGCCAGGGCTGTGAACCTGCAAGGCACGACACACTGACACTGGAGCAAGGAGCTGGGGATGTAATACACAGCTCCTGCAAGGCAAAAGTTAAAGTGCTTGTTCTCTCACTTGAATGATTTTAAAGATCTTTATATTCTATTTCCCAGGGGGCATAATTACTCAGTATAACATAGATGCTTCCAATTTTTTTTTTTTTTTTTTTTGCTCCTAAAGGAATTGCATTTTTAAGTGGGGGAAGGGAAATTCAGTGCAGCTTCTTACATGTTTTACAGATAGGACAACATTTAAATGCTTTAAAAACTTGGAATAAATCACACTAGACTTCCTTAGTTCAACCCACTGACCAGGAAACTGTGAAATAATTTTCCCAGAAGTAAAGCAACAGAAAACACTTTATATTTCTAGAATTTTCAAGTCTAAAGCTAAGAATTAAATGCAACATAATCCTACCAGCCTCTAATAAAAAAAAGGGGCACCAAATTTTAAAAACTTGTTCAAATAATGTTTTCTTTCTAGCAACTTATTTCCATTTTTTGTCAAGGACTTGCATTTTTCTTGAAAAGTTATGGGGGATTTGAGAAATTGCCAACTTAATTGGGAACAAAGCAAGCACTCTCCCTGCTCCATCAGGAAAGAGAAAGGAAAAGAAGCCAAGTGATGCATTGAGAGGTTCATGGAGCCTTGCAGGTAGGTGGGAACAGAACAAGTGGCTGCAGGGCAATCTGCCTGCTGAGCACACTGGGGAGAAGCTGATTTACACCCCAGGTCACAAGAGTTTATATCCCTTTCAGAAAGCATTTTGCTTTGCTTTTCCAACAGCCTCTTTCCTTCCTTCTAACTGTGTGTGCACGTGCCCTTCCCCTGCGAGAGCGCTCAGACCATGAAGGTTCAATTCCTTCTCCTCCCCTCTTGCTGCCTGTGCTCAGGCACAGGAGCTCCAAAGGCTGGGTGTGCCCTGCCACAGAACCCTTGTGGCTTGTGCCACTTCATCCCACTGACCCCATGAGCAGCTCACTCCCCACACCCCCTCTGCCACAGCAATTTCCCCCCAGTTCCCACTGCCTGTCTCGGCCATTTCACTGCTGCCATTATGACAGAACAGCAATTTTCAAAGTCCTGGTTCTCCCAACACTTCCATTGTATCTGTCAATTTCTATATGTATATTGTATAATTCTATTCTGTAATTCTATATGTAATTTTATTTTTTTTGCTTTTTCCTATTTTTGCCTGTTTTTTCTAACTTTTCATGCCTATCTCCCCTGCTCCAGACTCTCAGTCCCTAAAACCCTCTCCCCTTACTTCACTACTTTCTTATAATGCAGTTTATATATTAAGATACAGAAATATATCACAGAACTGCACCAAGTATTAAGGAGCTGTATGACAAAATGGGCTTTTTTGGCATTAACAAATACTTTGCTGTGTCCAGGTTATCTAATGCCAAGTGTTAAGGAAGAAAACACACAGTGATGGACTTGTTTCACTCTACACATGTTGTGCTACTAAATTCAAAGTGGTCCTGCTGACAGAGAAAAGAATGATCTCCCTAAAGCAATTAAGTTGGTTTTTTAACTCTTGGCCACATCAGGTATTTGCTGTCCCTGCTCACTGCAGGGGGTTGGACTAGATGGCCTTTAAATGTCCCTTCCAAGCCCAAATAGTCTGACTACAAAAAGTCTCATTTCAGTTTGCTCAGTAGTTCAAATGTTTCTTCCCAACTTTCACTCTTCTCATTCAGTCTCCATCAGAATCTACAGAGCTCAACTTTTAAATATGAGACAAACTCAAAACTGTCACCCCTCAACAATTTTATACATAAACCCAAAAAAACTCTGTTCCCCAACTCTGCAATCTTGTATTAAAAAAAAAAAAAAACAACAAAGAACACTTGAAGAATGAGGTTGTTTCTTTTCTGCCCCTGTACAAGGGACTAAGAGAATTACAATGAGCCCTCAGTTCATCTCCTTTAAGGCAATTATCTAATTTGAAGGAGAACCAAGTTTCAGGAATACATTTTACATCAGCCTTAAGAAAAGGTGGCAGCACTCCCTGGACAAAAAACGAGGCAAACAGACTAAAAATCAGCATGGAGATGCTTTCAAAGGGAGACCATGAGTCTGTGGGCTGATGGCTTCCCAAGGTGAAAGATAAGCAACAATTCAGGAAAACAAAAATGAGACACCAGAAATGAGATCTTGTGTATGAGAGACCTGCAGTAAACAGGCCCTGCTGTTTCCAAAACCTTTTGAGTAGTGTTTGAGAGATTAGACAGCAAATACTTTAATTTTTCAAGTATGATTAATGGAATCCATGATTACTTTAAGACATGCTCATTCAGTATGCACATTTGTGGTAATGATATCTTATTATTATGGTAATAGTGTTCTTACATAAACATGCATAATAGGTTTTAAAGGTGCTACACATGATAATTATTAGTTATCACAATGTCAGTTGCTTAAGGAAAATGTTTAATTACAGGTTAAACTGATCAGATGCATGTTTTGTTTAATGCATAGCTTTGAGGAAGAGATAAGAGAAGCATCTCGGGGCTTGTCCATGCAGTCTGGAATTAAAATTCCAAGGCAGAACTACAGTAATCCTTGTCTAGGCACAAGAGAGTTTCTTCAGGTGCTAGAAGAAGAAAAAAAATCTACAGATCTTAGATTATAAAGGAGTGAAACTGGGCTGAAAAGAACAAAGAATCAAAAGAGATTTAGCAAATAAAGGGAGATGGATGGAACTCTGAGAAAAATAAAAAGAGGATTATGGCAACAGGCAAGGGAGATCATTAGAGGTTTACAGCAAAGGCCACCTGTGGCAGCATGAAGAGAAGAGCTGGTGATGGCACTGACTGCAGGACAGGGACACAAGGGACAAGCAGGGTGCAGGACACAGCTCCAGGTAAAGCCAAACTCCTACAAGCTCCAGTTCTGCTTTCTGTTCCAGGGAGCACAGGATCTGAAGAGTCAAGATAGCTGTTATCTGCAGAACATAGAGCTGTGAGGAAGAAGTCTCACTGCAGACAGACACCAGGGATTTGATTGTTTTCAAGGAAGATTTCACATAAGCTGGAAGACAAAAATCAACCCAAGTCACTGACAGTAAAAAACAAATGCAGGAATTGGAGGGTGGGGCACGTCCAGCCACAAAATCCTCTCATTTTTCCCCCAGTGATGAAGAAAAAAAAATTATGCTTCTGTACACTATGTCCATCAGCCAGCACTATGTAAGGAAAAAGGTTTAAAGACAGAGTGTTAATAGCTCAGACCTTCCCATCTGCCTGGTACTTCCCCCCTTGCATGCAGAACTCTTGTTTTAGCAGTTATGTTAAAAAAGACCAAACAACTCAAAGAGAAATTGAAAATATAAAAGTCAGCAATCTGCTCCTCTGCTTCTGAATGATGGTGGTACTGCACACTCAATCATGGCAGGGGAATTACAGATCTAAAACACTCTGCAGATTATTGGCAAACATGGGAGTGAATGTCACTGCCCAGAGCAGCTGTGGCTGCCCCTGGACCCCTGGAAATGTCCAAGGTCAGGCTGGAAAGGGCTTGGAGCACCCTGGGACAGTGGAAGGTGTCCCTGGTTGAAACTGGCTGATCTTTAGGGTCCCTTCCAACCCAAACCATTCCATGGTTCTGTGAAAGATTCACACACTGGCAGCACAGCCTCCCAAAGCTGCAGTCAGTAAAATCTGTGGAATGGAAAGTGACTTTTCCTGCACAGGCACAAGCTCCAGCTTGCTTTTGTTTTTGTAAACAATAGAAGGATTATTTCTACTGGCTCATCAATTTGGCTTTGCATTCACAGATGCACACAAACATCCCCTGTTCTGAAGTACTCACTGTAAACAAGGTGTAAGACACAGCAAAGCCTCCCTGGTATCTCCCCTGGCTCATCCTGGCCAAGTGGCAGCTCAGAGCTGCCAGGACACAGCAGGAAAGGAACCAAGCAGGGGAGCCTCAGTGTCACAAACACTGACAGCAGCTCTGCTGGCCAGCCTGCTGCTTGAATGGGACCCAGCTGATCTTGGAATGAACTGAAGGTGATGTTGCTCACATGTGGATAGGGCCCACTCGGTGTTCAGTGGGAATCAGTGCCCCACGCTGGCAGGGCTGCCAAGCCCCGTTTTAGAGTGTGAAGCCCTTCCATTAATTATCTTTAAGCCTTGCAGGCAAGATAAACAAGTCTCAGAGGCAGCAGAGCCGTGTCAAGCACGGACGTGCCCGCGGAGCGAGCGGGGCTGAGCGCGGCCCTGCAGCTCCTGGGGATGCATCCAAACATCCAAGCAGCAGCAGCAGCAGCCTGCTGTGCCACTCTGCAGGGCTGACACATATTCCAAGGGCTGCTATTTAACTTCTCTCCACTCAGCACGAGCTCTGGACACACAGGATCCATCTCATGGTAAAGCTGCTGCATTAAGCAAAAGGCTTCCTGTCTGCTGCATCACAAGAGCCTTAATTTTATATCTGCAACACACAAGGAGTCACCAAGTTTAAAGAGAAAGCATCAGGCTATATTTACACCACCTTTCTCCACGAGGCCTGGCAAAACTCAGACTTAGCAGAGCAAGTTTCACAGACAGCCTCTTTCTTTGATAAAACAGATAAGATATCAAGCAATACAACCAGACCAGTATCCCCACTTTAAATGTGTTCCAAATTACATACCTGGCAGCACTGCTCACAATTTCCCACAATTATTCATTTAGCCAGAGGCACTGCAAGTATGAAGACAATTCTAGAGTTAATATTATCTCAGACATCACCAGATATTATCCCAGAGCCTCAGCAGTTCAGATACAGAGAGTGTGTAAATTTACTATCTGCGAGACATTGAAATGTCAGTTAAACTATAAGGAAAAATGAAATTTTCTGCCTTGCCACCAAGACTGGTTGAGGACAGGCTGCAATAGGACATGCCTGGTGTTTCTGCAGGGTCTGTCCCTAGTGAACAAAAGGGCACCTGCAAAGGGACAGGCTCTCCACACCCTTCAGATGGTCTCATTTTCCCCCTGCTCACAGTGGCTCTTGCTGGATTCCATCCATCACTGTCTTCCAGCCCAAGCCTGATCTGCTCACACATCAGGGGTATGGAGAGACATTGTTCCAGTCTCCAGATAATGCCAGAGGAGCTCCCCATGGAATTCTGTCAGCATCCTGGTGTACATTCCTATCCCTATGTCAGTAAGTCTACAGCTCCAGTTCTCTCAAAGCAGAAGGCACAACAACTTACAGCCAAACACAGCAGCAGAAGGTAAGAAAGTGAACTCATACAAGAATGACACAGCTGGCAAAGCACCCAACTAGTCCATCAGGAAGAAAATAAATTGTTCTTTGCTCTAAAATTCAGATACAGCTTCTATCTAGTCTCAAACAGCTACTGGAGCAACCCAACTGGTGATTTTTGGGGAAAGCTTGAAGCTGGTAACTGAGATCACCCTGGTCACTGATCAGCATATTCTGAGAGCCAGGGATGGAGGATAAAGCAGAGGGAAGGCACATTCAAAAATGGCTGTAACAGAACTCAAACTTCAGGGGTTTAGCCCAAAAGTAGCACAACTCCTTCAGCAAGGCAAATAACAATGAGAAACAATCCTCCACACCTGATGTGCACTTTCAGGCAGCTTGAAAGAAAAAAAAAGATTGAATTCTTATGATATAGAATTGACAGACAATTTGATTTTAATAAAATATTCAAGACATGAAAGAGTCTAGGTTTGATCAGGCCTGACTGGTAAGACACAGGAGCAATAATGATGATGGCACTGAATACTAAAGCAGAATTCATTAATGCAGAAACAGCTCCAGTCAACAGGCACAAAATTGCATAAATGGTCCAACGATGGGGTTAGATCACAAAACCCCTCCAGTTCAGGAAAAGAACCCTTACAAATGGACATTTAGGTGCAATAATAAGAAACTCATCACACTAAAGGCACCATCCATTTGCCCAAACCACTCTTTAAAAAGTAATGGGTTACAAAAGAACTTGAGCCTCAGAATCTGCCCAGAGACAAAGGCTCAATTACACTTCTAGAGTGTGTTTTATAGTATCTCACATATTTCACCATTTATTATTTCACTTTCAAGGTTATTTATAATGAGTGCTTCAATTATACACTAGTCAGTGACCTCCAATCATAGTGAATTAGCTTTGAAAAAGCAAGTTCAGGATCAGGGAACAAAAATACTCCAAAGGAAGTTCTGAAGGAAATTCAGAGCAGAAAATAATGTGGGTAAGTATTAATAGTGCCACCCACTTTGCCTGTCATGCACACTGCTGAATTACAGACCATGACAACAACTAACTTTACACAGTTTTTACTGCTGAAGTATCCTACTACAGAGTTTTACCCCAATTCCCCACAAGGCTGGGCAATCTGTGCACAGATTTTACTTCATCTGGATCTGGGAACACAACTATTCCTTTCAAGCTAAAACTTAAAGCACAATACTACCATGAAGTTTAAGGCAGGAACTGAAAAATACACAGCACTTGAACCTGAACATGGCAACAAAAGGCCCTGACCCAGAAGAACACAGAAAATATTTTATAATCATCAGGAAGATGAGTAAGTAACATCTAAATTTCTTTCCAGCCTTTATTAGCTGGTTAGCTCATCATAGCCTACCTGCCTTAGGAGATCTGAAAGAATCCCAGAAGAGGTCATAGAATTAACAGAGATAAAAACAAACAGAACCATCCAACAGTTTCATGTGCCCAGCTTATTATACACTTTTATAGTAAGAGGGAGAAGCCATAAATAACTCCATTAAAATCTCATTAGCTCTGATCAATCAGTACAGAAGATAATGGAAGAATGTTAGTAAAGGAAAAACAGGATCATTTTCTTCAGAACTTAGGTAAAAATTGACCTAAACTTTAACTAATCTTCTACCTTATCTGCAACAAAAGACAGATAAGTGTAAACATAACAGCAAAAACACAACATTTGTTCACAGGAATTAGTCCTGGATTAATCACTGTTTTCATAGAAAAGAAACAAACCACCTCCCCAGCACATCAAAGACTACTTAATTTCTAAACTTCAAGACAGTACTCAAAAAAATAAGTGTTCAATCTGTGCAAGATCTTTTATGCAACGGCAGGCAGGAATTCTTGCTTTCTGTCTCTCAAGATGATGGACTCTGATTTTCAGCCTAAATAACCTAGCTCTGCACAGTTACACTGTCCATGTCCATACTGACTGTTAATAATTTCCTTTCTAACAGCTCCTGGAAACAGCAGGCAACTTTATCAAATCTAAGAGCAACTAGAATATAAAGATCTTTGAATTCCTACATATTTTATGAAAATAAGGAGAGGGATGAATAATGAGCCTCCTGGGACAAGGCTGGCAGGACACAGCTACTGCAGGAGGCCAGGGCAGGCACCCACCAGCCACTGATCCATGCTAATTCCAGCTGTGGATGTGTCAAAGGATGTGGGAAAGGGACTAGAGCAGAAGAATTGAGTTGGGAAGTTTATAAAGTCTTTTCTCCTCCTTTCCTCACAGATACCTGATAAAGCAGAGACAGGAAAAGTTCCCCGCACAGCAAGTCTTCACTGCAAACAGGAAAACCTCTCTGAAAAATCAGTGCTGGGTTCAAAAGGGTGGAAAAATGCATCTCCTTGTGAGCAGCATGCCCCCACTTCAACTGGAGAGGAGCAGAAAAGCTGAAATGCAGCACCAGGAGCAGAAAAGCTGAAGTGCAGCACCAGGAGCAGAAAAGCTGAAGTGCAGCACCAGGAGATGACTCTGGGCATGAGAAACCACCCTTCTGTGCAGGTGACAAAACACAGCCCTGCCCCATAAACAACGGCTGATGGGGAGAATCCAGCAGGCTTAAGGGGAACATAAAATGCTTTAATCTTGGAATTCTGGCTTTCAAAGGCCATTACATGGATTCTGAAACCAAGAGAGTGATGTACTTACACTGCAATCCAACTGGCAGTCTTGTAAACATGAACTGCTATCTACATAGCTTAAAGTATTACAGTTTGTTAACCATAAATCAAATAGAAAACAGCACCAGCGTTTCAATTTAAGTGACTTCTTTTATGTTAATAAGTCTGAATGTTTCAAGTGACTTTCCCCCCTTATTTATTCTGAAATTCCACAGTGCTTCTTTCATAATGAATCTAAATACTGCATGAGCTGAACTTCACATTTATAAATATTTTAAAAAAAGATGAAGCTTTCCAATATAACATCTTACTTTCATTACTTGGTCTTTTTGATAAGTTGAAACCAAACAGATCATGGATTATAAAAGAAATCAAGTACAGCTTACTTATGTAGATGATATTATGAAAATATTCATAAGAGAAAACAGACTTGGAATTAATATTGCACTATAAAAAGAAACTGAAGAGTATTTATATGTTTTAAGAATAGTTTAACAGAGCTCTGTTGCCAAAACAGCTCCAGTAAGTTGCAGCCAGTCCAAACATCTAATAATGGCACAGCTTCCATAGTCATATATGATAAACACAAATAATGAAAGATGAATAGATAACTCACCACAAAACAGATGCAGAGAGAGATTTTATAAAATGATAGCAATATTGACTGTGTTACAGAAATGGAACACTGAACTGTTCTGTATTAGCCCCATTTCCCTCAAGTTTCTTTGCTGCCATTACCTAGAATTTGGTCTTCACCATCACTGCTGGTGATCTAGGAAAAAGCTCTTCTCATGCTGCAGATCAGACAATTTGTGTTCCAGTATGGGAATGAAAGGTACTCACACAGCAGGGCAGAAAATGTGAATTTTAGTTTCAGGATAATGCTAGCAAAGTCCTGTATTACAAAAATAACAACAATGGCAGGGAACAGGTTTAAACGCACAATTACAAACATTACTCCAGCATGATCCTACCCCTCCACAATAGAATTTATCCACCAAACAACACAGTGGGGCTGATCAGAGTTTAACTCCTCCACTGCTCCATCGCTGTGACTGACATTCAGAACACCTGAAGGGAAAACTCCACCTGCAGCCCCCTCACCCTCAGTCCATCCTCAATGCAGCCTGAACAGGAAAAGACACCAAACCAGAGCATCTTGCAAGCTGCTGGCAGGAAGCCAGATTTCTGCAAGGGGCTGGAGTGCCTGCTCCCAGCTCCTCCACATCCCCTGAGTGCTCAGGCACCTGCTCCCAGCTGCTCTGGGGCACCACTGAACAAGGGATGGTCTGAAACTGCAGCAGGGTCCACTCAGGTTAGATATAAGAACAGTTTTTAACACTGAGGGTGATAAAACACTGGAAAAGGCTGCTCAGAGAAGCTGTGGCTGCCCCATCCCTGGAATATTCAGGGTCAGGTTGGGCAGGGCTTGGAGCAACCAGACTGAGTTGAAGATGTCCCAGCTCACTGCAGGAGGGCTGGGCTGGATGCCTCTAAAGGTCCCTCCCAACCCAAACTGCTCCATGATCATGCCTCTTAGAAATAATGACTATTATTAGGCTAGCTGCTGAGCAGGTTGGAAACAAAGCAGAAAGATGTTCCCAGCCTAGAGCTCAGCTTCCCCCTTGGAGCAGAGCTGCACATTCCACCTGCTCAGGAAGGGAACGACTGCACCAGCTCATCCTTCCCCTCATCAACCCAGAAATGCACTCAGCTGAGCTGTGCTGCCTGAACAGACACAGATCACTGACCCTTCTGCAGGCACACAGCAACTGCCTCCCCACAACTTTGGAAAATCAAAGCAGTAGCCTGAGGGGGGAAAAAAATGGCTTTCTTCTTTGCCTTCTCTGCCCACAGCAAGGTGCATTCAGACACAGCCTGAAGGAAGCTGAGCTATAGAAAAGTGATGGAATAAATAGGAAAAAACAACAGAGGGCAGGAGAGCAAAAACATCAAAGGAAACTGTAGCTAGCAGCTGGAAGGAGAGATTAAATCCCTTGTTAAAAATCCATGTTTTACAGGGCTTGCTAAAACATACATGAGAGGGAATTTCTGGTATAATACACATCTGTCTATCACCTTTCTGAGCCCTCAGGGCAGTGTTTTGCCTTAAGGCTCTTAGGTCAGTGCACTGTGTTAGTTGGGTATTGTTATTTACAAGTGCTCTGTGTGCACCTCCTGCTTTACAGACACCTGAAGTGACAGCTCAGGCCTTAAACAAGATGCAGGACCTAAGGAGAGGCACTGGCAGCAAAACAGAAATTGTATTAAAAACATGCATCAAAGCACTGAAAGAGGAGACACACAGAACGTGCCTGCAAATTATTAGTTACTCTTCTTAAATCCAAGAATTGTGATCTAAGGTGTAAGAACAGATGACTTGGGATGAAAATAAATAAATTTGGGGGTTCTACCAACTCTCTGATGAATTGGTCAAGTCCTACCTAACTTTTAAGGAAAATGATAGCATTTCCTGTTTTAGTAGCATAATAAACTGCTCAGAATCTCCAATACTTCCTGAATCAGACCCAGAACTCAGGTTTGAAGCAAAAGGTGTTTATCTGAGCTGTGCAATTTTGATAGAAACAAGTAAGACTGTACAGAATTACCCAACAACACAGGAAGAATGAGTCAACTCAATTACTTTTCACTAGGAAAATGTGAAAATTTATTGCTGTCTGAATTTTTCCTGTTCAAATAGACTGTGCAATTTCTTTTTTAAATACAACTCAATGGCTAAAACCTGAAATCTCTCTCCCAGCATACTTGTAGACAAGTCCTAATCAACCTTTAATTTTCTTACCAATGCACTCCTGAGTTTATTTGATGTCTTGGTGTAACCCAGGTCACTCAGACATTTACATTCATGAAGTATTTTCCCCCCTAATCCTCTCCATTTTTCAACATCTTCTTGAACAAGCACTAGAATCAGTGTTTTAACAGAGTCTTACAAATGATGCATTTTAAGGTCATGCCACTTCCTTCTTCTAAGTGATACTACTCTGCTTCTTCAGCTGAAGTGCACTCACCCTCTCCCACCTGCTCAGGTTCAAACTGTTCTCAAGCATGACCCAACCTATTTTTCTGAAGCTGCTGCCCTCAGCTGTCATTTATTCTCCAATCCAAAACTGTGCTCTGCAAGCTTTTACTGAGTGTGTCATTTTAGACTCCCTTCTATTAAAATGCACATTGTTCAAATAAGCACTTATGGCCTGTTTGGGGCAGCCTGTGCAATTCATTTTACACCTTTAAATAAATAAATAACATTTAATGCTACAAAAAAAAAATTCTAACAGGATGCATTATGTGCTTTCTTACAGATTTTTAAATATGCATTAAATTAATCTCAAAGACCATCTGAAGCAGCCACTCATTATTGGTAAGAGCAGCTGGGACAGCTCAGAGTTAATTCAGCACTCCAGGCCACCAAGGAAGTGAATGGGAAGCAAACCCAGCACAGCACGAGTGCTCCAAGCAGTGCTGCACACTGAGCTGCCTGCCAGCAGCAGCAATGCCAGCTTGTAAAACCTGCTAAGAAGGAATTACAATAATTGGGGATTGGTGTCCTGAGCTCCAGTAACTGGGGATTGTAGTCCTGAGCTCCTGCAGCAAGTGCTCTCAGGGCAGGCAGGGTGCAGCCCCAGCTGCCTCACCGTGTTCCAGGTGTGACCACAAACAGCACCAAGCTTTTGGGCTTGTCCTTGTTACCTGCATGGCTCTTACCAAAGCAGAACAGCAAAGGAAAGAACAGCCTTCAAGGTGAAAATCTTCAAAATAGGAGAGGGCATTTGTTTTGCAGGGAGTAGGGGAAGAGAATGATGTGGCTTCAGTGCATCCCACAATGACATTATCATTAAAAAGCTACAGGCAAAACTCACTACAAAAGAGATCAAACCAGATGAAGCTAAGGGGTTTTGTGATGGGGTTGTTACACTACCTGATAAGTGAACACAACAGGCCACAGCAGAACATAAGCTAAAAACACATGCTAATGGCAAAGCTGCTTTGAAAGCAGCTCCATGAAAGCCATTTGGCTTTTCTCTGCACCACACACTCTGCAAACTGGAGTTTTTAACAAACCTGAAACTCCTGCAGCCTCCACTAAGCCAAGGCTGCCATGCAATGAAGGTGAGGGCAAAGGCAAAGGCAGGCAGAGCAGGAACAGCTGCCCATGACCTGCAACTCAACACCACCAGGGGCATTTTCCCTCACGCCTCAACTGGATGAAGTGCTTTAAATGTGCTGTACAAATCACATTAATCCCACAGAGCCAAGAGGCAGGATTTTCATCCAGAATATATTACTGCTTATGCCTTTGTTCTTTGGAATCAGGGCTGCTGGATCCAGGAGGTTAACAGCTGAAAATTAGCATATTCCTCTAACATTTGAGAATGCTTTAAATCACCAATTCATTCTTATTATGTGTTAACACATTCCCTCTTTCCCCCAGCACAAATCAAATATTTAATAAACTAACATTAGCAGTGCACCATTTGAAAACCTTTTAGGACAGTTTTGTTCCTGAATTCTCCTATCTGAACTCAGTATTTTCACAGTAGAAGTGCTGAGTGAAAAACTATTTCACTCCTCCAGAAAAACTCCATTCACTCCTCATTTAGTAGTCCTGAGTTTCAAAGGTTAAATCCTTCCTAGGAATGTGAAAGTGCCATAAAGGTGAAATAGGATTTCATGAGTACAGGCAGGTTTAGGTGGGATATTAGGAAGAAATTCTTCCCTGGGAGGGTGGGCAGGCCCTGGCACAGGTGCCCAGAGCAGCTGGGGCTGCCCCTGGATCCATGGCAGTGCCCAAGGCCAGGCTGGACATTGGGGCTTGGAGCAGCCTGGGATAATGGAAGGTGTCCCTGCCATGGCAGGGGTGGAATGGGATGACCTTTAAGGTCCCCTCCAGCCCAAACCATTCTATTAATCCATGAATATCAACTGTACAAGCAGAAAAAAGCAGATAAGAAAAGACTTTTAAAAGCCTGGCTAGTGTCTTTTCAAGTGTTTTGAGCTCTTCAAAACCCCAAAACACTAAAGAACACAAAAATGCCAAGAAGAAACAGCTGCAAAAGTGGCACAATCAAGATATTTTCTACACACTTTGAAACGTTTTTCAAAGTTTTCCAGATTTTAGCAAATAATTAACCAAATCCAATTTCTTCAGTTTGCAGATAAATGATCCATTTCACAAATTATTTTAACACACCATTGGAATGCATGTTAAAATTCTATTTACATTCACTGAAAGATCATATTTGACTGCAGAAGCTTCAACATGTTTATATGTTACAAAATATTTTCCCAAATCTAGCAAAAGCCTGAGGTAAAGCCAATGCAATGGACTGAAACTACAACACTTAAAGTTGAGTTCTTTACTCCCCTGTGCACTTTAGGATCTGATGTGAGACAGGCAGTAAAAATCCTGCATCTCACAAATCTTTTTTTCCCTCTCTCAAAGTCCTGGACTCCTTCATGCCTTTGCAGCATCAGGGCAGCATTACACTGTATTGATTAAACAAGGGATTCAGAAAACCTGGGGAAAAGAAAAGCAAAGGGGGCCTGAACAATCACAGTCGATCTCATCACCTCGGTGACATGCTGTGAATGTAATTAATCCTACATTTATTTAGGAGAAATTCACATCCTACACATCAAGCAGCAACTCCCTGCTGGCTTCAGACTGGGTAATTACAGTGTAACAAGGACAAGGCTTCCATTGTAAGGAGGAGATGAAAAGGAAAACAGACCTATGAGGCCAGCCCACCTTTCAGGGGCTGTCTCACCTGCAAACCAGGAGAAGCAAATATGACACACTCAGGAATATCTGATTTTAAATTAGTTGGTACCAATGAAGACAGCAGCTTCTACAGAGACTGTAGAAATGCCACAAGGAATCCTGGTTTTCACTTTAAATCAAGGAGTCCATGCTCAAACTGGCATGTTACACCTACAGTCACCAAAATTAGCACCATCACATTTGTCTGAGGGTGCAGAGCACGTATTTGTGAAGGATAACAAAGCAAATTGCAGATAGAGCTCCACAGAACACAGCAAGGCAATTTAACAGCTCAGCTGCCTCAGCTCACAGCTCTCCCTCACTGCACGTGTTGAAGCTACTACAAAATACAACACAAACAATGATCTTCATCATCTTATCCCAAGTTAAAAAGTAGAAAAACGTACATGGGATCAAACATTCTCCTGTACATGTCATACCTATAAAACTATGAGAAAAAAACCCACTGTACAACAGGCAGGCTGGATGAGTAAGCTGGTCTTGTGGAAGTCTCCCTGCCCATGGCCAAGGGTTGAACTGGATGATCTTCACAGCCCCTTCCAATCCAAACCATTCTGTGATTCTATACTGAGAGCACCAAACCCTGGGAAACTTGTCAGGAACACTCACAGCTTCACCTCCAATTCAGGAATACAGATAATACACGTTTACAAATGTTAAGCTGGTACAATTTAAAGCTAAATATGCATGCAAATATTAGGCAAAAATCCTTTAAATTGCCATGGGCTGGAGCTGTTCCCTTGAGCAGGGGTGCAGAACTGCCTGTACTGCCAAAGACTGGAGGAAGCTGTTCAGCCTCCCACCCGTGTCATGGCCAGCAGGCACATATGTACAACAGCAGCCAAAAAACCCCATGTGAATAGAGCCTGGCACAAAGGGGAACACAAAACACTGGAGAAAGACATCAGGCCACACAAAGGAACCTCAGCACAGCAAGAGACAGTGGGTAAAGTATTCTGGCTCTCTAAAGGACACAGCTCCTGGGGTCACAGACTCCTGACAGGAGGGAGGAAAAGCTCTCCTGCACTAAATGCATACCTGGATTGCCCTGGTCCCAGCTGCCCAGATTGCAGCCATCAGCCAACCAGTGGTTTCCCCAAAAACCCTTTTCCCTCTCCTTCATCCCCTTCTGCTTCAAGGAAGGTGTGAAAGATGGAGAAAACCCCAGACTTAGAACAAAAATTCAGTTCTAATTTCACCTTGGAGAGGCTGCCATATGTATCAGAGTGGCTTGTAAAAGCTCGGACCTGAAGAACAAAAGCATGCAAACCAGGCAAATTAAATTTAATTTTATTATGGAAATGAAAGCAATAACAGAAGTGACAGCAGGGTGGATGATAAGCTCACTTAGCAGGGGGATCAAATGAAGTGATGACATGTCATTATGACCTCAGGGGTTAAAGATGCAATTTTCCATCTGGCTGCATCTGGCTTTTCAACAGAAATGTTGACACCACCTGCTGAGATTTACCACAAGCTGCCTTCATAGGTCTTTGTCAAGCTTTTGTTACCCAAGTTAACATTTACTTTTCCCTCTTTTCTGATAAGTTTGGCTGAGCAACATGCTCCCTTTCTTCAAAACCTAACAACACTTAAAAGGATTTACATGCCACCTTACACAATGGATGGAATTATTAATAGTCACTCCACAAGCAGCTTGGAGGGAAATACTGAGAACCTAGAAAGCAGGTGAAACTGTCTTTAAAACTGCAAGCAGAAAGAGGACATTTTAGCAACACTTGCTAGTATCTTCCATTGTCTAAGACATTTTGGAATCTACTTTTCTCTTAGTAACAGGCACCTGAATAAAGTAATTTTTTTGGAAAAAAAAAAAAACTCTAAAAAAAAATCCTTAGAATTCCAGACCTAGCTTGTACTCCCCATCCCAAATTGACTATTAGCCACCTGTGTGTGTTTTATTCAGCATCTTCATAATTTCCAATTCCAGACAGACTGTGCTTAAAATAAATCAGCTTTTGCCAGCCCAGTGACACATTCACTTATTCATCGAATTTACCCACAGCCAAACTATGATCTCAAACCAAATTTGTAATCAGCTATTGACACTCTGCTGGCTATAAGGATTTTGTTTCCACATGGCATATTTAAAAGCTAGTACCTACCAGGGGTGTTTCTCTTCATCTGGAATGGGACTGAGTGCTGTCTTTCACTGGATATATCCATTATGGCTTTGCCAGTGCCAAACTTTCTTCCTAAACCCAGAGATCTGTTGCCAGCACAGGTGAGCTGAAGGGCTTGTTTCCAGCTGCTTTTAAAGTGCCCAGATTCTGCACTAAAAAGAACCTGCAGTCTGTTTTAACTGTGTAAACAGAGACCCCCCACCTCCACCAGGAGTTTGTTGCTTACAGGGCAAGAGGAGAAGAAAAGCAAAACCCTCCATGGATTTTGAGATTATCCTCAGCCACAAAAGGACAGGAGGAAATGGAGACAAAGGAAGTTAATGAAGCCTGATGGAGCAAATAATAGTTAAGAAGCAAAACAGGGGAAGTATCCAGACTGATTGGAGGTGGAAATAACTTTAACACTGAAAGACCACAGTAACATCTATAAACACCTTCTCCCTCCCAAAACTCTTCCACCACAACAGCAACTACAGAACCACAGAATGGTTGGGGTGGGAAAGAAACTCAAAGCTCTCCTCAATCCACCTCCCTGCCATGGCAGGGACACCTTCCACTGTCCCAGGCTGCTCCAAGCTCCATCCAACCTGGCCTTGGGCACTTCCAGGGATCCAGGGGCAAACACAGCTGCTCTGGGCACCCTGTGCTAGTGCTTCAGAGGGAATTCCCAGAGGGATGTCACAACCCTCATCCCTGAAAGGGAAGATGCACCACACCCTGCTCTGCAGGTGCCTCACCTTGGGGAGCTGGGACCCCTTGCCTTGAACAGACAAATCACCACCCTGTCAAGGTATGTCCTGAGTGACAAGTGAGCTTAGCTGCTCCCTTCAACGTAAAGGAACAAAACCAAGTGTTCCCATTCCCTGTGCACTTGCTGAACTTCAAACACTGCTGAACTGCACAGCAATAACTGCAGCATATGCTTAAATGCTGTCCTGATTCAGGCCTAAAAATAGGACTGGGTTCTGCAGCTCCTCTCTCTCTCTCTCTCTCTTGCTCTCCTAATGACAGACAGCCATTGTGCCATGTCACTCTGACAATAAGATAGCTTAATTGCCCTCTTTCCAGCAGCTGTCACTTCTGCTTAACTGGGACATAATGTGAGAGTCTGGGAGGAAATGTGTTAATCTATCAGTCACTTATAGCTACTGTGCATTTTCCTGGGCTGGATTTAAAGAAAACTGGGTTTATGACTGACTTGCTAGTCATTATATTCATTGATATGGGCAGCAGAGGTATTACTGCCTAATGACTCATTTCTCTGTGAAAGATCCATGAAATAACTTTCTCCTTTATTTACTACACTTTTTCTACTCAACTTCAACCTGAATTTCCCCATACCTGGTGAATTTCCCACACATTTCAGGTGTGGTTGAAAAAGGCCTCTTCAAATTTGACAGTGTAAAATGAAGTGGCTGTTTCAGGAATTCAGCAGAATCAAAATATTTGGAAACTCCTGTAATTGTTTTAAAGCATTTTATATTTTATATATATTGTTACCTATAGGAACAGAGTCACTGAATGCACACAGAGAATAAGAACCAACATCTACAAACCATCATGAACAGCTGTGAACTGATGGTCTTTAATTCTCCAAGAAGGACTGCTAAGGTCACACCTCAACATACCAGCCTGTGCAGGCTGCCTCATTCCCCCTTCTGATCACAATTATTACCAAATTCCCTCTATATCCCCTTCACTGTCTTGTGCACTTCAGATATTTTATCCCCCAGAGTCTCCTGGTAAATACAAAGACTATTTTAGCCACTGGTTCAGGAGTCTGCATTGCTGTATTAACAAATAGACAATGACTTTTTTTTTGTGTGTATATTAGTCATGCCTACTCCAACTCACACCTTTTGTGGCTTTCAGAGAAGGCTGTGAAGATATAAGGAGGAAGGAAAAATAATACAAAAACCAGAGTAAATCTGACAAGAACAATATAAAGCTTAGTAAGATTTGAACCTGCAGGTTGCTTTAATCATTTAATCCACTTCCCACTGTTTTCCTACTGGTACTTTTGGTTTTAAGCCATTAAAACATGCTGGTATTCCAACCAGTCTGGCTGCAAACTAGCCAAAACTCTGGGAATAAGCCATGCTGAGTCCATTAAAAGAACACAGGTGAGACAGAAGTGCAGGGGTTTTGTCTGGAGGTGGCAAAGTCCCTCTTTCCTCTCAAGCAGTGGAAGCCAAAGCTTCCCACAGTGCCAGGGAGAGCTGCAGGAGCACAGAGCACATGGGGATTTGTGACACTTCTTCTGGTGTTAATAATCAATTGGTGCAACTGCTACAGCCCATAAATCAATGCTCCATGCAGCTGGGAATGCTTTGCATGTGCTGTCAGTTGTGAACTGGAAGCTCCTTCCAGCCTTTATCCTGAAGTTACAGAAGTGCTACATAAACATTTATCTTCATAGGAAAGATCACAATAGAATGAGAAATCCCCACAAGCTGGTTTTTTCCCCCAAAACCCCTATTAATATATTAATGGAAATTCACATTTTTACTTAAAATCCAATTCCTCCCTCCCTTTTCCAATGGCATCCCTGTATTAAAAAAAAATGCACTGAATGCCTTTGCTTCTGTATCAAGAATTGCTGGACAGACACAGCTACTAAATGAGAAAACTGATCATATTCCCACATATAGGAGACAGAATTTATTTTACTGATATTTGTTCACAGATGAAGTATGCTAAAAACATGTCCCACATCAGCAACTACTGAAGAACTTACTTGACTTTCTGGATCCAGATGCAGTAGTCTGTAATGAAGAGATCATTAAGGATGTAAGCAGGGTCACTCTCCATAAAAATCTTGTGAATGTCCAGCAGACACTTCAGCACTGCAGCTTTCCCTGGAAACAGATTTTTGGTTTTGTGATTCACAAGATATTCACAATAACAGATCATCTTTATCCTCTCCCACCTGAGGGTTTAATAACCACAGTATCCACGACCTCCTTGGAAACTGGGCTTGATTCCCAGGCTGGGAACAGCAGCCCTGTAACTGTGTCCTCCAGCATCCACATCCCTGGGGATGGGGAGCCCTGGATTCAGCAGGAATCTCTGCAGGACCAGAGCCTGCAGGCCCAGCCATGCGTGTAATTCTCCACAGCTGAAGCAGCCCCTTCCCCCAGCTCCTCCCCTGCTCCAAACTGCAGCACACACAGGCAGGGCACTGTACTTAAAAAGAAACAAACCAAGCTGAAAAGGAGCTCACAAATAACAAGAAGTTATGGCCCAGCATCTCTCTCAAGAGGAGCATTTTTCCCTTTGTGCCTGCACAAACACCAGTGCTGGGAACACACAGCTCACAGCAGGGCCAGGCACGTGGAACTGGGAGAGGCAATGGAAGGATTACCTAAGAGGGCCTGGAATTAGGGAGAACTTCTCCTACTTCTGCTAGTCACAGAATAGTTTGGCAAAATGAAAGAAAAAGCTCACTTCATGTTCAGGAAGGAGCTATTTGACACACAGTCAATAAAGACATTTTTAATCTTTTACTGTATTCTCAGTCCACAACTAGAAAACCTCCCGTTGTCAGTTTGAGTTTTCCTTCCTATGCAACATTCCAATTAGCTGGAATCTCCCCCCTTAGTTTTCTGATGACAGTTGCTAAAGGGTTAAGTGCTGGAACACTTAAAAAAATTATTTTCACCGTTTAATGGTGGGGAAAAAAACCCACATTCAAATGAAAACAGCCACCACTGCAAATGGAATCTAATAACCCTCTCCCAAGAGGCTGGCTCCTCCCAGGCTATGAAACCTGAACAGGGATGAAATTTCATTTTACAGATTTAGAGGAGAGGGGAAAAAAAAAAAAAAGAAACAAAAAAGATCAGAACTCCCCCTGCTGTTCAAGCACAAAATTTGTTTGCTTATTTGTAAGTAATTCCATGCTGAAAAAAGATACAGCCAGAAAATGAAAGTTTAAGGGGAGGAAGATGGCAATAAGGAGGAGGAATGGAGAGAGCAAAAAGCCATGGCAAACAGAACAGAAAAAGCCCACTGGTTTTGGAAACCAAGTCAGCAAAGAAAACCTACAACCCCAAATATAACTAATAACTTTTAAATTGTATCCCCATCAATGCTTGTCAAGCATCACTATTTTGACTAAAAAGAAGTGTGCTCTTTCACAAAGAAATGATGTGTGGAATTAAAATTTTGCTGATTTTTTCAGGTTCCAGCTGTCAAGCTGTCAGCCCAAACCATTTCCAACATCCACTCCTGTTACTCATCTGCCAAGTAACAATGTACATCAGTGAATGTTACAGTCATTCCCAACTAAAAATGTCTTTCTTCATAAATTCAAAGTTTTGGATTACAGTATCTTGATGGGTCTCTAATGAGAGGCTGCAAATCTTGCCAGACTTGAAACAGGGAATCCTGCATCAGGCAAACTATCAAATGTCTGCTTTCAGAAGGTGGGCCCATGATATTTAGCAGTTTTTGCATAGTTACAGCTCTGCATTATAGCGATCAATAAATAAACTGCTCTTTCTGTGCAGATGCTACTTCCTTATTATCCAGAAAACCCCACTAGTTGTGTTTAAAATAAAAAAGCTTCCAATGTGTGTAAAAGCAAAGTCAGAGAAGGTGTCTGCAAACCACTGGATCCCTCTGGAGCTCCTTGCTGAGAGAGCTGCCTGAACAGACTGAAACCTGAATTTTACACACTCAGAATCCAGGCCTCTTCCCACTGACTATTTCAAAATGAGGATAAAATTTGACCCCAGCTCTGTATGTACCATTTGATATGATAATCTGATTTTATACCATCATGAAATTCTACCAGCTTTCATCCTGTGTATTTGGAAGGAAAGTTTAAGTCATATATCTCTATTTTACATTCTTTTTCCCCACAGACTTCTATGTATTTTTCCACATTTTCAAGGAGGAGCATTCATCTAAAGATAAACTGAACTTTGCTGTTCTTCTCTCTTTTTAATGGAACAGTATTCTGAGACACAAGGAAAGAAATCTACAAACTTTTTAATTGAAAATATCCTGGTAGTAACTTACCCAGTCAGGCAATATTTCACTGGATCACTGAATGTTCACTGCAACACCATTTTCCACTGTGACATTAAAATAAAAGCAAATTTCTTACCTCACACGAACTACATCCTCCTCAGGAAAAGGCTGCCAGCACTGCATCACAGAATTTTCTTTTTCACACTTATGAACAGCAACATAAGGCAGTGCAGATAAGTGAGGAGGGACAGCATCCATCTTCCCCTTAAAACTTCACTCCCTGACTGATATAATGTCAATGGGATTTTCAATCAGCAACAGTTTTTGGCAATATTAAGATTAATATTGCCATTTGTGTGGGTTTTAAATCCTGCAACTCACAAGCATTTAAAATAATCCAGTGATCCTTCTGTCCAAAAAATAAATCAAATGCTTTTCTCAAAGAAGTAACTCACGCTAAATAGAGAAGCTGCAGGTAACTTGAACAAGGTATAAAGATGGTTTGTACAACTTCCAGTCCCTAAAGACTCACCCAGCTGCAGAATCATGACTGTGTCACTGAAGGCACGTGTCACCAGCTCAAAATGCCTGTACAGGGGATAGCACAGCACTCTCCTTCCAAAAGATACCAGGACATCATGGATGCTGGAGAAACTCTGTGTGCATCAGGGAAAAATCTCCATTAGTCTGTGTGCTTGTTTGTTTTTCTTTAAGGAAAAAAGCCATAGCAGAATAGGAAAAAAAACCAAAAAGCACATTTTGATTTATTATGCCTCTACTCTAAAAATCTGTATTTGAATAGATATGGAAATGTACATGTTAAATAGAAACAAGACACTGCACACTGAGTTTGCATGGCAAGATAACAGAAGTCCTGTACATTTTAGTGGTTTGGGGGTTAAAAAAAAACAGAGAGAACATGGGAATAAAACATCTCAGTCAAGACTTTGCCATCCTTTAGATTAAAGCAATAAATTACATCTGTCCCACATTATTACATATATTAAGGAGGAGCTATAAAAAGCCTTTTAAGAATAAAGGAAAATTAAATCCATATGATATTAACCAAATACATGTGTACATGTAAGATCTCGAAAAATGATACACAACTCTGCTTTTCATGAAAATTCTAGATATTCAAGACAGGGATAAATATACCTGCCTGGGGAGAACAGTTCATTGTCCTCCTTCATGAGTGAGGAACACCTAATTTACTCAGGCCAGAGGCATTAAGGAGTTATTAAAGACTTTCTTAAAAGTGATTTCCCTTCCAGCTTTCACTTTTCAAGACAAAATGCTCCATTTATTAATGAATTAAAAAAAAATACCTATTTCATCTTGAACTCTCAATCTATTAAAATTAATAAAAGCACTTTGCTGACAGCCAGCATTTCTTTGCATTCTGTGACTTAGCTCAACCCATTGTTCATTTTAATGGATCACCAGCAAGCATTTAAATCATTTATGGTTTGTGATTGAATATTTAGAGGCTAAGGTGTGTTCATGTCATGGCCAGGAAAATGGCAGTCAGCTCAAACAAACCAGAGCTGGGGCTTTTTTTTGGTACAGAATGATGAAAACTCCCAGCCCTAATGGTTGGTCTAACAGAGATAGTTATTAAGAGTTTGGTGCCAGGACTGTGAGTTTTCTAGGTGTGAAATACACTGTTGGCTGCACAAGAACTGCTCTATCATAGGGCAAGCACATGCAGAAAACTCCTTCACTGTGTTAAAAAAAAATATTGTGAATTAAGACAGGGCTTTTTTACCGCACTCCTTTGTAACCTGCTACTGCAGAACTCAAAAGAAAACCTGCTGTCACCAGACAAGTTATAACTGAATGCAACATTCAACACTAGTGGAAGAGATTGAAGGACTGGACCCAGAAATCCTGTGCAGTTTCAGTTTTGATCCTGCAAAGCGAGACTGGGCTCAGCAGACTCAGCTCAGAGCTGGGACAGGCCTTTCCACCTTCCTGCATTTTAAGAATTCATGGGTTTCAGGCCAGGTCCATTCCTTTCCACCCCTAGCTCTGTAACAATTTCTTTGCACAGGCCTGGGTGCTTTCAGTGAATAACCTGAATGTGGAGAGATGGAATTCAGGCTTTCCTCTCATCTCTGCTGGTTCCAAAGGATGTGCAACAGCTCAAACAGGGAAGAGGCACTTGGACATGGTTTAATGGTGAATGTGGTGATTGTGCTGGAAATGGTTGGACCTGAGGATTTATAAGGTCTTTTCCAACCTTTATTATTCCAAGAGTAAGGCTGAAAAGAAGGGGACAGGTAAAGCAATACATGCCCAATAACTTCTGGAGCCCAGAACCCAATTTCTGGCACCATTAAAAACAGGATATACAATTAATCAATCTTCAATCCTAAAGGAGCAAATTTGGGACAGAAACAACACAAAACACCAAAAAAAACCCCAAGTAACCCAGCAAAAACACAACACAATACTTTTACCTTACCTCCAGCCAGCACAATGCTGCACTCAGTTTCCTGATGTTCCAAGATGATTCAACCTGATTTTAAGAGAAGACTGTAAAACAAGTATTATCTAATCCAACACTGCTGGCAAACTATTTAAGATAAGATTCTGGCAGCAATTTAAGAACATTTGTGAATAAGAAGCAGTAATTACATTATGTGCATTGAAATGGCCACAGGACAGCATTAAAAATTATATTGCAATGCAGATGTTAAATAACTGAGTTGCTTCCCATAGTAGCATGATCCAGCTTATGCACAAAATCTTTAAAATATAACAGCAATACACAGAGAAATGGTATTTTAGTGGAATTCTGTCCCTTTGCACAAAGCAACAGAGACTTGAATCAACAAAAGCCAAGCTCAAATGCCTTGTTTCATGAAAACAGCTCAAGACTTTTGGCTTGCAGAGAGGGTCCTGAAGCCAGCAGTACATGTAAAATGTCATTATTCTTAATATGTGACAGATTCATAGCATTTGAGTGGAAGTGTGGTCCAGTGGGATGACTGGGGCAAAAAGCCAGAAAGCCTTGATCTATAATCCTGGCTCTAGTAAAGATTTGTGTGGCCTGAATGTCTTGGTTTTCCTATTAAATAGGAATGAAAAAAAAGGGCAGGGGGGAAAGGAGAAAAAACCCCAGTGTGTTTTCCACACACATCATACAGTTACTGCAAAACCAATAAAGAATTGCACAACTGTGGTCCTGGCAGATTTGCAATTCTGTGCAGCTCTAACATGCAACACAACCACAATCCCAGATTATTCTGGTGAATCAGCAGGTCTGGACACTTTGCTTGTCATGCTACAGTCCATGCCCTGTGTGTGAGTCTGATTAAGCCAGAATGGCTTTGATTACATGTGCCAATATTTTGGTTAAAAGCATTGAAAACACATCTCCTTGGTTCATATCAGCACAGGAGATGTGAGGCACAGAGTTGTATCTGGGAAGCAATTCCAAGAGGGCAAGCTATCCACACAGAACAAAAAAGAACAATTACTTGTTAAATTTGCCTAAACCAAGATACAGAAATCAGAACTGCACAGAATTGTCTGGAATCCCTCGCTATTCCACATCTCTCCCATTCCAATGCTACTGCAGAAGAACACAGGTATTTAGAAATCCTAGTAATCCCCATGTGCACCAAATCTAGAGATATAAAATCTCACATTTTAACTTCATCACCTAAGTTTAACGCCTGGGAATAAGTTCATGGTAAAAGGTAAGTTTCCTAAATGGCAGTAGAGGGTCCAGCACTAAGTTCCTAAAACATGTTATATTTTTTACTTTTATTAACTCACATTCTTGTCCCCTTCATTGACACGGATCTCGTAGCAATATGCCAGAAGAATATCAATTAATCCAAGATAGACGTGGCGACGGCTCCTTTTATCCAGAAGAAAAGATTTATTTGTGAACTTCCTCATCTGTTCTCTCTCTGCCTCAGAGAAGACAACTATAAAAAGTAAAAGGATAATTGATTATGAATTTAAAGCTGGCACATTCACTTTAAGAGATGGGAATACTACCTCAACAGTGTCTTTAAAAAGGAGCGTGTAACTAATCAAAAGGCACCAATCACTCAAGAAAAAGCCTAAATCACTCTTACTTTCCTTCTGCATTTTTATTAAGCTCTGATATATTCATTTCCATGTCAAGCTCCAGCACAGCACTGCATGTACACACTGATGATTTTGACCCTCCCCAGGTGCCAAGGGTTTCTGTGGATGCCTGGATATCTTACACAGGGACAAATGCACAATCAGGATCCAAGTAAAATGAGGATCTTAAGCCCACAATTGTATGGGACAAAAATCCAGAGGCAAGTGGCAATTAAGAAAGAGTATGGCAGTTCTAACTCTGTTTTTTCTGTTCATGCTAAGCAGGTCAGTATCACCCCTTGAATCACAACTATACATGATGTATCTCTATTCTATCAGTAAATTTCTTTATAAGTTGATTCTTCAGTGTAAACATGAACCACACTTCACTTTTAAATACCAAAGAAACCCCCAATGAAATATAGCAGTAAAGTTTTGTTCCTTTAAAATTCAAACTCTGAAGCATCATAACATCTACAGCTGGACCATAAACACAGAAATTCCAGGTCTATTACAAGATGTAGACTAGACAATTCCCAAAGGTAAATGTTACAAGATGCTCCTTAAGTTGCTGCAAAGTGCCAGGTGTTCTAAATAAAATATCTTTCTCTGAGAAAATACTTCAATGCTGGAAAAAAAAATTCTATCAATTGCCTCAAGTTTTTGAAAATTAATTATCCAAGCCTGAAACTCATTATTAACATGTCCAAACCACCACCTACTTTGTTTTCCCTGTACTTCCAAGTACATGGTGTGAAATTATCAGAACAATTAAAATTGTAATTACATTTCTGCTGTACTAAGCCTGTACACTTTTGTACACTTACACTGCCAAGTTTTAGCTAACAATCTGTACCACAATCAGTATTAATCTGATGCAAAGCAGCACTTGCTGCTACTTATCAAGTAAGCTAAATTGGCAAGTTTTTTTGTAACTTTGATTTAAAATTGTTTTGTGTATTTGCCAGTGGCAAAACCATGCCAGAATATAAATGTGTGTTAATATACCCACATCTAAAGGAGTCAGACATTCATCTCACAAAGTTTCTGACAGATGAGACTGCAGACATTACCTTTACATTTTAATCACCTCTTTTACTTGTTTTAAGCTGGCCATTGCTCATGTTAAAAAAGAAGATACTTCAAATTGTCCTCCAGTAGCAGTGTCAGTGAAGCAGAGTTTAATCTCTGAGGGGAGGATGAGGTCTGACAGCCAGAGGGTGTTTTGTTACAGCCCTACTGCTATTTTACACTGTGATAACACCACTTAAATCACTGGGAGATCTGTATCTCCAGACTCCTATGACACTTCAGCTCTAAATGTGTTAGGGGCACTTAGATAAAATGTGCTGGACCCACACAGAGAGCTGACTCAGTGGGCAGTCAGGAAAGTACAGCTCAGCAAGCACCTCTGATAATCTGCTGCTGAGAGCATAGCCTCACTTTCTGATCCTGTCAAGCCAAGTCTTGAATCCCACAGCTCTCCCAAAGGGAAAGAACTGAGCAGAACTGAACCTTCCTTAACTTTTTTTTTTCTTTAAACTGAAATATTATGTCCCAATTTTAAGGTTTTTAAATGTGTGCCTCTACCCCTGTAGGAATCAGCAACATCAGATGGAGAAGGCAGCAGAGAGCAGGTTAGTCAGAATGAAGTTAATTATTGATATTTATCTTGCCTTTTAAAACCTGAGATACTTTACAGTGGAACCTAATCATTAGGAGTCTTTTGTGAATAAAAAGCAGAATTTCCTCACAAATAACAAAAACTGCTCTGCAGCAGAGCCAGGAAGGAACACAAGATGCAAAGGCCTGAAAACTGAGCAAAGCAGGTAGACAGAAATTTGATAAAAAAAGAAAAGTAATCCATGTTAAACTTATGAATCCACCAGTAATGGCATATATTTGAGCCAAGCCTTACTGAAAGGTGGAACTTTGAGAGGAAATTACTTCTCTTTCTATAAAGAAATAAAAAAGAGAACAGTCACTGTAAGCATGAGAGGTTTCCCATGGACAAAATAAGATATCCTTGGAGCATATAAATGCTAGATTAAATACATATGTCAGCCTGAGCCTTTGAAGATTATTGTGTTGCCTAAAGAGGAGTTTTTTACAGTAGTGCAATTGGAAGTAGAATAAAAATGAACTCTTAACCAAGCTGAATGTGACTGTTAGAAAATACAAACCCTTTCATCTGGAATCTGTAGAAGCAAGACACTAATGTAAACTTCAGCAGCAGCAAGGAAGCTTTCCAAAAATGTTATCCCCTCATGGGAAAGGCTGTGTAATTAATAAGGCTTTATGGAGTATTACTTGACTTGAATGAGACATTTTAAGTGTGAACAAGAGAATGCACAGTAAGATGAACAAAAAGGACAAAAAGAAAAGACACTTGGGATAAGGAAAAATTTTAAAAAGGCAAAATACACAAACCATGCACACAAGCTGGAGAAAAAGTAAAAAGGTCAAATAAAAATAGATTCAAAGTAAGGACAGAAGAGAGATGAAAACTTTAAATGTTAATGAGAAGAGATGAACCAAAAAGAGAAAAAAACTTGGTAATGAGACATTAGAAGAACTTGATGATGTAAAAACAAAGAGAAAATAACTAGGGATAAATATAAGAGCAGTAATCAACCAAAGAAAATCTTCAGTTAATTGCAATGTCATGCAAAAAATAAAAAAGGCCATCTGTACTTCTAATTACTTCTTGCAGCCAAAGACATTATAAAGACAAAAGTAATCAAGATTTTGGTTCCAAGAAACCAATAAAGATAACAACTGAAAAGACATCAATGTAAATCAGGAAAAGGAAGAAAAAAAATAATTCTCTTTATTCAGTGTTTCTGAAAAAGAAAATAAATTTTTAAAGAATCTGCTAATTTTTATGTCTCTTTCCCACCATAAACTCACTTTTACATTTAACCTGAGGAGCCACATGTCTTCATTCAAAACCAAATCCTTCCTTCCCACAGGACAGAGAGGAATTGCTGATTAAGTGCACCATTCCTTTGGCTGGGTAGAGCAATGTAAACCCCCAGGGGACACGTCCTGCTGATGCCCAGATCCCAGCTGGAACAGCCTGGAGCACCCCCTGCCCTTCTGCAGTCCCACTCACAGGAGACCTTCAAGTAGAACCTGCACTCCCTCTCATGGTGGTTTCCTTCACCACAGCTCACTCAGGGATAGGAACCTCCACTGATTTCAGTCACTTATCCAAACAGCACAAATGTTACCAAAACTGAGGTTTCTCCAAGGAAAAGGGTGGCTTTGTTGGCATTGACATCACCCAAACTCCAGACTGCCCTTCTTGGTACTTAAATTTCCTCAAGATTCACAAAACAGCATGAGCCTCTCCACTCAGCCCCATGAAGGTGAGATTTTTTGATCAATCTTAGGAAATAGGTGTCTGTTATAACAAATGGTTTGGAGCAAAGATGATCCTTTATGAAGTCCCTTTTTCTGGATCCTTTATCAAGTCCCTTTTTCTGGATCCTTTATCAAGTCCCTTTTTCTGGATCCTTTATCAAGTCCCTTTTTCTGGATCCTTTATCAAGTCCCTTTTTCTGGATCCTTTATCAAGTCCCTTTTTCTGGATCCTTTATCAAGTCCCTTTTTCTGTGTAATTTCCATTAGCAGGCTCGCCAGACTTTTGAGGAGTTTTCCTTGTTTCTGACCCTAAAACCCAACAACAGACATGTTTTTCCTCAGTACCTCAATTTGGAGGAGAAACATTCCTTATCAATAAAATCATCCAGTAGTTCTTCATTTTAATTATATTCCTTAAGCCAAGCAAACAGGAGTAGTGTTTCATTTACTAAGGAGTGAATGGATAAAAACAAACAAAGGAAGCCCTCATTATTGTATTCTCAAGCCTCTTGTACCTTTGTCCACTGCTTTTTAAATCAAGTGTTTATGATGGACATAATTAACAATTTCAGAGGCTGAAAAGACACCAGGAATGAAGATCAGATTACATTCACAGTAAAATACACAACATCTATCCAAAGTCTATTTTTCTCCCAGAGAAAATGGGGAAGTGCAGGTATTATCAGTGCACTGAGAACCCCTGGTGAAGGGATTATCATCATCTGCTTTAGGAATATCAGATTTTCATACAACATAGGAAATGAACAAAGAACAATAGGAGAAAATGCACAATAGTAACTTGCAGTGCTCTCTGTAATCACTGTGTGTAGGGAGGCAGCCTCAGTTATCTGCTAGCAGTGCTCCCACAAGGTCACCTACTCACCCTGGAACGTCCCTTTAGGTTTCCAAATGGACACAGTGAGTTTTCTTTCTAAAGAAGTTTCTGAGACACATAAAGTAATGTAATAAAGTAATAAATATTAAATGTAATAGAGAAATAAATTAACTTGAAGAACAATAAGCTATAACATGGCATCACAGCAATTATCATTCAAGCAACAGATGTGTGTATATATATATTTTTATATATATGTATATTCTCACCAAATGCAGGACTGTCATGTTCCTGATGACTTCCTCCCTGCAAGGCTGTCATCTTTTTATGAGCATCAATCCACCAGGGCTTGTACTTTAAAAGATGCTTAATAGCTTCATCTTCAAAAAAATCAGCTCTAGGGAAAATAAAAAGAACTTTCATATGCTATTTATTTCAATTCATATTATATGTGGGTAGATATTAACACATCCATAGAATACATCTCACTTGGCCCCAGGTTATTTTCCATGTCAGAAATATGTTCTTTGACTTTAAAGCAGAAAATAATAATTACCTAAGAAAACACAATATTCTCCTGTGTTTCAGTATTCCTTCCTTACCTCCTCCACCTTTCCTGAGCCACCCAGAAGCCCAGGAATTAATGAGCTTGCAGCATCACATGAAGCTGAACCAACCTGATTTGTTCTGAATGCAGCTGAAGGAAAACACTCCAAAGGCTTCTCAGACAATCATTTTGTTGAGCAGCTCTCCCACTTAAGAGCCAGGGAATTTTTTGGGAGGAAGTCATGCAGCTGAAGGGTAAAGGTGAAGCAGGGATGGGGATGGACTTGAACAAGGACATGCAGCAGCAAGGTGGAAAAAGAAGAGTTGTACATGAATTCTGGAAGAGAGATCACCTCCATCTCAGCACAAAGCCACTGTGCTAAAAATCTCAACCTAGTAATTCTGGGAGGATTTATCCTAAAGGATTCAAGTTCTAAGCCTCCTATTACCAGCTGAGCTTTTTCTTCAAGTCAAGCAATGGTATAAATACTGAGAATTAAAAAAAAAAACCTCACAGGAAATTTCTCAATACCTTCTTCATCACCACACAAAACCTAAACACAGAATTTAATCTGCTTCCCTCTCACACTGACAGATTTTTTTTGTTGCCTCCCTTCAATGTCAAAGCAACTTATCAGCCAGGGTACACTTTCCTCAAGGCCAACAGAACAGTTGTTTTGCCCCCGTTTCTACCAGAGCTTCTGTTCTCCTCAGGAAAACAACTTTTGTTGAAGAAAGGCTGGTATCATCTGTTCTGAAACAACCAAGACACAGCCATTAAACTAAATGGTGTAGCTCTACCAGGCCAGAACACAGAGTCTAAAATTGAAACTTGAAATTACTGCAATTTGCATCCCATTAGAGGTTAGGAACTACTTCAGTTCTAGTGAAATGTAGTTCAACAAAGCTCTTCTGCTTTTTGTGAGTTACAGGAAGACATGAGGATGTCTCTGAAATATCCAACTGAGGAAAAATTCCAGGTTTGCAAAGTTACCTTCTGAAGCAATCCAAAATGGGTTAAGCCTTCCTGTCCCCACAAAACACACCACAGTACTAATTCTCACTGAGGACTACCCTCTTCTCCCACCAGATCCATCTTGCAGGAATCAATTATATTAATAAATCTCATGGCTTTCATTTATTTTATGTACCTGAACCTAAGTTGCCTGAAATATTTCAACATGAAAGGCACAAAAATCATTTTCACCTCACTACATGGAATGAAGCATAAAAGAAACAAAGTTTTGGTTTGGACATTTTCTTCATTCTGCTGTAAAACAAGTTTCACATAATAAAGGCAAAAAAACAAAAGTAGCAAAGACAAAATTTTATAGCTTCAAAACTCAAATTCCCCCTCTTAGACAAATGTGGCTTATTAATCCTTTCACAAGGTGAAAAAAAAGTTCTGATTTTGTCAACCCAAGATGCCAGCAGGGAGTGGCTGCTCAGCTGCTGAAGAGATGAAGTTTATGAAACAAGGTTCTGCAACAGCTGACAGCAGCTCCCCTTAGACACAGAGTAATTAAACAATTAAGTAACCCCAAAACAAACGAGCAATGTTTTGTGTCAGTGTCAAAATACCCACTAAGGCCTGCTCTGATGAGACAAAAGGAAAGCTGTTCTTTCCAAAAGTGATCTTAGGCCCAATCATTTGTGAGAAGGGAACGTGTTTCAGAGGTACCTGGCCAGGGGAAGTTAATCAGGACTAATCAGTACTCACAGGTAATGGTCAGGCTCAAACTTGGCAGCCTCAGCTGCCAAACGTCTCCTCCTCCGCTCCTCTGCAGGAGTCTGGTCTGGATCCTTAATGTCAATAACGTCACTGAGCTCATCCTGCACATGGCAACAAAATTCTAGAATCAAGCCTCTGGTATGGCACACAAGATTGATTCAGGAAGAATTTGAGTAGGATGCTTATCAGAATTGCACTGAAATCCCTAGAAAAGCTTCAATCTCCAAATTCAGGCTCCACTATGCAAATAAAACATCAAAATTCCAAGGAAATGCAATTATTTGAAGCTCCTTAGAACTCGTGATATTATCAAGTCTATTCAGGCCATTTTATCATAAGACAGGGAGGTTATTTTGCATTATGACAAATTTGCAATGTTAAACAAAAGCACACAACCCCAACAAAGACAAGATAAGAATCACACACCATTTGTGACTTTTGAGAACACTCTCACTCTCTGAAGTGGCTGTACATTAATAGGCAATTGCAGTGCCCTTTTAAACATCATTAGGTAGTTATTTCCCATCCCATTTTCTGATGGGAAATGTATTTCTTCACAAATTTCATGGTAATAAAGCAGCATTCATGTCCAACCAGAATGTAAATACTTTATTTATAAACAGCAATCCTGCTCCAAGCCCTGTGAACACTATAATTCATACAATAATAAGTTAGAGTTACAAAACTGAGTTGCACTTTTCAGAAGCTGTTGTCTTGTGAGCAAGGAAGCCCACACAGTTACCCAGAGCTTCTAGGACAGGAGAAGATGAAATGCACCCACCTGCAGCCTCTGGAACACCCCTGAGCGCAAATTCCCAAATCCATAGGGGTGCTGCAGGGGTGGGGGGCTCTCCTCATAAGGAATCTGTTCCATTTCCCAGTCAAATTCTTCTTCATTCTCTTCACACAGCTCAGCAGAGGCAGCTGTATCTACAGCATGGTCAGAAAAAGAAAATTATTTCATAGAAAATACTATTTCCTTGAAAGGTTTATTGTGCTGCTGGTGTTTGCCTTTCTTAATTTACTGCATCTTTTAAGAAATCCCACTCAACACTGGGTCATACAAATCTGCTTCAAACTCCACAAAGCCTGCTTCAAACTCCCCAACTTTCAAAAATGACCATCAGGAACACTAAATTTTAAGTGCACTCCCTTAGACTGAAATACATCTTCCACTGAATTCAACCAGATCAGCATGTGCTGCTAAGAGAACCCTGACAGAACCTAAGTGATGTTATCGATAATTTAAGGCAGGAATTGAAAAATCAGAGACAGCCAAGCATTTTTGTCTGTTAAATATTGCTGTTAAGCAAGACATGCAACAGAACCTGTGGTTTTAATTAGCTTCTCACTTGACCTAATAGTCCAGTTGTAGTTTGTAGAAAGCAGAAGACTCAACTGTGTGTGTGTTCTACAGCCACTAGAGGGGTACAAAGCCCTACAGAGCATCAGCATTTTTTAAGAACATTTTGAGCATATTTTGGAAAGATTTAAACATAACCAAACCCCTAAAGTTGACATGTGTATCATCTGCAACATTTTTATTTCTGCTCCTATCCATACTTTTATTTATTCACACCTTTCTCATACCTTGGACTAGTCAATAATGAAAATATTGTACTTTTCTACATGTATCCCTCTATAGATCAATAACTGTTTCATTACACACATGTATCATCTTGTATAAACTAGATTGATTTTGTCATACCCATCTCTTCTACCAAAGGTTTTGCTGATCTTGATTTCTTTGGTGCTAAAAGCGATGTCAGCATGTCCAGCCCCTCAAAATATTGGCCAGGAACCTCCTTGGGCAACTGAATTGTAAAAGTACCTTAAAAAAAAGTGGGAATACAATTATTGCATTAAAATATCTGAGACAGGCAAACATGCATTATTGCTCTGTGAGAAAGGCTCAGAGGAAGTAGGACACATGCAGGTAACATTTTATTTTTCAATGATCCCCGTGCATGTTTTTAACCTTATTTTTCATAAAAATTCAGGATTTTAATGATAAAACATGAAAGAGAATATTTAACTACTTGAAGTCTCCTGACTTACATTGTATAAACACAAACCAACAGAAGAAAGCAAGCTTTATTTAATTTTTAATCCTTACACCAAACAATCCACAGAAGCTACATTCACCAATCTGATTATTGTCTTAAGCCATGTAATAAAGGTTCTGCAAGCAACAAATTTATTGCTTTACCTCTTTTTTTTGTTTGTTTGTTTTACAGCATAAATTACTGGAAATAGCAACATTTTTTGACACAGATACCAATACCTTCATCTGTATTGTAAGATGCTTTTTCTCTGCCATCCTCTACAATTCTTCCAGGAAGTGTCAATCTGCAGGCAAAAAATGAGATGCCTCACTGAAAGCCTGACTAATTCTGCAAGTTAATGTCTCAGCCTATAAAAATGTAAGGCACATTCCAAAAGCAGCACAAAGGACTTAGCTACACTCCTCTTCACAGTAATGCAATCCATGCAGCTCAATCCCCCTGGATTCCTCTCTACAAAATTTACACCCAGAGAGCTGTCTGGCCATCTACAGTTAAAAAGCCATTGTACAGTAAATTTAGAAAAGTATTTCTTTCAACTCCCTTTAACATGATTTAATGCCTAGGAACAAAGAGGCCAGATCCAAAAAAAACAAATCTTTGCACGAACCGAGCTGTCTGTAGTCAACAGAACAAAAGCTGCAGATGAAGAACATTCTGAAGGGACCAAAATTAAGTTCATTTCCTACTATGAAGATCAATTTTTGAAAACTTTTTCCACTACTTGCCTGAGAAAATATGGCTTAGCATAAAATTTGAAATCTTCCCCTTCAAAGTAAACGTCAAACTCAGAAGCTCTGGCATAAGGCACTCTGATTTTTACTGTAAGGAAATCCGGGTCCTGGGTCAGTTCAAAAGCTGGAGTTATCATGATGAATCCAGCAGGAAAAGCAAACACTGCCTGTGTGGCCCTGCAGAAACAGGAAAAGAAGAAAAGGATTATTGTAGCTTTCAATTGGTGAGAGCAAGTGATGTCTCTCCAAAATTCTGTAAGAACATTTCAGATTGCCACATTAATTATCCTCCCTGTGCTCAAGAAGAAAACACTGATGGCAACAGCAACAGCATAAAAGTGTTATCAAAAACATGAAGGAACCACCTCTCTGCACCTTAATGAAACAAATGAATGTAGAGCTGCAGTACAGGAAAACACCTGTTACATGCCACGGGAAAACCACATTAAAATTCACTCCTAAAACTTTCCAGCTTTCCCTAACTGTTATTTATAATTTCACACATAGCAGATCTTAGACCTTTACAGTTCTCTAGTGAACTGAACACAAACCACTATTAAAAAAATCCTAAAAACAAGTAATACTTCCAAAAAATAGAGCTGTGTTTTGTAATTCACACACATATTAGCCAGAATATGAGCAACAGATTCAAGGGCAGTTTAGGTAACATGCCTCAGAACCATATGTATGTATACACCTGGCATGTGTACATATTTAGCACAAGAAAAGGAATTTATATAGTGCTATTTACCTAATATACAATTGTCTGACCTTTCAATAGCTTTTCATCTCATGCTTAATTTAGAACCCAGTTATGGATTGTTTGGGGATCTTCTGTTTGTTTGTTTTGGAAGGTGTGTTTACAAAAGGTCACACAGTTTTGGAAATTAGCTTTTTAAACCAAAACTATTTTAAATATTTAAACAAATATAACCAGAACAGAACTATTATTTGGGAAATAACTACTTTTCACTCACTTTCAGTTACCTTTACTTAACATATCCCATTCTGATAATTCTATGAACAGCCAGAAATCATTAACCATTAACAAGGCTAAATTAACAGAGCACCCTTTTTCTCATATGGGTAATTAGCCTTATTTAGCATGTATAAAAAATATTAAAAGCTCCCATTTTACCATATCACCTGATTCCAGGGTTAACATTCCCACCCATTCCAGGCTGAGAGGCTGCCAGGTGTTTTAAGGAATTCTATCTAAACAGGACACACCTGGCTCGTAGAACACCTACACCTGAACACCAGATGCACCTTCCTGTGGATTTTCTTCTTCTCTCAACACCACAAGCACAGCTAAGAGGCACCAAAACCCCAATAGCTCATTTGGACTCTCAGGGATGACTTGCCAGGGTGCATTTTTATTTTCCCCAGTCAGAGGTCCATAATTAAACAGCAGCCCCAAAACCAGGCCCAGCTCTCCCTGCCCTGCGCTCCTGCTGCACTTGGAGCATCCCTGGCTCAAATTAATCACCCCAAACCCCTCCTGGGGGGGGGGTCCTACACAAACCTCTGATATCTCACAGCTGAGGGACCACTGGGACACAACACTCAGACACCAGATATCCCAAATAATCACATCTCCCAGCCTCTCCTGTGCACCAGGGCAAGGCAGAGGGAGCAGGGCAGGGTCAGGGATGGAGCATGCGAGGCTCGGCATTGAAACACAGAATTGCTCGGTTTGGGGGGGCCTGGGGACCCCTCTAAGGCAGGGTCACCTGGAGCGGGTAACACAGGAACCCCGGTGGGCTTGGAATGCCCTCGGAGAGGGAGACTCAACACTCCCGGGCAGCCCGCTCAGTGCTCTGCCACTCGCCATGCCAAAGTCCTTCCTCACGTTGAGGAGAAACTTTCTGTGTTTCATTTTACGGGCGCTGCTCCCCGTCCTACCGCTGGGCACCCCCGAACAGAGTCTGGTCCCGTGCTCTGACACCTCTTGGCGGTATTTATGTACGTTAATCTCATTTTTCCCTTCTCCAGCCTAACCAAGCCCAGCTCCTGCAGTCTCTCCCCATCAGAGATACTCCAGACCCTCCATCATCTTTGCTCCCTCTCCTTCCTGCACTCAGGAGTCCAGAACTGCACACAGACTCCCGCCGGTGCCATCACACCAGGCCACGCGCCGACCTGCGGCCGTACCCTCCCTCAGCCACCCAGCAGCGGGCCCTGCAAGGGGACAGAGCCCTCGGGGAAGGCGACTAGCAGCGGGAAAATCCCGGGAATAGCGGCGGGAAGAGCCCCGGCCGTGCCCGCCCGCGTCACTCACTGAGCCCCGCGCCGCTCCGGCTGCCGCTTCCCGCGCCCGCCCGCACCGGGGCAGAGCCGCGCATGCGCACACGGGCGAACCCGCCCCGTTACGGGCGCTCCCTTTATGGCCGCCCCTCAGCGCCTCCCACCCCGCCCGGCGGGCTCTGCCCCTCGGTGTTTATAGCTCTGGTCTTTTGAGGGAAACGTGTAGAAAGTCAAAGATCTGCTGCACATTCTTGCTGCCCGTAAATTTGGTGGAGTTTCCTGATGTTTGCAGGAGCTGTTGGAAAGGGAGTGTTTAGCAGGCAGTACGGATGTGGGCAGTGTAAAGCTAGGTCGTTTAGGGTGAAAATCATAATCCGTCGTCTGGACAAATGAAAAGAATGAATTCTTTCCTGCGATTGCATAAAACATCGTATACAGACTGAGCATATTTTATTTCAGCAGCTGCTTTTCATAAAGAAGTGTGGAAATTGAACTCGAGTGTGGAAATGGAACTCGAGTGTGTTGGGGAGATGGTTGTTTCTTTTCTGTGACACCACTGGTTAATCCAGCACTATTCCTGTGCTATTTCTGTTATGCTTACACTCCCCTGTCTTCTCCTTTGCTGCAGATAAAGTGCAAGATGAGTAAACAGAAGAGTGACCCCACAAGCACTGTCAGAGGAGGAATTCCCAATCACATAAAGCTCCTCTAAGCTACTGGATTAACGCAAACACTGACAGGGTGAACAGTGGACAGATCCTGATGGATCAAAACAAATACAGCAGGAAGGAGAACAGGAAGATCCAATAGCTGTAATTTATTAAAAGTAATAGTAATTACTTTTTAAATAATTAAATGTAACATTTATAAAAATTTTATTTGTTTATTTTTAAAAGGTGTAATTTATTAAATGTACCACCTAATGTAGAATTCATCTAATTTTTCTGCCTTTGGACCATGAGAGGTATTCTGGTTCCAGATAATTCTCTATATTTTAAAATGCTACTGACTGTCTTACTACCCCCTCTGAAATGCATTCAAATATTTTTTCCTGGAGGGCAAAAGCATAATTATGTAACCTCGCCTAATAAATTTTTCTTTCAAAAAAAAAAAAAAAAGTAGACAAACAATTCTGCACACTGGAAATCCACTGAATATGTACTGAACTGAACCAGCAGTTCAAATACTGCACAAAAATTAAATAATTTGCTTCAAATAGATAGTTCTCCCTACTGGTTTAAAATGGATGGATGATTTTAATATTCAGCCTAAACTTCCTTGTATCCCAGTTTTTCTCGTGCAGAAATTGAAGATGTATGGCATATAAAAAGCTTTTTTTCATGTTAAGAAGTTAATGATATCTAATTTCAGATGCTGATTTGTTTTGGACCAAGGCCTCAGTCATGTCCTCAGAAACTTTTGATGCATTTCCAGAGAACTTCAGCACTAATTAACTTTTAGACCTTACAAAGTAATCTGCAATAAGTATATTGGACAGGAAGCTGGATTATGAACCAGTAGGCACCATCTTCTCTAGATAAGTTCAAATTTGCAGGACAAGCCTGTGAAAGATAAAGAAGTTTCATCTGACAATGAATTCTTGTCTCACTGACACTTTCCAAGACCGCCTCAGAATTATATTTTTAGAGCCTAAGAACTCCTAGCCTGTTCTTTTTTTTTTTTTTTTGTGTGCTAATACTTTCCTTGTAACAGAACTATTTATATATTGATTTTAGTGAAGAAAGTGGTGCATCAGCCATTCTGCTCTTCCATCCAAATAAAGGATGAAGTAGCATCTCTAAGCAATGAGAATTGCTTTCTTCTGTAAAATACACACTGAATTTTTTAGAGCTGCAATGAAAAAGTTTTATTTGGAAATGTACAAAGATGCATCTATTAGTGCATCTCTGATGAAGGGAATTTGGCTGGCATGTATTTAATGGAGCACAGAAGAATTAAAATGCATTTTCTACAATGTTTTGGGCTAGTAATTAGGACAACTTGCTGTTTGCTTGAGAAATAGAAACATGAAGCTTTGCAATTGATAAGCACAATTGGCTCTACATTGCTAATAATAATGAGTAAATCTGGCAACCTTGGAAATGGTAATCCAAAACAAAATTACTAAAAGGGCCTAATTGATACATCTGGAGAAGAAAGTGATTGTATTGATGATACAAAAATCAGACATTTGAACAGCTCGAGGATTTCAACCACTGGTACTCTTTTTCATTAAGTATAAAGTTTGGTAGGGTTTTATTATAGTCTGTATATTCTTGGGAAAGAGCATATGTTCATGCATTGTGGTTTTTCTGTAGTTTCTCATTTAGTATTGCTACTTTCTCTTAGCATGAAGTAATTTACGTTTTCATATCTGGCCACAATCTGAGTTGGATGAAACTCTTGAAAGAGTAGTTGTTCATTGCATTTGGACTGATGCTGAGGCAAAGTACATTTTGGGACACCACTGGCGAAGGCATGTGGTGTGAGCAGTGTAAAATGGACTGTAATTTACATTGTAATGTGACAGCGTAAAAGGCTGCCCAGTTCCACTGCCAAGTGAATGCCAGAGTCCCTTCAGTGGCTCCATGAGGGATGCAAAGCTCCTCCAGTACTAAACTTGCAGGGCTCCACTTTCCCTTCTCTCCCCTTTGGTGTCTCCATTCTTTGCACAATTTGTACTCCAGCTCCATGGGGCAGCAAGAGTCCTTGTATTTCTGTCACTCTGTACATTTCAAGGTCCATTTCTGTTATTCTGTACATTTCAAGGTCGTAAATCAGATTATGACCCCAAGCAGGATATACCTCTGTGAAATTCAGTGTTGTGATTTCTGCTGATGTCCCACGGCAGACTGGCTCGGATGGGTCACACGGGGACAAAGCCACCCACAAGTGAGTGAGCGCCTTGTTCCTCCTGCAAGCATTCATTGCACTTTCTCGTTTGCCTGTCCTCGGTGCGGATGGAATGAGGAGTGCGCGCTGCCTGCAAGCGATAAACCGGGGCAGCAAGGCGGAGGGAGGCTCGGTTTCCCCGTTAGCACCGGCGGAGGAAAGGCGCTGTCGAGAGGAGCTTCCCCTCTTTCTCCTGATCACATTCACGCTCTCGCAGCACTGCCCGCCCGTGAAAGCAAAGCTCCCCCTGAGTACCCGCGGTCCGTGTCGCGTTAGTTGCACCCACCCAGGGGTGGCACGGCCCGGCGTTCGGCCGTGCCCGGGCGCTCCGGGGCCGGGCTGCTACTCCAGGCAGTACGGTAGGCGCGGCCCGCCCCGCTCCGCCCCGCTCCGCCCCGTCCCGCCCCGCGCCGCTCGGGCCGGGCCGTGCGGCCACGTCCCCGCTCGGGCCGGGCTGTGGCGATGCGGCCGGCGGGACGCGGCCGTGCGGTGCTGCTGGCCCGGCCGTGCCGCGGTGCGCACCCGGCCATGCGGCCGTGCTGACCCGGCCATGCGGCGGCCCTGCAAGGTGGCGGCGGCCCTGCTGTGCCTGGCCGTGCTGCTGCTGCTCTATCTGCTGGCGGGCAGCGCGGCCCCGCCGCCCGCGCCCTCCGCGCCCGCCCGCCGCCCGCCGCGCCTCGGCCGGAGCCCCCCGAGGAGGAGCCCCGCGGGCGGCGGCAGCGCCAGCGCCAGGTAATGGGGGCGGCTCCGTGCCCCGGCCCCTGCCCTCGGGAATCCCCGGCCGCTGTGCCCGGGCACGGCCCCACGCGGGACCCGCGGGGCTCCTCGGCGGTGTCGCTTCGGTGCCGGTGCGTCGGGCACTTCTGTCTCCCAGGTGTTCTTCCCCCGCTAGCGATCGGCGTTGAAAGACCCTTTGCGAACTGCTGAGGTTCGCAAGTACAAACTTTCCCTGCGCGTTTCCCCTGGCAGCGTAGTTGCCAGAGGTGCCACGGAAGGTTTACCCCGTGCCCGAGCAGGGGGGTTCCCTCCTCTCCGGAGCAGGTTCTGAAATAGCGGCTTTTCCCTCGCTCCTGGCCTTGCCTGGGAGGCTGACGTGGGCACTGTGCTGCTGCTGTGGGCACCGAGGGGCTGCTGTCACCTCCGGAGAGCGCTCCCCGGGTTTGCCAGGGAAAAGGGAATGCGGCTCCTCATCGCCGTGTGCTGCCGCTGGGTTCCGAACTGGCAGGTTTTAAACTATCGAGCTTTTTGTTTTGAATGTTTTTTAGATGTAAATTAATTCAGCAGAGCTTTAAAGGTGCTTTAAATCGTGGTGTGGTGTGTTTCCTGTCCCAGCACCTTACAGACAGGGTATTTTTTAAAAAACTAATTAGTTGAGAAAGGGCAGCTTTCAGTGGGTGGAGGACTTGTTTTCCCCTTTGCATTCCAATTATATTATGGTCAGTGTGACCTCATATATCTAATTAACTTGGTATGTCTTTGTGTCTCTGATTCATGATTTCACAGAGATGTTCTGAATGAAAGACTATTCCCGTTTCTTGAGCTCTTACTCCTTAACTTATTAAAGCAGTTGGTTTCTCCCAGCATTGTTACCCCACTGAATGCAGGAGATGTTTTCTGGGGCTGAGAGTGGGCCACGGACAGAATTTAAATGCCGGTATTAAAGCAGGATTATTTCCACTAGCAACTGTACCTCCTGAAGTCATTTTTCTTTAAGGCATATCTCTGTGATTATCATGGAAATCAAGAAGAACACTGAAGGAGGGAGCCGGGAAAGTGTGGAACTGCCAGAGAGTGTAAACAACCATTCCACTTCAAAGCGCTTTTCAGTGGCATCTTCATGTTTCACAATTTGACATTATCTGATTTTTTGATTATTTGTTGACTTTGCAAGCCCTTTTTAGAAGGTCTGCAACACAACAGCAAAAAAAAAAAAAAAAAGAGGAATTTAGTATTCAAAGTGTGCATTTTCTTCAGAATTTTGTTTTTGGGGCTTGGTGGTTGTTTTTCCCTGTGTCATCCTGCACCATTGGCCCCAGCAGGAGTTTGTATAACTGAGAAGCCCAATTCTGTAGCTCCCCTTCAGCCATTTCCTGAAAGATTCTGTGTTATATTAGTTACTACTAAAATTTATTCAGGTGAAGGTATATTCATAAAAAAAGAATTTTTGTGGGGAGGGTGTGACATAAGTGGTTTGAAGTGGAGGTGATGCTTACCTTGTTGGAAAGGCATCAGGTGGTGGGATCTGCTGGGTTTAAAAAGCCTGATCCAAGCTAAACTGAAAGCACTCTGGGGGGTTTGAATTTGGATTGTAAGAAACAGGCCATGATTATAATTTTAATTCCTCCTTTTGAGCAAAGGAACGTTATTTTTTTATTTGATGCAAGAGATCCCGCTTTATCTAACTGATTCATTCAGGGTAATAACAAATCTGATTAGGACTGTAAGATCTTGTGAGGTGATCACAGTGTACGTGCTTGTATGAGACTGCAGAGTTGATTGACAGAGCTTGTATGTTAAACATTTAAATTCAGTTTTGTCAAAGTGGTTTGTCAGAGGATGCAGGATTTGGGCTCAGCTCAGAGACAAGGATGTAACTTAGGATTTGTGTTTGCTTCATGAGAATCAGCACCGTGCAGGGAAGATGAATTGTATTTTGACTGGGATTTGTACTACTGCTTTCTGTAGTCCCATAATATCAGAAGACATCAGGATTTAAGTTTTAAGCAGTGCAGAATTCTTTTAACAAAAGAAGCTATACAGAAAGCTTAATGTGGGCACATGTCATTAGTTGGCTGGTGCCTCACAAATGTTAGCAATGACATTCCTGCTTTGGTCATTAGATAATTTTGACAAATCTAGTTAAGTTTCTGGTTAGCTTTGAAAACTTGATTTTTTTGTGGTGGTTTTACTGCTCGTTCCTGTTGGAAGTAGCAAGTTCTATGCTTTCAGTAAGACTTTTTTATATAAAGAATTTTAAATACATGCCAAACCCATGTGTGCAAAGTATTAAAAAGAAGGAGGATCGTTTTACATTTGAAGTGCAGATGTGACCATGCTCTCTCTTAAACCAGCGTGGCAAGGCAGGGGAAGTGAACCTTCACCAGCACATTTAGTTCCCTGAAAGTAACTTTTCCAATGCAAAACATCCCTTGCATGGCAACCTGTCAAGATACTTTTTCTTTCTGTGCAGCCTGTGTGCACACAAATGCAAGTTTGGCTTGAGTTTGATAATAACATGCTGAAACCCCAAGTATTTCATACTTGTTTCATAAAGAGCCCACTTCATAAAAGGAGAGAGAAGCATCCATTCTGGTTTTGAGTGGCTTTTTCCCTTTCTCTGAGTGGTAGGAGAAGGTTGAAACTTTAACCACTTTTGAATTGACAGCAGCTCCAGTTGGTTTTGTGCAACTGCTGCGAAGTGAGAAAGGTTGATTTAAAAACGTTTGCATTTCAAAGTGTGCAAGAAAATGTGTTTCACATCATGGAGCTGTTGTTGGGATGTTGACTCAGAGGTGGCTGTCAGGGAAGGAGCCTGTTCAGTGAATCACCAGTTTTGATACAATGCCTAAATCTACCCTTGTTTGTGCTGCAAAAGTAAATGAGATCATAATGGGAAGAAGGTTTCAAACATCAACAGCTATATTGCATTTTGGAAGTGTCTGCATGCATTATCTTTCAGGAATAAATTTGAAGGCTTGAATAGATTAACAGGCTCTGAAATGAGGTGGGAATGCATTATTTTGAATGGATTTGGATTGATTTAGACAGGTTTTGGGCTAATTATGTTTGAGGCACTTTGGCTGTGACTAATAAGAAAATTAGATGTAATCTAAACTTTAAGACCTAGGAATGCACACTGTTGTGCTTGAGCACTCAGGCTGCTCCTGCTGTGTCAGTGCCTTTCTGCAGAAATTGTATTCAGTAAATAAGAGTGAGCAACTGGATGGGAGTTGTTCTGTATTGTTGGAAGGTTTTTGCTGTAAACATTTTATTGTGCTCCATCTTATCAAGTTCAGTCTTCAGCCACTCCATTGGGATGTGTTCTGCGAGTATTTTGTGGTGTTTTCTGGAGTGCTTAATCTTAGTTTGTGTATTTGTTCTTGTCAAACACGTTAAACTTTAGGGGCCAGGTCTCTGCATTGCTTTCAGTGTGCTTAGACATTTAATTTAGGTTATAAAATCCAGCTAGAGACTGTTCCTAACAGACAAGTTGATCTATAAAGGAATGAATGTAAATGTTAGGAAGAATTGGCTAATGATAATTGCATTACTCTGTGGATCTTTGGGCTTTTTGATGTCTTGGGAGTCTCTTGAGGTGGGAAATTTTTAGAGCTGTAACAGCAGTTTCCATTTTACAGGTGGGACAACTTGGCTGTGTCCTGCACATTTTTAAGGGATGTCCTTCCCTCCAGCTGTTCCTCCTGTCCTTTCCATTCTCCTTGCCCTGTATGGGGTTCCTGCATGAACAGGGAAGGGGAGCTGGGAGCTTCCTTGCCATGATCTGCTTGTTTGCCCTCCAGGCAGTTTGACTTTGCCTCTTCTACACCCACCTCTTCTCAGGCTTCTGGATAATTGTTATTTTTTAAAGCCTAAGTTAAAATTGCAGTCAAATGCATCCTGCTGTGGAGCTGTCTCCTATTGCAGCTCACCTTTGTTTTCTCTGTTCTCTAAGTTTCTTTATGCACTTAAAAGGAGATGCAAAATATTGTGTCCCAAAGTTCTTCTGTACCTCATTGATACTTTTCTCACTGATTGTTGCCCTCAGCGTCCCAGACTATGACTGATGTAGTTCAAATAGCTCCTTTTTCTGGGATGTTTATTCCAGTTCAGGCCGCTCCAGGCTCCTGAACCCCTGCAATGTTGGAAATTCCTCACCTCCAAGGCTCAGCTTTCTCCTCCAGCATGTCTATGTGTTGTTATCCCTACTCCCATGGGCTTTCCAGGCATTTTGCTTTCACCAGGCATTGCTTCTGCTGAGTCTGTCCTTTGGAAGTGTTGTCTGCACATGCTGGATTTTTCACTGCAAAACAGCTGCAGAGCTCACTGTGGCTAAAACTGCCCAGGAAAGCCGAGTGCTTTGGTGTGGGGTTTTGAAATGTTCCAATAAAAGTGCAGGGTTTAGTCCCTCTCCCAGTGAATTCCATTGCCAGAAACTACATCAAAGCAGCTCCCAGCCTGTACATGGCTTGATTTAGAGACTCAATTAAGGGGAAACATTTCACAGATGGAGAGAAGGGGGAAAAGGTGATCTGTATGAGCAGCTAATTATTCACTTCAATAATTCAGCAATTTTTACACTAATAGGTTGGAAAGTAAATTCCACTTCACATAGAGGAAATATTCCATTATTTATACACTGATGAAATTGGGGGTTAATTAGGACTAAAGCAGAAGATTTTAAACCCTTAATGAAATGTATTGCTTTGTACAGTCAGTGAAGTGTCAGTGCCTGGTGTTCCTTTACACAGAGGTGGGTTACTCTGAAGGGTAGAATGCTGCTGTTACACAGAGCAGCACTTCAGTGTCTGGAAAAAATAATAACAGCTTTAAACTGTCATTTTTCTCCTTATTTAGAACTTCTGTTTGTAGCATTAACTCCAGTGATTAATTGTGTGTGTGTAATTGTGTGTTCTGAGCAGGGCTGGGATTGATATGCTCTGTTCAGAGGTATGTCCAGAGCAGGCAGTGATCTATGATTTGCCTTTTGAACTCTCCAGGAATGATTACTGTGCCTGGGATTTGGTTGCTTGGTCAGCTCCATCCTGTGTGATGGAGGCTAAGTGTCATTTGTGTTGGAATGTGGAGACACCATGGTGCAGGCATTCCTGGAGGATGCAATTCTTACCTCCACACTAATCACAGAACCAAAAGACTGCTTTCAAAAGGTCTTCAACTCCCCAGGAGAACCTGATTTTTCTGGCTAGCAGAAACTTCATTGTGCCTCTTACTGTGTTCCCTATATCTGGATGAAATGTATTTAAAGCCCACACAGGTGGGTGCTAAGTGAAAATCCCACAGTTTGGCCCTTGGAATATAGTCTGATTCATCTGGGATATGTAACTATATTTGTTTTCAAAAATGTCTATTTTAGCAAAATCTCATGGATTCCATGGGGTGAAATGGAGAGCAGTCCTTTGAAACTGTGCCAGTGCCTTCAGGCCAGGATTAAGGCATGCATCTTTAATAGAAAATTAATTAACTGTTAGAACAATTTACATATGGATGCAGTGGGGTTTTTTTTAAAGTATGGATGTCTTCTTCCAATGTAGCCATTGTGGGCTTGGAAATGAAGTTGCTGGATGCAGTTGTGTGATCTGCATTGTGTTAGAAAGTTGGCTGGGTAGCTGTAACTCTGTTCTGGCTTTGTGGCCTCTGGGCTGGGGAAAGAGCTGTCATTTGCACAGAGCAAGGTGAAGGTGCTATGAAATTGGCTTCATCTCTGTCTGTAGTGCAGTGATTTTTGCAAACCCAGAAATGTAGGAATAACAGAAAATAGCCTTTTTCTTTACATTATAATTGTAACACTGTTGATCTGTATCATGGACAGAAATTACCATGCTATTTGCTTGTTCTGTAAATATCTAACCAAAAAAACCCCCCTGATCCCTTGCAAAATGATGAAGAAAAAAACCAACCCTGATGTCTGTTAATGAGGGATTCTCTTCATGTCTACCTCAGTAATTTTTGTGTGCCTATCCCTGAATTTTCAGGAAGCCTGGAGAGCAGAAACATCCAAAGGAGCCCCCATCCTTGCAGTGCATGCATCTGGCAGTGGTGGCATGTGGGGACCGGCTGGAGGAGACCCTGATCATGCTGAAATCAGCAGTTCTCTTCAGCAGCAGGAGGCTCTGCTTCCACATCTTTGCTGAGGATTCCCTTAAGCCTGAATTTGAGACAAAGGTGAGCTTCTTTGTCATTTGGTAAATAAATAAATAAATAATTAGCTATAAGTTTTAAATCTCTGAGAAAATTACATGAACATCAGCAAGTAGCAGCTGATCACGTTGCTTACTGTCCACACTTATAAATTCCTTATGCATGTGTTTTTTTACAAAAGCTCTATAATAAGGTGTAGTGTCTGATTTCCTCCCACCATGTCTTTCAGTTAAAGGAGTGGCCTTCCTCATATACAAAGAAGTTTGAGTCCAACATTTACCCAATAACCTTCTCAGTAGGAAATGCTCAGGAATGGAAAAAGTTATTCAAACCATGTGCTGCCCAGCGCCTGTTTCTTCCGGTAAGGCACCTGGATTTCTGAGTAGGTTGCTTCAGGAAAAGGTTAATTCCACGGAAAGGAAGCTTTGCTGGTATAATATTAAAACCATTTTCAGGCTGAAACATCTGCTGAAAGATAATTTTAGGCTGAACTTTAAGACACAGTAAAAAAAAAATAAAAACAACAGAGAAATCCAGCCTGGCTTTTTCCTGGCTAACAAAGGATGTGTGTTTCTGATTTGTCTCTGGTTCCATGAGCCTCTTGGGCTCTGCAGACTCTCCAGACTCCAGAGAAAATGTGAGAACTCTGTCAGGGCAGATATTTTGGGGTAGATGCTGTGTGCCTTTTGTAAATAACATTCTTTACAACGTGCCCTCTTTACCCACCATCTTCCTTTCCATATGTTAGCCCTTATACTGATGCTCCCAGCATTCCCTTTTCCTTGAGTTTTACTTCTTTTTTCCAAGACTGTCACAATTGCCCTTCAGGTAGTAATTCCAGTGTGTTTGAAGTTGGATTTCATGCGAGAGCTTGGTCTATCCTGGACTCTTCAAGTTCACTGAAAAGTTATATTATACTCAGTGTTGTAAACTTGGAGAGAAGGGAAGTGTTGATACCAGTTTTGCATACCAGAAGTTGAAAGAACGTTTGCATAAAGCAATTTCTGTGGAACTGAGAACATCTATCAAAAATACCTCGTGGGTTGCTGTTGATTGGGGTGACTCCAGTGAAGTGACAAGCTGTTCACATGATCCAGATTTCTTCATGGCTGTCTCAGGAGAAGTGGAGGGGGGACAAAGAAATCTTTTCCCTCTCAGATGGAAGCAATCAGAGACAGCTGCATGTCCAGATATGTAGCCTGTGAATACATATGTGAGAAAATATGTGCTGTCAGCAGTTCTGCTGATCTGCCATTTAGGGGTGGACTATCAACAGCACACAGGCCAGATGGGCTGGAAGTAACTCCAACTGCAGCAGGGATCCTCTCTCCCCTGAGTAAATATTTGTATCACCTGGAAGATGGTCCCTGAGTGTTAGCTTGTTCCATACAGTGTCAGGATGTCCTGGATCAACAGAAATCTCTGTTCTTCTGTCATTTTGGGGGACTAATCATAGGAATGACTTAATTTTCATTTCTCTCCACTGTTCTGATGACAGAAAGGGGTTATGCATTCATGCTGATTCCTTCATGCTGGGCAGTGCTTTTACTGATCCCTTTTTGTCACTCACACGTTGCTGAAGTTCTCCAGTAACTTCTTTTAAAGAATATTAGACTGTTGCTTGTTGTGTTAACAGAATGAGGGGGCAGCTGTAGATGTTTGTTTCTCTAGGGGCAGTTGCAAAATGCTGTGTGTGGTCAGGCTGAGGTTTATGGCTTTGTGTAGGAGGGGCTGTGCAAGAGGGGTTGCAGCTGACACGGAGTTGATGTGGGTACAATAAACAAGCTGTCATCAGAGTTGAGGTGGCAAATGTCCTGGGGGACCCTCAAGGTTTGGTGCTCGAGTTCACGGGCAGGCACAACCTTAGGCTGTTTCTGGGTAATTCCAGCCATTATTTTCGTTTTCTATGTTGGATAACTGGGTTCTGATATCCCACTTGAACTGTCAGCACACAGTGGGAGCAGAGCATTCCAACTGTTCACTAGTTCGCTGTTTAGAGAACTAGTTTGACTTTTATTTTTAATAAATGCCAGCAGAATATCAGTTTGGGTTTTTTTCATCCTTCTCTGTACTGAGCACTTTTCCCTGCAGCAGCATGAAATGTGCCTGGATTTCGGGAGGAGCCCAGGAGAGCAGTAGTTATCAGCTGCTTAGCTCTCAGTTGTGCAAATTGTCTTGCTCCTGATAATGCTAAACCCGAGTGGAATGCGAGTCTTTGATTCACAAGTGCCTTTCCTGCCAAAGAAATCTCCTCTGCAGCACCACCAGCAGGCGTGTGAAAGTGGACAGGAGGGTCTGAGGAATGTGTTCAGGGAAAATGGGGTAAGAACCTTTCAGTGCTTTTACCCCGCGGTGGAAGCAGAGCTGTGGGATGTGAGCCTGCACTTTGCAGTACTGAGCTGTTCTGTCCTGGGCACAGGTTGAAGTGCACATTCCCAGCTTGTTGACTCTAGCCAGGATGCTAAAATATTCAGGAAGACTGTACAGCATCCTGCATTTTTCAGAGTCATTCTGAGACATCTGATCACATTTGCCACTTTGATGCAGGGGACGTTGATGGAGCCTCTGTGTAATCTCACAAGAGAATCTCTTGCTGCACTCTGCTGCAGCAAAACCACCCAGGGCATTTGTAGAGACTCAGGGAGGAAGATGTGTAAATCTTTTTGTAAGCACAGAGTGAAACTTCAGCATTAAACTAGGAGTCACTGGGAACTGGTTTGTACTCCTGCCACGGGTGTTAAGACAGCAGGTGAGGAACATCCTCTGCTCCCAGGGATGTTGGTCCCTCAGGGCTGGCTGCAGCTGTCTCTGTGCTGCTCTTCTGGAGCTACCAAAACAATCAGCTAAAGTATCCTGAAATGCCTAGGGGATTTTTGGATGACTTTTGGATGAACATTTAGAGCCCTTCTCAAAACACTTAATCTATTTAAGAGCTTTTAAGATAGCTTAGCAATATCCCTGTGTTACAGCTTTCCTCTTGAGGGATGCTCAAGTATCCAGCCCAGGGGGAATAGATGCCAGGGCCTTACCTAAACAAAAGTCTCTGCTGTAACTTGAGTTAATCTCTTACTACAATGAGGTTTAGTAACTCAACTTTGTGGCACTGTTACTCTAGCATTAAGCTTAGTGATTTGTCCCTACTTTTGGATAAAGCTGTGCTAAGCTGCCACATGAGCCCTCACAAACCCTTAGGTAGCCCAGCTTCACAGTGCACCAGTGTGTGTTTACTCAGGAGTGTGTTATTCTTTGCCAACCTTGCTAACACAGGGAGAATCTATGGAGACAGAAGTTGTGAAATCAAATTACAGATAATTGAGTATTTAAGTGAAGTGCCAGGCTAAATATAGCCAGTTCTATGCAGAACTTTTTGACAGATTTACTAAGAATACTCTATATAGCTGAAAAAAAAAATCACACTTTTAAGATGTTAAGTGCCTGCAGAGCAAGGGGAAGACAAGCAGAGCAAGCCGTGTTTCTGGCCATCCCTTTCCAAAATTCCAGGCTGCCAGGTGTGTCTGCATGGTTTGTATGACCTCCATGAGCTCCTCCAGACACAGCCTGGCAAAGCTCCTGTTCCAGGTCTCTGTGTGTCACTTCTAACCTGCACTGAAGTTCCTGCTCAGTGGGGAACTCCTACAGCTGCAGTGGGTGAAATTAAATCCCCCCTGCCCAAGGCACAGCCAGGAGAGATGTGAGCAATTCAAACTGACATCTGCAGCTTTTAGAGGAGTCTTAATGCTCAACATGTGAAAGTGGGAAGGGCTTAAAGGAGGTAGCACAGCTCTTTTTTTAGCCACTTGGGTGTCATTGCAGGGCAACACCTTGGACACAGGAGAGGAAGAATCTTTGAACCAGCAGGAAGGAGAGCAGGTGAATCCTGAGAGGAGGAATGCAAGGTGGGGTCAGGTGCTGGTAGGCACTGCACAAAGAACTCCAATACCTGCTTGAATCTGTGGGAAAATTATAACAGTCCATGGACTTCCACAGATTTAGATTTATTTGTGTCTTGAAAGCTGCTGAAAGAATGTTTTTCTGCTGGAAGAAGCAATGGCCAGGCTGTCACTTATACTTGGGAAGGATGAGGAGAGTCTGTAGGTACCAAGTTCCCCCTGAACTGTTGTCAGTTTTTCCTGCTCGAAAATGCCTCAATTTGCCTTTTGACCAAGGCCCCCTTAGACAGAAATCTTAAATGGTCTGCAGTGTGCTGTGGATTCACAGGCTAAGTCTGCTCTGCTTGTCTTCCAGTGTTACCTCCTGTCTCAGACTAAATTTGGGGATGGTTTTTCTTTTTTTAATGCATTTGCATTTGATGTGACTTGATATAGCAGGTCCCTATGAATCAGGGCTCCTAGGTGCTGCAGAATAATTAATAGACAATACCCAGGATATCCCTAAACTGAAAACCTTTCTTCCTTGCAGACTGTCTTCTATTGATTTATTCTTACAGTACCTGTCTTTTTTATTGGTTTGGTTTTTTAATACTGGACTTGAGGATACTTAACATCTGCAAATATTTGCTCTGAGCTCTTAGTGTATTACTGTACAATTTTTGTCACTTACTTACAGATACCTCTGTGTGATGGTTTGTGAGGGTTTTGTGGGAACATGCTGTATTTCTATAATCTTCCATCCAGCAGAGATCTGGACTGTGTTGAATGTGTTTACTTAGAGTTTGTTGTAAGCCTAACTTTTGTTTAAAATGCAGAGACAGTTCCTTCTCCTGCCTGCCCTATTCTGTAGGAAGAACATGTAGTTATCCTGTCAGAAATACAGGTCAGGGATTTGTTAAACTTGACTAAATGTCAGTCTGAATCCCAGTGTGTTGAGTCAGGTGAAAAATCTCATTTAAGTCTTTACTCAGGCATTTGGCATCTTAGTGGATTCCTGTTGAGCATGCTTAGAGGTGATATTTTTCACCCACTTTTTTACCCATCAATCCTAATGTTGTTCACTCTTATTTCACAGGTAATCCTCAGTCAAAATACATTAGAATTTATGTAAAACCCAATTTCCTTGATAGAATTTCTTTTCACCTGCATAAATAAGAGAGTTTGTCATTAATGTCATTGCAGTTGGATGAGAGAGTGATTGTTGTTTTCCACATGGTGAAAATCCAAAGCCTTTTGGGTTTGCTTTTCACAGAAAGAGAGAGAAATAAATAGGGGTTTTGGCTGGACCAAAGTAAGAAAATTTCAGTACTTAAGGAAATTTTGGACAGTTTTAGCAAATAACGAAGAAGAGCAATGAAAATGCATTTGGGACTGGTGGTCAACTGTAGGTAATGATCTTTATTACTTTAGAAAGACTTGAAGCACCAGGTCATTGTCCCACCATGGATATTAATGAAGGAGCGTGTAAGGATTTGGGCAGCCACAAGGGGGAACATGGTCAGCAGGAACTGCTGAAACATCCTGGCTCTAATCTGCAGTTACACCCTTCTGCCCTGACCAACTTTACTGTGGTGATTCCTCATACAGAATCTGGTAACAGAGCTCAGAATACGACCTGGTGTATTTTAATGTGACATTTCTGTTTAACAACCAAATTTTGGGATGCACATATGTTGGTGATCAATGGGGTTGTCTTAATTAATGTGAAACAGTTGTATATATTAATTATATATGAAGGTAAATTTAAATATTCTGGTCTCCTGGGTTACCTGGCTTAGCCTTTCTGCCACTGGAGTTCTTGAAAATAGCTCTGTAAATACATTTTATTTACATGTAATTTCTGAACAGGTACTAAGTAGTCCTTGCAGGTATTTTTGGGAGCTCAGTGAATTGCTGCTTCAGAACCTCAGTGCTCTGGTAGCTGCTTTATTGTGCAGTTAAAAAAAACCCCACAGCAAACAATAAGCCAATAATCTGATAACTGTTGTTCCTCTGTGTAGTTACATTTAGCTGATAAATCAATGACCTCTTCCAAACGATCAGTTTAAAGGAAAAGTCCCTTTTGCCAATAACCTTTGTGTTTGCCGCCTCTCTGGTTTGTTTCCCAAAGGTGATTTTAAAGGATGTGGATTCGCTGCTTTACGTGGACACTGACGTGCTGTTCCTGAGGCCCATCGATGACATCTGGCACCTGCTGAGGGAGTTCAACTCCACCCAGCTGGCTGCCATGGCCCCCGAGCACGAGATGCCCAAGATTGGCTGGTACAGCCGCTTCGCCCGGCACCCCTACTACGGCAGCACCGGCCTCAACTCGGGCGTGATGCTGATGAACCTGACGCGCATCCGCAGCGCGCGCTTCAAGGTGAGAGACATGCAGCTCTTGCACAAACTCGGGGTTGCTGTGCTTTTGCTGCAGCTGTGTCGTGCCAAAGTAGAATGCAGTGTGGAGATTGGTTACCCAAAGCGATGGTGTTTTGTTTCCTGGGCCTATCCTGTGTGTGTGTTGGGACTGTCGGGTGACAGTCACAAGTTGCTGGGCAGTGGTGTGCAGAGTCGAGTGCTTGGCAGATTCAGTTTAGATGTAATGTAATATAATATAGAATAATATCGTATAATAAAGTCATTAATTAGCCTTCTGATATCAATGGAGTCCTCCTCATCATTCCTCTCCTTGGTCAGGGCATTCCCTGCAAATACTGCATGTTTTCACATCTTGGAAAGCTCAGTGTAAAATTACATGATGTTCGTAATACAAAGAATCGGAGAAATATGGAATATGTATAATTGGATACTAAAAGCTGTTGTGAACATGATTATTAAAATAAATGAAACTTCCTCAAGGCTGCAGCTGAAGCGGTCTGGTAGCAGCGTTAAAAATGGCTTCCCCAACTTCTTACATTTCCCCGAAAAGATACATGAAAGAATAAACTCACAGATCTTCAGTAGCTGTATTGTTTTTAAAATTGAAAAGCTTGATGTGAATATCCAGAGAAATTGGTGATTTCTGCATCTGTTGTGAATAGACTTTTGCATCCTGCTGCAGGTAAGTGACTCTGTGAACTGGTGTAAGTGAGAAGGGAGCGTTTTCATGACAGATCTGTGTTGTTGAGCACATATTCTGTAATCACTAAAACTTTGCTTACCCCAAGGGGTTTCTCAGACAATGCCAGGGGTTTCCCACATTGTTACTGGAACAGCTGGAGGAAAAAACCCCAAGCTTTGCTCTTACTACCATAATTCCCAGGGAGGATGATCTTTAGTGTGTCATTTTCCTTGCTTTTATACCTTGGTTTTCACCTTGTCCCTGCATTTTCCACTTTTTCACTTTTTTCCCCTCCTGTTACTTGGAATAGGAAGATTGTGAATAGCAGGAGCTGACATCAGAGCTGGGCCCAGGAGACTTTGTTTTCCTGTTGAGATAAACAGTGAGTTCTGCTCTTACAGCCCTGTCCAGGTCCAACATTTCCTGGCTGTTTTTCAGTTTTGGATGTCCAACATCACTTAGCAAAGCTTAGAGATTTGTGTGTGCCCACTCTGGGTCAGATACCACAGCACTGATCATGATTTTAACCCCTTGCTTCTGTTCTCCTGCCCTGCAGAACAGCTTGATACCCGGTGGCTTGACTTGGGAGGAAATGTTATATCCATTGTACCAAAAGTACAAAAATTACATCACGTGGGGAGACCAGGATCTGCTAAATATAATTTTTTACTTTAACCCAGGTAAGGAATGATTCTTGGAGTCTTCATTATCTGTGTCAGGGAAATATCTTGAGCTTGATTTTTTTAACTGCTATTCGTTATTTAGAATATGCATAAATCCTCTGGTATGGAGTTACTGTGTAACTGCATCCTCAGAGGATTTATAACCTATGAAAATATTTCTGACATTGCTGCAGGTAATGGGGCTTGGACTTAGTTCTATTGAATATATAAATCTGTTTTCTGGAGATGTGAGAAAATCATGAGGTGTAAAATTAGTGATGAAGTGAAGGGGTGAAGTTCATGTTGTGTGTGTCCTCCAGGGTGTAGCTTCAAAAATGTTTTTGTTTCAGATATTTATCTGAATGTGAAAGTGCCAAACTTTCTGCAAAGCTAAACCCACTTTTTCTGAAATTCAGCTGACTTGTGATAATTATGCAAATAAGTAACAAAGCTAATATAGACAGAAGGTGGACACAGCCATTGGAATATCTCACCTAAAGCAGCTTCCAGCCTCTGAGCTGAGTGACCTGGCCTCAGCAGGCACCAGATGATGTCATGGATGTCCTGCTGGTGAGAAATGCAGGGATTTAAACACTGGAGCATAGCACACACTTCCCAGAGAAGCTGAGAACCTCATTCTGTGCTTCTGAATGGATGCTGAGTATCCATCCCTACTGCTTCTCCTGGTTTCCTATGTGACCTTATCACCTTAACTTATCTTAAGAATAAACCAAGTTTGGAATTATCTTTATTTATTCTGCTCCCATTTCTTTTTCTCTGAGGAGCCACAGGGTAGGTAATTGGATATACCCAAATCCAGGCAAACTGCTGGAGTGAGGAGAAGCAAAGCAAAAGGCAAACATCTGTTTACTGCAGACAGATGTCAAACATCAATGTCCCATAGATTACCCCCAGTCCTAGGGAAAAATATAGTGGGAATTAGTTTCCAAAAAGAAACAAATGTTATGGGAGCATAGTCTCCTGGAGAACGAAAAGTATGGAGCCGGATTAGTTGTGAAGTCAGACACTGAAGTGTGCAGGAAAAAACAAAGACTGCAAAAAAACTTCAATATTGTGTTGAGAGTTCTCTATCAAAGCTACATGTGGAGACTCTTCTGCACCACAGTCTGTCCTTTCCTCAGAACTGGTAAAGAATTTTTTATGAATTGTGTCACACCAGACTGCTCAAGAAAAGAAAATGAAAGAACTGTGTACCATTAGCACAGAAAACTGGACTTTCTGGGGTTTTCAGCTCTGTGTTGTTGAGGCTGGCTGGGGAGGGGAATTGGCCAAGACTGCTGCAGTTGCCTTTTTATGGATGTGAGTTAAAACCACAGAGAGCTCTGTTCCCTGGGCCTGAGGAGCTGCTTCCTTTGCCCATCTCCAAAGACTGCTCTCCCTTTCTGGAGAACTCTGCTGGAGAGGCCTTAAGGGAGGAAAAGGTCAGAAAGTTTTTCTTCTGCTTTTCAAGAACCACACGAGACCAGCTGCAGGCTTCCAGGGAAGCTGGGAAAGGCCAAGGGAAGAATTCAATCTTCAGTGCTTCTGCCATGCCCTGCTGGCACCAGCCATCATTCATTGTTCCCCAGGGCCAAGGCAGAAAGGTTGCAGGGACTGGAGTGATTTATGACAAGCAGATTGCAAGCACTGTGTGCGTGGAGTTTAAAAAAAATCACCAGGAGAAAGGGAGTTATGAGCTCTTTTGAGAAATTAGGCTCATCTCTAAATAACCTAGACCTGTGAAATTAATGGATGATGATTCTTTGGAGGGCTGTGGATAAAATACACCAGCCCTTATACTCTGCTGTGTAACAAATTGTCAGGGCCTCTGTGACAGCTTCAGCAGCAAACCCTGGATATACTTTGTAAGTTGTCCCTTGCTGGCTTAGGAGGAGTCTGGATTTTTCATGGCCCCACTGCTGTGTGTGCTTCCCCAGTCGCTCCTGTCACTCCAGAGACTCCTTGCTATGGAGGGGGTGCTGGACACTGCCACCTGCTGTGTGCTCTCCGGTTTGGTTCTTCACTTCAGCTTTCTGAAGGGCTCCCTTGGGTTGTGTTCAGTCCCAGATTTCGTGTTGTCCTGTTTGTTCAGTGTCACTGTCATATTTTCTGGAAAATCCCCTTTGCCCAGGATTTTTCTCCTGGGAAGCTGAGAAGCCTCAGAGAAGAATGAAAACAGTATTACTCATTTTCCTCTCCTGTTTGGCTGCTTTGGTCTGGAGATTGTTTATCCAACAGGTGGTTGTTTCATTGGTTTCATGTGAATTGTTTTGACTTAATGACCATTCACCATCCACCTGTGTCAGGACTCTGGAAGCAGTCATGAGTTTTCATTATCATTCTTTGTAACCTTCTGGATGTATCCTTTCTCTATTCTTTAGGATAGTTTCTGTATAATATAATGTAATTATATATTAATATAAATATAAGTATAATATAAGAGAAATATAAGTATAAATATAATATAAGAGAAATATAATATATTATATATTATATAATATATAATGTATTTTATATACAATACATATTATATTACATTACATTATATAGTATATTATATATAGTACAATATAAATATGATATAGTATAAATATAATATAATATTAATTTAATATAATATAATAATAAATTAGCTTTCTAAGACCATGGAGTCAGATTCTCAATTCCTCCTTCGTCCTGGGGACCCAGCAAATAGCACAGTTCAGGACCAGCAGCTGGGGAGTGGAGTCCCCCGTGAGGGAAGGAGGTGTCTCTGGTGGGGCTACTTGCAAAAGATGTGACCGAGCATTCCCCGATGATGGGTGCCAGGCTGGTTTAATTTGCTGTAACTCTTGTCTGCCGTGTCTCCTCTCTTTCCCTGTGCCCTGCTGGCGTGGGCAGAGTGTCTGTACGTGTTCCCCTGCCAGTGGAACTACCGGCCTGACCACTGCATGTACGGCAGCAACTGCAAGGGGGCGGAGGAGGAGGGCGTCTCCATCCTGCACGGCAACAGAGGCGTCTACCACGACGACAAGCAGCCCACCTTCAAGGCCCTCTACGAGGTGATCCGGGATGTAAGTGCTGCATCCTCAGAGCCACTCCCTGTGCCCCAGGGTGGGTTCACTCACGTTGCTCTGCCAGCCATCAGGATGGGTAGTTGTGTTTGGGTAAAACCCACCAGACACAAATGAATATGGTTGTTCTGGCTTCTCATGCAGTTGAGGTGGTTTCAACATTTCTTTGTTGTATTATAGTAATCAAAAAGGCTGATCAGTTGCTTTTCTGTAGTACTGAAGATAGAAAAAGCTGGAGTGGAGTTTCTCATGCTGGGGCTGCAGCTCTGGTCCATAAATTCCCGGGAAAGCTTGTCCTCCCTGAGCACCTCAGGCCTCCAGGCACATAGAGAGCAGAAGCTTGTCCATAGGCACGGCTGGGATGTTGTGTGTGTACAGCTCTGCTTGCCAAAACTCCTGTTTCCTTACAGAATCCTTACATGAATAAAATTCCTGTCACTGCACACTCTCAGGCAGGCAGGATGTGAAGTGATGGGGTTGGTGACACTCAGCAGGTGAAAACTAAAAATTCTTTTTTGCTTCTTTTCCTTAGTTTCCATTTGAAGACAATCTCTTCCAGTCCTTGTACTACCCTCTGCAGTCGAGGTTTCTGGATACAGTGCACACTTTATGTGGGAGAATTCCACAAGTATTTTTGAAGCAAATTGAGAAAACAATGAAGAAGGTGTATGAAAATCGTGTCATTGTGTACTTGGGGGCTAACCACAAATACTAACTGTAGCTCTCTTACACAGAAGTTATAAGTCTTGTACTCCATTTCATGAAGGATATAAATGAAGAATATGAATTCTTTTACTGAAACTCAGAATTAAAATATTTCTTTTTCCAATTTTCTAATTAGTCTTGAAATTACAAAAAGCAGAAAATCCTAGAAGCCTACTGAGATTGTTGCTGGGAACAGCAGGAGAATCCTTTCTTTGTGGAATACAGTTGTGGCCTGCCACCCCGGTCCCTTACAGTTTAAGAATGTATTCTCTGGCTTGGCAATGTGAATTGCACGAGGCACAGTCCAAGACTATTGTCAGTGAAGAGTACAAACCCAGGTGCTGTTGATCCATCCTCTTTAAGTGCTATTCCCTGCACAGTGAAGGCAGTATTCCACTGCCACACAGTTTTCCATCCCTGCCTTGGGGGATGGCCAGTGCTGCCCCTGACTCCCCTCTCCTGCATGGAAATGTATTTCTGCCTGAAAGTTCCATTTCTGGGATCACAGCACCACAGAATTCTAGAGTGGTTTGGGCTGGAAGGGACCATCAGGGATATCTTGTTCCACACCCTGCCATGGTGACAGGGACACCTTCCACTAGACCAGGTTACTCCAGCCCTGTCCAACCTGGCCTTGGACACTTCCAGGGATGGGGAAGTTGAGAGCTTTATGCTGGGATCAAAATGAATAGCGTCAAAGTGGAAGAGGATACAAAATGGCTTTGATGTTTATTTAAAATACTTCATTTAGCTTAAATTTCCAAGGTATGATCATCATCTTGTGATAAGCACAAAGAGCTTATTTAAATTGCAGTAGCTGAAAGATGCTTGGGACCATTCCCTGGGGAACTGGAAGTGAGGACACTCCTGCAGAGCAGCTATCCAAGAGCAGACTCACTCCTAAAGAGCAGTGATCCAAGAGCAGACTCCCAGAGGGTATTTTCTAGGTGTAAGCCCCATGGGTGTGTGTAGGAGTGCTTCAAGGAAGCAGCAGAGAAAATGATGTTACTTTTCAAGTCTGTTGAGCAGAAAACATCAGCCATTACTTGGAACTGCTCATTTTTGTATCTAACAGGCAAAGTAGGAGCTGGGTGAGATAATGGAGCCTTCCCCTAAGGAAAAGAAAACTGGCACAGATGGGATATCCTGTACATGTATCATACGTTGTTATAGAGAAATTCTTGGGGACTGTGGATGAGGGAAAGGATATGGTCCGAAAGTTAAAATAGGATTTCTGAGGAATTGCAATTTTGGGCATTCTCCCCTATCCAGTCAGGGTTTCATATGAAAACACCAGGAGTCTCCCTTTTGTCTCAACATTTCTCTCTCCTTGTGTGGCAGTTCCTGAGAGGAGGGACAACACAACCTTGGTGCCATCCCCAGGCTGCCAGATAAGAGCCTGTGCACGGGATGGAATCCCAAGCTTTTCCCAAGCCCTGCAGTGTGAGAGTGTGTGTGATACAGCCTGGCAGAGAGCAGGGCTGCAGGCAGCTGAGCAGGAGAGCACTGGGACAGGGGCTTGGAGTAAGGGACAGCAGAACTGCAGCACCTCACAGGAGTGACAGGAACAGAAACCTTGCATGTACCTCTGCTGAAAATCGTAATCACAGTTTGGTTAAACAATGTGCCCTGACTCCAGCCCTTATCTCGCAGTGTTTGCCACCAGAGTGTAAATTGACATGTGAAGGACAGAGGCAGCTAACTCGACTGTGTGATTGAGAGCCTGGGACCCAGAAAGTCATTTAAACTTGAGCAGAGATGCCTTTCCAACTTGCCTTAGGATTTTCTATTTCAGTTGCCAATTTTTAAGCAAGAGTACACTTCTACCTACTGAGAGAAGTTTGAAATGTAACTCAAATGAGCATTCAAGATTTCAGAACCAGAAGGCAGAGAAAAGAAGGTAAAGCTGCTGATTTAGAAAGTCTAAAATAATGTATGACAGGTAAACCTTTAGGCCAGCAATTCTGAGAGCTTGTATAAAGTATTAGCTTGCTTTTGGTCTTTATTTTCAAGTGTCAGGATAAAGCTGACACAGGTCTAAGGAGCTGGTGGAGCTGCATGCTGGGCAGGCTGAGTTCCTGATTTCCATGGTGTCTGCAAGGCACAGAGAGCTGCAGAGCACAGTGTTGCTGCCCAGACAGTTGCAGCCCCAGTGCTGAGGCTCTGGAGTTTGGGAGGCTGAGGTTGTGTAAGCTGTGATTCAGCACAGAGAACCCTGCAACTACAGGCATATTCAAATGAAGGAGTGGAATTCATTACAAAACAAAGGCATTATTGCATATGAACTGATAAGAGATTAAAGCAGTGCTTTTTATGTTCACAGGAGGTGCTACATTTTGTTTAGGAAGAACTGAGTTGTGTTCTCAACAGCTATTAAATATATGAAGTACTTGCTTTAACATGAAGACTCTTGTTAATATCAGCTGGCAGGAAGAATGGGGGAGGTTCCCCCCTGCTGGGCTTTTTCTGAGGAAAAAAGCAATAATTGGAGCTCTCCAAAGTGTTTTAAAACAATTATGTAACTTTGGTTTTTGTTGTTGTTAGAATTATTAATTTATATTTCACTACAGCTTCCAAAACCATGTTATATTTTATTTTTAACAGTAGTTGATTGTAATATTCATCTTACTTAGAAACCAGTTTTAATTCATTTTGTATTTCATACTTGTGGCTAATTCCATGTTAATTAGCCTTCATTTATCTTAATAATGGGATGTGTAAATACTTACTAAGACTTTATGTCCTCATTTCCCCTTCCTCTCCTGTGTTTTAGTTATTTCCAGTGGTATAATGGATAGAGCTCACCAGCATTTTGCTTACAAGGGAAACTGGAAACTGCTCAGTGTGTGTGTGTGTGCACAGCACGAGCCTGTGTGTAAAAAATGTCCCTTTTCTCTGTCACTGAATTGCTTGTGGATTTTTCTTTGACAAGTGCACTGATTGTTACAACTCCCAAGGAGGCTGAGCAGTGCATTTCTGAGTTGAGGATGATCCCTTGGCTTACAATACAAATAAATGAAATATTAAGCAAGCTCTATAATTTGCTAGTTTTCTTTTAAATACAAGATTTTGTGCTGGTCTGGTTGGGATAGAGTTTTGTAGGTGTGATGTTTTAGTGTGTGTATACTGGGTTTGACAGCAGGGAACACAGATAAATGTTCCTCTTTTACAGTTTTACTGTAGTGAAAGAGTCTGATATTGGATATAAAGAGATAAATATATTTAACTTCCCCCAAAGTGCTCGTGTGTCATGCTGCAGCTCCAGCTGTGTTACGGTGAGCATAGATCAGAACCTTCTCTCAAAGGAAACTGGAGTTTTATCTGTTACTCTTTACTGGTTCTCCATAATGTTTCACTCTCTGGAGGTCATTTAGCATCATTTCCCCTCCCTCCTCCTTGTATGCATTTTTGGACGTTATTTTGTGGTCACTGCTGTGCTGTCCTTGCTTGTGACATCTCTGTGTGACAGAAGCTGCTGGGCTGTCTGTGCAGCCACATCCTGGTGCTGACACTGTTCCCAGCTGGGTGACATGTTGGGCTCAGCCTCAGCTCTCTGAAATCAAGGATAACACTGTCATTGACATGGATGGGCAGGGGTGGGCCAGCTGTGAAAGCCCAGCCCTGTGTGGGTTCTGGGAAGGCTCTGGGTGTGTGGGGTGTGTCTCACACTCACAGTCACACTGCTCAGTGAGCCAGGGTTTTCACTTGCAGACCTGGCTCCAGCCAGTGTCGCTGTGGGGAGAAGAGAGATTTCCCAAGCTGGGAATAAAGTACAACTAAAGAAAGAAATAAATCTTGACGCTTGATCAACTCTCAGAGAATCCTTTTCCCCTCTCCATCAGGTACAATAAAATGTGATGGTAGTAAATAGAGAGAGCACCCCTCCAGAGGTGAGATGGGATGGGATGGGATGGGATGGGGCAGTCACCAGGATCACATTTCCCACTGCTCATGGGCCAAGTGCTCGTGTGTGCTGGGATCAGCCTGCACCTCCTGCTGGCACGAGATAAGGAATTGTTATCTCAGCTTCAGAAGAAAGAGTGATGTTTGGAAATTTTGCTTTCATTCTGGATCAGAATAAAAACCAAACTGTCAGCGCTTCCTTTGAAATGAAAATGGAGACAAAACACCAAATTGAGAATCAGCATGGAAGATGAACAAAGCACTTTGTTAATGTTTTCTTTTGAGGTAAAATATTTTGGTTTGACTTTCACATTTCTGTAAACATCCCTTAATTGCTGCTGTTACTCCACTATAGGCCAAAAGTGTGGATGTATAGCTTTGGGACACATAAATGACATGGCTCTTTTTTATAAAGACCTGTTCTTGTAGAAGCATCTTTTCCTGAATCCTCCTGAAAATGTTAATTCCCTCCTGTGAGGGTTAGAACTGTGCACAGCAGGTGCCCTCCCAGGGTTCACACCCTCAGGGAAAGATCTCCTTCCCATTCTGCCCAGTGCTTCCCAAGGGCACCGTGGTTCTCACACCTGAGGCTCCAGATGAGAAAACAGGGCTGGTTTTAGTCTGGCTGGTCCCAGAGTTTGTGGAGTGATGTCAGGAAGCTCCTGTCCCAGGGATGCACTGGGAGGAAGACGTGAAATACAGCTTGGAAAGAAAACTGCTGGCCAGTTTGCCACAGGCTCTTGGATTAATAGGAAACAATCCCTGGGGACTTGCTGGGGCCAGCAGCTGAGCCAGGTAAAGCCTGGAATGTTTGTCACATTCCTTGGTTTTTTTTTTTTTTTTTGGTATCTCCTGTGGGTAATCTTTCAAAAGAAACAGCTCCCACAAATACAATTTTTCTCTTTTCAGCCTCTTTTTTTTAGGCACTGTGTGTGAGCTGTTCTCATCTTTCGATACTCCCAAGTCTTCCAGATTTTTTAAAAGCACAATAAAGATTTTTAGTCATTTTCTCAGAGGAGAATCATAATTTGTCTCAAGGTGGCTGTGATATACTTTGAAGGAAAAAAAAAAACAATTTTCCTTCCAGAGATCCATGATTTTTAGTGTCAAGTTATTGTACCATACTCAGGTTCTGCAGCTATAAATTTAAACAAACCAAACAAAATCTCTATGCTCCTTTTTTAAATCCTTTGATGTGTATCGATGTACAGTATTTTCTGAAGACCTAAGTGGGTCTTGAAATATAAGATTGTTGTCATTTTTGTATTGTTCTCCCTGGATTCTGCTGCATCTCCCTTGCTTGAATGCTGTATTGAATTGCTACAGATTGTTTCAAAGCACAACAATCAATTTTGGTTGAAACTGGGTGGAAATACCTTACAAATTGCTGTCATGCTTCAGTGAAGGGAAACTGCTTTAAGTCAAGTTGGGTCAGGGCTCTCTAGATGCCTAATCTAAGCTTCATTACTGAGAGCAGAAGTAGCTGCTGGTCTTACACCACAAATAATTTTAATTATTGATCCACGCCCAGGGGTTGAACAGCCTATAACTCTCAAAAAGTATGTTTTTAAATCTGAAACGTAAATCTTAACAAGGCTTTGTTTAAGTTTAGTGGAAGAAAAAAAAAACTGGATTGTTAAACAGTTTCTCATTGTTCTTTACTTAGATGTTTAAATGACCACATTTCCCCCAACTAGGTGATTTTTCTTACTGTTGGGTCTCAGTGAATACAAACAGGCTGGGAACTGACACAAAATGAAATCATCTTCTGTGTGTACATTTTTATTACAAGGTGTGTCAAATACCTTACAAGGAGTAATTTTAATTTATGTTTCATTAATGAAGAAGCTCAGGTGTGATTGCCTCACCCCTTTGCCTGAGATCACACAACAAACTGATGATGAAACTACCTACAAGCTTTTTGTGTCCTAGGATTACGTTTAAATGTTTCAGCTCTGAAAATGGAAGGAAAAGGTGGTTTGAACTGGTGAAAAAGGTGAACTGAACTCTTTCCCAGTTAGTGGAGGGGCCTGGGCTAGAGCCTCTTGTCTGCTCCTTGCCTCACCTCGGGAGCTTGGCCAGGAAGGAGTGACAGCTCTGCCAGGCCTTCACATCCTCAGAGCCCAGAGCTGGCACAGGGTGGGCGAGGGGATCGTCCCTCCCAGGAGCACGGGCAATGTGCCAGGCTGGGAGGGGCAGGAGAGCACCGGGAGGAGTCTGAGGGGAGAGAGACCTCACTGGGATCTTCAGCCTCCTCATGAGGGGAAGCGGAGGCGACAGGTACTGATCTCTGTCTTCACTCCCGTCACCAGTGACAGCACTCGAGGGAATGGCCTGAAGTGTCAGGGAGGTTTGGGCAGGATATTAAAGATTGGTCCCCCCAGAGAGCGGTGGGGCACTGCCCAGGCTCCCCAGGGAATGGTGCCGGCCCCAAGGCCGCCAGAGCTCCAGGAGCATTTGGACACCGCTCCAGGGATGCACTGGGGGGATTGTTGGGGTGTGTGTGTGTGCACGGACTAAATGGTGGACCCCTTCCAACTGGGGATCTTCTGTGATGATCTTGAGAATAAAAAGACAAGCACGTCCTTGCACAAACAGGGGGTAGCGCGGTCACCCTCAGCCTGGGAGCGGAGAGGAAAGAACAAGAACTCTGAGGGGCCGGCGTGTGAAGGGGAAACGGCTCCGCGTTCTCTCCCCCGAGGATCCGCACGGCGGGGCCGGCATGAGGAAGACGATAACCCGCGGCCGGAAAAGAAGCCCTGAAAGAGCCGCGCTCGGACCGTGCCCGCAGCTCGGAGCCGTGCCCGCCGCTCGCTCGGCCGGGCGGGCGCTGCGGCCGAGCCTTTCCCGCCGCTTTTCCCGCCGCCTTCCCTGCCCCTCCCTCACGGCCGCTGGCCCCGCCCCCTGCCGCGGGACCCCCGTTAACCCCGCCCCCGCAGCGGGACCGCCCATTGGCTCCGCCCCGTGGCTCCTCCCCCGGCGGGCGGGGCCGCGGGGCCGCGCACGGGCACGGCGCGGGCGCCATGTTGGAGCGTCGCTGAGCGCGGGGTCTTGCAGTGAGCGCGGCCCGGTCTGCGCGGGACTGGGGCGGGGGAGCCGCGCGGAGCCGCGGGGGAATCGCCCGGGCGGATCATGGACGTCGAGAGGCTGCAGGAGGCGCTGAAAGGTGACGGCGAGGCTGGCGGCGGGGGCTGGGGGAGCGGTGTCGCCGCGCGGAGGGGAAGACTGAGGTCCCTCAGACGCTGTGGGGGGAGCGCCCCTCGCTGAGGGCGACGGGGCCCCGCTCTGTGGGGAGGGGGCTGCTCGCTGGAGGGGTCCCGCAGAGTGGGGAGAGCCCGGGGGTCGTTGTGGGGAAGCGGAGGGCAGAGTCCCCGATCTCCCTACCCAACGACCCTCGGGGCTGCGTGAGGGGGATCGGTGACTCTCGGGGCTCCCCGGCTGCCGCCCTGGACTCCCCGCTCTGGCCGCCCCTTCTCCCTCATTCCTCCCCCTTCCCCCGCATCCCGGCCCCTTCCCCCGCATCCCGGCCCAGCCCGGACCTGTCCCCTTCTCCCTCCCCAGCCCTCTCTATTCTGGGCTCAGCTTGAGGAAATCGGTCTTTCTGTGCCGTAGCTGCTCAGAAGAAGTTGCAAATCAACTTTTGCCACTCTGGTGCGTGCGGTTTCTCCGCAGGAAAAATAATAAGTGTTTCCCAGGGCTGGGAAGCTGGTGGAGTTCATGGGAACAGCCGGAGCATTGTGAGAACACAACAGTGTTTATGTGGGAGCTGTACTGATAGTTCAAGCAAATCGCTATTTATTGTGAATTTTTGTTCTGTCCCGTCTTCTTTTACCATTCTTTTTGTGTCGTTCTCATGCCAACAGATTTTGAGAAGAGAGGAAAGAAGGAAGTGTGTCCAATACTGGATCAATTTCTTTGTCATGTTGCTAAGACTGGAGAGACGATGTAAGTGTGACTGTTTTGGTGGTCCTCAGTTGCGACTTAAAACAATTCTTGCATTTTACGTCAATGAGATTTTACCAGGATTCTTTCTTTGCCTGTAGGTTGCTTCAGTGAGCTGGATAAGCTTTCCTTAGTTTCCATTTAATTTTGTGTGGATTAATTTAGTCTGCTGATAGTTTGATCTAATGAGGCTTCTCGTATAGGCTTTGCTCTGGGGTGTCTGTCAGGTCTTACTGATCCTGCTCAGCACAATAAAAAACCTGTTGCTTTCCCTGGATTTTTAACAGAGATTCAGGTTTTGTAAGTGGCAAGTTCAGCTGCTGTCGCAACGCCTGCTATTACACTGTTGTATAACTGTGTTCGCAGTATCTAATCGTGTTATTTACATAAAGATATCAGTCGCTCACATTGTTTCTTTCTGAGCTCTGTAACCATCCTGTGATTGTGCCTGGGCGCTGCTGCTGCTGCCGGGGGCCGCTCCGGAGGTGCTTTTGCAGCCGGGGTGCGCTCGGAGCTGCCGTGGTTGTTGGGCTCGGCGCAGTTTCCCTCGTGCCGCCCCTCCCGTGCCGCTCTCCCGCTCGGGAGCGGAGGGAGCCGCGCTCCTTCCAGGGATCGCTCTGGTGACTTCCTTGGGCTCACTATTTGGCAGGAAGGGGAAAGGCTTTCCCGGCTGCGCTGCCGTAGCGTGGCTCACTTTCTGGCGCCCAGGCTGTCTCCTTGTTTTTGAGGCCTAGTGCCAGACTACGGCTCCAGCAGGGGAGATTTGCTTTTGCGAGTGTTTTGTGATCAGCCAGTGACCGCAGGGGCTTTGTTTGAGTTTCTAGAGTCCCGCGAACTTGTAAGAGGTTTTGTAGCTTTTGGTGGTTTTCTTTTTTCTTTTTTCTTTTTTTTTTTTTTTTTGGTAGCTTGCTAGTGCTGCTTGGATTAATGGTTTAGAAAGAAAAACAAGTTCTGAAATGTACTTTGCTCTTTGAATAGAAGGCTCATGCTCAGCAGACATACACAGCTGTAATGCTTCTTGTTTTGTTGTAGTGCTTATTATACAGAAAAACCACACCACAGTAAGCCCATACTAAAATATGTTTAAAATTTTTTTCCCATTCTGAGATATTTCTTCAGGTTGTTTGTATTGTTTCTGCCACTATCACACATATTCCAAACTAATTTTTAAAAAGTGATTCTATAGGGGCAAATTCTTGGGAAAATTATTTCCTCTCTGATTTTATTTTCATTTAGGAAATCTAGGTTTATTTTTATTATTTTTCTTTTATTTGTACAAACTTAAACCTGAACTGGGGTTCAGGTTTAAGTCTTCTGATATACTGATCCTGCCTTCTATGTTTCCAGGGTTTTCTTTTGCTTTTCTTGTTTTCTTTTTTTTTTTTTTTTTTTAAGTCTGTAGCTCTTTTCAGCCTTCTTAAACCTTTCAGATGCATTAAATAGTTTTTTAAAAGGTGTTGGATGTGAACATCAGAAGTGCTTAATAGAATCTGGAGGTAGGCATGGAAATATTGTTTTATAATACTAAATTTGCTTCAGATTATCTAGCAAAGTCTGTATTTGTTCATCAGACATGTTTGTTTGTTCACTGATGTGTTATGTATGAAAATATCAGAGAAAAAATGAGTAAAAAAATTAAAATCTCCTGGGAATCACTCATATGAAGATTGCTAACATGCCTTATAAGAACTTAATGTACTTTTAAGCTGGTACAGCTTGACAAGTACAAGTCTTCTGGAACAGGCAGACCTACCAAATACATGCAAATTTAAAATGCACTAGATAGTCCTTATTTTCACTTCTATAAAAATAACTTTGTGTAATAGAATGAATCTAAACCAGCAGATACTTTGGAGTGAGAAGATAAAATACTAGTTTACCATGACATTTCTTAGGATTTTTACAAAGTTCAGAGGATAGCTTAAAAAAAACAAGCAGTGAGGATGGTTTAGTCAGGGGTAATTACACCCGTGGTTTGCAGACTTGATTATTGAACAACAATGGATCTCACTCAGTCACAGCCTGTTCCTAATGTAACAAACAAAAAGTACTGAGGCAAATCAGGACAAGTGAAATGTGAAATATTTTTGTGTTCAGTTTTAGTTCTAGGAGAGTTACATGGTCTTCATGGGGGTTCTGTCAGTTCTTTAACTTCATCATGAATCCTGATTTTTAGAGGATAAACTGCAGTCTGTATCCTGGGGGAAATGCTCTCATCCTCCACATGTTTCCAGACAGGGTTGCAGCAGATCTTGGTGACTCAGTAAAATTACTTTGAAAAGGTAGTAATGAAGTAAATTAAAGTGATGTTTTAGGTTTTCCTCAAGCTTGATCACAGGCAGCTCACCCAGCAGATGGAAAGCACAGGCTCAGGTCAGGTCTCTGGGTGCCTCCCTGCCCCCACTTGTTCCAAAGTGCTTATTCATCTGAGGGAGCTGGGAACAGGTAGGTGCAGGTTTAGGTGAGGCTCAGCCCTCCCTGGGATTGCCATGGCAGCAGCCTTGCCTGGTGCAGCCCGTGGGTCACTGCTCCACTTGGGCTGTTGAGCTGCTGCTGCAGCTCCCTAGAGCCTGGGGCAGGAACTTCCCCAGCCCTGACTCTTCAGGACAAGGCTCAGTTCATTGACCCACGTGGTCTGTCCTGGGAGCTGCTGCTGGAGAGGCAGTGAAGGGGAGGAGCAAGGGCTGAGAGGTGGTGAAGCCACCACTGCACCTGTGATAAGGCTCTTGGTAGCTGTGTTGTAATTAGAGGTCTTTTACACTTACAAGGGAGGTGTGGAACAAAAACATTGCTAATTTTGGTTCTGTTATCACTGTAAGCTTAGGTGTGTTATCAGTGCTGTGCAGTAAAGTCCTGATCATCCAATGATGGGCATTCACTTCATCTTTTTGAAGTTTTCCTCCTGTGCAAAGTTAACCATTCACGTAATTGCTGGTGAGATTATGGCCTACATTTACAGAAGCCAGTCTAAACTTCCTTTATTAGAGGTGACAGAAGCAAAAGTCTGATTGCTTGGCTACTATGAAATATTTTTGTTTCTTAACAGTTGCCATGGTAAGACTTAGCCTTAGGTGAAATATAATATAAAGTTTGTTGTTCAACCTTTTTAAAGTTGTCTTTAATCTTAGGAATTTTTTTCTTCTTTTCAGAGGAGTAACATACTCCTCAATTAACTTGACTTTTTACTGAGATACTAATGTGGAATTTCCTTTGTGAGACCAAGTACAGTCAGGGAAGTTTGTTATAAGCTCCTTGTCTCCAGTTTGTAACAGATCACTGTGACTTGCAACACTGAGGAAAGTGAAGAGGGAGGAAATTTGTTCCTCCTGGTACTTAGCTGTACCTGAAAGACCTCTAGAAACAGGATGAGTTTTTGTGTTCTTTTTTTTTGTAAGAAATCCACTTATCTATTTTTATGAAGTAGAAAGAGCTTTAAAGGATGGGATAGAAATCAGAGCATTGCAGTACTAGAAGTAAAATGCAACAGTGACATTTTTTTCTTGTTTTTGAAGAATTCTTGAAGATAGTTATGAAGATCACTGATGAATTGTGATCTTGTGTCCTGTATTTAAAATGTTTTCTCTTACCTCTTAGGAAATTCTTTTGGGTTTAGAGTCACTTTGCCCCTTCAATAGCAAAAATGTTTTAAAACCATTTATTTAGGGGCTTCACCAAGAAAATCTAATGTGTTGGACTGGAAAGGAAAACTAGATTTTTCTAAAGTGGAAAATAAAACTTTGAAAACTAAAGCAATCAAAAATTTTATGTTGGTTTTTTATGCATTTCCCCACTCTTGCCCTGGGGCAGGGAACCTATAAAGTGCAATTTTAATGGCTTACTGTAGTGGAAAGTATAATGCAGAAGCTTACTGCCAGTAAAGGAATCCAGAAAGTAGTGAAGTACCAAAATCTGGAGCAGTGCAGTTTGTAGGCAGGAGTGATTAATTGTAAAATCCTTCTAGGCCTAAGTAGAGAGCACTGCCCAGGACCTGATGCAGTTACACTGGTTCTTCCCCTCAGTGCAGCTTAAACAGCCATTAAAATACATGCTGGTTTTATTTCTTCCTGTAGTGAAATTCTTTTGGAAGCTCTGAAATGTTTGTTTGAACCTCATCTGGGCCTGAAAACAGAAATTGTTTCTTCTCATGTTTCCTGGAGGGCCAACATAAGTGGGTTTTGCAGAGTTTCTTGAGTCAGGTTTCATTCATGTGATAGGCAAATCTGGACGTCAGTACTGTCACCATAGACTAGTTGGAAGTGACTTGTGCACGTGATCCAGGCAGATCCTGTGCTCAAGGGGAGCTAATTCCAAAGTTAAATAAAATTGATTAGGCTTTGTGCAGCATTTCTAAAAATCTCCAGTGATGGCAATTCCATACCCTCAGTTTGGCTCCATGTTTTACTGCTTAACCACGTGCACTGGGAAGAGTGTTTCCCTTGGAGCATCCTGGGCCCAGTGCTCTCAGGAAGGAACCTGCTTCCATCTCCCTGGTGGCAGGGAGCCCTTCCCTGTGGCTCTCAGCAGCTGGATCCCAGCAGCAGGGAGCCCTTCCCTGTGGCTCTCAGCAGCTGGATCCCAGCAGCAGGGCCGGTGGCAGGGAGCCCTTCCCTGGTGGCTCTCAGCAGCTGGATCCCAGCAGCAGGGCCGGTGGCAGGGTGGCAGGGAGCCCTTCCCTGTGGCTCTCAGCAGCTGGATCCCTGCAGCAGGGAGCCCTTCCCTGTGGCTCTCAGCAGCTGGATCCCAGCAGCAGGGCCCGTGTTCCCCACTGGGGCTGGCGGAGCTCGGCTCTCCGGGCCAGCACGGGGGGTGGGGTGGGTGCCCTGCTGTGAGCCTGTGGAACTGGGTGTGGCTGGACTTTGGCACCGCGGGCCCTGCACCGGGGCTGCGGCTCTGCTCAGGTTGAACTGCAGCGTTCTCTGGTCCTCCCTCCTCGGCAGCCGTCAGGTGGATCAGGGATGATTTGCCTTTGGTAAATTACATAACTGTAAATGTAAGTTACATAACTGCAGCTCCACCAAAGATAATGGCAAAAATACTTTTGACCTTTTGATGCTGTTTCGTGTACTTCATGTAGCAGTGAACTTTTTTCCTATTACACTTCTAAGCTTTTTCAATCAGTTTAACTTTCCTGTTAGTTTATTAGAGCAGTAAAATAGTTTGTTTGCTGTAGGAGAGCTAAATGAAGATACAGTAGCCATGAATTCCTAGAAGAGTAAGTTTGCATCTCAGCTTAAGTGTTTTACCTATGTACTGTGAAGGCTTGTATAATAGCCTTTCTCTTGTTACAAATGTATAGGTTTTTTTAGCCATATGTTCTCTGGCTTATTTCACATGCTTAAATTTAAATCTATTTTTTTCCTTTAACTATGTTCTCTGCTTTTATTCAGCAAGCATTTGTCTTGCTCAATATGTGTGTTCTAGCATTTTTTCTGATTTGGAGACAACTTACTTTTTGGAAATCTTAATGCCTATTTGGGGAATGTAATTCCTTATGATTTTTTAAAACATGAAATAAAACAATTCTCAGGTTTCTGTTGTAATAAGCATATTTTTCTGAAAACAGTTTCTGTGTGCCTTTGATAGTGTAAGCCTGTTCCATATCCATACTCTCAGTAAAGCAGGAGATGTAAGTAAACTTCCTTGCATTGTTGTCCACTATTATTCCTCACTAACTCCATTCCATTCAGCATCTGGAATTACCCCCTACTATTCCCATTCCACTGGTGTCTCGAAAGGAGAGGAATCTTTGGTCAAAAAGCCTGCTGATGGACCTTTGTCAACACTAATTCAGCTTCCTTACTCTTTTACCTCTATTATAAACAACAATTTCTGTATGTGTGAGTTGTGTAGCTGCAGTACTTGAGAGCAGTCAGTGGTGATATCAATGAAATCACTTGCTGCTTTGGGAAACACACACTGTTGTAGTGTTTTATTTTAAGTGCTGCCACTTCATATCTATTGGGAGTGGAGTTTACAGTGTAAAGGTCAGACTTCAACTGCCATTATAAAATGTGTGTGATGAACTGAGCCTAATAAACATTAGTCTCTCTATGGAACACACGTGTAAGGAAAGGCAAAAAGCAAACTGATTGCAGCACTGAGGTTTTTGGAGTGATTGGACTGTTTTAATCACAAATGGAGCTGTTTGCACTTTCAGATTTGCAGTGTTAGGGTGGCTTCCTTCCCTGTTGCTATACACAGTTCTTGTAAGCACATTTCCTGATAATCTTTTTGGCAGCCAGTCCATGTCACTTTGCACAGAAAACCTCCCCACCATGCATTCTCTGGTAGTTCATGCAGTTGCATGTGTTTCTGATGATCACTTTTACTTGGATTCTGTGCTCATCCTTCTCCTCAAGCTCACTTCTCTGCCTTGCTTGATAGGATTTGTTGTCACCCTCAGGGTGTCTCTTGGTCTGTACCTTCACCTTTCAGTGACATTGCTGTAGTGGCTGCCTCAGTGTGACCTCTGATATTTTCCAGTGGGCCTCAAATCTCTGTTCTGTAGGGGCTGTGCTTGTTAGTATTTCATCTGAAGGACTTTCCCAGGCATTTGGATATTGTTCACACTTTATATCACTTCTCAGTGGCAGGGATGTTTCTCCATTTTGACTTTGTAATTGGTGAGCCCTGATCCCTCTTCCTGTCTGAAGCTTTTGGCAAGGTTTTTGCCTGATGGCACCTGGGGGGAAGGAACAAGGCAATAGTGCACACAGAAGGAGGGGTACAAAGCAGTTGGGGAAGATGGATTATCAATTTATAGATAAACCAGGCTGATGCTGCCTTTCCACAAAGCTGATACACGTCTGGCAGGTCTCAGCTTTAGAAATAAAGCTACTTGAAGACAATGACAAAATTTCCATGATGCCAGTACCTGGTGATGCTTGGCTTGGAAGTGGCAGGGGAGTGTGATGATGCACAAACACCTAATGCCTGTGGATTAGGTCAGTGAGGTAGGGCACACCTTCTGATCCCAAGCTTAGCATGTGTCAGCTGAACTGCCTTGTGGAGAAGCCACTTGGGTGCCTTTTGTTTCTGGTTTTGGAAGGAATCAGCAACAAGTGCAATTTCCTTGATCCCAGCAGAACTGCTGTGAGACCTGAGTGAGGCCTGTGGGTTCCTGGGACACTGCATGAGGTGGCAAGCACAGGGACTCAGTGCAGCAGAGATCAGGAGGAGCTGCCCAGGGTGCATTTTCCTGATCTGCTCTCCCAGTTTTATTGCTTGATACCATAAACATCTGATCATATTATGGCAGTGTGGCCTGCAGCTCCTCTGAGGTGACCACTCCTCTAACAGGGACAGCCACGCTGACCAGAGGAGCTGCAGCAGTTCTTGTTTTGGTTATTTGGGCAAACTGGTGATAGCTGAAGCAGCATTGGTGTCCTGTATTGCTTTCTATTCTGCTACAAGGAAGTTCATTTTTGAATGAAGAATGTTGTAATCTTGTACTTTTTTGTTCTGTGGTCAGTTTTTGACTTTAAAATAAAATGAAAGGTACTTGAGTTTGGTTTTAGATAACTGTATTCACAAATGTACTTCTTAGAAAATTTTGGCCTGAAATTTTGTTTCTGTTCTGTGGGACAGCTATATTCTGTTAGAGTCAGCTGAATATTTATCAGCAGAGATTAGAATTAGTCCCTTGATGATTATAGATAGTGCTTTAATGTCTTCTTCAGCTGCTTGTTTCCATAACTAAGTCTTAATCTTTGTTGTTCCTGGCAAGACCAGTAGTCATTTGCAAGCAGCAGAGGTGAACACTCTCACTACTGAATTAGTTGTAGTTCTAATGTCTGACAGTTTCCCTGGTTCTGGAATGAGCTCACTCTGCTCCCAAGGAGAGCAAAGACTGCATTTAGGCTGACAACAATCAGCCAGTGAAAATGGAAAAACACCTCCTGTGCTTGTGGGAAATACCAGTTTTTCCTCCTTTGAACTCTTCAATATATTTTTAATTAAAGTGAAAGGTAACATGAGGTAAAAGCCTGCTGAAGATAAAATGTGAGTGTTTAATTTTACATGAGTTATCAGGTGAAAGGGAGCAGGACGCTCCCCCAGGACGAGCCTTTGCCAGTGCTTTCCCAGCAGGAGCACTCTGCAGCACACACAGTGCTCCAGGAAATCCCCCTACCTGGAGCACCTCAACTTGAAATGGATGGCTCAGTTAGAAACACTCACAGAGGATCTAGCACTTGTTTAAGGCTTTGATTTGATGTTGGGTTGAGGTGTTTGTCTGCTGCCAGAAGCCAGTCTCCATTGGTGTACAGGGGGTTTTACAGTGTGAATCTGTTGTTCATTGTTTGGAATTTCCCCTGTTAGTCTGCACTGTGTGAATGGTGAAAATAGCAGCAGTGTGCAAAACCATTACACTAAAATGAATTGCATCAAAATACTGTTAAAGCACAACAAATGGAAAAATAGGTTTAAAATACAAAGAATATTTGACACAAGAGTGGAATTAGGTGAAGTATGTTCTTTTACCTTATAAATGAGTGCTGCTGCTTAAAGAAATGGCTTAGCTCCCTACTAGTCCCATCACACACCTTACTCAGCCTTATCTGCAGCATTAATTTTGTGGTTAGATCAGGGATCTGCCTCACCTCCCTGTATGTGGGATCACAGGAACGTGTGGGAGCAGCAGAGCAGGCTTGCCCCTTTTGGTGTAGACAAAGGACAGGGTTGAGTGTCTGGTGGGCCAGCACCCTCCTGCTCTGCTCTGGAATGGGATCCTTGTGGGAACCTCAGCATGGCTCAGGGTTTTTATCTCCCTGTCACTGGGAGTTCAGTGCTGCAGCTTTTTATCCCAGAAATGTTCAGTGGTATTTTCTGAAAAAAATTGAAAGCACACCCGTTTAAAAAGCAATCTGTTTATATCTTAAATAATGAAATAGTAATTCCTGTATGAAAGCTAACATGTGAAATGGCAATAGGTTTGGGTTTTTTCATTTGCTGGTCTGAAAATGCTGGGAATTGTGTTTTACAGGCAGTTCTTAAAATTTTTAACTTGTGCACCCTTTCTGTATGTCCAGGTATCCTTGTTTCCAGCCACTGAATAGATCTCAAATTTGGGTGTGCTGGATAAGGTCAGGATTGATACAAAACCACGAAAAGGTGGAGGGAGTAGAATAGAGACACTCGAGGGAGGAGCTGAGTGTGGAACCCATGCAGTCCCTGGGTTCCCTGAGCAGCTGCAGCTCCCTGGGCTGTGGAGAGGATCCCTGGGTTGTGGAGAGGATCCCTGGGTGCTGCTCTGAGGGCTGGGGACAGGACAGGACGGACAGGGGGACAGGACGGGACGACAGGGGGACCGGACAGGGGGACAGGACAGGCTGGACAGGGGGACAGGACAGGACAGGTCGGACAGGGGGACAGGACAGGACAGGCCGGACAGGGGGACAGGACAGGCCGGACAGGGGGACAGGACAGGACAGGCCGGGCAGGGGGACAGGACAGGCCGGGCAGGGGGACAGGACAGGTCGGACAGGGGGACAGGACAGGATGGACAGGGGGACAGGACAGGACAGGCCGGACAGGGGGACAGGACAGGCCGGACAGGGGGACAGGACAGGACAGGCCGGACAGGGGGACAGGACAGGATGGACAGGGGGACAGGACAGGCCGGACAGGGGGACAGGACAGGACAGGCCGGACAGGGGGACAGGACAGGTCGGACAGGGGGACAGGACAGGACAGGCCGGACAGGGGGACAGACAGGCCGGGCTGCCCCGGGCAGGCTCCCGGCGCTGCCTCCCCGGCGCTGCTCTTTGCTCTCTGCACAGCCCGGGGGAAGGGAGCCGCGCTGGGGCTCCCCGTGCTGCCATGGGCTCTGTGCTCCCTGCTGGCACCAACGGGATCCAGGCTGTGGGAGAGTGTGCGTGCTGCAAAGTTTGCTGCCTTGCCAGGGGTTTGAATTGGGTGTGTGATTGCTGAGTGCACTTCATTTTCTCTGCCTTTTCACTTTGCAAATAGTTCTAGAGATCCCATTGATTGACCGGAATAGCAAAGGAATTAACTTGTTTTGGATGAAACTTTAATTTTGCCTTTGACAGCCTGGGGAAATTACTGTCTTAGGGTATGTATTCATCTCCTATGAGCTCTAGAACAAGGCACAAAAGAAAAGAAACAGTTACTAAAGTTGGCAAGTTACTTCACTTCCAAACACCTGTATCCTACTCTCAGGTCTCTTTGGGAGTGTCATGTAAGTCAGCAAAAACTGGGGGGGCAAAGGTAATACCAGTGACTGACATCTCTTGTTCCATGTTATGTGACTCCCTCAGAGATTGTCCTCTGCTTCTGTCCTTGTGTGTTCTGAGGACATTGCCTTAAAATCAGTTTAGCTGGACATAAAATGTTTGCATCCTAAATATACTAATTTGGTGGGGGTATTTTTGTTTTGTGGTGTTTTTTTGTTTGTTTGTTTGTTTTTAAGTTTCTGCTTTTCAGAGAGCCAATAGTGGGAGAAGTGTGGAGAGGGAACTATTTCTTTTACTGAGTTCTGATATTTCTTTTATGGCCTGTTCAATGAATAGAATCAATAGTAGATCCACTTTGGTTTCATTTTATGTTCTGTGTGGTATTCAGCATCTCTCCAAAACAGATGGCATCCTCTTAAAATTTAAATCAAGTAATTTTGTAATGAACTTAAACACTGTGAAATCTGAAGACAGACATCCCACCAGGACTCCTGGGACTCTTCATGTTTTAAGTACATAGCTGGGTCTCTGGAAGCTTAACATCTCTTCAATATAATGTTTTTCTTAATTAAACCTCTAATCTGTAAGGCAATTCCAGAAAGATTTATGGAACAATTGCAATACTTTCATTTCTGGAGTTAGCCTTGTTTCAGGCGTTCTGAATTCTTCCTCCAGCTCTTCAGTCAATTGTAGGTTTTGTCCTGCTTTGCTTCAATAAGTCTTACTGGAGTTTGAACCTTAAAATCTGCAGAGTTTCTCTAAAGTGGATGAGCCATATGCATCCCCCAGGGCTATGTCTGATGTTTTATGTCAGTTTTTAAAGGGAGATGAGTAAATCAGTGGAGTTGCCTTCTGCACTCCTGGAGACTTGGCAGCCCAGCCTCCACCTCGTGTCCAAGTCGTGTTCTGCTGTAGGGATGCAATTTTACAGCAAAACCTTGCAGTGCTAAATATGTGAGAGGGAACCATGTCATTTGTTCAACAGGGATTGTTTTCCCTTAAAAATAGTAGGTATTTTTATCTTTGTCAGGTCTTGCCCAGACAACTTTGTTAAATATTTCAGGCCTTTTGCTCTTCTCATTGACACCTTATCTCCCAAAGTGACTGTAACAAGTGGCCAAAGAATCAAGTATAAAAACTTGTCCAGTGGTCAGAAGGAAATGCCAGTTAATTCTCTGACACACAACAGTGCAGGTACTGAGCTGGCTCTCCTCCTCCCCAGTAACCATTGTGGTAAGAGAGAAAGCTGCTTTCACAGCTTCTCCAGGACAAGCATTTTGCATAAGCAGGAGATAAGGGAATGGGGGGATGTCTTTTACACTCTGGGAACGATATGATTAGATTATTTCCATGTAAAATGCAATTTTGTTTGGATATGCATGTTTGAAAGGATGAATCCTATGCAAATCATGTTAGCAGAGACACAGTCATTCCTTGCAAGCAACTTTCTGCTCCTAATTCTTTGAATTCAAAGCATTGCATCAGATTTTGCCCTGCTTTCTGTCTGAGGTGGCCTGTTCCCTGCTGAGGATGCTGTTCATCAAGTAGAATTGGTGCATTTCTAAACTTGGTTGATGTTGCTTGGCAAATTCTGTTGATCTGTAGTAATGGATTAGTTCCAAGAGCAAATCATGTAATTCAAGTACAGGTGTGAAATAGATTGATTGCTTTTATTAGAGAACAGACCTATTTAGGGTTGTGTTCTTCCATGACTCTGCTCTGACAATGTTAGATTGTGTCTAAATTAATCTCTCTTCTTTTTCTTGTTGTATTTTATTATTCTTCCCCGTGCAGTGGAGATATTTTTGCTGCTTCATCAACTCTCAGTGACTCAGGGTGTTACTGTTTCATGTTCTGACTGTGGAGTTCCCCATCCCTCCTTGGTGGCTTTCCTCTCAGAGTTTGTTTCTTGTCTTCATCTACTAATTTTGATTGCATTCTGGGGTTTTGTTAGTTATGTGTGGGATTTTTTTGAAAAAAATAATTTTATTAGCAATTTTTTTGGTTAGCCTGTCATTTAGTTTAATCCCTACTGGCTCATTTCATGTCTCATGTCTTCCCCTCACCCTTTCCTAGCCTTTTGTCACCTTGTCTCTCTGATTATATGTAAATCTCCTCAAAACTTGCTGATGTTCTTTGTAGGATTGGCTGTTTGGTCAGGTGCTGTCTGCTTTCCTCATTGACTTGGAAAACACAGCTGAGTGTCTTCAAACACTGAAATCTTTCATCCATTTTTCCCTTGTGTTTCTAATGTTCAATGAAATTGCAAGGCCAGGGACTGCACTGGGGTGCAATATAAGGGTGTTAAACATCTTCTCACACCTTGAGGCACATTATTAGCATGTATAAAATGTTTAGAAAGACTGGATTTGTTGTACTCTGTGTGAGCTCCCATGCTCTCATTTGTTGCTTGATTTTTAAAGGTGCTTTTTAAAAAACAATTCAATTTTTGATTTAAACTACCAACATTTGTGTCTGCCCTGGGAAAATTAGAAATGGGTGCTGTCTGTATGGATACAAGCTGTAGTTCTGCAGGGCTCTGATTGATTGTTCCTCTTCAGCCATTCCTTTGCCTTTGCCTTACTTTTCTTGTTAGGGGCTTTTTACTTGAAATCAGCTTCTTCCTCTTGGTTTTTTGTATGCCAGGGCAAATCATTTAGGTTTGTAAAGGGGAGGATGGTGCAGGATCTGCTGGAGGGAAGCAGAGGACTCTCATGATAAGCTGACATTTTTTTCTAAATTATTTGGTGCATGTGTGGAACTCCAGGCTCATTAGCCCAGGAGAGCTCTTTGTACAGGTACATCTACACAGGGTGACCCAGATATTGTAGTGAAAGGTGCCTTCAAGTACAGAAATTGTATATAACTACAAAGCCATCATTCTCTAGAAGGAAAGTACACTGAACCAAAACATTTTGGGATCAGCTAATTTTTAAAGTATTATTTTTGAAGGTGTTGTTTCAGATCATGCAGCATTCTCAGTAACTTTTTTCTTTGAGTGCCTCTGAAAGCTCTCAAAGTTGCTGTTACAAATGCCCAAGCTAGTGTAGTGGACAGGAAGAGCATGGTTTGGAAGAAAAGGCTGATTATGTGCAATGCTGAGTGGGAAGAGCAAGTATTTATAAACAAGCCTGCTCTGAAAAAAAGTATGAACAGCATTTTTTCCATGGAATTTCTTCAATTTGTTTTTCTTACAGAATTTATCTTGTTTATCAGTTATTTTCCAGTGTATAAAACTTAAAGACCTTGTACATAAAGCAGAGAGTAGAAAAAATTTCTTTTGCTTCTATTTGGCTCTTGATCTAACTATAGAAATATTGACCAACCTTTTCTCTTGGTTTTGGGTTCTCACATTGTGTAACAAAGCAGAGAAAATAGGGATCTTTCTCAGGAAGCTTATGATACATGTGGAATATTTTTCTTTTCCTAGAAAACAGATATTTGGCACTTGTTTGTCTCTTGTGTTGTCTGTATTTCTAAGCAACCAGTCTTTCCATGAATGGAAAAAAAAAACCAAAACTCTAGAGCTGTAGATAAAGATTGCTTTGATAACTGGCAGGATATGTGACTTCTTATCTTAATTTGGTACTGCCAAGCTGGAGCCATTGTTAGGAAGGAACTGGTTTCTCTATGGATGAGACACGTGAGTTTGTAAAGTTCAGCTGATGCCAATTGTGCCATTTTCATAGACTGGTAAAACAGGAAAGGTGACCTGGCTCTTGGACACTCACTTTTGATCACTTCCACTAAGTTAATGGGAACTGAGAAAATCTTACTGTCCCCGCAGAAATAATTTTGGTTCTTTTGGTCAGAAATGAGTTCATTATTTTAACAACACTGCTGTCAGGAGATGCCCAGGAGACAGCTGTGTTTATTGTTTGAATGGCTGCTCTGTCTGGGATTGCACTGAGTGTAACAGTGGCCTTTGAGCAGCTCAGCTCTCCTGCTGCTGCTACTGCAGCCTGAGCAGCAGGGAGCCCAACAGTGCTGGGAAAAACTGCTGGGGAAACATGAATGAGCAGCAAGGCTGTGCTGAGCCCCTTGTGCTGGGCTGCCACAGCTCCCAGCAGCAGCTTGTTGGGTTGATTTGGGCTGGTGCTGCTCTCTCTGGGTTACTGTGGTCACCTGTGATTGCAGGGGGAGTTGATCCTCAAACCCTGCTGCCTCTGTGTGACCTGTCCTGTGTTACCTGGCCAACAGCCCTTTAGGAAGGGCTTTGGAATGCAGCTTGAGAGATGCTGTCTGTGTCACTAGCTCAGTGTGTTGCAGATGTGAGTTCTTAGCCTTTCTATAATGGGAGAAATGCTAATTACAATTTGTAGTTTAAAATCCCAGTGATAGTTTTCTCAACATCTCGATATGGGCACAGTGTTACAATCTTTGTTTTCTGTAGTTTCCCCATTGTTAAGGTGGGTGCTGCTTTCAGGCAGGAGATTGCAATTTTAAACTTGATGTTGTTGATTTATTTCAAACACTGATGGGTTAATAGTCTGTGACAAGATAAGGATTACTATTTAGTAAGAAATAAGTAACAATGAAAACAAAGAACAAATCAAGTTTTACAGTGTGGAAATATATCCAAATGGAGTTGTCAAAGAATGTTTAGAATAATAGTGGAATCCCCTTTCATGAGGCAAGTAAAGCTCTTGGGATGCTCTGTGGGGAGTAATCCCACACTGTCATGGGGTTATTTACTGTGGTTGTGGTTTGTTTGTGTGTTAAATCTGTGATTTGTTACTAACACTTTGGTTTCATGGTGGTAACACTGCAGAATTGTACAGTTTTTAATTTAACGTTTGCAGTAGTAATGCCCAATAGTGTACATTGGAACATTACAGTATTCTGCTTTAGATGTAGAATGCTGACTGGAGACAATCCAGCTAGACTCAGTAGTGCTCTTTAATCCACACCATTCCCTTTTGGGACCTTGCTGTTTATTTATTTATTAAATTTTATTATTGTTCACTAAGTCCTGTGATCCCTCCTGCTGTGAGGTGCCTAAAGGTCTCTTGTGAAGGAAAACAGGGGTTTGCTTTCCTCTTTGGAATTCCCCTATTCTTGCAAAATTTATCATTCCTGGTGAAAGACAGGGGCTTTGTGTTTGGATCTCTGAAGATAAACCTGAGCTGTATTTCCTCCCTTTTCATCTCATAATTATTTCTTTGAGACAAAGGAGAAAATAAAGGCAAAGATGACGTGGCCCTGCTTTTCTGGTGCAAGCAGGCTGATAGAGCTTCCTTGGCCCATGGGTTGGGATTTGGTGCTGGAGATGCAAACATCACCACCGTGGTTCACAGCACAGGTAGCTGGGTCAGCCCACAGGAGGGCAGCTGCTCTGTGGGGTCACAAATAGGCAGGGCTGTAGAGATAGAGCCTTTGGCTAAGTACTTTTCTATATAGTTAATATTGCTTTGAGCAGGAGCTGAAGGGCTGCCCAGGGGCTCACATTTTACACTTGTTTGGTGTGAGCCTGCTCCTAGCAGAGTGTGTGTGTTACAGATAAATGTCAAAGGTAATTTTCTCCCTTTCTTTATTGTTGGTTTGTTATTCCCTGGTCCTTCTTTTTCTCGGTGCTGAAGCTGTGCAAGCTCCTGCATCAGGAATAGAAACAAATCGATCCTGAACTGAATCAGTTGCTGCTCTCACGTGGCTCCCTGTGCTGCTCAGGCATGCACATCCCAGGGAGGCCCTGAATGGCTCCTGGGGCTGCCACGGGTGGGCAGGGGCTGCCTCAGCACTTGTCTGTTGTACCCAGTGAGAGGGACCTGTTTGCTTGGAAATGTCAAAATCTAGAATTTTATCAGTGATGGAACTTGAAGCTGTAAGGCAGGAGGTCATGTGGAACCATCTTGATAGCTTACTGCTGTGGCAATGTTTATTGGGAGTCCAAGTTGTTTTGCTCAGTTATTTGTCAGCAAGTGCCAGCTGTGATACAGGAATATTTGCCTTTTTGACAAAAAGAGGTACCATGAAATGTTTTTAAGGTGTGGGGAGTTACAAAAGGCCTTGGTAAGGTTTTGTTAGGGGAGCAGGTAATGAATGCTGTGTATAGTTGCTCTATGGATTCCAAACTTGATAAACTTCATGGTTTGGTGTGGTGGGTTTTTTTGGTGTGGGTTTTTGTGGTTTTTTGTTCATTGGGTTTGTTTGTTTGTTTGTTTCCCCTTCCACCTCTTATGAGCTCAGTGAAAACTCTAGGCTCCCTTACATTGTATACACACGTGCACATTTCAGGTTTAGGTTTGCCTTGTCGGGGGATATTGGTTCTTTAAGGAAATGGCTTCCCCTGCTGTTGGTGGCAGTTGATTTGTGCTCCATTGTTGCAGTGTAATTGTTGAAATAGTTCCCGTGCTTTCAGTTGGGGAAGGAGAACAGCGCTGCATTCCTTGCCTCGTTTATCTCAGGACTGGCATGCCAGGGTGAAGGTTGTTATGCAAACATAAGCTTACACTGGTGCTCTTTGGCTTTAGGACTAACCTGTCTGTGTCTCAATGCTTGTGTTTTATGCAGGGTTCAGTGGTCTCAGTTTAAAGGCTATTTTATTTTCAAACTGGAGAAAGTCATGGATGATTTCAGAACCTCAGCTCCTGAACCAAGAGGGCCCCCCAATCCAAACGTGGAATATATTCCCTTTGAAGAGATGAAAGAAAGAATCCTGAAAATTGTTACTGGATTTAATGGGTATGTATTCTTCATTTTCTCTAATCAGGATAGCAAACATATGTCCCCTGTTTTTAACATAGTAGTTTGTACTGTCTCTGTGACTGTTCACTGTGCTTCCTCGAATAGATGAGCAGAAGCAAATATACACCTTGGAAATACATTACAGTAGTTTCTGAACTTGATTATTGTGTCACTGAGTGAAAAGTGTGACATGTGACATGCTGTGCTGACATTCACTTTGTTTTTTCAGTATGTGTTTAGTTTTTAAACAGTGCAGTTCAAAGAAGTATCATATTACTGTGTGCATTTAAGAGATTAAATAGACAGTTAAGTCAGACTTCTTTTAGTGCATTTTGAAATACCAAATGGAAAGAGGTCTTCTGGTGTTCAGTTCCTGACTGTTTGTGGCAGTTTACTGGCTTTTGAAGAAACCATGCTGTGAGGAACAGGGTGTGACCAGGAGGCAAAGGTGTACCTGGGTTGGAATTACTAAATTATGCCAGATTCAAATTTCTAGCTGAAGTGATACTGATGAAGGACATGGGGTGTTTGATCTGTTGATGACAGTGTCCTAGATTGAAATGTATCTGTGCCCATTGCTGGTTTCCTAATTTTGGAAGTTTTTGTTTCCTTTCAAATAAAGCTCCTGATGTTTTTGTCTTATTTGGTGTGTCCTTTTTACTAGCTTACCTAGTATTTCTGTTGTTAAACTGGATTACATACTTCCCATAAGCTGAGTCATCCTGTTTGTGGTGCTCAGTGCTTGTTAAGAGTCTTTCAGCATTTTTCTCAGATTCTTGATAAATGGGCATGTTCTAAATCTTGCCTTCCTGATACTCTGAAATTTCAGGTTCAGAGGTACCACTGACATGTCCTTAGTATTGTATTTGATGCTGTATTTATCATTTACACTGTCGTTGTTCCATGCTACTTCATTTATTTGCAGTTTAGGAGTCTTAATTCAGATCTCCTCTTCCCCCACAATTGCTCTCATGTAGGAGACTCCTAAGCATGTGAAATTCAGCTCGTTCTCAGCTCCCCAATATTTATACCGGGCTGCTTCACTGCAGGAATTTAAAAACAAACCTATCCTTTATGCTCAAGTCTGCCTCTCTCCCGCCTCCCCCAGCTTTTTGTTCATGCTTCATTGCCCACAAAATGGGTAATGTTCTCCCAGGGACAGCTAATGAATGGGCTGCTGTTATCTGCTGTTGTTCCCAAGTGCACTGAACAAACCTCTGGATGAGAGTCTGGAGCTTAGGCTGTGCTGTGCTATTTTCATCCTTTGCTGTAACACTTCAGGGTGCTCAGCTTCCTCATACTTTGCACTGAAACTCCCAGGCTTTGAGAAAGCAAATGCATCCATTGGTTACCCTAAAGGGAATAATGCTTGGGGATGTTTCAGGATCTGGGATTGCAGAGTAAATCCTGTAACCCCCACAGGGAGGATGTGATTGTAAAAGCTGAACCATGTGGAGATCTGTCCAAAAAGCAGCAGCAGCAGGTTTTGGGTTGTGTGATTTGTATATCCAGGCTGCTTTAGAGCTGTGGGTGTCATTTCAGGGTACCAGGGCAGACAAGGAACCTACTTGATATGACTTTATTATTGGGACATTTTTATTAGTGTTTGTTTAAGAGAGAGGGAAAGAGTTCATCAAAGTAGCAAATTTGTAAAAACTTTTAACACATTAAGAATGACCCCTGTTTTGGGGTCTTTCTAGCTGAAGTGCCTTTTAAAGAAAGCACAAACTGGCTCTTTTCACCTGTCTGTATTTCATTTGACATGGTGTCTGCACAGGTCTGCCCAGCCAGATTCTCTTTTTAATTCTCTTAAAATTGCTGTGGAGTAGGAACTTCTGCCGTTTTTTTATCCTTTGTTAGTGAAACAAGGAAGTTCCAAGTTCTCAGTTATTGGGGATCTCTGATGACAGAGAAGCTTTCACAGCATGAATAAAATAATCATAATCCAAATTTCATTTTTGGGGTTTTTTTGCTACAATTTAATATAGCTGTTTTAAGTCATGTTCCCAGATCCCTCTTCAGTCCTGTCCAGATGAATTTTTGGTTTGTTATTCACTCTGGACTGTAGTGCTGGAAGTGCAGTTTAGAGTGTGTTGGTATAGAATTTTAAGTGGTTACCTTAAGGGGGCAGATCAGGACTATTCATGCAGCTCATGTGCTGAGCTAATTAAATTTCTGAGTATTTACAGTCAGTTCTTGTACTGCTCACAAACTTTACATTGGTGTTCTTTATAGATTTACACCAATTTAAATTGCCTCTGTTTTAAAATCACCTTGTTGAACTATTTTAAAACAGTAGTTTTTCACCAGAAAGAGTTTCTGAGGTGAAGTTAACTTTGGTTTTTGTGAACTAAAGCATTTGTAGATGTTGAAGGAGTTCTGTGCAGAGGGGTGATTGTGTGACACCGGGTGCCATCTGCTGCTCAATGCATGAAGTTCACTTTGCTGGGAAGAATTTGGAGGGAAATGAGGTGGCTTTTCCTTTTTCTTTTTAACTTATTATATCTAAAACAAAACAAAACCACAGCTTTGCAGCTTTTCCTTCTGGAGTTAGTTGCAGGCTGTACATTTCTTGAATTTTCTGTTGTACTTGGGGAATTAGCACTGCATTGATGTTCCAAAACATTTCATGTCACAGCATTCCAGGGGACCAGTTAAAAGTACAGCTAAGCCCAAATTAGCCAGGTACCGATTCCCCAGGATGTCTTACAGATCTGGCTGGTGGAGAATAATTTAAAAATCTGTATGTTTTTGTTTCTGTTGAATAAATGGATTTTTAAATGGACTGTCTATTCTATTAAAAAAATAGCAAAATCTCTTCAATTATGAGTTTCCAACCCAAAACCAAAATGACCATCACAAGAAATAGTAAGATCAATTTAATATTTTATCTATATGGAAAGATGAACAGATTGAGTAAATTCTTTGTGACTTAAAAGAAGGCACTGTGCAGAATCTGAATATTGTGAGTATGGACTTGATCTTTAAGGTCTCTTCTAAGCTTGATGATTTTATGAAGAATTTGGATGTCAAACATTGCTGGTTGACCAATGAAGAGCAAGGGAAGGGAAATTAATAATGCCAGAACTATTGCCAAGCTTAAGAGTCCTCATGTAATAAACTGAATTAGAAGGAACACTTGTTCCTGTGGTTTTTCTGGTTTGTTGAGGATTAGGACTTCCTCAGTAACATAATGTACAGGCAGTTCTGGAAAACATAATTAAATTGTTGATACTTAGTCACTCCCTGAGTACTACAGGCTTTTAGTTAAAGTGAAGTGTCATGTGGGATGATGAATGGGAGCTGTGCTGACCTCTGCACTGAGCTGGTGGAGATCTGGGCATCTCTAATGTGGCTTTTTAGCTAATGAGCAAGCTGGAGACCCATGCTGTGTTAGCTTATGACACAGGCTGAAAATACCATGTACTGACTTCCTCAGAAAATTATAAATGTGCAATTTGGACAAAAATTTGCAATATAGGGATGTACACATACATACATGTCAGATTGATGCTGCTCTGGATTTGGTGTCAATTGTATTCCCAACCATGACATGGTTCATAAATATTGTATTGTACCAAATACTCTTCTTAGATAACTTTTTAAATGCTCATGGCTTTGACTTCCAATAGTTAACTATAAAAATGCATGGTACTTCATCATTTTACTGAAATATTTTTGATTGGAATTTGTTAAAATGTGACACTGAACTTGGATTGGAAGTGTGTGACACCTCAGATAACTGGGAATTGTTTGTAAAGTGTTGCTTATCTGAAAGGTCAGTTTATCATTTCTCCAGGGATGAAACTGAGTGCAGAATTGTCAAAACCAAAAATGTCTTTATGTGGTTCCTATTGGCTTACACATCACTTATTATTATTATTACTACTTATTTTTCCTGATCTGTTCCTTGATAGATGAGTACATTGTCCAGTTGTAGCAAAATAGATTATTTGTAACAACTGAAGTATAATGGTTCTACTAATTCCAACGTTTACTGCTTTTTTCTGTAACTGTGTTTTGTTAAACCTGCAATAAACTACAAGTTGAGACTTTTTTAGCTCTAGTGTGTATGACTCAAATTTGTTTTGAATCCCTTACAATTTCTGTTCTGTGTATTGGAATAGTACAGTCAGAAAGTTTACTGTTGATGATCTGATTTCCTTTTCATTGTTTAAACAAATCCTGTGAGTTGTGGGATGATGTTTTTAGGATTCTGCTTGGGTTTTGTGGTGGTGAGCACAGGAAACAGCTCTGTATGAGATAGTGGAAAATAAAGCCTTGAGGTGCCACCCAGTATTGCTCATGGTAACAAATTTCAGTCCTGGTTTTGTTCCACCTTCTCAGTAAGGGGGAGAAAGTGATAATGTTGTTGCTTCCTAACAGTTGTACTTGCTAAAATTAAATTAAATTGTTACAAATCTATTTCATTGCAGCATCCCCTTCACTATCCAGCGACTCTGTGAGTTGCTGACAGATCCTAGGAGGAATTACACAGGAACAGACAAATTTCTAAGAGGTGTGGAAAAGGTATGTATTTCTCTGAGAGAGAGCACAGCTCCACAGCCACAGCCACCACTTAATAACTTCCAATTGCTCCCAAAGGTCTGCTGCTTTCCTTGGGGCTCAGAGCCAGAGTGCACCTAATGGCTGCTCTTAAATGTCTGAGTTTGTTTCATAGCTTTCAGCAGCAAAAAGCAGTTTTAAAAGAACTGCAGACAAAAATTAATCTCAGGGCTGCAACTGCTGTGTTTCCCAATCACTATGCACTACTCCACCTGTAGTTTGTGGAGAGTGGCAGTTTTTGTTTGGATCCCTAGTTAGAAATAATCAATGAAAAACCCTGAATCTTTTGATCAGGAATTCCCTCCCACATTTGCTTTCAGAGTAGATCCAGAGGTAAAGAATGGAGGCCCCTTCCCTCCAGTGTCTTTTGTTTCAGTGTTTAAATCCTGTGCTGTGGCAGAGTGTGCCTTCAGAAGAGCACACAGGTGTCTCAGCTGGCATTTATAGCTTGTATCAGAACGTGGGATCCTTCAGAAGCCACGAAGAGACTTTGAGAATGTGGTTCCACAATAGGATGCTTCAGTATTTCTGAATACTTTGTTCTCCAGAGATCCCTCAGTTAGAAATTACAGACACTCAGGCCTGAGGGTTAGTGTGCTGGACAGTAACAAACTGAATAAAATCCTGAATTTTAGTGTAATTATGGCCTGACCTTGTAAGAGGGAGCAGAGGTATTTTAACAGATAGGACCAAAATCCTGTAACTCTTAAAAGTTCTGGGATGTTGTCAAGAGCTGAAGCTTCTATTTCTGAACTCCTGATGTGTTGTTTGTATATTGCAGAATGTCATGGTTGTCAGCTGTGTATATCCATCTTCAGAGTGAGTATAATCCTCTTTTCCATGAAACTTCAAGCTTGTGTTGGTAACAGGCAGGATGCATGTGTGTGCCTGATGTGTCTCTGTTGCTGTCAGTAGTTGTATCTAAAAGCCAGACATGCAGAGTTCAGCTTTTGTTATCAACAGTTCAGTCAGCAGCAGGGATGATGTCTGCAAATGTAATAATTTGGGAATAAATAAAAAGCCCTTGGGGGCTGACAGTGGGGACTTTGTAAGATTGGGATTGGGACATTCTGTGCAAACAAGCTTGAAGTGATTCAAGTTCCTTTATTCATAATATTTTGTTGTTGTTTTGTTGGTTAGGAAAAATAATTCCAGTAGTTTAAATCGGATGAACGGTGTTATGTTCCCCGGGAATTCACCAGGCTACACTGACAGGTGAGTTTGGCTCCAGGGGTTCATTCTACTGCATCAAAGCAGTGGAGTTCTGGGAATAAGCACCCTTAAAAATGAGCTGTGACATGGGATACTGGGGAATGGGGGTAGAGGAAGCATGAGCACATGTGCCATGTAGTCTGTACTTTGATCTTTGTTATTTAAATTTTTTTATCAAATCTGCACATTGCAGGCGAGGAACATTTTATTCAATATAAACCAGCAAGGCCCTTCATCTATTTGTTTAGTTCTGTTGATCTTTTAAAGGAAGGACATAACTACTTTCTGCCAAGTAGGAACCAATGACTTGGCTGAAAGGCTGGATTAACTTTCCATTATTGTTTTTAAAGATCGAATGTAAATGGCCCTGGGACCCCCAGACCCGTGAGTCGGACGAAGGTTTCCTTGTCAGCTCCCATGACAACCAACGGTTTGCCAGACAGCACAGAGCATAAAGAGCCCAGCTTGCAGCAAACAGAGGAGAAGAAGCACAGGTTTGTCACGAGGTGTTTGAAGCTCAGGCTTTTTATTTATGTTGTAAAAATAGTTTTAAAAGACTGACCCTCTAAGGAATTCATAATAGAGTCTTAAATCAGGAGTGATGACTTTGAGGTTTTGTTATGTAGTAAGTGGAGCAAATTCTATTGTTACCACTTAATTCAAAGGAGTTGCTGCTTTTTTCTTAAAGTGTGACAAGATACAGACGTTTGTCTTCAATAAAGGCTACATTTGGTTTTGTTGCTTGTAGTGAATCACCAGCGTCTGAATCAGAAGGTACTCAGAGCAGCCCGGTGAAAAATAAGCACTCTGAGGATGATCCTGCAGAAGCAGAAGGACATGAGGTAAAAAGACTTAAATTTGACAAGGAAGGGGAAGCCAGAGATGCACCAAACCAAACTGCCTCCAGTGAAGTCTCTTCAGGCATGGGGGAAGAGACAGAAGCATCCTCTACATCTCAGGATAAAGAAAAAGATGCTTCCTGTGCCAGACAGCACTGTACAGAGGAAGAGGAGGAAGGTATTTCAGATTTCACTGTCTTCTTTTTCTTCCAAGGAGTTGGGATTTTCTTTGCTGGAGACCAGTGTTGTGGGATTGCTGAGGGTCTCCAGTTGTGCTTAAAGAAGAGCTGCTTGTTTGTACTTCAATTTTACATAATCCAGCAATTCTGTTATTTCTGTTTCCTTGGTCCTACGCTCAATTTGAAACTTAGACAGGGGTACTTAAAATCTTCTGAGGCCATGAATTAGAGCAGGGTGCACCATGAATTCAAGAATCCCTGTGTGAGGCTATTATCAGGTGTTCTCATCCTTTCTCCAGAACAGGCATGGGTCGCAGCTCTGTTTGACTCTCTTTATTAATGATGGAATTTATTTAAATACAGATACAAATCTATGTTCTTTGACTCCTCCTTTCAGAGGAGACTGAGCAACAATATGTCCACATCCTATTAGAACAGTAAAAATTATCTCATTGTAGTGCAGGCTCTGTACATAAGTTAAAAAAAAGTAAATAATTGCAGTTAAGAGACTAATCTATTTTTTTACATATTCTTCAAAATTTCCTTTGAATTATTTTTTGTGGCTCATATATTTGTACAATGTTCCTGTAGATCATGATGGCTTTACACCTGAAATAGCCATGGCTTCATAATTTCCAAAAAACTGCTTCTGAAAGCAAGTGGAGGGTGTGGGGAAGCCAGAAAAAGTTACTTCTTAAACTTTGTCTTTATCCAGTGAAACTTAATTTAGTGAAGCTACCTGTTAAGTAAGATAACTTTTTTTTAATTGTATGTTGGGATAGTTTGGATATCCTGACAAAAGTGGCTCTGACTCTTTATCTCTTCTAATAAAATTGGGGGTTGTCTGTTTTTCCTGTCCTTGGCTGTGCTGCAGAAGTTCTGCTCAGCATAGCTTGGAGTGGAAAGTAGCATGATCAGGGTATGTTGGAAAATCCCTTGGTAACACTGTGCTTTTTGTTCCTAGAGTCCTTCATGTCTCCCAGGAACGTTGGTGCGGACAGGAAAGATCAAGACAAAGACAGTGACTCCTCGAGTGTGGCTGAAGAGAGCTCTGAGGAGAGCAATGCCATGGAGGAGTCTGAGCAGCCACGGGCAGAGAAGGGTTTACACTCAGCTGACAGTGACACCAGTGCATCTGCCACCAGTGGAGCTGACTGCAGTGACACAGAAGAGCTGGGGTCCTATGCTAGTGAAACTCCAGAAAACTCCTCAGAGACCCCGATGGAGAACAGTGATGAAGCCACAGAAGCTGCAGATGAACCTATGGAGCAAGACTAATTTAAATAAACTTAGAGGCAGTATTTTCCATAAGGCTCCGGTTTTACACTGTATAAATAATTTTATGTAATAAAGTGGACCTTTAGTTTTACAAAAAGAAGCAGGTTGTAAAATAAACTTCTCCATGGATTGAACCTTGAAAGAGTTGTACATGATAAGAACTGTGAATACCAGCTCCTTCAGGTCCTGCTTACCGCTGAACTTTCGTTTGGTCAAATCAGTGGTTTGTGTATAGTTTTTTTTATTTAGAATAAAAGTTTTTAAACTGGAAGGTAATTATAATTTTGACAACTTTTTTGGAGATCACCACACCTAGTTGTATGTAAGCAAGAAAGCTTTTTGTCTTGTCTTTTTCTGACAGCTCTAGCAGTTACTTCATATTTTGGTTACAGTTTCAACATTTGACATGTGAAATTCGGGGTTTCAGGCTGGTTTCCGGATTTTTATTTAAATACACACCAAGGAACCTTCTGTTGTGTGTTTCAAATGTGTTCCATTTCACACACACATCTCCACACAGCATGCACACCTCCGTGTACCCTCGTGTTCTAAGGGGGAAAGGGTATATTTTTCTGTTTCTATAAAAGATAAATACAGCAAATACTTTTTCTATAGGAAAAGACTGAGTTCACCTCTCAAGGCACTTTGCTTTGCCTCTGGAAAAACAAAACACGAAATCTGGCCCATATGAAACCCTGAAAATACTAACATTGTTGAAAACACCAGAGTAAACACATTCCAAGAGAACTGTTCCAATGACAACATTTTTGTATACTTCTGAGGTGCCTGAGTGAAAGGAGTTCATTTATTTATGAGAAAATGTGCTTTATGTTGAGAACGTTGTAATCAAAACATTAGCTTAAACTTTTGTAGAAGAAATGTTTGAAAATAAAATACCTTGGAAGAAATGAGCAGGTATTTGCCTTTTTGAGTGCTTCTTGGAGCTTGTGAATATTGTAGAGAAGTCTCAGAGTTCCTCCAAGGTTTGCAGGTGGCATCGGGCTGATCACACCACGGGATGGGAAGGATGGAGATGTGACCCTGGTCATGTTCCTGAGCTGCAAGGGTTAGGGGTGCAGAGGAATCACCACGATTTGTATAACATTTTGGAAGTGAACTAAATATTTTTGAACATGCTACTTTGACAGCCAGTGTTACATTTTTTTCAAACCAGCTCAAAGCACAAACTACTGCTTTAAACTCAATATTTTCCAGTTCCCATATTTAAAGACATGCAAGCTGCAACCTCCCAGTCACAATTACTGGCTGCCAAATTTATACCTGTTTCTTCAACTGTACCTTTTTGATATTTAGAATTTTTAAATTTCTGTAAAGTAGATTTTTTGTAGATTGTAACGAGTGCTCACTGCCATTGTGAAACGGTATATAATTGTATAATTTCTGTGTGTAAACTGAATGCTTGGGCTTTCAATACAGTATTCATATAAAGCAATAAATATTAATGTTATGAAATATCTGAGTACATTTTTATCACACTTGTCCCTCTTTGGTTTTAAGTTCATGTACCTGAAGTACAAAAATGACCTCTAAAATGCATGCTGATAGTTTCTTGTACTACATGGTCTGCTTTGTATTGTTTGGGGGAAATTTAGCTTTTGGTTAATACCAGAATTAATTTGGCTCAGTTGGACTATTTATAAAGTAATTTCTTGCTGATGTTACCTATCAAGTTGTGAGCAGACAGGATTCAGGGAGATGCTTGCAAAAAAAAAAAAAAATTGATCGAGATCCCCTTGCAGAAGGAAAATTGTACTTTGACTCATTTTCATTGTGCTGAAGGGTTGGATGTGTGTTATCAAAGGACTGAACCAATATATTGAAATTAGGAAAGTTTAAGAATATAGTGACATCTTACACTTCTTTTTTTTTTTAATATTTTGCCAATGAGAAAATTTTTAAATTTTTAAGTTTAGAGATTTCTGAAATTTTCTTTAGATTGTTTATTTGTGACGATATTGTCAATAAACTTGTTCTTTAAGCACCTGTGACCTTTCCAGATGTTTGTTTGAGCAGCTTTAGTGCCACTCCTGCAGAGACCTGCAGAGGGATTTGGAGGTATGGATCCATTTCTGTATCTGCAACTTATTTTAAAGACTAATAAAAATTGAAATAATGCTTCAACCTCACAGCAAAGATCTTAATCCTAAATGTGCACCCTACATTTAATGAAATCTGATTTAAATTCCCTAATTACACACCCCATAGCACATGGCTTCAAACTGGGAGTGGGGGGAAGAAAGTCCTGAGTGATGGTTCTGAGGCTGCCCTGGATCCCTGGAAATGTCCAGGGCCAGGTTGGACACTGGGGCCTGGAGCAGCCTGGGACAGTGGGAGGTGTCCCTGCCCTGGCAGGGGTGGGATGGGCTTTAGGATCCTCCCCAACCCAAGTTATTCTGTGACTCTCTGATCCTGTGTTTGTGTACAGCCAAATGGAGTGTTCCGCTTGAAGGAAACGTGAGGTTAAACCACCATGTGCTTGATAGTGTTTGTTGGTGGATTTCCTATAAAAAATTATGTGGGACCAGAATAGAAAGTGAAGAATTTATTCTTCAGAGTACAAGCTCAAAATCAGCACTTAGTTCTGCTCTTGATACTTAAAAGAAAAAAGTTAAAAAATTATTTCCTTATGGTATCCAGGGTTCTCTGTTGGCCTTGATTTTTAAACCTCAGGGAATACTTGAAAGCTTGCCCTAGGGAGAGCTTTCTAATACAGCATGGATTTGGGGTTGTAGAGACTGGATTTAGATTTAAAATGTTCAAAAAATCTTTGCGTGAATGGAGCAGAAGTTTTTGGATTTCAGGGTTGATTTATGGGCAGCAACTTTCGCTGAGAGACCATGCAAGGGCATTGCTCCCAGTGGGAGAGGTTTGCTGTAGGACAAATCAATCCTGGAATCCTTTTGCCTGGAATCCTGGTGTGTCCCAAATGGAGCTGGGGACAGCACAGCCCATGGACCTCTGGGGCTGTCCTTGCCTGCAGCTCCTTGCCAGCAAAGCTTTGGGAAGGGATTATTGCTGCTCTTTGCATTGCTGACCAGCTCCAGGACTGATGGGGTTTCTTTTGAAAATCCTTTGGGATCCACTGTGGACTCCCACAAAGTCAACTTTTTTTTTTTTAATACAAAAATTGTGTTCTGGAGGTTTCCAAGGCTGGGGCACCTCTGCAGCACCAAGTATTGTTTTTAAACATTTCAGCAGGAAATACTCATATCTGGAACAGTAAATTGGAATTGTGTTTCAGTTGATGCCTGGTCTGGGGGATGCAGGAAACGGGCTAAAATAATCTGCTTCAGGCTGTGAGTTGTTTTGTGTGTGTGCTGTCCTTTGGTCAAGCAGTTCACAGAAGTTGCATCGTGACTATCCTGGGTCTGGTACAAAAAAATCAAGCTTTTATTTTTAGCCTCTTTGTTAATTGTATGTGAGGGGGAAATAACCAGCCCCGGGCAAAAGCCTGATAGAGTCTTGGTTCTGTGAGTTTTCCGTTGCAATAGTTAAGTGGCAACACAGTGATTTATTATAAATAAATAGATTTTTTTGCTAGAATGGATGCCTTTTATTGACTGCAACTGTACAGAACACCCTTCTGCATTCCTTTGACATTTTTCATGCATACAGTGCACTTCTAGGAAGAGTTTAAAGGTTATTTGTATCTCTGTCTGTCTCAGTGAGACCAGAGTTACAGATTAGTGGCATCCCTCCATTAGCAATGGGAGGCCCATGTTGTGTAACTTGTAAACTCTTGTTAATCAACTTTTCATCCTCATTCACCTCATGGACTTCTTGAAGTAGTTCTGTAATCCTGTGGGAAGCAAAATACAGGGTGTAAAAAGGGTTGAAGAGAAAGCAGAGCTGTGTGGGCCAGCAGCACGATGGATGTGCTGGGACAACACAGAGAGGACAGCGAGCCCAGCACGGCCTGGCCTGTTCTGGCAGGGAGGTCACACAGCTCAGCAAGTCCATGAGAGAGCGGGAGGATGAGGGTTCCTTGGATAGGTGAGAAAACTCCTGTGCAAGCTCGTTCCCATGCCAGGAAACCCGGGCTGGGGAGCTGCTCTGGCTCGGGACAGAGCACGAGGGGAAACTCGAGACACTGCGGGAGCGAGGTGATGGAGAGCGGCATTGCCTGGGGATGGAGAGTGGCATTGCCTGGGGATGGAGAGTGGCATTGCCTGGGGATGGAGAGTGGCATTGCCTGGGGATGGAGAGCGGCATTCCATGGGGATGGAGAGCGGCATTGCCTGGGGATGGAGAGCAGCATTCCCTGGGGATGGAGAGCGGCATTGCCTGGGGATGGAGAGCAGCATTCCCTGGGGATGGAGAGCGGCATTGCCTGGGGATGGAGAGCGGCATTGCCTGGGGATGGAGAGTGGCATTCCATGGGGATGGAGAGTGGCATTGCCTGGGGATGGAGAGCGGCATTGCCTGGGGATGGAGAGCGGCATTCCATGGGGATGGAGAGTGGCATTGCCTGGGGATGGAGAGCGGCATTTCCCGGTGATGGAGCAGGGCATTCCCCAGTGATGGAGAGCGGCATTCCCCGGTGATGGAGAGCGGCATTCCCCGGGGATGGAGAGCAGCATTTCCCGGTGATGGAGAGTGGCATTTCCCGGTGATGGAGCGGGGCATTCCCCGGTGATGGAGAGCGGCATTCCCTGGGGATGGAGCGGGGCATTTCCCGGTGATGGAGAGCGGCATTTCCCGGTGATGGACGAGTCCCGCTGCTGCCGGAGCTCAGGGCTCTGTTGGGTTCAACATTTCGTGTGCCAAGGGCAGGAAGGGCCGGGACAGGGACAGGGACTGAGAAAGGACAGGGACAGGGACAGGGACAGGGACAGGGACAGGGACAGGACGGGATGCGCGGCCGGCAGAGGCCGCCTCGGGAACGTGGGATGTGTTGGGACATCCCAGGAGCTGCCCCAGCAGGGCTGCCACAGATCCCTGTCCCAAAAACAAACCCAGGAAGGTCAGGCAACCTTCCACATTACAGAAACCAGGGCCTCCTTTATAATTTTAAATCTAGCCCCTTTAAAGTTCCCAGCTTTACAAACTTTCCTCTCAAACTTCCCCCCTGGTTTCGGTGGGAGCTGAGCCGCTCCTGTGTTACTGCCGTGGCTCCAGGAGATGGAGCTTTAGAACAGACAAACATCACACCGAGGGAAAACGGGCACGGAGATGCTCCAGGAGCAGCAGCCTCAGACATGGGAGGTGCAAGAAATATTTTTTTTTGCTTTTCTCCTGCCCTGATTTGGAAGGATGTTAAGGAGATGCTTTGTTCTCCGTCCCTGAATGACTCTCATGTGGGAGACAGACTCTCCCGCGGCACTTGGCGTCACTTATCTCCCTGGGAATCTCAGCTAGGAGGGACAGTCCCTGCCACAGGGGCCTCTCTCAGGCAGTTTCCACAGCCAGGATCTTGCCTTTGGATGTTCTGCTGCTGGGGAGTCCCCATAAATCAGCCCCTGGTCGGTGACTGCTGCACTCCTCAATTTATTCCAGGGGTGATTCATGTAAATTCCCCAATAATTTGGGGAGCAGGAGGTTGGCACGTGTTTCCCTTGACAAGGTGACTGGGCTAGAGGGTGATGCCCAAACTTGCTCTGTTCTTTGTTTTCCTGGGCCAAAGAGATAACTTTTGATGCTGTTGAGTTAGGGACAGAAAGAAGACTCCAGTCTTCAGGTGGATCAGAAGGTAAAAGTGTTTAATAAAGTAGCAGGTCTTTTTATAATGTGACTTGCTAAGGTGATACTTGATTAAAGTAGAAACATCTCACACTATTAGTAAACTATGAATAACACCCTCTAGAGAGCTATATCTATAAACAACAGGTACAGAAAAAGAAATAATTGTTTAAATTCTTCAGTCTAAGTTTCTTACAGCTTCTACACAGCTTCCCAGGATTTTCCTGGGAGAGCTATGTCTCTCTCTGTTTAGAAGATATGTAATTACTACAAACTTTGGCTCTTCTCTTGTACAAGGAATAAAGTTATGTGGAAAAACATAATTCTATTATTATTAGGCCCTTCTCTCTTTGTGTAATTTAGAACACACAATAAAAATTCACTTTACACAGAAAAAGAAGTGCCTCATACTCCTGGTGCTGTTGGACTCTCAGAACAGATCTGTGTGTCTCAGAGTCTCGCTAGCTTCTTTCTACTCCTGGTCTTTTGATTATTTATTCCTTTCTGCATTCTCTTTGACTTGTGGAGGAGCTGTGTGCCCTGCACCAAAGGCCTCCTCCTCAGATCTCCCTGTGTTTGCTAAAACACCCCACAGGAAATACAGGTCTTGACTGTGTGATCCTGAAGGGGGTTGTTCTCCGAGCACAGGGGCTTGGCTTTATCAGGGCATTACTGCAGAGCTCTCTGGGGTCTCTTGCAGAACCCTCACCAGGTTTTCCTCAGTCAGGGAGCATGCCTGAGGCACAGAGAGGTGCCTTGTGTGTCTGTGTGTGACTATGGAGAGGTGGGACCTTTTGGAGATGACTTACTCTAAATAACCAGCTTCTAAACACAAACATTTTCTTCCCAATCATTTGAAGTGCTTACAGTGGGAATTTCACCTTTATGTAGTTTTAAATTCTTACAGCATTTTAAAATAATAACAGGAACTTCCAATTTAGGAACTTTATGGATCTGGCAGTGCAGGGCCCTGCCTGTGGCCATGGTGGAGGGGGAATTTTCACTTGTGTGTGTCTGATGTTTCCCTGGAGAGCTGCAGCTCAACTCCAAACACAGCTCAGCTGCACTTCTGCTGCAGGGATCTCTGCCTGGAGAGAATCTTGCACTGGGGCAGAGGTGCCAGCGAATTCCCCTCCCTCCAGCAGGCTGCTGTGCTCTGGGTGCCTCTGGAGGGGCTCTCCCCTTCCCTAAATAACTCCCCCGGGGTTTTCGGGCCAGGCTGAGCTGGGCAGGGCAGGGCAGATGTTCAGAGCAGCTGTGCTGGGGGAACTCTGGGGGTGATCCATGGGGGTCAGCCCTGGGATCTTTGATCAGGCAAAGCCACTTGCAGACAGGCTTGGCAGGAATGCAGAATTCAGCCTGACAATGCAGAATTAAGCCTGACTATAAAAGCGGCTTTTGAAACTTTCTCTTCCTCGCAAGTTTCTTTAACTGGAGTTCCAAATCTTGGCACATTTCAAGGCTTGTGATTTCTTCCATAAGTCATGGAGAGGGAATGTTTTATACAACTGCATTTGAAAGAGAGGCATAATTTTATGTTGGAGTCTGATGCTTTGAAAGTATTTATGTGATGGGGAACTTGTCAGCTGTGGCTGCACAGCCTCCCTTTGACTGGCTGCTTGTTAAAAGCACCACCCCAGAGCCAGTGGTTGCACTCTGGACAGGCTTGTGCACATCTGGTGTGTTTTAAGCTTGTGGGAAGACTGGACAGCTTTTTTATTTTTTTTTTTTTTTAATCATCATTGTTTAAGTTTAAGCTAAGACAATCTTTGTAGAAGTGTAACAAAAAATTATAATGCAGGAGAAAGGTAAAACAGAGAAAAGGAGAAACTGGAGGTGGATGAGAGTGGGTGAGAAAAGGTAGAGGGAGAGGGAACATTCTGTGGCAGAGTGGGAATCCAGATCTTTTACTTGTGAGTACAGAAGGCTTTTCTTCCCAGAGCTCAAAGCATGAAATAGTGTTTAACATTACCCTGTCCTTAGCCATCAGGTGGCTGTTCAAAGGATCTGAGTGTGTCTGTGTGGGCTTTGCTAATCTAAATCTACTGCAAAAGGATGGAGGAGCTGGTTAACTTCTTGTGTGAAAGGTTATTCTGCAGCTGAAATTGCTTTAGGTGGCTCAGCTGTATTTTGTCAATAAAATGTGCCATCAATGGAGGAATTGGCAGTAAAGCTGCTCCTGTGAGCTTGTAAATGGGAAGCACGTTTGAAGGGCAGCAACAGAATGTTTGGGAGATGTAGCTGGCAATTGTATCATCACCAAGGCTGCCTTTTTTTTTGGATTCAGAATTTCAGTGTGTTTAATTGCACTGGGCTGATATGATTTACAGCCTGGACGTGACTCCTTCCTCTCCTCTGTAAAGGAGGCTGTAAAGTGAACTGTGTGCTGTGCACGAGTTCAGTGAAGGGCAGGGGAGAGGGCACTGCCAAAGAATTCATGGGTGTGCTGGGAATAGACCCTGTCCCATCCCTGTGGGCACAGTGGGTGTGTGGGGTGCTCAGGGCACTTGCCATTGAGTCCTTTTGCATTTGGGGCACATGAGATGGGAGGGAAGGTCCTGCCAGGCAGTGAACTCCTCACACACTTCAGCAAGTTTAAGTGTTGATTTCTATTTCCAACGTGACCACATGGGCCAGGCTGTTCCTTAGTGCAGCTCCTCCTCCTGAAAACACAATTAATTAGTCTTGATAATAATGCTGGAGGCTGATGCCTTGTGCTTTTCCTCCTAATTTTAAGAGCAAGAAATGATGGTCTTGACAATAAGAGTGTCCTTCTTGATTCTGAGGCAGATTTATGTGACCTAATGTGAACTAATTTTTATTGAACTTTTTTATATGAACTTAAATATTTTTAATTTTTATAATTAAATTAATTAATTAATTAATTCAATTAATTAACCATTAAATTAATTTTATAATTAAATTAATTATTTTATAATTAAATTTTTATACTTTTATTTTTTATACTTTTATTTTTATACTTTTATTTTTTATACTTTTATTTTTTTATACTTTTATTTTTTATATTTTTATTTTATTAACTTTTATATTTTTATATGAACTTTTTATTTGCCCACTTGCTGCTTGTTGTGTTTCTTTGGGCTGTATTGAGTGGCACCTACAGGCTTTTGCTGCACACTTGGTTAATGCAATGAGGTCTGAGCTTCTTTAGGGTTTTCAGGTACTGTGGCAGAACAGGTGAGCTTGAACAGCATTTCAGCAGAACTTATTTGTAAAGGACTTTGCCCAGGAGTTATTAAAGAGCATCAAGCTCTGGTGTGCGTGGAGGGAAATAGCAAAATGTGGTGCCTGGAAGCTTCCAGCTGCTGTGGCCAGCTCCACCAGGGTGTCTGCTGCAATCCATGGGGGCAGCAAGGGTACCCTGCCTGCACTTGGAATCTGGCCCTGAGATCACGCTCCATAACTGATTCTTTAGCAGTGTTTAGGAAATGATGCCATTGGCTGACAGCAGTATGAAATCTGCTGTATCTGGGCTCTGTGAAACCCTCTCATGAGTCAGAGCAGCACTGTGTGTGTGAGTCTGGCACAAAGAAATCCAGGGTCACCCTTGGACACCTCTGCAGAGGGTTCTGAGGCCCCCATCCCACAGGGTGGGTCTGCACTAACAAAAGGGGTTGTTTTGGAGCTTGTTACCATTCAAGGCAAGCTGACAAATGAGCTGAGCTGCCACTCAGGGCACAGGGCCGAGATCCTGTTTTCCCTGGGAATACAGATGTGCCCAGGCTTTGCTGTGGCTGTGGCTCTGTGAATCCTCCCTGCTGGAATACAGTGGTGGGAGAGGGCTGGCTTTGATGGAAATGGAAATATTTGTCTGGGGGTGGAGAGGCTGCTCCACCTCTGGCTTTCTCTGCTCTCCCTGTGCTGAGCAGCAGCAGTTGGGTACTCTCGGACAGAAGATTTGTTGGTTTAGCCTTTTTTCAGCCTTAGCTCGTTATTGAAGAGTCCTGAGCAATGGACATGCTCTGGGATCTGTCATCCCAGCAAGGTGGTTGTGCTCAGTTTGGCATTTTGGAGAGTGCTGTCCTGCCTGATGAGAAAAAGACAGGATTAGGGAGCAGCTGTGTTCCCTCAGTGCAGGGAGGGGAGCAGGGCGTGGGCTTGTGAAAACTGCTGGGGGATCAAGGGTCTGCTTAATACCAGGCAACCTAAAACAAAAATGATGTGTATCCAGACTAGGGAACTGACTCAAGAAATATGGAACTACTAAAACAAATCCTAATTATATCTTTCCACAAACCTCAGGAAATAAACAGGTTTGTTCTTTGCAGCTTATATATATTTTTTTTTATCACACAAGCATTTCATGATTTTTCTTATTACAGCTGAGTGTAGGCTTAAGGAGCAATACAATTCACATATTCAGTTTATATTCATGAAGCACCTAGCAGCCTCAGCCAGAGACCAGGGCTCTTTCAAATGAGATATTGTGCAGGTTTCTAAAGGAACAGTGAAAATCCCTCCTACCACACTCTGCAGTTTATCAGCTTCCTACAGCTTCAGACCCAGGTGGCTTCTGAGGGTTCACTGGAGGCTTAAATCAAATGTGAGGGATGTTATGTGGGAATATCAGTTGAGGAATTAGTTTGATGTCAGCAGTTTTGCCCAACATGGGATGGTTTTCAGCTCTTGCACAAAAGCAGCAGCTGGTTTGGTTCTCTGCTGGCTGCTGGGGAAGGAGGAGGAGCCCTGTGGAGGTGCAAGGAGAGCTTTGGTGGGGAATTTACTCACCCACAGGGTAGGGTGCTTCTGAAGCACTGAGAGGGGTGGGCAGGCTCTCCAAAAATCCACAGGATACCACAGAAGTGCTGATGAAATGGGTGTAGGAGAATTGATATGTTAGCTGTGGGTGAAGCACTAATTATCTGCTGGGGGAGCGTGTCTGGGTGTGTCTGGAGAGCCAAACATTGAATTAGGCTGGATCTGATGGGCCCCTGGACTTTAACTTCTGGATTTATGGTGTTTTGCCTCATTAGATAAAATAAAATTGGAATTTAAAAAAAAGATCCAGAGTCCAGGGTTTTGAGCCTCCTGGGTGAAGGCCCTTGTAGCTCACAGTCAGTAAAAAACAACGCTTACAGCATCCACAAAAGTAGAATTGGGGCAATATCTTGGTTTTGATTGGTGAGTCAGCAGATATTCCAGGCTGGGCTTGCCCAGCTCTGCTGGGTTGTGAGTCTGGGTTAATATTCCTGTGCCAGGCCAGGCAGAGCTGGGTGGGGACAGGGAGGGAGCACAGAGCCTTGGCTGGAGCCCCACTGCCCCTGGCTAAGGGACAAAGCACAGAAATGAATCCATGCCATGTAACAGCGCCATGCTGACCAGTACATTGGATGGTCTCTGTGTATTCCTCTCCCAGAAAATCAGGTCCATGGCAGGACAAGAGTCTTTGTGATCCAGAAAGGGCTTTTTCAGCCAGCTATGCAGGCAGGGCTTGGTGGTTTTCTTTTGGCCTGGGGAAAGATTTAGAAACATGAAATTTGATACTGTGGTGCTCAGGAAATAGATTTCTTTTTTTCTTTTGTTGCTCTCCTAATTATAAAGCCTGGATAAATGTACATTTTGGTATAAATATTACTAACGTTGGCAGTAATAGAAGGTGAGCCTGGCAAATGTATCTATCAAGCCATTTCACAAGGTAATCATTTATGAACATAGTTCTATTAATTTGTTTAGTCAGATGCAGAGAAGCAATAAAAGTGATTGACTAAAAACAATTAAAACAGTAAAAGTAAATTGTTGTGTGCATTAAAACCTGCTGAGCCTGTCAGATGAAAATTGTAGGTTTAAATGTGAAAATTAAAGCTATTGATTTTAACTAGTGTGTATGTAGCTACAGAGTCCTAATTTGTTCTAGTTTCCTTAGCTAAAAGTTGCTGAGACAAGAATAAAGAGAATCCTGAAACTCATTCCCAAAAAGGCATAAGCTCTCAAAAAGACATGTATGATAAATATTTGTCTTGTCTTAGGAAGATGGGAACGTTTTTTGGAAGAGTTATCTTAACTGTCAGTATCTTGACACTGCAGAACTGAATATAAATATTTACCAATAATGTAACTTATTGTACTTCAAAGAAAGTGAGGAATGAGACAGAAGCATGAGAGAAAATATAGCAGTGGTAGAGACCAGATTAGAGGGCTTCTTGCTTAATTTATGTGTGTGACTTTATTGTCGTTTTATTTTTATGCCTAACAGTAAATCTTGCATTCGGTGAACTATTATTTTTTAGTATTCAATTAAAACGGTGGCACAAAGAGAGGCTGCATCCAGACAGGTATTAAGGGATAGGGGTTGGGAATGAGGCTCCAGCCTGTGCCCAGGGCTTCAGGCACTCAGTAAGGGCTGGGCCAGGATTCCACTGAGGCAGGGCTTAAACAACAACTGAAGGTGCTGGCTTGCCAGTCTTTAGCAACAGCTTTGGGTTTGCTGGGTCCCCAGGACGAGGTGAGAGATGAGACTCTGACTCCATGTTCTCAGAAGGCTGATTTATATTTTTATGATATTATATTAAAGAATGCTATACTAAATCTATACTAATTATCTGCTGGGGGAGTGTGTCTAGGTGTCTTTGGAGAGCCAAACATTGAATTAGGCTGGATCTGGTGGGCCCTTGGACTTCAACTTCTGGATTTATGGTGTTAGTAATATTTATATACTTAGTAATATTTTTGTTAGTTATAAATATAGTTAGTAATATTTATATTAGTTAGATATATACATATATTACTATATATATAATCTATATAATATTAGTAATATATACTATATAATATAATATTACTATATATATATTTATATACATATATATAGTTAGTAATATTTATGTTATTTAGTAATATTTATACCATAAAGAAAGAGAAGGATACAGACAGAAAGCTTGACAAGAATGATAATGAAAAACTCGTGACTGACTCCTCAGAGTCCAACACAGCTGATGGTGGTTGGCCATTAAGTAAAACCAATTCACATGGACCCAAACCTGGACTTGTTGGTAAACACTCTCCAGGCCAATTCCAAAGCAGCCAAACACAGGAGAAGCAATGAGATAATTTTTATTTACATTTTTCTCTGAGGCTTCTCAACTTCCCAGGAGAAGATCCTGGGCAAGGGGATTTTTCCAGGAAATATCATGGTGCCAATAGATCACTGTCTTATTTCCTCTTTATATCTCTCTATATATCACCCCTCTAGACTGTACAACGTGTTATTTGATAGTTAGCTACTTTGCTCAATAGACAGAGGTTAAGTCTTGCTTTGAGTAGTGTAAAGCAGGCTTTCCAACAGCCCTGTTGTTTTCTTCCTCTTTTGGAAGCAGACTGAGAGTTTCTGTGACCTACAAACACTGAATCTATCTAGAATAACGTGAGACATGCGGAAAGTTTGGATTTTTCTGCGTGCTTGAGCAGCCCAGAGTTCCCAGGCAGTGTTTGTCTCAGTAGGGGATTTTTGAAATGAAGAATTCAGATCCTGGGGCTGATTCATCTGAGCTGTGTGGCACACCACGAGTTCCTGTGAGCTGCTGCCGCAGATGAACTCCTCTGAGCCTGTCCTTGCAGCAGATAACACAGAGGAGCTTACAGGGAACTTGCAGCCACTGCACAGCCCTCAAGTGGCTCTTCAGGCCTGTCAGAGCACCCAGCTCTGTCACCACACAGCGGGCAGCATGTCAGGGATGGTGACACTGAAATGCCAGCGAGGAAGGAGTGAAATCTGCCTGGCTTTAGGCAGATGTTTGGTGCTTTCTGAGCAGCAGCTCCATCACCTGGTTCAGCAGGAGCACTGGGTGTGTTCAGAGCGTGGTGTCTGAGCCCAGGGTTGGTGCCAAGCACAGCTGCTGCCCTGGGCCCTGTGCAGGGACAGAGCCCCACAGGGCACCCCCAGGCAGATGTAGTAATATTAGTACAGTCTAGAGGGGTGAAATATAAAGAGACATAAAGAGGAAATAAGACAGTGATCTATTGGCACCATGATATTTCCTGGAAAAATCCCCTTGCCCTGGATCTTCTCCTGGGAAGTTGAGAAGCCTCAGAGAAAAATGTAAATAAAAATTATCTCATTGCTTCTCCTGTGTTTGGCTGCTTTGGAATGTGGCCTGGAGAGTGTTTACCAAGAGGTGCATGTTTGGGTCCATGTGAATTGGTTTTACCTAATGACCAACCACCATCAGCTGTGTTGGACTCTGAGGAGTCAGTCACGAGTTTTTCATTATCATTCTTGTTAAACCTTCTGTCTGTATCCTTCTCTTTCTTTATGGTATAAATATTAGTAAATAACATAAATATTACTAGCTATATATAGATATATATAAAAATATAAATATATAAAATATAGTAATATTATATTATATAGTATATATTACTAATATTATACACATAGTGTATATATATATATATATATATATATATATATATATATATATATATATATATATTACTAACTAATATAAATATTACTAACCCTCCCCAGGCTGGCAGGGTCCCCACAGAGGGTGGCCACTGTGGTCACAGGGGTGGCTCTGGGCAGTCACAGGGAAGCTGTCACTGGGGTGTCACTTCTGGGCTCTGCCTCAGCAAAGCTCAGGAGCATCTGCTGAGAGGCTTTGCTGAATCAAGTTCCAGCAAAGAAACTTGTCAGAAGCGTTTTGCCTCTTCCCATGCAACTGTCAGGGTGATCCTAATCCTTCCAGAAACTTCTGTGGGAAGTGTAGTCCTAGTGGTGACTCTCAATTCAAAGAAAGGTTTTTATATTCCAGTTGTGACTCTGAGTTAAGCCACACTCGTTTTTTCTACTTCTGGATTTTAGATTGATACTGTTTTCCTAGAAAACAATAAATAGTTTTCCTAGAAAACAAGAAACCTTTATTTAAAACAGCATTAAGCCTTTGTGTCACGTTGATGCAACAGCCTCTGTCATTTCATGTTTATAAAGGCATTGCCTTCTGCATCTTTATCATCCCTGTCATGACCTCCACCTCTGAAGAATTTTCATCTGAAGCAGAGACTGTGAGGAAGAAGAGGAGCAATGACAGAAAATTAAGCTAAAGCAATTTTCTGGTGGAGCGTGTTCCCTTTGTTTTAAATTCTTGGTAATAGTACAAGTGATGACTGGGAAATGCAGTGTTCAGATAGGAAGGGAAAAAAACCCAGCATCCCCAGGAGCTGAGTGGGTCTCAGTGCTCATCCAACAACTCACAGCTTACTCCTAAAGTAGTTTTACCTCATTTTCCATTAAATAATGGAATGCAGTGCTCAGGCAGTGAGCCTGCTAGACAATGAGGATAAATGTGTGGCCACAGATGGACAATAGCTTTCCCCAGTATGCTAAAACAACAAAGTGAGATACTTAAATTTTATGGCCTTACATATGTAGTCGTTGTCCTGACTGTGCATTTTCATATAAATAATAATTTATTCACACCAATTTTATTTTCACCAGCCCTAAAATTCAATGTGTTTTATGTTTAGCATTATCACAGGAGGAAACTATTCCCTTGAGGGCAGGAACTTAGTGAATTTTCACATAAGCACCACAGCAGCATTTCCTTCCTTGTGGAGACTGCAGCATTCAGCAATTCCAGCCCTCCTGGGAGCTGTAGTGTGGCACCTTTATAGCAAATAATTGGAGTGGTTATGCTCCTGTGTGCTGCTACTGGCAATGCCACCCTGAGCATCTGAGGCAAAGCAGGTGGGGTTCTGAACTCTGCTTTAAGAATAAGAGTGCTCCTTTTCCTATTTATAAGGATGTGACTTGGCCAGGATGAATACACTGAGGTGAAGGTCAGTTTAAAAAGCAAACAGAGCTCACCTGCCTGTTGGCAAAGGGAGAGGGATGTGATGGGGGGAGCTCCTGTGTCAGTTTGTGAGAAACAGGTCAGTGCCCCAGCCCAGGGTGGAAAAAAGATGAATGTGAACTTCTGAACATGAGTGTGAACTTCTGAGGCTCTTCCAAAGGGGAATGTTCCCACTGAGGAACGCAGCAGGTGGGAATAACACTGATTTTTCCCTGGATGGCTTGCTGGAGGCTGGAGAAGATGCATCTCCTGTGGGATATTAGGATTATTTTGACTCTTCTCCACATGAACCATGGGCTGTTCTGTAGGAATTCAGAGTGAATACTCATTGCTGCACTGGCTGTATCTCCACATCTTTGGTAACACAGATTCTGGCATGAATTCAGTTTGGTACTGAAAGCTTGGCTCATCTGAGGAGATGATGAGGTTTTGAGGCACCAAATTTTGTGATTTTAAGCATTGCAGAAATTCCTGTCTGGAATTGTGACTCCTGCTAGTATTGAAGCTGAGATGCAGTTGGAGGTGCTCATAGTCCTGAGTCACCTTCCTATCCAGAAAATTTCCGAATTGGAAGCTTAGTTCCAGTTAAGAAATTGGAACCCCCTCTCCAGATTTAGCCTCTATGTTGTGGTGGGATGAACAGGAACTTTTTGTAGAAGTGACTTTATTCCTAAGACTCTTAATGCACCACAATGGTTTAAAATGTCAAGTTGAAATACCACTTACTAATTGTATTTTCAATTAGGATTCAATAACCTGTTACTTTAGGTATTAGAGAAACTCAGTTTTAGTTCTTTTTTCCCCATGTATTGATAGTACAAAATTCAACTTTGTTACAGAACATCACTACATAACTTTCCCTGCAGTATTAAATGCAAACTGTATTTAATATATATGCAAATGACCTTTTTCATGGAAGTAAAATTTCACATAAATTGATAATTAGCAATTCAGCTTCTGCTGTGTAACGTGCATTATGACATTAAAGTGCTAAACAGAGCTGATTTTTAATAAATTCAATGTGAACTATGACTTTTGGCAGCACATTTTAAAGCAGTGCAATGAAGAACTAGAAAGTCCTAAATGTATAGGCCTAGTCATCCTAAAAAAGTTTTTTTTAATGATCATTACAGTGGGTCCTAAAAGCTAAGTTTGTATATGATCACCCCTGAAGTTTTCTGGTTAGTCTTTAAGCCTGTTGGGATATATGGAAGCTTTTTACATAGGATTACCTATGTAATTTGCATGCTAAAAATCTAACATGGAAGCAGACTCTAACATGAAATGGCAGAATGCCATTATTTTTATTTGTGTCAGGGTGCCCTGTGGCCCTGCATTCCTTAGGCTGCAGGTGGGGACAACAAAAGGCATTAAAAAGCAGCCAAGTTAAATCAGGAGCTGTTGGCTCCTCCACCACCTCTCAGCCTGGAGGCTCCCAGACTTTGCCCTGCTCAGGTGGAACCTGGGAGGTTTTTTTAAGGTCCAAGCCCATCCCTGGTAGGGCAGAGCCCTGCCCAGCAGCCCCTGCTGGCTCAGTCACTGCTCCCTCCACTGCTGCATTGACTTTTTCCAAAAAAAGCATCTGGCTTTCTAAGCATTGCCCCCTCAATATCAAAGGGGAAAATAAACCAGGAATTTATTTGTGGAACTGCCTTTCCCAGCACCTCTTTGTGCCTCTGTGCTCCGCTCAAATCCAGTGTGAGCTGCTGCTCAGCTGGGATATAAATCATGAGAAATGCAAAGCTGAGCTCTGTGTTATGCATCATTGTCGTTGGAAGCTCTTTTTTTGGTCATCTTGGCACTCTGAGCAGAAGTTTTCTGCACATCTGCCTCCTTTTGGAGAGAGAACTCCTATCTCCCAGGAAAAATGAGACCACTCCATCGAGCTGAATTGAGGGGCTTGGTGGAAACCTTACTTAATCATAGTTTTGGGCATCATTTCAAACAAAATATAAATCAGGCCAGATCTGTTTGAGCTAAAGCTCAAATCTGCCAAGAAGATTTGCAGACTTGAGAAAATGCAGTCCAATTTTTACATCTTACACTGAAACCCAAACTTGCTGTGATTTGATCACCTTTACAGAAACTGCACAGCTCCAACGAGACACCTTTTTTCAAACACTTCATTTAAACTTTATGCCATGAGAAGATGTGAACTCCCACTTCCTTCAGCTTTGCAAGGAAAAAAATGACTGTGGCTGTTGTGTTTGGAAGTGTAAGTGTGTGTGCACTTACAGGAGGGGTTTGCAGAGGAACAGAATTTGTTTCACTGCATGGCTGGGGGAAGAAAATACTTGTGAAGTGTTCCAGTCCTAATTTAACATGTGCTGCAGTGGATGGCTGCAGCACTGCCAAGAGAGGAAATAGAACAAGATGTGATGTGGAGCAAGATAGCATTTCCAGAAATGAAGAGCTGTTTCTTCTGGAGGTTGCTGGTGGGCTGTGGTTCTCCACTGGAGTCAGAAATACTGAGGTGAAATTCATGTTTTGTGTGCAGTGCTGAGGTGGTGAGCAGTGCTGCTATGGAGGATGGAGGTGCAGAATAAATCCAGAGTTTAATGTGAGTGTTCTTGTGGACTTCACCAGCTCTGGGATTTCACCTGGCCTCTGTGGACCTTGTGATGAGTCCTGGTTGTCCTCTGAAGGGCTGGAAGATGTCTTGTGGCAGAGATGTGTGTCCTGCTTCTGGGGGTTTGAGGTCCTGGCTTGGCAGTTCAGACACAGCTATTTGCAATATAAATAAATATATACATAAAAAATAAATAATTAACATGCTGGCTTTTAGTTGGTCTCCCAGGTTGTGGTGGATTTAATGAAGTTTGTTCATGCAGGCACTTAATTCCCATCCTGCTTTTCTGCCTTACTCTAACTTGCTAAGGAGTTTGCTTAAAGATTTGACAAGAAAAGATCAAATAAGGAAAGACAGTCACTGTCAACAGCACTTCTCTGGTTTTGGCTAGCTAATTATTTTACTTGTTTCTTTACTCTCTAGCAAATGCTGGAAAAATAATTTTTACAGATCTCTTTTCATTTTTTTCCCAGTTCTAAGAATTCTTGTGATTAGCCAATAGTGGTTTGTTCTTCAAACGATGCTATGTGTTACAAATGAGCTTTTATTTTAAAATATTTTTGCAGCAATAAGTTGGGGGTGGGAAAAGTGCCTTTGTTTGCCTAATGACGTTGGCTTTATGGATCCATAGAACATCAGTGCCTTAATTACTACAAATGGATAATAAACACTTTCCTGGATATGAGAATGGGAGAGGCACAGTGTGACTGTCATTAGGAACAATTGGATTTTCTCGTGATAAGTTGGTAAAAAATGTAAATACTACAAATAACTGCCTGAGGGCTTGTTTAGATAACGGTGCCAGGAACCAGGCAGCAAAACTGGGTTGTGCAGAAATTGCTTCCTCTGTTGGAGCTGAATACACAACAAGCTGAATGCACGTTCTCACATAAGCTGCAATATTTTTCAGTTTCTTTGTGACCACTTTGCATTAAGATATCTGCTACATGGTTTCCTTGAATTGCTGAAAAGACCTGAATATTGGCAAAGGAGTGGTTAGGATTAAAACTTTTGGGGAAACAATCACAGGGCTGTTAAAATCACTGCAGTGCCCTTGGATTCCCTATAAATCCCTGGGAAATTTCCTCCTTGCTGGAGCCCCTGGGAGCTGCCAGATCACGCAGGGGAGAGGCCAAAAGCCTGGCTGAGGTTTGGGGGTGCTGGCTCTGACACCCCAAGGTGGGAGCACTGGCCAAGCTGGTCCTGCTGCCCAAGGGACATTTGGTAGGGAGCTGCCCCAGCACGCACTGAGGAGGAGGAAGCACAAGATAAATGAGCTGTGCCATCCTCTACAGGGGAGGTTTTATGATGTATTCTCCCCTGCCATGGACTCCCATCATACCTACCCCTTAAAATGAAGGCTGGTGAATAATGGCTTGGGCAGGCAATAAATACATAATGCAGTGCCACCTCTGAACCTTGTAGCTTGTGTGTAGGTCAAAGATTATATGGGTTGTAATCATGATTTATGCCTTCAGTCTCTTGATATTTTTTAGGCCATCTTTGCTTGTCTGCTGGTATGACTTTAATTATTTAATTATTCTATTTTAGGAGGCCACTGTGACCCTTCTGATACTGCTACTTTTTATTTTTCTGAATATGAAATAACTCAAGTTTTGTGTTCAGTGTACAAAACCTCGTGTTTGTTAAGACAAGTACATTCAGAAAAATGTCAATAAGTACATCATGCAAGTGTCTGTATTCAAGTTTAACAATTTGTTAAAAAGAGAACTTGATTTATTACTAGTACCAGGCTTAGCAATTGCCTGTCTCTGAGCAAATAATGTAAACTTCCTAATTGTTGCAGAACAGTAATTACACAAAGACATCTAAACAACTTCTGTATTAATTAACCTCTCAGTGGTTGATTGGAAATTTTTTAACTGATGAATGATGGCTTGATCTCAAAGCTTCCAAGATTAATTTTGTTTGATGGTAAAAGTGCATCAATCAGCCCTTAAGCAGAACCTGACACAATAATGGGATTGAGATGTTTTCACCCCTCTCCTGCTCCTGTTTCTGTGCTGTACCTGAGCTCTGGGCTCACCTGGCTGTATTTGCTCTCTGCTGACATGACAGCCAATATTGACAGGTAGTTCCACTCTGTGCTCTTCTGGCTGTTCAGCTGGCAGGTTCTGTGCTGCAGGTGAATGGAGCTTGCTCCCAGCCCTGCAGGAAAGGTGGGAGCTCTCCCTCATTCCCAGCTCTCTCTGTGGTGTGTGAGCACCTCGTGTCTGCTGCTGCAGGGCATCCTCCAGCCTCCATCCACACACCTGGCTGGACTGCTCCTTCCCTCTCATTCCCTGTGCTCTGATGGTTGAAGTCACCTGTTCTGTGGAGCAGGGGCTGCTCCTGACTCACCTCATTCCCAGTAGGGACCCTCAGAGTACAGCTCGCACTCTGTGCCTTGTGCTGTGCTTGGCTGACTCCTTTTGTGCTCCCTGAGGATGCTGGAGGCATTTTCCTCCTGGAAGAGGTTGGATTTATGGTATCTATGCTCAAACAGGGATGCAGCAGCCAAAGAATCCCTGCATTCCTCCTCCAGTGGCGTGCTCTGGGTGCTTTGTCACCTGGGGGCAATGACTGATGTGATCCTTTCCTTCCCTCCCTGGCTGTGGAGTGTCCCTGGGAAGCTCAGGCTGTGCCTCAGGAGCTGTTCTGGGCTTCTTGGCAGGCTGTGGGATGGAGTGGGATGCTGCTGTGGGAGGGATGCTGCAGGGTGTGCAGCCTGGGTGCTTCAGCCACTGCCACAGCTGTGCTGGGAGGATGCTGGCACACCACATCCTCAGTGCCAACTCCAATTCTAAACCTGCTGCCTTTAAAACACACCACCAAAAAAATTCCAAAGCCATGCTGCTCTCTGCTACCACTGATATTTTAGTCCACTATTAGCTGTGCTAATGTGTTTTCACATTTTTGTTTCAGCCCTAATGGTCTGGATAATGCCATTAACTGTCCAGGAGCTGGAGGGTGGCCCATCAGAAGGAAACCTCAGGACTGCAGCACTCCAGTGTAAGTGGTCCTGAACATAGACAGTTAACAATCAAGTGTAATTGCAAGGAATAGTGCTTGGAATAGATGACTGCACTCCAGCCCCAGGGCATTGTGGCAGATGCAACATAAGGTTTAATAAACTAGGTCCCTGTTGCCACCATTACTATATAAGAGTAATAATAGCAGGGAGAGTGAAAACATCCATCACAAGCTGACAAATCTGACACAGATTATACACATGCACATGCACAGACTAAAGATGCCATTTAAATCTGATGGAGCTGCTAATAAAAAATCGTTGATGGTCTTAATGAAACATCATTTTGTGCTTATCACTCCTTTCACGTGAGGTTATTTTTGTGGAAACAATTGTTTGAGTGTTGGAAAAAGGTGTTTGTAATTACCAAAGTAAAGAGCAATATGTTGCCTGATAAATCATAGACACAATAACTCTGCTTGGGGAGCACCTTGTAGCTAAAGCCTAAAGTCAAAACTAGCAGCATGGTGGATATTTACACTTATTTTTAGCACAGAGCCTGTGTCTTTCTTGTTGTGTATTCCACCAGGAAACCCTGCTAGACAAATGACTCTTATTTCAGTTTGTGGGTGGCCTCGTTGCAGATGGGCTTTTTTAACAACCAGAAAAAGAACATGTGTGTGATTATAATGAATCTGTGTGTGGGTAGGTTTCTTTTTTAAACAATGTCCCAGCAGAAGCAGCAAGGAGGACATTCCTCTGAGCTGATCCAGCCACTGCTGCTGGTGGTGCCACCAGTATCCCACTCAGGGGGGCTGATGTCTTTGTTGGAGATGGCAGTGGTACCTGCAGGACACAGTTCTGACATGATTTTGGCAGTACCTGATTATTGTAATTGTAGGGTGCCCCTGAGGAAGGGAATGATTGGTATCTGACTCTAACACTCACTTTATTAAAACCATATTATATTACATTATACTATATTAAAGAGACATACTATACTATAAAGAATACTAAAAGATACTTAAGAAAACTCATGACTGTCTCCTGACAGTCAGGACACAGTTTTGACTGATTGGTCAAGGAAAAAACCCCAAATTTTCAGCAGAACATAATTACCAAATTCCTTCAGGTAAACAACTTCCTTAACACATTCCACATGTGCACAAACACTGGAGCAGTTACTGAGATAAGAATAGTTTTGATTATTCTTTTCTCTGCTTCTCTCACAGCTTCTCTCTGCTCAGAGGCCATGTGAACACCACACCTGTTGGGCCAGGTCATCCTTCCTCCCTGTCTGCAATGAAGCGTTCTGAGACCCATTGCTGAAAACCAGTGTGGGTGTGAGGAAACTGTTCATAGAACCCAATTTTTATGGCAAGATAGTGCCAGTGTCCTGTTTAAATAGGAGCAAGCTGCATGGTCACAAAGGAACCTAAAATGGCAGGGTAAATAAAAGCAAGGTCTGTGGTTCAGCTGTGTGCATGCAGCCATTCTCCATCTGTGCTGGCTCCTCACTCACACTGCACACACATCTTTGGAGCTCCGCTTCCAGATCGATGTTTCTGCCTGCAATTTTGAAGTGTGAGGTGAAAATGCAAAGCCTGGGAGCTGCTCAGGAGCTGTGTGCCCTCCCCAGGGCTGGGGGCAGCTGCAGGTCCCAGCCTGGCAGGGAAATTCTGGGCTGTGCAGCCCTTTTCTCCCTGTGTGCCAGATAAATCCCAGCTGCTGGGATGCTCTGGGGCTGTGCAGGAGGAGAGGACTCCCTCCCACCAGGCAGGGTCTCAGATGCACTAGAAATCCTATTTATCCCCGTTCTGTGGTTTGGTGAAGTCATTTCTCCCGTGCTCTCAAACACTCTGGCAGTCACAGCCTGTTTGCTTAGGAATTTCCTCTTGTGTGATCCATCGGGTCAGAGCAATTCTGGACATCTCCTGCTGGTGGTACTGGGACACCCAAGGAGGTGCTTGTGCCTCACCAAAGTCAGTGGAAGCTGAGATCCTGATTTGGGTTTGTTTCTTTTTCTTTTTTTTTTTTTTTTTTTTTGAGCCTGTTGCTGAATAAATGCTCTTGTTTTCAAGCAAACATCCAATTTGCATTCAAATGCAAGTGCTAACAATTGTGTGAACCTGTTGCAGGTGCTGAAATGTGGCACCTGCTCCGGGGGGTTAATAACACCAGCAAAAGAAAACACGGCCACGAGGCTTCCTTAATATGACCTCAGAGATTGGGTTTGCTGCTCTGGAAATGTATGTTAATGAGAGAGCTGGTCAATAATCCTGCACTTTTCGACTGCACAAAATGTGTGACTATTGGAGCATTCAGTTTCTGGCTTTCCAAATGAATACCTTGCAGAATGTCAGTGCTGTACATGCCTTTGGGGAGAGTCAGGCAGAGACACTTTCCACTCTGATTTTTGGATAAAACTGTCCAGACTTACAAGGATCCCATTCTGGGAGAATTTGGAAGCCTGGGTTTCTATTTGAGTCTTCTTTTGTGCTCACCAAGCCCAAGGAACTATGTGGACATATTTATCAATTGTTATTATTGTTGAAAAAAAATTATGGCAGGACCTGAGTTATTCAAAGGTGCTTTCCAATTCTGGAAGGTGATGTATAGGCCACAGCAGAGATCCTGTTTGTTGAAGTTAATATTACTTAAGTGTGTTCTTTGTGTATCTTATTAGACTTATTTGTGGCCAATGACCAATAAAAACACCACTGGATTTTGCTGGTTTTTTTCCCAAAAGTGTGATATATTCACATTTTCCAAAGAGGAGGGGTTTGTTTGCATGGTTGTGCAGCAAGAGCTAATATATTAAACATTTTCCCAAAGGATATCAGTGGTCTTTAATTAACTTTTTTCCCATAGGCCTATAATACAGAATTATACAATATTTGGTCAGTACCCTGCTCTCCTCCTCCTGGGTAGGACTTATTGGCTCTCATTTCCTGGGGGAGCATTATGAGTGCAGACAGGAAGAATGCATCAAATGAAAAGTTAATTGTGTTTAAGCTGTGGGTGAGAGGGAAACAGGGTTGAGACTTCTGTTCTATTGTGCCTCTACAATAAGAAAAGCTAAATGCACAGTTTCCTAGGCCACTAACCCTGGAAAGCAGGGCAAAATTAGCTCAGTCACAGAAAGGACAAAACACAAAACATGCAGGCAGCCACAGGAAACTTCCTACTTCAGTCTGAAAGCTGGTGCCAGCATGGTAGAGGTAAGAATCCATTCATGGGGATCACTTCCTGAGGAAGGATAAAATCAAAATCCTGCCTGCTTTCCCAAAGCTGCTCTGACTGCTGCTGTCATCCCGATCCCACAAAGCAACAGCCAGGGCTGCGACAGAGGAGCCCATCCCTCTACAGGCTCCTGATAAATCATGACAAATCAGAGTGTTTGATGCCAGGCTGTGGCAGGGCCATGCCCAAGCCCTGCTGGCAGGGATTTTTTAGGGGGAAGCCAAATGGGGCAGATCTGAGACGGGATTTTGGCACTTGGAGCAGCCCCGGCCCCAGCCCGCAGCTTCCTCCTGCAAAATCTGTTGTGTGCAAGGACATCAGCTCCCAGGGGGGTGATAACAGGAGGAATAGCAGCTGCTTCAGAGCAGCATTCCCAATATCCTCCTCACTGGAGATGTCCCTATTGCTTATAAGACATTTCCATTGGAAAAGCTCCAACTGTCAGCAGCAATTTACCCGGTGAGGGTCTGGTATTTTCTGCTCTAATCTGGTTGTTAATGGGGCTTTGTGGAAGCAGCTCCTCAGATGTTTGCTTGATCACTGCTCTTGGTGATACAGTTCTCGATTTTCAATTTTTTGGGGGTTTAAGGTTTTTGTATGAACTAAAATTTGGTGAAGATTGCTGCATCAAAAGTGTGGCTTCTGCCTTAGTTCTGTGCCAAAGCACTGGATCTTACCTTGCACTGGATTTTCAGTTTTAATCCAGATTTCTTTGATACTTGACTGTACTTTACTCAAATTCATAAACCAGAGGATTGTCCTGCCTGTGACTTTAGCAAAAGTTGGTTTAGAATTTATCACAACCCGTGCCTGGTCCTATTTCAGGTTTGAACAATAGAGGCCAAATCCAGAGACAGAATTTTGTGAATTCTTCTGGGGGATGGGACAAAGTGGGAGGGTGGGTGGGGGAAGACAGACAAAAATGCATCTGTGATGATTCTCCTGGAATTTGATTTGGTTATTTTCAGTCTTTAGAGTGCACAGACCAACATTCATTGAGTGAGAGCAGCTCAGGACCCTTCCCAACAGTGAGCATGTGTGTTCTTGTAAATCAAAATTAACTGGTGTGCTGGGATCTAATGTGCCAACTGCACATGGCAAGTGACAACACCACTGTGGCTTTATTGCTTGGATGCTTGTAACCTCTAGAGATCTTAATTAAGGTTTCATTGCACTGTTCATGCACTTAATTAAAAAAATCAGTTCAGTCTAGTGTCCTGATTCTGCAAATACCTGCATGTTCTTACCTTTATAAGGGGTGATTTTGCTGGAAATATTCATAAAATTCATAACATTTCAATATAGTAATGAACCAAGCAGGTTGAGTGCTTGTCCATGCCCCAAGGTTGTTGCTATTAGGCTGATACTGATGATAATGTTTTAAGAAAGGTGGATTATCAGTAAATATGTGCTCAGTTGTCACAGCACAATCAGAGGAGCTGCACCCTGGGCTCCACATTCATGTCCAGGTGCACCAATCACTTTGCATTTTCCTCTCAATGTGATGTGACAGACTGTGACTGACACTGGGTAACAGTGACAGTGATCATTGCCCAGGAACCTTGATTGGCAACCCAGGGAAATAAAAGTAATTTTCTGAAAGAAGCCTGGTGTAAGAATCTTAAAATAATAAAAAGGGTGGGGGAGGAGTATTTAGCTTTTAATAGAAAGGAATTCCTACAAGAATCAGACTTTTTTTATGAATATGTAGATTAAGCACTAAAATGCATTAAATCCTCTCTCTCCTCTAGCACCCTGGTTTTATTCAGATTGCAGGCACACAGATGCTGCTGTGCCTGACTTTAGCTGTTATGTCCATAATACTAAAACAAGATGATTGGATTGAGGCTGTTTGTACAGAACACATTTAAATTAATTTAGAAATGGTGGTTTTCACTGAGATGGACAAAGTTAATAGTTTTCTTGGATACTTATTGTGTGATGGGCTTTTCTCTGCTGTTGGGCATTATGCAAACTCCCATTTTAAACAATTTCTTTGCATGCTGTTTTTCCCTGTAGCCTAAACAAGAACATAAAAATTGCTGCTATGCTTCTAATCCTGGTGACAACACGTTATAAAAAATATCTCCTGATCTCAGACATCATTAACTGTGATTAAAACAACTGGCAGTGGTTTGATGAGCAGTTCTAAAGGGGTGTGTTTAACAGCCTTCTCAACCTTTCCTTCTCCTTACAGGACACTTAGATCAAATTCAGTATCAGTGGAACTTAAATATGCAGTTTCAGGTAGGATGAAATAAAGATGATCACAGCTTGCATTCTTTTGTGGAGAGAGCTTGGAAGACATCACAGGAATCTTTCTTTGAAGTTTGAACAGTTTTTTTTTGTTTTTCTTGTGTAGACAAAGGAGTTGCCTTTGAGCTCAGTTCTATGTGGATGATGGGGGGAATAATTCTCCACATTGATTTGTGACAAACTCAGGCTGCTGATGATTCAAAGTCTGGCCTCAGTTCTTACAGGGAAATGCAGGATGAATTCTGGATTTGTGTGGTCGGTAGTAACCTGTATTTTCCTTCCAGCTGGAGGCTGTGAGTGCTGCAGAAGCTCCTCCTGAAGGAGCCTTAGTTAGAGCTCACCTCACTGCCCCAGGCTGGGTGGGGAACACTCAGCAACAGCAGAGCCAGGTCACCCTTTGGTTTAGGTACCTATCAGAGATGCAGTTGGGAAGTAAAAATTACGCATAAAGTTTGTGTGTGTGCTTTAAGATAATAATAAAATAATAAAGTTTGTGTGTGTGCTTTAAGATAATAATAAAATAATAAAGTCTGTATGTGTGCTTTAAAAAGTGCCACCTGTTTCTTTGCTCTGGTGGCAGTGGCAGTGGCAGGGTGAGGGCACAGGGCAGGATTTGGGCTGTTGGCTGAGCCTGGAGCAGATTCTTTGCTCTGGAATCTTTGCCAAATTCCACAGGCACCTTTGCTGCAGCTCTTCACTGGGGCAAACCCAGCTGCCAGCAAGGCAGGCTGGCTGATCAGCCCTCAATGCCTTGCAGAGATGGCAGCCTGAAAACCCCAATTAATTCTTTAGGATGTTACTCTCTTTCCTGGGAGCTGTGTGAGAGAAGAACACCCAGCCTCTGCAGAAGGGTTTGGTGCCCAGAGCCAGCTCTGCTCAGATCCATCACAAAATGAAGGCTCATCCTGTGGAACAAAGGGGGCCTGGAGTCTCCTGCTGCTCCTGGGCCTGGCTGGGGCTGAATTTGCCTCTGGAGAATGGCAGGGCCAGGGCTGCAGCCTGTCCCATCTGTCACTGCTGCTCCAGCAGTGACACATCCCAAACAACAAAGCCCTGCACCTATTTAGACCAGTTTAGAACTCCTCAGGACTCCGTTCTAAAGTTAGCACCTACCTGAGGATAACAGTGGCTGGAGAGAGGAAAATCTGTGCTCTACTCCGTGTTTGAGTACTGAACTTGCTTAAATGGTGCTCTGAAGGCAGCAGGATTGTTATCAGAGCATAAAGGAGTTTGTTTGTGAGTCTATATATGGATTTCCCCAAGATCTTGGATCTGGAGGAGAATTTAAAGCACCTGAATCTTTCATTATCTCAGCTCTGGTAAAATATGAAGGCTTTTTATGCTGTGGCACAACAATATTTTATTATAATTTATTTTCCAGTAGGCCCCAAGAAGCAGAGGAATTACTTTCAAGCAGTCTAATTTATAGTCTAATATTTATATGGGACTGATTCACAAGTAATTAGGTATCTGTGCTTGTATTGAATTTCCTTTTAAAGAGCAATAACTTAAGTCTATAGAAAATGCTGTGGGATTTCACCCATTCCAAAGCCTGAGGGTGTTTGTTTTTTCAAAGTGAACAATGGATGACACTTATTTTCTTTCTTGTAAAACAATGAAAAAAACCATTTTTGGATGCAGGACCCAGGTTCACTATTTTAATGTTCAGCAGCCATACCCCACTGCACTGTTAATGGGATTACCAACACCAGCTGGATGATTTGGTGCCTCTTTGAGAAGCCAAACTCTCTAGGAAAAGTGAATTTGGAGATTTTGAAATCTTATCCTGGGAATATTTTCCCCCATCCAAGCTATAAAATCCACACATCTCTTTTGTGACTGCCTTGTACTTGACAGAGTTTCCTTGAAAATGGCAAAATGGGAGTAAGAAAAGGCAGGAGAGGTAAAAATCAAGGAAAATATAGAGGTACCCCTTAAGCACTCTTCAATTGCTACAGGAAATTGCAGGTGAACTGAGCAGGTTTGGCAGGGGCATTTTTCCCATTTCCCAGACATTTCCTTCCCCATTTCCTTGTCACAGGAGCCAGTTCTGCCCCAAGGCCACATCTTTGGTGACACATGGGCAGGTGGCACCAGGGCACTGCCAAAAGTGCTGCTGGCAGGGGGAAATAAAGAATTGGGTGAACCAGGATGGGCTGACTGAGCTCTCCAGAGACAGAGGACAGCAGGGTCATGATCTCATTCACCTCCCAAAGGGTTTCTTTTCTTTTTTTAATAGAAAACAAAATTATTTTCTTCTAAAAGCTATTAAGAAAACAAAAGTTATTAAGAAAACAGTTATTTTCTTTTATTCAGCTTTACCTGGTGTTAATTAAATTGCTGACTAAATGCTGTGTTTTGGAAGGGGGAAATGGGAACCCCCAGAGGAAGGGCAGAGATTTAAAACCAAAATTTCAATGGTTCTTTTCTAATAAAGTTCAAACTATTTTCTCAAATGTTCCTTAATAGGGTGATTTGGGTTCTTCTGTATAGAGGGAGATGGTGCTGGATCTTCTTGGTTTTGAAAAGCATTCAATAAATGGAATTACTGGGCTTTTGGACAGGGTTTGCACACTGTATCTGTTCCTCTCAACTGCAGTAAGATAAAATGGGGATGAAAACTTTTTTCTGACTTGGAGAAATTTAGCAGAATTTGGACAATGTTGAGAATGAGACTCCAGAATCTTAAATATATGTTAGGACAACTTGGATAACAAGCAAATCAAGGTCTGCCTAATGTTCAGGTACTTCCCCAAACATCAGTGAGTTTAAGCTTGTACACAAGTGTGAATTTGCAGAAAATTGCCAGAATTTCAGAACTGAGCACAGTTGGTTCTGCTAAGAGCCCCCTGCCCACAGGGATCCCTTTGGAGATATTGGATAATTGCTGGTGTTCTTTGGGTGCTGTTAATATTTGTGTTTATGGACATCTGGGTACTTTCACACTGTTCACTTTTTATAGGGATCCTTAAGGGTGTGTCTGTGTATGATTATGTAGCCCTGTGGTCTTTATGGAATTCTGTTATCCAGACTGGATGCAGTTGCTATTCTGAATATTTCAGCTTTGCCTTGAGCACTGAAACTTTGGCTATAGTTACATAAATCAGGCAATAAACCCTTTGCTTTTAAAAATTGATTGGAGAAGCTGTAGATGTGTGGAAATATATACTGAAATGCCCCCAAAGCAACAAAACCCCTGCTTGCTGGAAGCTGGAGTGAACTGGTGTGTGAAAAGCTGATTTTTACCTCACACTTACTTTAAAATTACAAAACTGTTACACTTGGGTTGTGAGTTACCAGAGCAAGTAATATTCTGCATCGAGTTGGAGTTATGGTGATATAAAACGTCTCACTGAACACCTGTTTGAATTATTGTAATGGTTTAGAAGCCTCTGGAGAATTTCCCAGGCCATTCTGGGCAATCACTGCCTGGCAGACCTGGCTGGGGCAGTGCCTGAGGCTCTGATGCTGTGGGTGATGTGTGAGGAAGCTGGATGGGAAATTCCCAGCTCTCTCTGGAGCTGTCTGTGGGGCAGAAAAGAGAACTTGGTGCCTTCACTTCTCCTGGAAGGATTGCAATGGATAGGGAAACCCTGCTTTGCCCCTGTGAACTGTGGGATTTTGAAACCCCACTGTGGGATTTTGAAACCCCACTTTGTTGTGGTGTGATTTTGGGCCTGTGGTGTTGGATGAGTGAGATCTGAAGAGTGATCTTGACTGGCATTTTCCCAGCAATTATGGCATCTGGTTATTAAGTGAAAGACCCCAATCAAGTCCCAATTCCTATTTAACACGAGGTTTTAGCAAACAGAGAAACCCTGAAGGGTTTGAGTGGGACCCAGAAATCCCCCTGGTGCTGAGGAGACTTTCAGCTCCTCAGTGGAGCCACGTTGTGCCTGTCTGCAGGAATGTCACTGACAAGGGAAGGTAGAAAATTATCCGGGTTTCAGTGATGGAGGGGTGAGCCTGTGCCCTGCCAGGGGCTTTGTAGCCTTCAGCTGGTTCAGTCTGGCAGAGGCTGCTGTAGGAATGAAGCCAATGCATGAAACATCCCAGTGTTGTGTTTCTTACATAACCATCTGACTCTACAGTGACTTCAGAGCTCTTGTTATGTTACCCACAAGCTTTATTTCATCCCTGAGGATTCTTTCTGAGGTGAAAAACACTGCTGTGCTCTCTGCAAAAATGAATCTGCTCTGAAGGCTTGGGAAGGGCCTGGGTGCATCAGCCCTGCTCTCCTGGCTGTGGTCACTGCAGGGGATGGCTGTGGGTGGCTGCCCTGGGGACAGTCCCTGTGGCACATCACACAAAGGATGTGACATCAGCCTGGACTGGGGTCACAGAGAACCCTCCTGGCTCTGGGCATCAGTCTGAAGGTGTTTAAATGCTTTAATATCCTTTTATGCTACTGCATCTCAAATGAGAAGCAGAGCCAGGACTATTTCACTGTTGTTTTTATTATTTGTACCTTTATGTCCCTAGAAACTGGTGGAAATGAATTCTGTACAGGGCAAAGTTTAATTCAACAAAAACTTCTGTATCAGTCTCTGTGAAAGCTGCCTGAAAACATTTCTGTCAGGACTAGGAGTTTGTGACTTGTTTATTTTACAGTCCCTTATGCCAAGTTGCAATCATACTAACATCCTGTATTTTATGTATTTTCCATTCTCCTGACTCAAAAAAGAAACCCTTACCAAAAAATAAAAAGTTATTCTTGTTACTCAAATTATTCCTTGTTGCTAACCAGACTTCTTACATAAAAGTTTCTTTCTTTAGAATTAAAATTTTAGAATGATGATTTTTTAAAGATCTGATTTTTGAGTAAATAATTTGATTTTGCAAAATTGCCATGATTCTAGAGATGCTTCTTGCTGAACATAGAGCAGCCAGTGACTGCTCAGCAAGATTCAGCAGGACTGTTTAATGAGGGGTGAAGACAATACAAATGCAAATCCAGGGAACAGTTGCTTTTTCACAGTTGGTAGGCTGTGTTGCAGGTGCATTTCCTTAATGAAGGTTAATTTGTCTCATATTTTAACCTGACAATACTTGGCATTGTTAGTATATGGGCTTACTTAAAGAGGTAAAGGGGAGTTTTTCTTAGGTAAGATTGGGTACTCAATTTCAAGTGTGCTGAATATTAGCTGGGGTTATTCAGAAAAGTCCTATTAGATTTTTATGAGAGAAGGGGCCTTTTGATTATTTTGACAGATTGGCACAAGGCCAAAATCAGCTCTTTTCCTTGGATATAAATCCTGAAAGGTTGAGATAAAATGGAATAGGTTGGTGCTGATGAAGATTTACTGAGGGAGAACCAGAGGCAGGCTTGAGTACCACAGCAAGTAATAAAAAGGCCTTGGGCACTTTCTGTCACATTAAACCCAGAGTAAGAGCCACTGGCCTGGCTCAAGTTGGTCAAAATCCCCTTGGAAACTTCACTGTGTAACTGTAAAAAAAATAAGAGAAAAATTACCCTGGGCATAGGCAGAAGCAAAAGCTTTTCTGCAGTTGCTTATTAAGCATCATGTGTAAATTATCCATTGTTATCCTACTGTACCTCAAAGCCTTTTAAATCTCTCCTGCCTCTTGTATCGACTTGTTTTCTCCAATATGAGCTCTCGTGAATGCTGGATGCTGAAGGACTGCTCAGAAATCAATTCCAGCTGCTGAAATATTACCTCTATGCCAGTGACTTCTGCTTCAGGGAATCCAGCTCAATATCCTATCTTGCACCCATCCAGGTGACTCCTTCAGCTTTCTTATTTCTGCAACATGCAAAGGGATATTTCTACTATTGTAAAGTAAATAACAGCAGAAATCAATGTGTGAAAAGGGTCTGTGGTATCTCTGGCAGTGGTCAAAGGAATTTGGAGTTTTTCCCCTCTTGCTTGAGATGTGATCCCAGTGGATAATAACTGAAAGCACCATTTCCATGGTATTTATACAATAAACCAATGGCTTTAGTTTGGTCCTTTATAGATGATCATGGAAGCAAAAGCAACATCATCTGGCATCTGGGTTGAAAGTCTCAGTGAGCTGTTGCATCCACTGTCATTTTCATCTTGTGCTCTGACACAGACATGGAATTGGCAAAAGGATTTCTGTATTAAAAAGGTGCTTATCTCATTCAACTGTTGATTTCACTTTAGGAGTAGGTTTTAATGAGAAATTGCCTGTATAGTAGAATAAAGTCAGATTAGAATTAGAGGGGACACTCTTGAGGGGTAGTTTGCTACATGTTGCTCATAGTGAGATGCAGTATTTTATCCTTTATAGCAGGTTAAAATGGTGGAATATTGAAAATTTTGGATGTTTGCCAAGGGTTGTACCTAATTCATGTGACAGATTTTTTAATTTTTTTTTTAACTTCTTAGAAGCACTCTTAAAAATGATCTCAGTTATATCAAGAGTTTGTTTTGAGCAGTACCTTTGGCATTTATGCCTGCATCTACATTGTGTGTGTGTGTTCCATCAGTGGGAATTACACGCAGCCTTACTCGAGGAATCCTTTGGAGAAGATGATGTTTAAATGTTTAAATGTTTAAATTAACAACCCAAGGCCTCAGTTTTGCAGAAAGAACCAAGACAGTTCCTTGGCAGAGTCAGAGCTTCTATGAAAATTGAGGATAAAGGGAGTTTTGATCAGTTGCAGGGATTCAGGCAAAGGAAACAGTTTAATAAGGTGAGATTTCAAAAATGTAGGTATTTCAGAGCCTCTGTTTTTAAAAGAAATTCTTGCTTCCAGAGTTAGAGCTTCTCTCTCACCTCACAGCCACACAAAACTGAAGATTTAAAATATTTTGAGACGGAGCAGGATGAAGCTGACTTGCTTTGCAACAGCAATTATTGATTAACCCAAATTTAACTTTAAAAACCCCTCAAAATAAAGCAGAAGGGGAAGAGATGAGCGATGTTTGCAGTGAGCTCAGAGCAGTGCCTGGGGTCAGCTCTGTGTGTGAGGTGCCAGGGCAGAGCTCTCAGGAGGGGACACAGGGACAGCCAGGGGTGCTCAGAGGGACCTGGCTGGACACCCAGAAATGCATTTACATGAACAAGCTGCAGCTTTGCAGAGCCTGCTCCTTCCCTCCTGAGCGCTGGGCTAGGCTTATTTATTTCTGTCTAGTCAGGGCAATGATAGACACAAATCTCACTTCTGACTAAAACCAAATAACACCATTAGTCCCCTGCAGCAGCTGGGGTGCTGACAATACTCTAAAGCAGCAAATCCATCAGGAGTGGGGCTCTGAAATCAGCTTAGCATCAGGTCCTGAGCAGAATGGTGCTGGACTTCCAAATCCAATACAAATACTCCTGATTTTAAATAATTGTGTAACAATGCTTTAGGTCCTGGCTTTGAGAAAAGAGATTTGTTTCCATTTTCCTTCACTTTGCAGTGTAAAATTTCACTTTGATGTAGCATATCTGTGTTCTTGAAAGGTGTGCTCTTATTGCATCATATTTTATGGGCATAAATTATTGTTGGTGCTGCAGGTGCTGCTCACAATGATTTGTGTAACACATTAAGCTACAAACTTGCTTTTAATTCTGATTAAATTCCTAATAAACTTGCTGGTGAGTAGTGATTACTTTTTTTTAAGAATTAAATTCCAGAGCATATTTGAGGTGTGGTTAACAGCACACCTAGACTGCCCTGCTGTTCATAATCTGGCTTATTTAGGTTGAATGCAGGGCCAGGGTTTCTCATTCAGCAAAGTTTTGTTTTTCTGGACGATGCCCTGTGGGGCTGCTTCCTTCACCTGTCTGTGGGGGGCTCAGGTGTGCCTGGCCAGCAGTGAGGGTTTTATCTGTGATCAGACACCTGTCTGTCCCACCACAGCTGTCTGTCCCACCACAGCTGTCTCTCCTCTCGGCTCCATCCCTTACAGAAAGCTCCAGTGCTTTCATTAGCCCTTTCTGGGGAATGTTGGAATTCCAAAGGTAAGGGATTATCAGAATTTTCAACCTGTAAATTGAAACTTAGAATTAAACGCAGGGTTAGAGCTGAGATTTTGAAAAAAAGTTTCTAAATTTAAGTGATAGAAGTGAGAACATAAATTTATAGTTTAAAGTAGAAACACTTTTAAGTGTTAAGTGTTTTGTTTAGATTTCCTAAATAGACAATTAAAATCACTGAGCTGTTTGAATGGATACTTTACCCATACATCTGAGCCTTTGTGATGAAGCTTACTCTACACATTCTTCTGGAAGTCCTCTGATTTATACTTATTTAAATATTCTATTAATTTATCAATAAATTCTTTATTAATTAAATAACTTATTCTATTTTTATTTATTTTTATTTATATTAAATTTATCTTAATATATTTGATTACATATTATTTATTATATTCCATATATCATTATTTATTATATTTCTATATTATTTATATAATAATTTAATATTAATTACTTATGTAACAATGTATATTAATTATATATTAATATTTATATATAGTATGAATTACTATATAATTAATAGTAGATATTGAATACATATATGATTATTTTTATATTGTTTATTATATTTTAATGTATATATTATATTTTATTATATATTAATTTTATTATATATTTTATATATTTTTATTATTTTATTTTATTTTATCTATTTTTGTTTTATTTTTATTTATAAAAAAATTAATCTGCTCTAATTTTGGTTGCAGAAATGTTGAAATATGCTGCGATCTCTGTTATAAGCAGTGTCATAAGCCCCTGAGCTCTTGCTGTGTTTGCAAATGCACAGGTGCCTGTACATGCAACACACTCCTAAATGTTGCAGGCCTGACTCTCAGTAGATCTTGTTTAGAATTCTCCCTCTTTGCTTTAAAATGGAGCTGTAGGAGCTGCCCTTGCAGTTGGATGGAAATCTTTGCAACAGAGCATCCCTGCTGAGCCCAGGCTGCAGGAGTGGAAGCCAAGCAGGTGGTGAGCATGCAGGACTGGGAGGATTTAGCCAAAAGATGGATTATGTATTTCTTTGAAGTTTTAAGCTCTTCCTCCCTTCTCTTCTTTCAGAAGCTGGAAAGATCAGATGGATCCTAAAACTAAAATCTTGAAGTGTGCAGCTGAAAATCTCTGCTTCAGATCACCAGTGTGCTTTTTTTGTGTGTTTTACAAAGGACTTCGTTAAAACCAGAAATTCAGCTTCAGGAGCTGAGGAGGAAATGTGCTCTTTGTAAAACAAATAAGTGTGCACAGAGGTTTGTTTGTTAAAGACAGTGTTTGGGGATGCAATTAGACCACAGCAATTGAGGAGGAGTAACCCAAGCATTTCCCAACATCTGATAGAGATTGACCTGTGCAGGATGAAAGAGCTCTTTGCACACTGGGACTCTGGGACTGGAAGGAGCTGCACAGGTGAATTGTTTTCAAGACCCTTCTGAGTTAATTGAGGCTTTGATTCCCAAAGCAGCTCACAGTGCTGACCTAACTCTGCTCCTGCTGACGTTGGAAGGGGTTGGGGTGAGGCCAAAGGTGGATTTTGAAAACTCTGCTGGGCTCTGGGTGCCTCTACCCAGCCTGTGCTCTGTGAGAGACAGGAAACTTGGAATTTTTGGGGTATAGTATTAGAGAACAGCACTGCTGAGCAGGGATGGTAGCCATCAGCAATTCTCTTTAGCCATCACAGCACAGAAAATATTCCTGTTTATTCCAGTGCTGGTGTGCATTGGAGTTCCCAAGATAACTTTTGTGAGTTATTTTAATTGACTCTGGGAGCAGGGGAGTAAATATTATCAGGTGTTTTGATTTGTTTACTTGCTGAAAGAAAGGCAGACAGAAACTGTGGAAAAGCTGGGATTCATCCCAGGTGCTGCCTCTTCCAAACCCCAAACAGATGTAAATAACCAGCCTGGGAGCATGGCATGGAACTCTGGACAGCAATAATGCAAAGCTGCAATGCAATTGCACCAGTGCAGAGCCAGAGGATTTTTGAAGGAATTTTGAGTGAGTTAGAGATGGGATCTCTGAGTTTTTAGATTTTGTGGTTTATTTTTTTGTATTTTTTTCTATATAGAGAGGAAGGGTGAGTTCAGTTCACATCTTTACTGCATGGTTTAGAAGGTCATAAGGCCCCTCGTTACAAGGTTTTTTAAGGATTTACTGAGCAATAAAATACTGTTAACAAAGATATTTATATTTTTGACCTAATTTTTAAATATTTTGTCTTATGGACCTATGCTACAGTAAGTTTTCTTAGTCAATAATATAATGATATATAAACCTATAATGCTGTATTCTGAGCTTTGTGTTTGTCTGCACTGCAGTTCTGTGTGGTTTGTGGTGAGGAATCAGGCAGCCAATTCCTCATGAGATTTCTTTGTTGCTGCAAAGAAATTTTGCTTTCCACTCCATAATTTCTGGGGAGGGGGGGTGATTTTACAAAGGTTCTATTGGCAGTTAGGAATAAAAAAAAAATGAAGAAAATGAATCTTTGTGAATTTCAAAATACGTTAACATAAGTTAATCTATTCAAAATATATCAATATAAATATATTACTTGTGGCAAACATTTTATTGTTGGCCATTAAATTGTGTAATACTAATCAGCTTTCTGTTAGAAAGTTATTTAGCACAATAAAAAGTGCAAAAGAGGCATTAAAAGACAATGGCAGAGGAGAAGGGAACTGCTTCCCCTGGTGACCAGTGAGGGTGGGAGATGCTGGAGCTCTGCTGGGAGGAGCCAGGGATGGAGCAGAAGGGACATCCCCTGGCAGCTGTGGCTTGGGCCACATCCAAACAGGCTCAGTGAGACAAGCACTGCTTGTCCAAAGTATGGCTGGGGCTCTTGTGCACAAATCTTAACTTAATTTGGGGCTGGCAACAGAGTCCCCAGCAGGAGGGTTCCACTGGGGATCAATAGGAAAGGCTCAGATTGCTGTGGGGGCATCTTGCTGCAGAGGAACTTTGAAGATGTGTCTGTCAACAAAGTTGCTGGAGAGAATCACAGGAAATGGAGTTTTATATATTCAAAGCAGTGTGTATTTTTACTTTTTTATTATTTTATTTATAACATTTATATATTCAAAGCAGTTCAAGTCTTTCAGGCATTTCTGCTACTCATTTTTTAAAAAAGCAATGAATAAAATTTCAAAATTAGAAATAATCAGTATTTCCTTGCAAGTGTACTTGTGTAGAAAGGGAATGTGAGAGCTAGAAGGAAAGCAAAATTACTTCAGGATCCCCTATTACATCTTCCCCTTCTGAGTCCCCTTTGTTTTTCCAGCTCTTTTGGGATGGGAGATGCCTCATATGTGGAACGAGGGGGAGGAAATTCTTTGCTTTCTGGTTGAGATGGGCTTTGGTGCTGTAGCTGTGCTCTGTGCCTCGTGGCACCATTGCCACCAAAGATCTGTCAGCATTTTCAGGAGAAGGTGTTAATTTCAGGCACTTAAAACTCGGCAATAAAAGTTGCTACAAGCAGGGATACAAAATACAAGTGCTTGGTGGTGCTGGTAATATTTATGCCCAATCTTTCAGAGCAGCAGTTTAACATTTTAAAAGAGGTTTCAGCTGAACTCTCCTCTCACAAGGTGGATTTCCTCCCTGCCCATATGGGCTCCAGGTTTGTTTCACCCTGGGGATGACAATTTCCCTGCAGGGCACAGCCATTCCTGGGGCAGATAAGAACCCAAATTTATGGGTGCCAGCAGCAGTAACCAAAAATTTGGTGTTTAAACTCCTCACAGCTTCCAGCACCACAGGATCTCCCCTTGTGGCTGGTGAGGATCCTTTGGGAAAAAAACCCAAACCCAACACATGCTGCATGGAATAAACCCCTTGCTATTCCTTTTTTAACTCCAGTGAGAGTTTGGCTGAGACTTCCAACACATTTGCTTTCTTTGGGAGTTTGCCAAAGGTTTCTGTACTTATTCTTTAGTTTGCATCACATTCTCCAAGTTGTAATGCTGATTGGGTGTCTTTTCATGTCAAAACTGTAGTATTTTATACTTTAAAAAAAGAAAATCTATTTTTTTTTAGTCTCTTGCCATTTTGAAGCAAATGGCAGCAGTCAATCTCTGAGAGTGAGTTTGCAGGGCAGAACCTCAGCTGTTCTCCAGCACAGCTCTCAGGGTTTAACCCAGCCAAGGAGCTCTGTGGGAGCTCCTTCTCCATCCAAGAGTCCTACAAGCACAAGGGATCTTTCCAGCTTGACCATTATTTCAGATTAACAGCAGCAGCTCCTGAACTTCAAACACAGCAAGATTTGAGTGGGGTGATGTTCAGCTCCTGAACTTCAACACAAGATTTGAGTGGGGTGATGTTCAGCTCCTGAACTTCAACACAAGATTTGAGTGGGGTGATGTTCAGCTCCTGAACTTCAACACAAGATTTGGGTGAGGTGATGTTCAGCTCCTGAACTTCAACACAAGATTTGAGTGGGGTGATGTTCAGCTCCTGAACTTCAACACAAGATTTGGGTGAGGTGATGTTCAGCTCCTGAACTTCAGCACAAGATTTGGGTGAGGTGATGTTCAGCTCCTGAACTTCAAACACAGCAAGATTTGGGTGAGGTGATGTTCAGTCACTTCTCACAGGAGCACTGTGGTCAAAGCTGAGACTGTGGTGCAGACAAAGAGCCATAAATGGTTTTACTGACCCTTTTCCAGCCAGAATTCCAGAACCAAGGATGCTCTGGAAGGTTTCCCTTGGAGCTGCCTGGGCACTAACATGGGTAAGAGCCCTCTGGACCATCTGGGGGTGCCTTGGCTCTGATTTTCCATCACAGCTCCCAGCTTTGCAGATGAATATTTGGGATAACCTCAGAACCATGCAGGAACGTGGAATTTGTAATCCCATCTCTTGTGTTAGAGAAACCCTGTGGGTTTGGGTGTTCACCTGTTCTGGTTTTGGTGGCATCACCTCTACAAAGACCTGTGGGGTGTTTGGGATTTTGGCGCTTGCTCCTACAGCTATGTGGCCCCTACCAAAATTGGGGCAGGAAAAGCATCCTGCAAGCCTGTCTCTTTCAATATTTCCTGAGCTGCTTGGCACACTCCTTTCTCTTCACCCTTTCCATGCAGTAAATCTTGCTCTTGCTGACAGCCCTGGTAATTGCCTTATGTAGAATGAAAGTCCTCCATTCTCTTTGTTTTTATAGTATGTAGCCTTCCCCAGTGAAGTTTAAAAGGACAGAAAAATTCATGGTGTTTGCAGTAAGGGCATGTTTTATGCTTCCCTGCTGCTGCAGCACAGACAATGCTGCCCTGATATGGAGATGTCAGGGGCACAGGCCTGTGTCTAAGGCAGTAAATGTTTCTTTTATTTCTTGTTCCCCTTTATTCTGGTTGCTATTAATTTCAAACTTTTCTTGGCATTTGCAGCAATAAAAAGGATAAAATCTTGAGGCTTTGTTCTGCTCCTGAACCAAGACTTAAAAGAGACCCAAATGGGGCTTGGGCTTATTCTGCTTTCAGAGACAGCTGGGAACTCTTACAGATCCATGTGAGCATTGGAACAGCACTGCCTTGGGGCTGAGGGAACATTATCTGTTCCTGATGAGCTCCACACACAACATGTGCAGTGGAGATGAATGGAGACAAATGTCTAAAATCATCATAGAAAAAAATTAAAATCCATCTTCCAAGCCCTTGTGGCTGTGGCCAAGTGTGGTGCTGAGGCTGCCCCGTGGGTTTCAGCTGCACCCTCTGAAGGATGAGCACAGGATGTGCCTCCAGAGTGTGACCAGGGCTCTCCTGAGCCTTGTGCTGCCCAGACCATTCCCTCTCTCACACCTCTCTGTGCTCCAGGAGATGGGGGGCACCAGGTTCAGCTCCTGCCATGATTCATTTGAAACTTGTCCTGCCTTTGGCACAGCAGCCTCAGAGGAAACAATGACACCTTTGCTGCTCTTGTGCCTGTCAGGATTCCAAAGGCTTTGCAAGCTGAGCTCAGCTTAAGGAATATGTGATGCTTGGCAATGGTGAGCAGGGCTGGGAGATCAACTCAGGTGTAGGAAAGTGCCAGACGAATTTCCACAGCCTTTGATTTAATCAGGGGGGTATTGACAGGAGGGTTCAGCTGTGCTCTTTGGGTCCTAGACTGAGCAGGCATTGTCATGTTAATGGAGGCATCCCCAGCAAGTTCTGCCCTGGCTCACAGCCTGAACAGCCAGGAAACAGCAGCTCCTTGCTTGACCCAGACTGCTCCTGGAGCTGGGCTTGCTGGGACAGGAAAGGCTGTGTCAGCCTTGGCAGGGATGTGAGAGGCTCTGAGAGCCCTGCCCTGCTCAGGGCTTGCCACAGGAGCCCCTCTGAGATGCAGGGGAGGCACAGTGACAATTGCTGACACTGCCCTCAGGTGCTGTGAACAGTTTTGTGTTGTTAATCCCACAGCATTGTATGAAGATCAGCCCTGTAAATAAATATTTGTTATATAATTATGTGGTGTTGACGAGTGTGAGCAGCTTGGGCTCTGACCATGATGAGATGATCTCTAAGGTTCATTCCAGCCCAAACCATTCTGTGATTTTTGTCAAAGTTTTCAGGGGACCTTTAGCCAAGATGCTGCTCCATTATATCATGGGAAGGAAGATTCCTTCAGAGCATTCCTCTCCCAGAAGTGAGATTTCCCTTCTGTTCTGTATAAATAAGCATGGAACTGCTCATCCTTTTTTCTGATATTACAACAAAGGGGATTTATATGTGAAATAAATCTTTGTAAATCTTTGCGAGGGTGCCTAAATTATTTATGGGGGTTTTAGTTTGGTTTGCATGCCATATTGCTCTCTTGTGTTAAACACTTTATTCACCACCCAGCTTTTCACATTAATCACTGCAGGATGTGCTCAGCTATCCCTGCTCAAGAGCCATCTATTACATTCCAGTAGCCACAGCCAAATGGTCTAATTTTTCTGTTAGTTGTTCTATCCAATGGTTCATAAACTCATGGCTGTTACTGCAGTAGCAGAGATGTTTTGTTATCCCACATTGATGCATTTGTTATTTTTGTGATTTTGTCACCTTCTTCTCTCCTTTTGTGGAAGAAATCGTGATTGAAATGGGGGTTTGTTCACAGAGCCTGAATTTCTTTGTCTCTCTATGTGTAAATAGGCCCCTGGCATTTCAGCTCAGACTGTTTTCCAAACCAGGTGATGACTGCTTTTTTGGGAACGTGTCCAAAGCCTTACAGACATTGCAGCCCTTTCTCATTTTGATTGGGAAAAAAAAAATAACCTTGACAGACTCACATCTTTTATGGTGTTGTTGGCACAGACTGGGAGACTGATGCAGGTGACCTCAGCTGGCTGGGATGAGCTGCATTAGAATTGGCCCCAGTCCCTAAATGTGACCTCTGTCACTGTGTCATTGAAATGTTCAGTGTCTGTGCAGCTCCCTGAGTCTGTTTTGCTATCTGTAAATGCCTTTTCTAACATTTAGGTAAGGCCTTCTGTGGGTGTCTCAGTGCTGTGCCACATCCCCTTGCTTCATTACAAACAATAAATGGTGCATTAATTGGTGCCCACACAGCAGGGCTTTACTGTGCTTGTGGATATGAATGTGAGCTCCTAGAGATGGTGAACAGCATGAAGATGTGCAGTGGATGAAGTTGTGGAGTTTTACTTGCCTCCTGTACAGCTGACAATGTCTTTGAGGCTGTTTTGATAATTCCTTGGGAGATGGAATTCCTTATCTTTGTGAAGCCGAGCTATGGGACCTTGGAGAGCAGTGCAGGCTTGTCCTGGTGCTTCTCCTCCCTGGTGCTTCTCCTCCCTGGTGTTTGTTTCCCTATTGTATTTGTGGGGTGCCCCAATGAAGGAAGGAATGATCAATCTGACTCCATGTTCTCAGAAGGTTAATTTATTTTTTATGATACTATATTCTATTAAAGAATGCTATACTATACTAAAGAATACAGAAAGGATGCTTACTGAACACTAAAAAGAAAATAATGAAACTCGTGACTCTTTCCAGAGTCCTGACACAGCTTGGCCCTGATTGGCCTTGAGTCAAAACAACTCACACCAGGATCCAGTGAAACAATCACCAGTGGGTAAACAATCTCCAAACACATTCAAGATGAGCAAAACCCAGGAGAAGCAAATGAGATCAGAATTGTTTTCCTTTTTCTCTGAGGCCTCTCAGCTTCCCAGGAGAAAAATCCTGGGCGAAGGGATTTTCCAGTGAATGTGAATGCCACACTTCTCCTCCCTGGTGCTTCTCCTCCCCTGCCATGTGCAGCTCAGACCAGCAAAGCTCAGGTCAGGTCCCCTCTCAGCAGAGCAGGGTCTGATCACCACAAACACAAATCCAACACAGCTTTGGTGGGAACAGCCAAAATGGTGCATTAAAAGCACATGAGCACCGATGGCTGCAGAGTAAGAAAAAGTCACAGCTGTTTGCTCTCTCATGGTTCTCAGGAACCTGTTTTTAGCTCAGGTGCCTGGACCACCTAAAAACAAGGGAAAGGGGAACCTCCTGGCTTTAGGAGAAAAGCACAACAGGAGCCTTGTTCTGCTGTAATTCATGGGGGTGTTGCTGAAGCACGGCCATGTGTTCCCATCCCAAAGGGGCATCATTATTTCATGATAACAGCTCTCCCCAGAGTGGCCTTACTGGTATTTTAAAAAGCAATTATTGTGGAGAAAACCTATATTTTTAGTGCTGACGGTTTTAAGAATATCGAACAGTAGCTGCAGATGAGATAGTGATTCACAGAGATTAATGCAGCTCTTCCCAAGCCAGGGGGGAAGAAAGAATTCTTTACATAAACAGCTGTAAAAGTACAGAACTTTAAGCACCATCATGCAAACACCAGCAGTTGTCAGGTCCAGAGAGAAATTATTCATATTTTTCTTTTAAGAGGCCAAACTGTGGAGTTCTTTGATCCAAATCTCTGCCCAGGTGCTGGCTCAGGTTTTCCCAGGTGCTGTGGGAGGGCAGTGAGCAGAGTGTGAGTGGCATTTGCTTTGTGAGGGAGGGCTGGTGCTGAAAGCCTGCATGCTGTGGGAGGTGAGCTTGCCACCTTCTGAACAGTGCACAAATAATTGCAGCATTGGAGTTTGGCTTTGGTCATCCCCTTGTGCAGATACCCATCCTCAGGTGATCACAATGCCTCACACAGAACTGCTTCAGCTCTTGTTGTGATGCTGCAGGAGAGTTTTACTCTGACAGGCTTTTAAAAGGACATCTCAGAGCTCAGAATTCATTATTTTCTACGAGTTCCAGTGAAAGAATGTATTTGCACATTTCCTGAGGTTGTTCTGTGTTAATTCTTCAGTGATGCACCTTTCTCCAGGGCCCACAGGAGCTGTGTGAGTGAGTGGGATTCTCTTTGCCTGGGCACTCTCCACATTTCTTCTCTCCCTAAGAAGTTGGGGTATAAAAGCACAGGGTGATTTTGGCTGGCTGGAATCTCCCTAAAGGAGTCCTGAAGCCTGGATGTCTTTCACCACTGAATTTCCCTCCTGTTCTGGGGGAGGTGGGACGCAGGGTGGTGCAGCAATTGTTTTTGTTTGTTTTTAATAACAAGCTTTAAGGCAATAACAGGCAGGCAGTGTCAGCCTGATGTATTCTGCTTTGATTCCAGGCATTACACAAGGGACCAGACTATTTTCACATCTCCCCCTAGAGCTCTTTAGCAACAACAGCAGCAATAATAACATCCAGGTTATTAAAAAAAAAAAAAAAAGAAAAGAAAGGAGAAAGCACCAGCCAGTTCCCTTAAGGAGCAGCACAAAGCCAAGGTGAAGGTGCACAGGACTGGGCATCTTTGCTCCCAGGGTAAGAGCAGTGCACATAAATAACAATTTCCAGCAGCGTTGCACTTTGAGCATTGCTGGTGTTCAGGAAAAATGGCCTTCCTTTCAGTGAAGGAAAAATGAGTCTTTTCACAAAAAAAAAAAAAAAAAAGTTGCCTTTTCAACCTTTGCCTGTGTAGGAAAATGAAATAATTTTCTTAAATCTCTTTAGAACAAGCATTGAGAGAAGTTGCAGTGGGATTGAATGGGACTGCAGTGAGTCAGACTGGGGAAGAGCAGTGAGTTATGTCAGGGGGGCTTTGCCTCACCTTGGAGAAAGGGAATGGCAATAGAGGGAAGAGCTGATGCCTTTTTAACGTGGCAGGGTCAGGGGGCTGGCAGGGGGAGTGATGAAGTGCCCCCAAAACCTGCTGTGTGCAGCACTGAGGCTGTGCCAGGGCTGTGTCTGTCCCAGGAGATGGCACAGACCCACCTTTGCACGGGGTGAGTCTCAGACTTCCATCCTCTACAGCTTCAGTTAAGGCTTTCATTTCTCTTTTTTTTTAATCTAAAATGATTAAAAAGAGAAGCTTTAGGCTCTTTTGTGCCAGAACTCTCGAGAGGATGCAATTCTGGATTTCCTGTGTGGTTATCAGGTGTGTTTGATGCCGAAGAGAGGAGCTTATGAGAGGAGGTGAGGAGAGGGGGAGCAGTGCTGGAGGGGAGAATTGTGCAAATGTTTGGTATGAACGTTTCATCAGAGCAGGAACAGCAGAAATGAAACTTCTTCATGGGCTTGGAGGAGGTTGGTAGCACTGCAGAAATGTTCAGAGCCTGTGACCTTATTTTTTCCATTCAGAACCATCTGTGGGGATAAACAGAATCCCAGAGCCAGGTGGGAAAACAATTCCCTGGATGGAGCCAGGTGCAGAGCCTTTGTCTTCTGGGTTGTGGCAGACATGGAAGAGTCTTCTAACTTTTGAGCCATCATCTGCACCCCTGTTGCCATTATGGGCAGAAGATTTCTTTCAAATCAGTAACTGTCAGTATTAATTACATTAATTACCAAGTTTTGCATTGATTTGGCTGGGCTGACTGTCCTGAAAATCTTTGAGGCAATAGTTGTTGAAGAGTTAAAGAAATCCTGTTTTGCAGAGGAGGGTGGTTATGGCTGCCCTGTCAGCTGAGAGTGATGCTAATGGAGAGGGCCCAAGAACAAATGTGAAATGTGCACATTAGTGAGCACACTCCTTGTTAATTAGTGCTGTAACTTGTGCATTGTGCTGGGATTCAAAGGCCCTGGAACATCTCTCTGACTGCAGTTCCATTGCAGGGCATTTTGCCTTCCATGAAAATGTTTCAGGAATGAAGGTTCACCTAAAATAGCCAATTTTTCAGACTGAGAGAAGCAGAGAAAGAATTCTCTTTGTTTCTTTCTTGGTTTAACCTTCTCCTTGTTCTTCAAAACAAGGCATTAATCAATGACAATAGAAACTGCTACTCTTAGGGCTGTCAATGTTTATAGCTTTGGGTTTAATAGCAAGGACATAAATATATACCTTTCATTACATTCTTGCTGTTATTTGCTCATCATCCACAGTGTCTGATATTATCATAACTCTTTGGTTGAAGCTATTAAAGTTATGGTTTGTAGCTCACACTGGCACGAAGCAGACAGAGAGCCATAAAAGCAAAAAAACCCTCAGACACTGAGATCAGCTATTAGGAAGAACTGGTCATTTTCTCCCTGGTCACACAACAGCAGCACCATAATCTTCCCTTCCCTTCTCTTCCCTTCCCTTCCCTTCCCTTCCCTTCCCTTCCCTTCCCTTCCCTTCCCTTCCCTTCCCTTCCCTTCCCTTCCCTTCCCTTCCCTTTCCCTTTCCCTTTCCGGGACGGACCAACACTACAGAGCAGAGGAATTCTGATGCTGTGCTGGGCAAAAGCAGCACCCTGAGTAGGAATTAGAGCAGAGAGGGTTGGGGCTGTGCTTGCAGGTGGGTGCCCAGCCCAGCTCTGACTGTAAACATCCCCTGGCTCACAAATTTAGGAGGAAAATGGAGTTTTTCTCCAACGGAAAATCTTTGCAGAGAAGCTTTTTCCTCCTCTGTGTTTGGTTTTGCCTGGAAAATTCCCCCAGTGGGGCCCTACCCATGAGCTTCTCCTCTGCCCTGGGAGGCCTCTTTGCTGTCAATAACTTGGCCTTTTTCCAGGTGAGTGGGTAGGAAGACAATGAACTGATGGAGCCAACTCATCCATTAGAGATGGCCAGTAAGCAAACAAAGCCTTGGTTGAGACTTGTCAGGGTAGGAATGATTGAGGTGGTGACTTCATGGGTATAAATCATTCATCTTCTGGTGGAGGATGTCTGGCTTCCTTCAGTGTGAAATAACCAGCAAGACATCCTAGATCAAATTCTGATCTGGTCTGAGCTGTGCTGGTTCTTGTAGTGTTGCCAGGTTCTGATGGGCATGGTGGGAAGGATCCTCCTTCAGAGGCCTGATCAAAACCCCAGTGCCTCTGGTGAGTTTTGAACCAACTTCTGAGGACTCCCAAGCGTTTCATTCTCTGTATTTAAATTTCTGTTTACACTGTATTTCAGAATATAAATTTACAAAGAGTACCAATGCTCTTCCATATCTCCCCCTTCAGAGCCAATCAGCTGTTGGCAGAGACTTTTGCTGGGTTTTCCCAGCTTTCTGCAAATAATCCAAGCTAATCCTTAAATAGCATAATTCTGTGTCAGAGAATTTTAGGATTTATTTTAGCCTCTAATATTTCATGTGACTACCAAATAAAATAAAGCATCCTTTAAGAAAAGTCTTTATACAAATCTAATTGTATTTCTCTCCAGCAGCAGCACGTTTAGCAGCCCCAGAAGAAGTTTGATTTCTATTTCCAGTAAGGTGTTATTCTTTGTAAGCTGCTCAATGCTTGCAGCAACTCACAGAGAGGAACCAGGAGTGGCTGCATTTCCCTTCTCCTTTTCTGTGAGCATTTGCTGCTTCCTCACCTGAACCAGTGTCACTATAGGACAGGAAATACCCAACGTGGACACCCAGCTCTTCACAAGGGTAAAAGGGAGTATTTAATTTCTGACTCCAACATTTATAGATTTCCAAAAGTGACAGTGGATTGGATAGTGACAGTGCCACCTCTCCAATGACACTGGATAAATTTCTCCTCCTCCATAAAATAATGCAAAACAATAATTTCCTTTCTAGCCTTCTGATGAAATCCTTTTATTCTTTAGTACAGTTTTATATATATCTTTTTCTTTTAATATAATGTATATCATAAAATAATAAATCAGCCTTCTGAAACATGGAGTCAAGATTCTCATCTCTTCCCTTGTCCTGGGACCCCTGTGAACACCACCACAGAGAGGGACAGGGTGATGTCTGATGTCTGTCTCCAAAGAGAGCTGACTTAGCTGACATAGAAAAGTGCTGCCTGTGTTTGTGAGTGCTGTTGGAGTGAAAATTCATAATTTGATCCAAATGGATTTGAAAAAAAATATTTTAGTACTTTTTCAGATGAGTGATATGCTTGGTCTCTGAGCTTGGAACTCTGTGTTCCCGTTTTTTTTTTTTTAACAAATGGTTGTTGTCACCCAAACTGATCAGCCAGCAAAGTGAGAGGGGGGGAGAGAGGTTCGAGGGGCTGCTGGCAGAGTTTCAGGGGAATATTCTGGGTTCTTTGCTGGGGTCTATTGCTGCCCTTTGTGGGGTGGCACCTGGGCAGCCTCAGCCAGAAGCAGGTCCCCTCCTCCAGCTCTGGAGAGGATGAAAACCTGAGCTGCATTGTTAAGGCACCCTTGCTGCCTCAGATGTTGGTGATGACTTGAGGTTTAGGGCTGTGCTGGGAATGCACAATCTCTTTGGCAGGCACTTGTTGTTTAGCAGAATTACTGCATTTTGGGCTCCTGTGCCCCTGCTGATGGCACTAATCTCCATGTCAGGAGACAAAGTGCCAGCTGTGCCTGGCCCTATTTGTACTACTTTAGCCACATGGATGTGCACCCATTTAATCTGGAAATATTTCTCCACGCTCATCAACAGCCACATGCAGGCAAATGAAATTGCCACATTTATTCTGACTGAGTTTTGAAAACGACAGATGCTGCATTACTGTAAAACAGGGTGAGAGGGTTTGCTAGCTTTGGTTTTGTTCCTTCCTTGTGAGTGGTTGATATGTGAGCTATTAATGCTGATGAGTGAAGCTACTTCTCTTCAAGGCTGGCTCCTTCTCCCAGAGCATCCAGCAAAGCTTCCACTGCAGGACTGGCGTCATTTATGCTCAGATAAAGGACTTGGAAACTGCCCTGGGACTCAGGAAGGAGAGGAGCTGGCACATGTGTGACTTGCAAACACAGGCAGATGTGCTGTGTGGTAGCTATTACTTTTTCCTAATAATGTGACTTTCCCCCAGCCTGAATAATTCAAAGGATGCTGTTGTGCACGTGCCTGAAGGAGCAGAACCTTCAGCATCCTCTGGGTGTGGGGCTGCTCCCAGAGCAGGGATCTTAAGGGGGCAAATACAAAACCATCAGCCAAATCTGGTGCATCAAGAGTGAGCTGGTGCAGCTGCTTCTCTTCTCACACCTGACCACTTTTAGGGCTGTGCTATAAGCATTCACACACCTGAATGGTTGTAGCTTCTCTTCTCACACCTGACACTTTTATGGCTGTGCTATTTTGCAGGGTGAGGTTGGAGCTTCTCTTCTCACACCTGACACTTTTAGGGCTGTGCTATTTTGCAGGGTGAGGTTGGAGCTTCTCTTCTCACACCTGACACTTTTAGGGCTGTGCTATTTTGCAGGGTGAGGTTGGAGCCTTGCTCCCACTCCTGACCTCGTGGACCAGCTGTGCTTGGGTGACCAGAGGGGACAGGGACTGTCACTGCTCCTGAGCAGCCCCAGGGCCCAAAGGACTCTGTTCATGCAGGCACTGCCCTCCCTGTGCCACGTGCCAAGGGACACTCAGGTCACCTGGGCCTCTGTCAGCATTTAGGAAATCTGGCACTGGGGGTCCTAAATGATAATCCTGCAAGAGCAGGATGTGAGGGACATGCTGTAGTGTCTGGCAAAAGATGTTTGTGGGGGACAGAGATCATGGGCTGGAACTGTTAAACCCCTTTTAGTGTCTGGACCATTGTCCCTTGGGGATTTGCCTTGGAGCTGCACCCTGCAGCACCCTGTTTGTTTATATTGTGTTTAACAATCCTTCCTAATGCCGTGTTTGAGTGGTGAATAGGGCCAGAGGATCTCCAGAGGTCCCTCCCAGCCTCAATTTCTCTCTAATGCAGATGTACAGGGATGCCTGTGAAGACTCCTGGAGAGAATAAATGAATCAGAACCTCTCAGCCTCATTGGAAAACACTGACACAGGAGAAAGCTCTGTAGCTGTAGGTATAGAGAGGTCAGTCTTTCCTCACTGGAGACAATTTCTCATGGCTTTGGAATGGAAATACTGAGAAAGGCTCATCAGTTCATTACCAAACTGTAATCATGCAGTGCCTGAGCTCCGTTTGTGAGTTCAAACACAGCAGAGCAGACAGGTGTTTTTGGAATAGCTTTGTAAGCTTGCTTTTGTGTTTTGTTACATTCTGCATCTGTGCTTGCTGGATTTTATGGTGTAAACAAGACATGTTTCTTGAGGAAATTACTTGGATGCCCAAATACTGCTTTTATTTGGGCTGATCCCTCAAGCCCAAAGGAATATAAATTTTGGGTTCTTTCACTGAACCAGAGCAAAGCAGCAATTTCATAAACCTTGGGTGCCTTCAATTTGCAGTTTTTTGATTTACTTTGATTAAACAATTATAGCTGGATTTGCCTTTTGGGGAGCCTTTGTTTATGGCATTCAGAGCTAACAAAGGCCAGCTAAGCCTGAGGATGGATTATGGAAAATCAAAGCCAGCTCTCCTAATCAGGACAATGGAGCCTCTCCACGACACCTGGGAGGCCCCCACTCCAATATGATAAAGTATTTTCTTTGAGGGAAGGTCACCAGAAGTTCACTTTTACAGAGAAGTTCTTATTCTCAGCTAATGGGGCTCCCTGTAGCATGGTCCTGCAGTTGCTTCACATAAAAAGGATGGATTGTCAAAGAAATTACCTTTAAAGCTCCTCCCTGGCAAACTGATTTGAAAGGACAGCCCAAGTGTTGTGTCCTGGCCAGAGGAGCAGTCCCTGGGCAGCCACACAAGCTGTGGTGCCTCTTTGCACTTGTGCACTTTGGGATTTGTCAGCAGTTTGAGCCCAGCCCTTGCTGCTGGGCAAGTGCCATTCCCTGGGCTTTGCTTTAGAACAGAATCTCCTGCCTGGCTTCCAGAGCAAGCCATTTAATCTTTTCATGCTGTGGAAATGAAGACATTCTCAGTCCTTTGGGGATATTATGTGCTTCTCATATTGTGAGTGAGATGGACCAAGTCCTTTTTTGGTCCTGAAGAGCTAAACACAAAATCAAAACACATAAGCAGAGCCAGACTTGGCTCTTGTTCTGTGTGTTACATCTGTAATTTCCTGCACATGTAATTGATCCCCAGTCATAGCTGGGCCCACACCCAACTCTGGGAGACTGTGGGGATTATTCTCTCTGATCCTGTTCTGGCTTAGCTGGCTCAGTTTTCCCAGAAGGGGGAGAGAGATGCAAGAAGGGTGCAAGAAGTGTGACCTAAAGCCAACATCATCTGCTGGGAGAAAGGAATGGGCTGTTGGGGCTTGCTTTAACTTGATGGTTCTTAGAGGTGACTGAAGAAGATTCTGGAAAAAAAAATGTAGCTCTCTTTTTAAAATTACTTTGATTTTGCATAGAAGGGAGAAATGATATCAGCCCAGATGTTTGTTTGGGCACTGGCTCCACTGATTTGGCTCCATTGATTTTTTAATGCTATTGGCATTACACTTTTGTAAATTAAAACCCTAATTGGAGCATTGTTGCCAAGTCATTATTAATTGATTTGATTAAATCTCCTGTAAGAAAGATTCTGTGTCAGAAGATGACAGTTGTTATAGGAAACTGGTAGAACCTTGTTCTCATTTTGATCAGTAAAAAGCATTGCAGTTTTGCACTTAGATCCACAATGCTGAGGTACAAATTTAGGTAAAAAAACAGGTAAACTTTTAATTCCCAGCATTCAAAACTGGCAGATTGACTCCAGTAGAATAGACATGTGGCATTTAAACTAATTTTGGGATTTGTTCTCTACCTAGTGCTCAGAGTATGCTGTAGGAATGAGGATGTTTGTAGTGTTTTTGGGCATTTTAGGATTCCAGCAAGAAGCTTTAGACCCAAGAACACTGAGCAGCGCTTGCTGAGTGTGAACCCACTTCATGGTGAGTCCTGCAGCAGCTGCACAATTCATTTTGCAGCCTGAGCTCGGGCACAGATCCCCTGGAGGAGGGCACAGGTTGGGGTGGCAGTGTTTTAGCAGGGCTGCAGGAGGGGTTTTCCTCAAGCAGTGACCATTAGAAGGTCTGTGGGAGGTGTGGAGAGCAGCAGGAAATGCAGTTGTGCTGTGATGGCCTGTCCCTTCAGATCCTTCAGAGGTACAGTGCAGGGTAATTAACTGTGTGAGTTAATAGAGTGTTTCAAACCCTCTGGGACTGCTTGGAGTGCTTCAGCTCACATGAGTGGGCTTTGTGGCAGGCCTGTGCATTAAAGCCCTCATGCTTCAGCATGAAATCGGCCCAGCTCCCCTTTCTTTGTGACCCCTTCTGTTTGATGATGTTAAATGCATGCCACTGTCCCCACCACCCTCAGCTCCTCCAGTGGCCAATCCTGTGGTTCTGCAGAGATGCTCTGGTGCTGAGATCTCCCCACAGAAACCCCTGGGTCTGGCGCTGCTTTGTGCCACTGCAGACCCCTGGAGGAAAGGGAGGTTCGTTCTGCACGTTTGCATTCAGACAGAATTCACACGTCTCCACACAAACCCTGCGTGGCTGAGGTGCTGCACTGGGCAGAAACCACCCCTCTGCCAGCTCAGCTCTGGCTGGGAGCCCACAGAGCTGCTCTGATAAAACCCCAAGCAGAATCTGCTATTTTGTCACATCCAACAATTTACGTCCAATAAAACCTTGGGATGGAGGTGCAGCATCTGCTGCGTCAGTCTCTGTCTCACTTCTGGTTTTTGAGTTTTCTAATGAGTTTATGTTCCAATAAATCCTTAATACAAAAACTGCTTTAAAACAGTTGAAAATAAAACAAAGAGAGGAATTTAAATTGCTTATGGCTTGCTTTGTATGGCTTCCAGGCATTTGAGCAATTTTGCTAACAAGTATCCGGTAACCTATTTCCAAAGGCCACTAGCAGATAATTATATTTGGTTAATTTACATACTTTCAGTTTATAATCCTAATTAGTTCTCCAACCAGTAGTCCCTAGGCAATATGTAGTCTTACCTCATTTTATTTGCCATCCCTACTGTGCAAGGGATGGCAAATTCTCTTAATTTACAAAAAAATGCTGTTAGGTTTGGTTCAGGGCTTTCCCATCTCAGTGCACATCTAAACCTGGCGGTTCCATGCCGCTTTCAACCCGATTTGCAAATAAGTATTTTACATTTTTATAGATTTTTACATCTGGGAGACGCTGTGCAGCTGGGGGAAGCTGACCCCAGTTTGACACAGAGCCTGTTTGCAGTGCAGAGAACCAGCCAAATTCTGCACCAACCTGTACCCAACTTGTCACCTCGGGTGGGATGGGGCTGTCAGGGGATGGGGCTGAGGTGTTGCCGTGGCAGGAGCAGGGACAATGAGTGACAATGTCATTCCTGCAGCAGCAGCAACGTGCAAGGGCTGTGGGAGAATCTCCAGGAGCTGCACACACACACATTCTGGTTAAACCTCTCAGCTTGGCCATTCCCTGCTCCCTCCTGGTGTATTTAGGATCTCTCCCTGCACGCTTATTATTCTGGGATAATTTTGCACTCAAGCTTGAGGTGATGCTCAGTGAAGTGGCTGAGGAGGAAGCTGGGTATGAAGTTTTATACTTCCAGGTTTAAATGAACTTCAAAAACCACTTGGAATGAGCATGCCCAGTGGAAGGAGCACATCTCCCAGTGCTGATCCCTGCAGGACTCTGGAGCTGGAGTTGTGCCCAGGCAGGACCAACCCACCACGTTGTGGTGGAGGGTGTTGGGTTTTGGGTACAACCTGTGGTAACCCAGGGACAAAACCTCTGCTGCTGCCTGGAGATTCCTTGTATGAGAGGGCCTTGAGATAACAGCACAATTTCCAGCGTTATCTTTTAAGCACTTTTATGCACTACAATGCCATTTTTAGAAAAACTGTTGGGTGAAATATTTCCTCTTAGGTATCCAAGGCTGCTTTTAGTTGGATTCATTGCTCTGTAATGCCAGGTTTGGATTAACGTTATGGTAATTTCCAATGTTTCCTTGCAAGCGATAAAAAGAGCCCAAATCTCCCTTTTCAACACCTCATTAGGTACTTTGATAGGGCAATGAGAAGTGGGATGACAACTGCAAAAGGAAAAGGAAAATCTGCAGTTTGCAAAGCTTTTGCTCAGATTTCCAGGATAACGGACGGATTCTGTGAACTGATGCTAATTAATAAATCCTAGTGCCAAAGGAGAGAGGTGATTTTTAACTGTCCAAAATAACAAGTGTTTAGCAGGGAAAAAACTCAAAGGAGTGATAATAATTTTATTTCAACATCTTAACGAATGTAAATTTTATACTGTGGATGCTTTGTTGTAATTCCTGCATCTCACACTGAATTCCCAAACATATTCCTGCTGCTACCCAATGCACAAAATGCTCAGCATTGATGTCCCTGGTGCCCAAAGGAACCACTGCATGTGAGGTTATTCCAAAGGAGTCTGTTTTTATGAGGAGCAGCTTGATAATAATTATTCCTCATTAGAACATTTCAAAGCTTACTCTAATATTTCCAGGCAGACTAAAGGTGGCTTAGCTGTATTTCCACACCTGGTTTAAGGATTGTTATTCCACTAATCACAGCTCTGTACACCTGAGTGTGAGGCCTTGAGGAGGGCAGGATTTTTGCTGTGGCTCTCACACCTGCAGCTGAGATGAGCAGGAGATAAATTCAGGGTGAGATTTGAGACAGAGATGGCAAATGTCTTACCCTGACAGCAGGGTGTGAAAATCTGGTGTTTTTCCCACTGTGCCACTGGTGATGGTAACAGCTGGTGCATGTCAGGTGGAACCCCAGCTCCAGCAAAGTCTAAAGAGAAACCTTCCACAGACTACAGTAGGACTGGCTCTTTATCCCCAAGGAAAATACAGCTTGAAGGTAAATTTGCAGAGGCTTATTGACAAGAGTGCCAGATTACACAGGCTGGAGGGGCATTTCCAGGGATACAGAAGTTCACTGTGGAGTGTGGCTGACACATTTCATGGAAGTCAGTGCTAGTCCACAGAGGGAGCAGAAAAAAAAACCTGGGCAAATCTGCTGTTTGCTTCTCAATGACAGACAAAATAGGCACAAGAAGCTGCTAATCTCTCCCCTTCCAGCTTTGCACTTCTATCACCAAGGCTGCAATTTTTGTTCACTTGAGTTATGACAGAAAAGTCCAGAACAAAAGCTCAGAAGGTTTGGGGGCAAGTTTTCAAGGAAAAAGGGAGAGGGTATGGAGAATCTGGGAACTATTCATAATGAGTCTACATCACCTAATCCGGCAGAATATTCCAATTTATATCTGAATTCTTAATCAGAAATAGAAAACACAGAAAGGAATGTCATACCTCGTTGACACCTCTGTTATTTTTTCACCATCTCCTTTAATTTGTATATTTATTTGCTTTAGTTTTTATATGCTTTAATTTATATATTGTCTGGTTTTAATGCAAACCCCCACTGAAGGCTGTAGGTGGGGTTTATACACCACAAAGAAACCACAAACCAAAGCAAAGCAGGAGAGCAGAAGTTCTATTTCTTTCTTAAAGTCACCTTAAATAGCTTGTGAGCTGAAGGTAAGCATTACTTGATTTTACTCTTGGTATTCCTTGTGCTTCTCCCTTGTCCCTTCCCTCAAGAAAACCCCAATCCAAATTCCCCCCAAAGTCAGGATGCCAATTTTTCCCTCAGGTTTGGCTCCAGTGGCTGTCCAGGCATTTCTGCAGCACAGGAGCTACAATCCATAAAATTATATTCTAGGTGGTGAAACCAGAAGGGAATAAAAAGAATTTAAAGTAGTTTGAAATATAAAACAATAATTTATTTTACTTAATTTTACTTGTTAACGTTTGTAGCTAATGATGATTTCATGAAACTGCTTTTTATAATTCAATACATTCAAATCTATAAAGCAAACAGTTACTACCATGGGCTTTTCAAATTCCACAAACTGTCTTATATAAACAAATTAGCTGTACATGCACGTTTCTTCAATAGGTTGCAACATTTGCAAACATGCTTTAAAATCCTTTAAAGCTGCATAATAGTGTACTTTGCCTCAGGCTTTTCAGATGAAACCTCTATACTTCTTTCAGAAACCTTAAAGAGAAAAATGTTTAAATGTTGAGCATAACTCTAAAAACTGCTGTTTGATAAATGTTAAATATTACAAGAGAATGATTCTAATTCTGAGTTTAAACCTTGAGCTAAGTATTGATAAACAGCACTCTGTGTAGAAGTGAACAACAGCAAAATAATATCACAAAATATGGTTTCACAAACAAAAATACATATGTGCAGTTGCTCTTGTGGGTTTCTTGCATTTTTTTTTTTTAGGTAAAGAAAAGCATGGGTACCTTTTAATATGAATATAGTTTAAGCAAATTACCTGTGTAAGTATGGTTAATACATTTCTGATATTTAAACACTTCATGTAAAAGGTAACAAGTAAAAAAGTACAATCAGTATTCCAAAAAGCACTGCTAATATTGCCTTTGAAGGAGATGGGCAAGCTTCCTCCCCACTGCAGAATGGGGATCCTGGCACCCACGGCTGTAGAGTTCAGTATTTGAACTATAAACTCGGTGACTGTATCTTATATACAAAAATCTTGCCACATTGAACGAGGCATGGATTCCTACCCCATTGGTAGTGTTTTATGTACATAATTTAGCCCTGGGGATGGATTATACAGTAGTCACTGACAGGAAGGAATTGTACACCCGCGTGCCGTCCGGTGACTTTGTTCCGTGGGTTAGCAGTTCTTGGATCGTCATCCAATTGTCAAATATTTTTTTATTTCTCTTCTTCATCATTTTTTTGTGGCTCAGTTCAATGATGTTCATCTCCTTCTTCTCCTCTGCACCTTGCTGCTCCTTCAAGCACTCTAACCTGCTCTGCATCATGAACTCCCGCCGCCTCCTCTGCTCCTTGGCTTTCACCAAGTGCTGCTTCCTCTCCTCCTTGCTCCAGTACCGGCCCATCTTCATCTCACTGATGGCATCATCATCCGTGGTCATCCCACTGCGCTCCTCCTTGATCTTTATGGCCCGTTCCCTCAGCAGCCTGTCCCTCACCGGCCTCTTGGTGATGTAGCGCGTCCCGTCGCTCCTCACCTTGACCTTCCACTCCATCCTGGGCTCGCTCTGCCCCGAGGCCAAGTCCTTGCACATGCTCACCAGGCTCATCTGGCTCTGGGCGTACTCCACGGCGGATTTCTGCTGGATCAGCTGCATGTAGCTCTGGTAGTGCTGGGCGTGGGCAGGGATGTGAGCGTGTTTGTAGGGAGAGTGGTGGTAGGGGGACACGTAGGGCTTCTGGCCGTGAGTGGGGCTTTTGCTGCCGTCGCTGCCTTTCCTCTCCTTGCTCTCCAGCTGCTTGCCAGGGTCAGGATCTTTAGCAGAGGCGTGGCACTTACCAGCGCTGGATTCATGGCTCTCTGAGCCAGCAAACAAATTCTTTTGGGAGACATTATAGGCCACTGCCCCCTCGCTGCCTTGGCAGCCGACGCCTTCGGCGGTTCTGCGCAGGGAATTGTCGGGGGAGATCTCCAGCGTCAGCGGCGTGCTCCGGCAGCTCTCGCCCGTGTTGTAGGCACTGGAGCTGTCCTTGTCAGACTTCTCAGGCAGCTCGGTGATGTCTGAGAGCTCGTGCCTGCGCACGTCAATGCTGGTGTTGTAGTTTCGGAAGCCGCTGTTGTGCAGCATCCAGGGCTCCCGGTACTGCTCCTTCAGCTGCTGCATCTTGTGGGCCCGCACGATGTTCAGGCACTCCAGCTCGATGTTGCGCAGCTCCTCGTTGAGCATCTCCAGCTCTCTGTCCACGCTCTCTTGGTCGCTTTTGCTCATCTCCAGGGTGCTGTTATGGTAGTACAGGCTGTAGGGGTTGGCAGACTTCACCTGGCACTTCAGCTCCAGCAGCTCCCGGAACCGCTCACACTCGTCCACGGGGATGCCGAGGAAGTCGACGTCGGTGCAGTCAGCTGAGATGAACGACTCGTTGCTGAACTGCATGTCCCCGCTCCCCAGGGTGTCGTGGCTGTAGGTCAGCTTCTTCTGGCTCCCCAAGGTGTTGGAGGAGGTGGTGTGATCGTCCCCGTTGTTCTCCTGCTCGGAGCTCTCGTCGTTGCGAGTGCTGTCGTCCGTGCGCCCCACGCCGCTGTCCTTCTCGTGCTGGTTGGACAAAATCGTGGCTGTGTCTGTGGTGCCTCCATCCTCCTCGTGCTTCTTCTAACAACAGAAACAGCAGGACACAAAGAAAAATTATTGCAAGCACGTGAAACATTTCAAGGTGTTTATTTTGAAATAGTTCTCCTAATCCATCACTTTTTACACTTTGTGTGTCCTATATGGAAAGAGTATTATTAAGGGCTCAGAGAAAAGGTGAGCAAGCCCTCAGCCTGCTGTGGATGTTCTTTTCAGAAGAACCTGAGGTCTGAGTTTCACCTATGCAGTGGTAGAAGTTACATTTTCAAAATGTTTCTGCTCCCACTTGGGTGCACAATGATATCCAGTTCTCCTGCAGTGCCTAAGTGAGAACATGACTCCTCACAGCATGGGGATGGCACAGAGGATGCAGAGTTCTAGGAAACTTTAGGAAAAAAGTCTAGGTAAAAATTGAGAAACTGCTTTAATCATAGCAGAATAATGGAGAATATAAGCCCTGTATCTGTGGCCCTGTATAAAATTTGTAATGTAAAAACTTTTTCTTTGCCTTTTTCCCCTTGTATAGATCTTACTTCAGTCATTTGCCTGAGTTGTCCATTTGGGTTTCCAGGTTTTGGGAGACTGTTTCCAGTCTCTGCATGCACACCAAATAGGAGAGTCTGTAAATCAGTTCTCTGCCTGCTCTACCCACCACACACCCAGTATTGCTCTCAGTGACCACAGTGTTAAGGGATTTCCATGAATTGTGGTCCTGTTGTTGTAAGGGCCAAAGCACAAAAGGTACTATTTTAAAACATCTCGCTGTGTAATATCTTGATTTTACAGAAAGTCCTTTTGCCTTGATCTCAGTGTCACTTGAGACACCAAGTGTATTCAGCCAAGCTCAATATTGAATATTGAGTGCAGTGGGAAGTTTGACAGCCCTGCACACCAGAAGGGCAGTACCTGCTGAAGCATGCTGGCAGTAAATTGCATTGCCTGGTGGTGCTGTTCCTCTAACATGTCCATGTGCAAGTCATCCAGAAAATCGTTTCTGTCATCATCCATCCATCCTTCATCCAGCTGTGTGAAAAGGGAGGGAAAAAACAAACCAATCATTGTCAAAAGAATGAAGACTGACATAAATTACTGCTTTTCTTCGTGGACAGTGGTTGGGAAATCTCAGGAGATTCCTTCCTGTGACAGTGCTGCTGTGTCTTGGGAAGGAGCCTGTCCTTGTGCTAAGTGTGGGTATTGACTGTGCTATCTCCTCCCACAGCTCCTCCATCTCCAAGAGCAGGACCTTATCTTCAACAGCCCTCTACATATGAAAAAACTCAGTCTTTTGATCCATGGAAATACTTGCAAGAGTTGGGGTAGTTTTGGTTTGTGCACAACTTGATTAAGTTGTATAAAAACACTCCAGAGCGCAAAGCTCAAACACGCTTCTTGTGAGGCAGCATCAAACTCCAGAAAGAAAATCTGGCTGGGGTCTGTAGGACATTTTTACTCCCATTCCCAATTATCCCCACGTGAAAGATCAGAAATATCCAGGCTAAGAGGACAGTGATGATCCCTGCCCTGTGTCTCCAGGTGCACTGGCAAGGGCTGCTCTCCCAGCACCAGGAGCAGAGACAGATCAAACAATGCTGCTCCCGGCTGTTTGTTCTACACCTTTGTTGTGCTAATCCCTGCTCTACAAAGGGATCTGCTTCAACCTTTTATTGCAGCTCAGGAGGCTTCTTGAGAGTATTCAAGTACTTTAAGAGACCGTGTATGAAGGGCTAAATAATAGGTGTTTTAATGAATGAATAATCAATAGCTATAGGAATTAGAGTTCAGCACGTTCTTCAAAACTGTGGCTCAAAACCATTCATAATACCTTGCACTGATGTTTGTAATGGCATTGCAGCACAAATAAATCACCAAATGTCTTAGAAATTGAATTTTAATATAAAATATATATGTAAGTACCATGACTGCTGAATTCCATTATTTTAGGCTATATATATATATGTGCAGTCAAAGTGTAGAATATGGTTTTAGGTAGATCTGGTAGATTTAAACAGGTTAAACAATTTGAAAGAATTGCTTTCTACAAAACAGCAACTGTTTTAATTAAGACTCAGGTGAGGGTTTTTTGTTGCTACCATACCTGAATTTCTGGTCTTGCCACAAGTAAGGAGATATTCTTGCTCTCCTCACTGGAGAGAAGTGCCACAGCTTCCTCTCGGTTCTGCACCTCGATGCCATTGATCTTTAAAGAAAAAACACCACCATGAAGGGTTTTCATAGGGACCCCTGGCTGCTGCTGTGCCCAGCTCCATGGAATGCTTGGCTGGATGGATTCACACACACATCCCCAGCCTTGTGCAGAGAAGTGCTGGGCAGTGTGGTGGCTTGGACATGCGATGCATTTCACCCCCCTGCATGCAGAGCCTTGTTAGGAGGGCAGGAAGTGGAGTTCTGGGGTTTAGGACACTGGAGTTCTGGGGTTTAGGACACCTGGAGCACTTCCCAAGGAGGAAGGCAAGAAGTGGAATTCTGGGGTTTAGGACACTGGAGTTCTGGGGTTTAGGACACCTGGAGCACTTTCCAAGGAGGAAGGCAGGAAGTGGAGTTCTGGGGTTTAGGACACTGGAGTTCTGGGGTTTAGGACACTGGGATTCTGGGGTTTAGGACACCTGGAGCACTTCCCACAGGTACCTGGATGATGCGATCCCCTTCCCGCAGCCGCCCGTCCTTCGCTGCGATGCTGTTGGGATCAATCTGCAAAATAAGAGAATTCTCAGTGCTCTGCAGGTTTGGGAGCTCACTGTGCACTTCCCCTTCTTTCCTGGGTGGTGCATTTCAATGGAAGGGCTTAGATTTAATTATGAGTTTCTTTCCCCAAATTGGCGCAATTCATTTGAAATGGTTCTGCATGGTGAAAAAATGTTGCTGTATAAAATGCTACTTTTTCATGGAAAGGGACAAGGAGAGAGAAATGGGCCCCAGATGTTTGCAAATAAAAGTGTGTGGGGTTTTATACAATTTATATTGTTTCAGGAATAATCAAGGATAAAAATTAAAGGGGGAATACATGAAAATACTCTGAAGGCATCATCTGAAATAGAACATTGTTAATATAATGAAATTTGACTTCAGTGGGAGCAGGACTGCACTCAGTTTGGAGAAAAGGAAAATAATTAGATTTCTTCCAATTACTGCATTTTGGCTGTTTATCCAACATGGTACAAACAGGGGATAAATGTCTTAACTGCCCAACAATGCAGCTGGAAAGACAAATGGTATCTTATGGAAGGCAGCTCAATCTTACCTCACTCACATAAATACCCATGTCATCTTCATCATCTGTTCTGTAACAGACAGTAAGGCCAAGCTTGTCCTGGCTGTTCACTCTGTGTAAATCCACTTCCTGAGGTAAAAAAAAAAAAAAAAAAAAGGAAAATATATTGTCAGTGAGATACTGGTGACTGATGGAAGCAATTTTTCAAATGCAATGAAAATATTTTGCTTAAGTGATATAGTGGATGTCTTTTGATTTCACTTGTAGACGAGGTTAAGTTACTGAGCAAAACGTGATTATATGCAGACAATCAATACCTGGGACATTTTTGACCCTTCAATCAATAGGAAGTCATTTTGAAAATAGACCTTTTATTGATCTTAAGGAAGAAAAATTACCTATATTTCATGTAGTGCTAAGACTTCAAAGGCTAAAATACTTATAAAGTATGATTTCAATATTTGTCACAGCTGATACATATTTCCTCATAAGCAGGGTAATTCTCTGGCTTTTCAAAAAAAACCATAATACTCTCTTACTTTAAATTGTATAATTTTCACGAAGTCATCTAATAAATTTCTCAAAAGTGTGACTGAAGATCAATATATTGATCTTCAAATGCAAAGCATTTGGTATTGGTAATAGAAACATAATAAGCATTTCAGTATCTTGCAAGTGTTTGCCTGCAGCAGGTCATGGTGGTCTTGTTTATCTCAGAGACATTTAACCTATCTTAAAAATGTATGTTCTTCCTCAATGCTTTTTATTTCCAGGAGGAATTCCTGAGGGTTATTATTTTTTTTTCCTTCTGTGTTTGACACTGGTTGGTAGGAAGGGCTGTAAAATCCATGGAGATAGCCCCAGGCTGGAGGATGTTCCTGGCTGGTGACCATCCCTGTGGCATCTTTCAGTCCTGCCCTTTTGCCTCTGAGGGATATCCCGGGGGTGTTTAAGGTGTTTAACCAACTGATCGTGGCTGCTGGGCTGGTCCTGACGATGCTGCCTGGGCAGGGAGGGTTTTGCTGCACAGACAGACGTGGGAAAACACCTGGAGTTGGGTTTTTACCTCCTCAGGTGAGGGGAGTGAGTGAGGTTGGGCAAGGTCCTGCTCATCCTCAGGCCAGGCAGGTCTGGGCTGTGCTGAAAGGGAAAAGTGGGAGCAGCCACAGGGACACAGAGTGACCCCAGAGCTGTCCCAGCCCCAGGGCACTCCCTGCACCCTCTGTTTGTGCTGGACCTGCCATTCCAGAGGAAAAGTCCTGACAACACAGCTCCTTTTTTCTGGCATCTCTGCTGCTGTGCCATTTGGAAGGGGCAAGACAATAAAACAAGCTGATATGAATAATTTATTGGTGTGTCTGGCTGACAGCTGCCAAGATCAGCAATCTCGTGTTATTTACTTGTCAACATGTGTAATTTCTTTTTTTTTTCCCCTAAAGAAGCGTAGCTGTAAATGTCAGTGACATTTCAGCTGGTATTTAAGTGGTTTCAATCAATAGTATCCATGGTGAACTACTGTGCTTTTTTCTCCCCCTCTTTTGTTACTTAAAGGTTTGAACACAATGCTTTAATAGCGGGGTTTTCTTCACATTTCTAAAGCTTTGGAGCTTTCTAGAGAGGAGATGGAGATTCTTCAGAAGAAAGATGAGACAAAGTGGATTCTGTTCTGATCTCAGCTGATCCTCCAGAAAGTCTCTGCAGTCAATGGGTTTATCCTGCATTTACCCTTGGAGTGAACTGGAGTGAGGTGGGAATTTGTGGATTGAGCCTAATTCAGGCCCAGAATGATTCCCATATTCCCTTCATCTTCAGGAATGCTTTTATATTGATTTGAAAACGTGGAAAGAAATTTCCAGTGGGGCTCTTTCTACTGCTTGCCATACTGGCATTGAAAAAATAGATATGTTAATAAAAACATATAATATTTATAAATATAAAAATTAATATTATATATATTATATTTATATAATATGTACTATATTATACAAATATTTATAAATATAAACAGATATATAATGCTAAAAATCCCCACAAAACCAAACAGAACTATATGGTGACTTTGGCCATTGCTTAAATAGATCCTGAGTAACTACAAACACTTGGGAGTGGAAGGAAAAGAGGGAGCAAGCTGCTATTTTCATTCTTATTTGCCACATGTTTTTACTAACAATGGGTGTTTTTCCAACACTGTACAACTTTAAAGGCTATAACAATTAAAAATAAAGCACAGGCTAATATTTAAATTGTACCATCTGAGATGTCACCTGTGATATACTGGAAGGTAATAGATAATCTGATTAATAATTAATATATATTTTGAAATATATATTTTACATATATACATAAATATAAAGAAAGATATAAGTATTTCTATATAAATGTATAAATAAATTTACATATTTTGAGTATATATTTTGAAAGGAAACAAGCTATCTGTTGTTTAAAAACACACAGAAATAAAGCAGCAAGAAAAGCTAGAGCAGGAAAAAATTATAGAAGAGGTATTTAGAACCTGAATTTTTATGAGCAATTAGTTGACAGACCTACTCTTGAGTACAATCCCTCTAGTCCTTGGTAGGAAGAGAGAAAGTGGATTTGATGCTACCCAAATATGATAATTTTATGAACTTAAACATAGGAACAGCTGCTTTCCGTGGGTCTTTGCGTCAGTGAAGTTTTAATATAATCATAAAGGTTTGAAATATTTGAGAGATAAAAGTGTGCAATTCCAGTTGGAGTTGAAGAATCAACACCGGAGTCTTCAAAGCAAAGGTTATTTTCCATATTCAGAGGCAAGTCTGTGTAATGCAGAGATACATGAAAGGGGAAAACAGAAAACTGGCACCTGCAAGCACAGGTACTATGGCAGCTTGAGTGATTGTACCAGGAATTAATTAAACAGAGGGAAAATTACTATGGGCCTGGAGGAGTTTAAAAGTGCAAGTTCCTGTGTTTGCAATGCCACAGGAGTTGCCATTTCTTACAGGTTTGTCTCAGGGGCTGCACTCCTGGGCCCTGGAAGGGGCACGCTGGGGCTGTCCCCCAGCTGCTCTGCAGGCACAGAAAGCAGCTGGCAGGCAGGGGTGCTGCCCACAGAGAGGGGGAATGCTGGGCTGGGTTAATGTGATAAATGTGGAAATTCCATCCATGACAATTTTTACACTCGCAGATAATTCAAATCTGCTTCTTCAGATCAGGTAAAAGTGACATTTTGAGAGATGTTCAAAGGAGGATTTGGATGCTCTTTCAAAACAGTCTGTGCAAGAGAAGTGTGTGAAAGATTATTGGCTCCTCATCAAATGCAGAGCCAAGGAGGGCTCACAGAGCTGGTTGCTGAAATCCATCTGGCATTTACAGCAAGACAAGAAGAAATGAACATGCCCTGTGACATTATACCTGCAACCACTCATCATAATGAATTAGGAGCAAGTGATAATAGTAAATTAACCTCTATAAGCTCAGAAGATCCTTCATTTGCAGAGGATTATTGAATTATTGTACTGCTGATATAAAATTATGGCCTGCCTGCAGATTTATAAAAATCAGAGTCCTTTCTCTAACAAGACAGAAATGAGCAGTAGAGATGTGAAATGACAGCAGTGGGTAAGAACAGTTCAGTCACTCAGAAAGCCTCACCACAGCTTGCATGATAAGTGCTCTGTCCTTCTCCCTCTCCCTTGTAAAATGTGGTGGATTTTTTTTTTTTTTCTGTGCTGACCTCTGCCATACCTCACCAGCAGGATCCCCTTTTTTGTGCTTCCTTTTGCTAGGTTTCACAAAGAAAACAAAGTCAGGGAAATAAATAAATAGAAATAACTATTTCCTTTTATGCTGCATAAGGCTCTCTCGCTACTTTTTGGCAACTGACCCTGCCAGAGCAGGAGGGAAAATCTTCTTCATGCTTTCTTGAACCTAAGAAAGTAATCTTTATGTTTGTGTTTTCATATCAAAGTGGTTTTCAACACAGGTGAATGGGAAGTATCCCACCCCTTCCCTTTTCAAGGGAGAAAAGCCTATAAGCCAGATTTCCTTTCCAAACTTCTCTGCTCTAGAGAAGCAGAATTCTACCGGGGGCTTTCTGTGGCAGCCCAGCTCTGGGATGGGATTCTCTGTCAGACCACAGGGGCTGGAGCAGCTTTAATCACCAGTGCTGCTGGGGAAGGCTGAAGGGAAGTGTTTCTCACCCGATGAAAGGAGGTTTGGGATGGCTCAGTGAGATAACTTGGAGGATGCCAGGCTCTCTGCCAAGCAGATGGGCAGAGCTCCATAACTCAGACCTTTCTCACACAGCACGAGGTGCTGGGGCCAGGCTGAAAACCTCCAGAGAGCTGAGGCAGGACAACTTTTCAGTGCTGGCTTGTGAGCCAGATGAAATGTTTTACCACTTTTGCATTTGTTCCAAACAGAGAACACACAAATATTTGTGTTAGAAAGTACAGCTGTGAAGCTTTTTAAACCTTTCCATATTCAATCACTGCCTGAAGCAGGCCTGCTCAGGCTGCAGCTCTTTGTATTCCCAGACACGGCACTGCCTTGAGAAGCTCCTGATCTGTGCAGCTCCCTGCAGAGCAGGAGTTTTCATAGAGAAGAAATATATTCACATAAAAGATGCTTTGAAATGCTTTGTAAACCAGGATGGAATAAAAATTGCAGAGTGCCTGTGATGGAGCCTTTCAATTCTCATGTTCAGAGTCGCCTTTCACCCCCCTTGCAAACAGATTATTGGAGAAGTGAAAGAAAAGTTTCAACCAAAGTAGCAAAGTGCAGCAAAGGGGAAAGCTTGAAACCCTGGTACTCAGCTTTTACTCATGGTTTCCTAAAAGCAGCGGAGTATTAATTTCAGATCGTGAAGCACTTTTTTTGTGCCCAGTGTGTCCATCTTTTGCTGATCAGCTGTTGTGGTTTCATGCTGGGAACACTGGGAGCTGTGCACTGGGTGGGCCAAAAGCTCTTTGAACGATTTTGGTGTCCTCCTTCAGTCTTTTGACAAGAATGCTTCATTTCTGTCCAAGACTGAGTGAGAGTATCAGAAGGAAATTTCTCAGCAGTAGCAAACATTTCATGTCATTTTCATCTGCAAGCTTCACTGACTTTCAGCTAACCATTCAGTTGAGTTCAGCTCTTTTCTTGGAAAGAAAGACCTACACACAAGTTGCATATTGGGGAGGGTGAAGACAGAAAGTGAAATGGGAGGGAACAGGCCCCTTTTTGATGTAGAATGTTCTCCTTTGTAATGTGAGAAAGTTCCACTGAGAGAGCCCTGGCTTGGGCTGTGTCTGACAGCTGGACAGACTTGTTTGAATAAACATATTAATGCATAACACTGCTGGGGAATCCTGGAGTGACATTATTCTTCCTTTATGAGCCTGAAATGACTTCTAGCTGGGCCTCCATGAAGAATGAATGCACTTTTAATTTATAATAAAATAGGAGTTCACGATTTAGTTCCTCTTTACTTGTGGCATGGAAACTTCAAAAGAAAAGAAATGGTATTTATTTATTTTTGTAGCAGGGAATATATGGCAGTTACCTCTGAGTCATCAATTTTAAGACAAATGTTGAGATAAAACCGAGAATACAATTTTGGCACCTCAGCAATACTGCCAGCATAAATTCCTTCCTATGGATATTTACATTGGAGGTTCGTTGCGAACTTGGCTATTTCACCTTTTTTGTCTTGTTTGCTTGTTACAAATCACTAACCAGTCAGTTATAGACCATAAAAGTTTAGATGAGGAGCTTCTGATTTAAATTCAAAGCACATTTTATAGACATAGAAACCCAGAAGGCTGACTTGATGGCTTTCTTACTTTCGACATTCCTGCTGCAGTCAATGAAACAGTGCCTTTGTGGTCTTTTAAAACATATCTATCAAAAGGCAAACAAAAAAGCAACCAGCCAGTTGAGTCCCTGTTAGCACTTTGACCTTACCATTGATCACAGTCTTTACAATTTGAACAGGAATCTTTAGTGGTTTTTAAGAAATACTATTAGGCTACAGAGACTTTCCTAATGTTCATCTGCCTGCGTTACTGAGCTGATCACCTTTTGCCATCAAGTACTATATCAATGTCACAATTATTAATGTTGTGGTTTAAGGCATATTAAGGTTTGGCTACTGGAGTGCATGTGTTTAAACTGTTTTCAGCTCAACTGGTTGACCTTCTAATGGAAGCACTAGAATTTATCCACTATATTAGATTTCCTAAAAAGTAGATTTTGGAAAGATACTGGTAGAAAACTCTGATTTGTTCTACATTTTCCTCTGAGACTGAAATCTATATTGTATTTGTTTTTATTTGAGAGAGAAAAAAAAAGGCCCTTGTTTGAAAAGGAAGGCCTTGAAGTCTGCTAAGTCGCATTTGTTTTACTGGCACTTTGATTTTATCCTGCCTTTGATTTACGTCTGTATACAGAGACGAATTGCTACCAGATCCGTAGAATTTGAGAACAGCTTGCAAACTTTTTATGGGGTTTTAGTCCTTGATCCTGCAAACACTTTTATAGAAGGAAACAACCTGGTGCTCATGGAAGGGCTGAACTCTGCTCCCACTGAAGCTGTTGATAAATCTGCACTGGTTTCAGCAGAGCTTCAGGCAGCTCAGCACTGCTTGCTGTGACCAACAGGTGTTTGCAGGACTAGGATCTAAGAAATCAGAAGTGCAAGCCAGCTAAGGGTATAAAATATTCTCTCACTGATAGTCTTGGATGGATCAGCTGGGTCAGACATTGCTGGCTGTATTTAGAACTATTGGGACACTTTGCTGCTATTTCTTACAAATAATTAAAACCACTTCACTGGGTCAGTACTGCTCAAGTATCTTGCAGAACCCCACAATTTCTGTGCTGTACCTTGAATGATTGGGAGCAGGTTATTAAAATTAGGAATGAGAAAACTGAAGATGAACTTCTGATGGGATTAACAAGCACTAAAACCAAAAGTGGTTTTTAAAGATTTGGCAGGGAAAAGGGCTTGCATACCTTCATGACTGGTTCAACTTTTATTATCTGTAATTTCATATGTATACATATGTCACTTAAGTAATGAAAAAGGGAGGAACAGCTTAATATAGTGGCAAATCTCCTGGCCTTGTCTTGTAAACTTAACATACTTCAAAATTATATGATCAAGAACATCTGTTTCTCAGCCAGGAAATATTTAAGGGAAACTCACACATTTTTACTGTGGTTATGTGGAACAGGTCCTGCCATCCAGCAGAGCCTTTCGGATTTTCAGAAAGCCTAAATCAGCACACTTAAACAGAATTTAATTAAAGGAATCAATGACTTCATTATTTATGTTAGCTGAAGATCATCAGTGCCTGGCTCACATTTCAATGGGGTGATAAAGGTATCAGCAACTAGTGAACAATGCTCTCACAAATCTCTGCTTTGGAAGTCTTTCCACTTTATGCAATTCAAAGACCTTGAGGTGCATATGGAAATGAAAGAGTTACTCAGATTAAGTACCTCTAATTCCAACTCATCCCGGTCCATTTCTTGATGAATTCCTCCCATGTAGTCATTGGGGTCGTAGTATTCATGCACGGATGGATGGCTGGAAAAAAAAGGTATTTTTTAGGACAGCACTCAGGACTTTAGTGGAACTTGTTAATGCATTCCAAGCTTGTAGGGGAGATGATGGAGTGACCCCCACACCGAGGAGCTGCATGTGGTTAATTCTGTAAGCTACACCACTTACCCCAGTAAGTGTTTTAAATGAAAATTCCATGTATTGTAGGAGGAGAGCCTGCTGCTTTTTACTGCTTGAGCTCTCCCACACTTCCACTGCCTTTACTTTGGAAGTTGTAAGCAGTGTAATGCTCTTGTGATCACTGTCTTCTGTGCTGGATTGCTTTATCTGCAGTGAAAGTAAACTCCCTGTAATTCTCCATTAACTAGATACACGTCTGAGGCTATTTATGTAACAGCATCTGCTAATTGGCCAGGATAGTCAAGTTGTTAGAGGCAGGCGAGATTAATCTGAATGGAATTGGGAGAAGTGAGAAGAAACACCAGGAAAAAATGGCTTTGCTTTCATGTGCTGGGTGACAGCACAGCCAGAGAGCTGAGTGTGGCCCTGGCATGGGAAGGGCACTGCTGACCCAGCAGCTGGGATTAATAATTAAGGAACAATATGGAGTTCACAGGGCTAAGGTGGAATAATGCAGGCACATTGGAACCTAAATCATAGAATGATAAAATCATGGGACAGTATGGGGTGGAAGGCAAATCTTTTCTTGAGGAAAATCTCATTCCACCCCTGCCATGGGCAGGGACACCTTCCACTAGACCAGGTTGCTCCAAGGGGAGCACTTCCAGGGACACTTCCAGGGATGGGGCAGCTACAGCTTCTCTGTGCCAGAACCTCAACACCCTCACAGGGAATAGTATTTTCCTAAATGATTCATCAGAATGAATCCTTGCCATTTTCCAAGTGCAGCTGGCAAGTCAGAGGTACTAAAAGCCCCTCCTGCAGATGAGGCTGGGAGGTGCAGTGTCGAGGCCCTAGGAACAATCATGTCCTCTCCACAGGCTCCAAGCCCTGCTGTTTGCTCACTGCAAGCTCAAAGCTCCAGCCTTTTGTCAGGTATTTCCACTAAACCGTGCTGCTGTGCTTGAATTTTGAGTGGGCTGGGAAGAGGCGGCCGTGCTGGAATATCTCCTTTGAGTACCAGCAGAGAGAGGCGTGAGAGGAACAGGCACTGCCATGGAAAGGTCCTGGCTCGTGTGTGAAGGTTTCTGTGCTCTGAAAGTCACTCAGGGGCAGTGCAGGATCAGTGCCTGTCTGCAGCCAGACTCCATTTCCCAGGAGGGCAGGCAGGGATGCCTGGAGAGGTGCCCTAGGATGGTGGCTGCACACCAGCCCTGGTCTCACCGCATGCAGGATCACCCCAAAACCTCAAAAAACAGGAATTGCTGTGGCTGGACCAGATCAGCCTCTCACACACAGCAACTGAGAGGGTCAGAATCCTTTCCATTCCCTGCTCCCTGTGGAGATGCATGGCAGGATGACAGGCAATCTGCAGGGGCTCCTTGGGGAGCTGTTTTCCTCTCCAACAGCATGTGAGGGCGGGGGGTGTGTGCGCCAGGAGATAATTGTCATTTGTATTTGTAAGTACAAAAGCATCAAATTACCATTAACAATAATTAAAATTTGATTCTAAAACATCCATGACAACACTGGTAAGTAATTTTAGTCCCAGAAAATAACTTATTCGAGTAACAGCGCTGCAGGGTTATAATAAAGTAATTAATACACTGGAACAGAATGCAGCAGCTCTTAGCATTACACAATTTATGGCAGCCATAAAAAATAAAGTTAAAACACAAGCAACCCAAAGAGGCAGTGAGAGGAATTACAAAATGCAATAACTTTATCCATCAAATGCCAGCAAAAAAAAAATGAGCTTTATGAGGCCATGTTGTGACTCAGTGGCATTACTCATGTGAGTAATGTCCCGCTAATGTGGAGGAAAAATGAAAATGCTGTGAGTTATGGCTCAGTGGTGGATGAATCCTGGCTACTTCTGGGAGGACATGCTTACCAGAGAGGGAGGTGAGGTTGTGAACTCAAAACACACCACTATGGAACACAAGTGTGGAAACCCAGGGCACTGGGAATATTTCTCTGTCTGCTCTGGGATGCCCTGATCTCCAGGGAAACACTGACTTTGACCCTCATTCATGGAGAAAGTTTCAAGATAAACTAGAACCCACAAAAGTGTGAAATAGATTATAGAGAGTAGTGTAGGTGTATCACTTGGTGAGAAATTCAGGTTTTGGGGTTTTTAGTGTGTTGTGGATGGCAGCAAGATGGAGGGCACAGGGTGTCATCCTGGGTTTCTTCTTCATGCTGCTTCTTCCTCCTTCTCCATGGTTTGGGTGGCATTTTGTAATTGGGCAGAAAAGTCCCCATTGCAGCTCTGTGGGATCAGTTATTGGGTCAAAAGGGAAAATAATCCAGGTGTCAGCTCTTAACTGGATAATTTAGTCTCAAAAGACCTTGTAACAAGAGATTGTTGGCCATTTTGTGCCTTCTAATGAAAAGCTGCCCAACTCACAGCAGTGAGACTGTTTTACTGATCAGAAATAATAAACACTTGAGTCCCACATGAACTACTGCCCCAAGTGCCTTCAGTGCAGACCCAGAGAAACCCACAGCTGGTACCCCAGTTTAATAATAAAGGAACAATATGGATTATTGCTCCACAAAGATTTCTGAGGCTCAGCAAGCATCACTTACTCTTCGGGCAGCAGGTAGGGGTCCAGCGCGGGGACGGGCGGGCTGGGCGAGCCCATCTTGCTGAGGGCCATGATGTGCTCGAAGGTGATGTCGGTCTGGGTGCCCACATCCACCAGCTGGGGCTCGTGGGCCTTGGCACGTGGGGCCCTCCTCAGCACCTGCACCACGATGGGCTCCTTGGCTGTCTTGAACGCCTCCACCGCCTGCTCGTGGGTGGCTTTGGATAAATCCTTCCCATTGACCTGTGGGGAGAAACAGCAAAGCTGTCAGGGACCCAGGCTCAGCTCCCAGACCTGCCAGGGATGCCTCAAGGTTCACATTTCATATTTTCCAGATTCTGTACTGCATTGGTACATAACTCTGAACTCCACACACAGTGTCAGCAGCTCTCTCACAGCTCAGTCCCACAGAACAATCCTTTTCCAGCCCCAGAACCAAGGACACCCCTGCAGCTTCAGCCCAAAAAGTGCAAACAACAGGGAATGGAGGGGAGCAAACTGGGAGGGTGGGACTGCATCACCTGGAGCTGGAACTGGACACTGAACCCCAACATGGAAATGGACCAAAACTGATAAAAGTATAAAAACTCATGACACATCGTCCATCTTGGGCAGGACCATGGCCAGGCTCTTTTACTGCCCAAGCTGAATCCTTGAAGGTCTTTTAATAAATCCCTCCTTTATTCTTTTAACTCTGCCCTCTGTTCTAGGTCAGCCTCTTCAGCACCACCAAGGTGTGAGCTGCCAGTGCCCATCCCCACAATCTTGGGCATTTCTCATTTTCCCTTTTCACTACAGTAATTTTAAAAATCCTCTGCTCTGCTTTTATTTTGATAGATTTTACTGGGTTTGCTCTTTGAGGTGAAGTACAAACCACCACCCCATTTGTTTCTTGCAGATTAGAAATCCCTCAGCCCTTGTTCAAACACAAAAAGTTATTGATTCTTCTGGAGTTTTTCTAGTTTTGGTTTGCTTTTTAGACTCTTCGCCTTTTTGCTGAACAAAACCAAAACTACAAAACTATGTGTTTGTGTCTGATAAACAATTTTTTAGATGAAACATGATGGTAGTAGTCAGTCACTGCAATAAAAACTTCAATTTTAGAGTAGTGGATAGAAATAGCAGGAGACATGCCAGGCCATGGAATTGGGGGCTGAGCAGAGAATTCACACACTGCACTAAATACACACTATAATCCACATTTAGTCACATTAAAGTGGGGCCCCTGAACAGAGAACATTACTCAGCACAATAACTGAATTTAGCCCACACTTAACATATTGCCCAGGGCAAAAAGCTGGCTGATATAAAGAGGGTTAACTTGAGTGCAGAATAGATTGAAAAGGCTAAATTCCTGCTGAATTACCTTGTGCAACTAACACTTTTCCCTGCTGTCATCTTGGGTTTGCCTTGGGGAGGTGATGACACCGGGATTTTTGTGAAGCCAGCTGAGAGGGGAAGGTGTTAGCACGACATTTACATCACACAAACACTCACACTGCACACCATTGCTCCCAGAAATGCACAGCGTGCAAAGTTTGGCCTGGTCAAATTAAATATCATTAACTCGCCCAATTGAGCAGATTACTTTAAAACAGTTTGTATAGCTGTAAAATTAGGTTCAGCCTAATGTTTTCTCTGGAAAAAGGAAATGCTGATTATGGTTTGAGTTTTATTATTTGCTGCAAATTAAATGTTGCACATTTTACTGTGTGCATCCTAATTTTTTTTAAATTTTTTTGTACAACAAAACCCAACAAGCAATCAAAACAAAAGAATCTAAATTGCAGTGTATAATGTTTTTCAGAAATGTGCTCAGAATAACTCTTGAGCAGGAAACTATTTATGAAGATCCTTTCTCCATCTTCAGAGTAAAGCCTGGTGAAATCCTGCACAGGACAGATTTCCAGTTCATTCCCAAATGCTGTCATGAACCTGCATTACAGACAGTTTAGTACAGGCCTGCATTTTAATTTAGGCTCCTTAGGACACTTTTATTTCTGCAAATCCACGGACTGGCATCCTCTTTGTGCTCTCCTATGCAATTGTTACATAAATAATCATAACTTCAAGGACAGCTTGATGTCAGGCAGGGAACAGGCAGTAGTAGCTGCACTGTGCCATAAATTGTTACTACAGGAATTATGTCCAAGTAGTTTCCTGACTATGTCGTCTGCAAGCTGATAATGCCACGAAAAAGAAAAGGTGCTGCACAGCCAGGAAGAAGGACATGGGACCAGATTTTAGAACTGGGGTGATGAGGCAGCTAAATTCTAATCGAAACCCTCCCCTGCTGCAGAGAGACCTTGTGTAGGAAAGGTTTCAGACTTTCTGGCATTCAGCCTCCAATGGGTAGATTGATAACTCTACAAGCAGAACTGTATTTGATGTGTGTACAATTTTAAAGGATGGTTTTGATAGGATGGCACTGATTGCAGTGAAATGGAAGCATAAGTCACTGTAGTGCTGTTATTATGGGCTTCTTAACCCACTCCAAAGATATGGTTGGGGATTTTGTCTTTAGAAGTTGATATTTCTGTGAGCTGTGGCAGCACCCACATTTGTTAGGCAAACAACCTTCTGGACAGTAGCTGTCCACATGATGAATGGTTTTGGGGTCAGTCTGTGGATCCCTTACAGGAGGTGATTCCTAAACCCCAGCTGAGTGGAATCCTTTCAGCTCTGCAGGTTCCTGCTCTGAGCAGCAGCCTTGGCCACTGTGGTGATGCTGATCTATGAGATGTGGTCAGAACTGCCCTAACAAATGATGGAAGAACACACAGTGACACAAAAATACACTTAGAAGTGCTTTACAGCAGGGAATTACACTTCTGAATCTGGTTCCTAAAAAACCTGCAGCAAGTGCCATAATATGTGGTAAATACTGAGCAGTGAATAGTTTGTAATTACTTTTTTTTTAAGCATTTCCCATCTCAGCACACCAATATCATTTTCCATTACAGGGAAATAAGGATGGCAGTGCTAAATATTTGGATAATAAAAAGCAGTAATTCCCCAGTCTGCTTATGCATAACAGAGATAAATTGCTTTTTAGTCTAGAAAAAGGAGCAGGTATTGGTATTTTATTTTTAGCAGCACAAAAATGATGCAGAAGAGAAATATACTGGGATGATCTCAATGGCCTCATTTCTGGTGTCTGTGTTGAGTCAGTACTTGTGGCTAATCCTGAGTCTAGCAAATAGGTGATACTAATATGCTTAGTTTCTATCTGGAAAATTTGTTACAATTGACAAATACTTATTCCCATTGCTTAAAAGCCAATAAATACATAATAAAATAAATAAATGAATAAATCTGTACAGATTTGCTTTGTTTAAAAAGAAGTGTTTTATACTCCTAGACTTTATTCCTAATGCTGCTGAATTGTGCTCAGCAATTTTTTTTTCCTTACAAACAGTTACATCTGAAATAACACAGAAAAAAAAAATAATAAATCCATGCACATGAATGCTTCAGAAGACTGCCAAAAACGACAAATATGCATAATTTCTGAGGAACATGCCATGTGACAGAGACAATGGGATCTTTCATGGCACAAAGGATGGATAAATTAACTTGTCTGGAAGGGTGAAATGCTTAGCTTTTGGACCTTCTTAGCATTGGAAATATACTGAATATGGAGAAAGCCGTAGATAAAAATGCAGTGACTGGAGTTAAACAGAGCTGAATGGACTTGGGTGAAATTTGTGGTGCAGCCAGAGTGGATTTAGCCACTGCATGAGGCAGGGACACAAATACTCTGTATTAACACCAGACAGTGAATAAGGAAGGCATGCTTGAACTGATTTTTTTTTAATAGAAGTTATGCAAGGATTATAAAATAAAATAGCACTTACAGTATTTTACTTTGTAGTATGTAGTGTATGTTCTTCTGCACTGAACTAGGCTGGAGAGAGGACCAAGGAATCTACGGATAAAGATTGCATAATCCTGTCTGGGAGGTCTGTGTCTCCTGGAAGTTTTAATACTTGGAATGAAAATAAAATAGATCTTGATTTGGTGCTCACTGGAGTCAAGGGGCGTTTTGCTTTTGCAGTGCCCCAGCTCAGGCTCTGACTGAGAGAGGACTTTAACAGCAAATCAAGAAGTTATGAAGCTGAGAGTGCCATCAGCATTGCATGGCCAAACTGAGATAATGGAAGGGAAAATGCTGCCATGGTCAGTGAAGGTGGAAGTGATGCATATTTGTAATTGAGAAAAAGAGAGATGATGCCCAAAGGGGAAGCCATGGCACAAATCCAAAACAGTGACCCCAGCAAACAAACAGAAGGAAACAATATCTTCAACTCTCATTTTGATCATGGAGCTCTCATTAATTCCAATACCCAAGAAGTAAATGATCAGAAAAAAACCCCAGGAATTAATGAAAAGAGGAATGAAAAAAATCGAACATGCTGTATCTGGCCCCAAATGGAAGCAGCAGAACTCCACTGAGGAACCTAAACATCAGGTGGAATTGCTGAGGAACACTCCATGTCAGCTTAGGAGGTGTGAATACAGCAAATATGTGGGTAGAGACTGAGAACAGCCTCCTCAGAGCCATGAGAAAGGCTGGAAATGCTGGAGTGCTGCCTTGGAGATAAAAGGGTAAAATCAGGCAGTAGGATCTTGGGGGTGTAGGGTTGGTAAGACCCACATCTCTCTCTGTTGGTAGCTACATATTAAGTAGGAAAAAAACCAAATAAATCAGTGATGATTTGTGAGCAGCGATGTTCTCAACAAGGAGAAAAGAAAAAAAAACCAAACAAACAGGAAAACCCCTCATATCTTTTCAGGCTTGTGAAGAATTTGCTCTACCTCTCTAGGAGATGGCTTTCCATATAATTTTCCAGTGCTGTGAGTGTGTAAGGCACTGGATCTACATTGGCTTCTCTCTGCTGGAGCTGTGCAAGGCATTTGGCATCCCTCCTGTTGAAATCTCCTCCTTCTACTCATTCCAGATATGCCACAGGGAAATACCTTTTACAAGGACAGATTTTCTCACGTTTTTACACTTATAGATGCGCTTTTAGTTTAACAATTGTTCTGCTGAGAGGTTCCTGAGCCAAGTGCCACTGTTTAGATGCTAATTTCCTGAGGTCAGAATTGGCACAGGGAGCAGAGGCTGGAGCCTTGCAGCCTTCCCACTGTGAGGACAAGGCTGCACCTCCTGTGCAAGGCAAAGGGAATCTGCAGCCAAGGCTGGGGTCACAGAATTGTTCTCTGTTACTAGAAAACACATCCTTATTTTTGCTTGAGGTATGAGGCAGGATAGGACACGGCTGTGCTATTACATAAATGTCATTTTATCAATAGCTGCTGTTTAATTATTGAGCAAGGTAAGTGATTTACATGCTTTGTTTCTCTGGGTGGGAAGAGAAGGTTAATTAATTGCCACTTTGAAAGAGACATAAATTAGAGGCCTTCAGGTATATCAAAATATGTCACTTGTTTACAAGTGGACAAAACTTCCTCCTGGCTGCCGCCAATTCTGATTTTCTCTTCCTTCTGACACAGAGCTTATGGAAAGCCCAGCAGGGGTGGTTTTTGTTTTCCTGTGAGAGCAGAATTAACACACAGCATTAACACATCTCTGCACGAGGAGGCTCCTGGAGCTCATTCCCAGTTTCCCACAGGGGCACAGGCAGGAGCCCTGGGAGGGGACACTGGGACAGGGCTGGGACAGGAAAGGGCTCCAGGAGAGAAGGTGGGGAGGATGCTCAGCACTCAGGCATGGGCAAACATCATTGACAACAGGACAGATGAAGTGACTTCAGGCACTGGTGGGAGAAGTCACTGAAAGGTTGAGAAAGCCACTAAATCCCCGTGCAGAGCAGTTTAGTTATAATGAACTATTATATTATTTTATTCTGTGTTTTATTTTTGCAGCAATAGCGTGTGACATTGTTTTCTGGATGTTGGGAGCACACAGCAGAAGCCAGAGGGGTTTCAGGAAATTATTTTTTCCCATTAATTTAGGCTGATTTCTGTGGGTTTAATGCCATGCATGATAAACATTTGTATGCATTGTACAGCTTGTTGGCTCTTCTGTGCCTCACAAATGTCACAGGGAAAAAAACTTTTTTGCCTAAGAATGAGTAAGCAGCTTTTCTTTGTAGAAATTCATGCAAATCCTTGGGAAGTGCACTATAAAAATGCTAGTTCTGTTAGACTACAGATGCCTGTGCTCCATTTAAAATGCTCTTTATGGTCTGATTCACTCCTTTAGCAAGTTCTTAAGGAGTCTGCATACTATGAAAAAGCAGCACAACTTTAAAGATTTTTATAGAAGCAAGAGCAGCAAAAAGCCTATTTTATAACCCCCCCTTCTCCTCAGGAATTGGAGAAAAAAGGTTCAAAATACAGGTTAATTCTCCTTGCAGATCCATCTAATCCCTCTTTTATTTCCCTCATATGTACAGTCTCCCTCCTTTTGAAAACCCCAGAATTATATTGTTTGGTAATAGACTGTTTCCATGTGTGTGCATTTCCCTTCTGCCTTGTGAGCCATCCATGACAAAACAGTTCAGACCAAGGAAAGATTCTTTTCCTTGAGAGCACAGAATTCATTTGTCCTCCAAACCGTTAACTTGCAAATGGAAAATCTTGGGAGAAAGAGCCTGGAAATAAAGGAATTTAAATTTTGTTGGTAATTAGCACATTTAGGTATTACCAAGGCAGTGCCAGGAGTGTCTGGAGCATACTAAGATGCTCTTGGTTGGGTTCTCAGGCTCTGCTCCTGTGGATCACTACTCCAAATAAAACCACAGGGAATTTTATTATGAAAACAATCAGTGAAAACACTGAGCAGTGCTGGGGCTTCTGAGACTTTTGGACTTTCACTAGAAGCAAGGTTTCCTTGGACCCCTTTTTCTCTTAAATATGCATTAATCGTGTTAAATGACTTTATATCAGGGCAGAAATGCTTTTCCTTATTTTCTCAAGGGATCTTTTGTGTGTCTTTTCATGGCTTAATAACCCAAGTCCACCTAGAACACAGCCTGAAGTTTACAGGCTTCTCCTTTCAATGCCTCTCTCTGCCATTTCTGCAGCCCAGAGGGGGCCAATCAATGGCATCTCTGAGTGAGCTACAAATGAGCCATAAATAACCATGAATTACTAATGACTGGATTCAGCAAGTGTAATTACCCGTTTTCTCACATCCTCTGCTTTGTCCACCTCTAGCACTGCATCTCCAGTGTGGCTCCTTGGGAAATGCTCTTGCCCTTCCCACATGTGCTTTTCCCAAGGGGCAAACCCCATGTCTGTGTGTTCATCCAGCACAACAAAATACAGATTTTTTATATCAATGACGGCTTTCAAAAAGTTGTGTATTCTATATTTATGTTTAAAATAACACACGATGAGAGTGAAGAGCACGAAAAAGTTAAAACCCTTTTAGTTGAGGTTGCAATGCTATATGGATTCGAGCTGAATTTGAGCAGCATAAGGAACAATTCTTGTCCTGAATCAGACCAAAAGCCCCTGTAGAGCAGCACCTTCTTCTCATAGAAAAAGGGAATGGTCAAAGACAAAGAGTTGGAGGGAGCTTTCCCCTGCTATGGCCTTCCAGCACTCAGAGTTTGGAAGGCAGTATTTAACACCACACCTCAACTAAAATCAGAGTAGTACAACTTTCTGGTGTACAGACCAGCACTTCAAACAATACTGACATCATTTTAGCAGCATATCAGACCGTGCAAGCACACAGCAAAAGGCAGGGCTGCCTCTGGAGACCTGCTCAGGGCAAACAGACACAGGGATCTCTACAGAAGATGAAACACGGAACAAGTGAGTGATCTGCCTGAGGTCACAGGAGGGCACAGCACAACTCAGACCTCCCATCCCACCACCCAGGCACTGTGTTTCAGATAATTCTGATTCCCAGCACCCCGTTTTCATTGCTAGGAGCTTTTAAGTCCATCTTCCCACTCCCTCCCCTCTTCCACAAATGTGATGCAGGACAGGGGAAGAGCAATTCTGGAGAGCTCTGAAGATCACCTGTGTTGAAGAGGGTTATTGAAGCTGCTTCCAAGAAAAGATGGAAAGAACACCTGGTGCTGCTCTGTGAGAACCCAGTGACAGATCCCTGAGAGTTTCTCAGCCCTGCTGCTTCAGGAGCTTGGTCACCTTGGGCCTTCCACAGGCAGAGCTGAAGAACACAAACCTCAGAGGGGAGTCCCATCACCTCCTCCCTCTGAGCCACGAGTTCTTAATGAGACATTGACAAAAACACCTTCATTTTCCTTTGCTTCTGCCTAAAACTGATGGCAGTTACACAGATTTATTGGGTCAGACACAAGAGCTTCTGCTGAGCTCTGAAGCATCTCGGCCAAATTTAAAAGTTCTTATCAGCTGTGATCTTCCAACATATGAATGATTGCTTTCTCTAAAATGATGTTCAGATTTCACTTTGCAGGAATGTACAGAATATTGGTTTGAAGTTGCAAAAAACCCTCTTGCTGCACTTCTGTGTGTAGTTTTTGTTATTATTTGGGATAATTTTGATATATCAGTGCCCAGTTCCTACGCCAGTGGACATCCCTGGCATAGGAACTGGGCACTGATATATCAAAATCACCTCTGTGATTTTAATATATCAGTGGGGCACTGGGCACTGATATATCCAATCACCTCTGTGTCCCTACCCAGCATTATCCCTGGATGGACACAAGAAAGAAAACAGTGCCCTGATTCTGACCATTTGTGTTTTGGATGGTGGCATCTGGTTTTTTGCCTGAAGATATTCCATATTAATAGGAGGTTTTTCTTCAATTGTCACTGCTTGAATTAGTGAATATTGTAATATTTAATGTTTATGCATATTTGACATTATTTATTCTGCCCCTCTCCTGTCAAATTCCTGACTTGTGCCCAAGTTCCAGTTGGATCTGTTTCCCTTTACCCACCAAGTCTCTGCAAGGACAAATCCAGTGTTCATGTGACTGCAGAGCTGCCCTGTCTCAGTGAAAATGAAGCCTAAGCTTTTTCTTCCATTATTAATGAACACAACAAAACACATTTATTGAATCTGCACTTTTTCATTACTCCATATGTTTCCTTTTTTCCCAGCCCGTGTCTGACAGGTGACAGTAGAGCACAGAGTGATTGTCCCTGGTGCCTTCTCCCTTGTGACTTCTGCCACCTGCTTTGTAGCATTAAACAGATGTTTAAGTGTAAAGCATCACAAAACTCATCCCTTCAATCATTCATCATTTAAACAAAATCCTAATAAATCCTTGCTATGGCTGAGCATTTTATCTGCCCACTGTAAAGATGAAAGGCACTATAGATTTTAGGAAGATTATGCAACACTGAGGCATTTAATGTGCAAAGTAGGTCAAATTAGGCATTTATATCACAGGTGACCATTAGGAATTTGTTTATTTCATATCAGATCTTGTTTATGTTCCTTTAATGGCCAAAATATCCCTCTAACTTCACAATAAAGAATATCTTCCAGAGAAATCCTAACAGAGGCACTGCATTATTCATCATCAAGTGAAGAGGAAAATTTCAATTGCCAGTTTCTGGTAAATGTCTAATTAGGAAAGGGGACTTGTGAGCCACAGACAGGCGCCACGATCATTAAAGGGCAGTTTTCTGAAGATTATGAGTCTCCAGTCTGTCAAGCAGAGTTTTTCTACAGCTGAACTAATTCTGCAGCAGAAAACCCTGTCTAGAACAAAGCCCTTGGAATTAACATCTTGTTTAAGCAAACACATGACTACTTTGAAGTAAGTGTGATAGGTTCACAACTGTTATTGAGGTCGAGTTTAATGGCAGTGAAGTGACAGAATCGAACTTCAGTGCTAGTTTTAATTTCAGCTGCAGCACAGGCTGCACATACAGAGCACTTGAAGCCATACACTGTATTTCAAGTAGAGCAGCTCCCTATAATTGGCACCACCACTTTGGTCTTAACATGGAAAACTACTGAAATGTAGAGCAACTAATTCTCTGGCTGCCCAATTAAATTTGAGGGTGTGAAAAGCATATGTACAGAGGCAATTATTTCTGTTTTCCAAATCTTACAGTTTTGATTAGGTGGGTTTTTTTTTGAGCTGAATGTTTATTTTGGCAAGCTTCACTTTGGCCCTGCTTTAGGATAACATCATTGCTCAGTAGGTTTAAGTCTAGTTAGACTGTTTCCTTGAATTAGGCTTTCTTACTGATTGATTACTTTGGTCTCCTTTTCTCAAGTCCGAAGGTGCAAATGGAACTCTGATGGCAAGGGGGCCTGCACTGGGGATTAGCTCAGTGCAGCAGGTTTGTGTGGGAGTTCTGCTGGAGAACAGTGCCCTGCAAGCGATGCCACTGGAAGCTGCCAATGGAAAACAGTGTTGGCTTGTTCCCCATCACTGCTGACCTCTCATTAGCACACAATTTCTGCCTGACCTTGGTGCTTATATAACCTTGGCCACAGCGCATCTCAGTCTGCTTTGAAGCACAAATCCAGCTTGGCCACTATTGCTTTTTACCAGCACTGTCATTTTTCCATGTCTCAGGGACGTGCCAGGCTGGGAGCATGTGAGTGAGGCTTTCAAGTTCCCGACACGCTGCAGGATCATGGCAACAACTGTTTATTTATATATGAACTTTAGTATTTGTGAGGGGAGCCAGCTCAACAACCACAGAGCAGAATCTTCTGACCTCAGCTCAGCTGAGCCAAGGGCAGTGGCAACATGAGCTCGTTTCCTGCCAGCCTGTCCCCAGCCTGGAGGGACAGCCTGCAGGAAGGGGCTGGGCTCTCTGCTCGCCTATCTCAGGGCTCCTCAGCTGCAAGTGCCACTTTGGATGGGCTGCGCTTATGGTGTCTTCCCACTGGGTGAACTCCATCATCCTAAATCCCAGGGAACAGCTCTGAGCACTGCCCATGCGAGTTTAGACTCATCTGTGATTTAAAATTCTATGTTGACATCCTTGGGAATTGTTCCAGTGGAGGTGTCCCTGCCCATGGCAGTGGGGTTGGAATTACAGGATCTTTAAGGTCCCTTCCAATCCAAACCATTCTGTGATGCTGTGAGGATTCTGGAAAACACTGTGTCCATCTAGGAAATGATTTCACTGTGTTTTTACCTCCCATATTGTGGGCAATGTGTGCTTAGTGTGAAAAAGATACCAAGAAAGTTCTTTAAATTGCAGGCTTTAACTCTTTTTACTCTATTTTGCACTCTCAAAAACTCTATCTCAGATGATTCATTCTTCTGTAAGTTTCCTCCAATGGAGTTTACTTTTTGGTCCCTCAGGAATTTTCACACAAAGGGAAAAGCCCTGATTTCTGTTATTGTTTATGTAGGAGCTGATGGCACTGAAAAAAGCACATCAGAAACCTGGTGTTAAACACCCTCCCAATTTTCCGCTTTTCTTTCTTCCCCCTCCTCCTTCCCATTTTCACAACTTTTAGTAACTTCTGAAGAAGATTTCCAATTTAACCAGACACCCCAAAACCTAATAGCGTACATTACTTCATTTAATATGCTGCATTCAGCTGGGAAGTAAACCTTGGGACACATCTAAGATGGGATAGGCAGCCCCACTGCTGCCACACTCATCAGTGGTGACACCGCTCCCACCAAGCTGCCACAGCCCCCTTTGTATTTGGAGCACAAAGCATTGATATGCACAGCTACAACAGTCTCTAATGACGAGGTGTCTTAATTTGGTTTTTATGATGTGATTAAAGGTACAATAAGGTAAGTGCTCAACAAGAGGGAAGACCATTGTTCTGCATCATTAAGCTCACAGCGGCCCAAAAAAGAAATTGTAGGCAATGTGCCAAAGCCCTTAATGAAGAGGATCTCTTTGAATTATCTATGGATGAGGAAGGGATAAAGTCTGAGCCCTGGTATATTTGATCCTCTTTGTGCTCACTGTTAGAGGACTTACAGAGCCAGCCGTGCTGGACCTTCTGGAATTGTAATTTATGGAAGCATTAATTTCCCAGCCACACTAAAGCTCTTGGCCTAATAGAGAAAGTGCAGTTATGTGCTATTATTAATTCTTTCAAGTGTCTCCTGAATTCCTACATCTAGGAATCATGAACCTTCAAATAATAAGGCTAAGGAGATTTATTTGTAAGGATGCTCAATATTCCTTAAAATCAAGTTATGTAAATTTTGTCTAACTCAGATTTCTTAAAATAGCAATGCCTTCTTATCACATGATATTAGGGTTACATGGATGACACAAAAAACCACTCTAAGAGACATTTTCTACTGTTGGCAGATTTTGAAACTTTTATCTTCTATATTCTGTAATTTTAAATGGCAGTGATCCTTCATTTCCCTCACCATGAAATTTTAAGTGATTGCTCTTGTGTGTAGGTTACATGAGGACGTATTTTTATAGTTGTAGTGACATATAATTATCTGGATGTGCTCCATAAGCTATAGAATTCCCTCCTCCTGTCTTGCGAAGGAGAGAAATCAAAGTAGACCCCTGTTAAAATAATTTTGCAGTTATTTATATTCTAGAATAATCAGGGATTATAGTCTTAAATAATTCAGGTTTTGCTATGTTAGAAATCCCAGTTTTACAGGATTACACGCACCTTTCACTTCTGTGGAAATTGAGGGTATTCCAACAGTGTTTCCCAAAAGAATTCCGTACTTCATGAGGAGCCCTGGGCACTCACACAGGCTGCAGCACTTTGCATATTGACAGAATCCTAAAGCCTAACTCCTGCCAGGGATCTGCACCTGCAGCCAGCCCTGGATAGTTCAGTCATCTCAGATATCAGCAGGAACTGTTCCTGGGACTGATTTCAGGACGTGTATTTAAAGAATGCTGTCCTGCATCTGTTGGGAGATGTCAGTAAGTTGCAAAGGTTCTCTGCCACTTTCCCTTCGCAACAAAAATTGAGCAAGCCCCTGAGCAGTCACAGCGTTCTGATCGGCTGCTGTCTGTCTGTCCTGGTTGCTGCACTCCCGAACGTGACTCACTGACAGTCCCCAAACCCAGACCGCACAAAACTTGTCAGGACAAGGAATTTTTCCCACAGCCACTGCTGTGTGTGAGCAGAGCATTCACACAGACCATGCCTGGCCCCAGGTGTGCTGCTGCAGGCAGCACCAGCTTCTCAGTTCAGAACACTGGCCGAAGAATCTGACTACCTCCCTGTAAAATTCCTGCCCCCATCACATGCACAGCAGCTTAGCAAGTGGAAGTGTGCTGGTATAAATAGAAATGACAGTCAACATGTCTTTCTATTTGCTCCCACAGGTTTTTTTTTATTCCTCAAAGCGTCAGCGTCCTTTGGGCGAGCGAGCGAGAATTAGATCACAACTACGTGGTTAAAATTTAATCACTTCCCCACTAGCATAACACACAGGCCACATCTTTTATTCACTTTGTTGTCAGTGCCATCAGGATCGGGGATCAGCTGCAGGTGGGGAGGCAGCAGGACACGGGACTGCTGAGCAATTCCCTCTGCCGGCAGCACGGAGCAGCGCTGGGAATGGCACCCAGCGCTTGTCACTGCTCCTAAACCACCTCAGGAATGGCAACGGGGGAAAAGTACAGCTCGGAGGATCTGGGTAGTGTCTGTCCATCCGGTCTTGGTACAGACAGCCCAATCCACCTTCTCTGCACTGACTGTGAGTGTATATATCTATGACTATTCCCAGGGAGATCTGAAGGAACACATCCTGAAACCTGGCCATCACTTTGCAGGGCTCCATCACCCTACCTCAGTCCAAACTCAGTGACAGAGTAAGGAATTTCAGAGGCGCACAGAAGAAAAGGCAGAATCAGGAAATAAAATCTTTGCAATAGAGGTTGATGTGTTCACACACTCACAGAAAACTTCTCAGAAGGTTCATATGAGTAATTTGGTACACAAAGATTTGTAGGGCAGTGGTTTTAATCCGTTGTCAAATCTGTTAGCTGGTGTTTTTACAGAGCAAGGTGCAACAGCAACAACAACTAGCTATAAACTCTCAGTGACAGGCACTCAGACCAGACTGAGCACCAGGGCACGCACTGCACACAAACAAGTGGCTCCAGGTACTTGTAAACAGGTACAAAACCTTCCTTATGCATCTTTTCCACTTGTGCAAGGAGTGTGTGACCAAGCCATGATCCTTGACAAGGAATTTAACCTAATCTACACTGGAGAAATGAACACAGTCTTATTTAGTGATGAAAGTTTTGTGAAAAGTTTAATGTATAAGAGCTGCATTTAAACACCTGATGTTCTGCACACGTGAATGGGAACACACAGGCTAAAAACATAATCACTATCACACAGATTTCAAACAAGGCAAACTCACTTTCATTTCCAGTTCCTGACATTCTAACTTCCCTGCCATTAACAGTGGCCACAAACCTAAAAGAGACCATTTCCTTCCAGAAAAGAAATCTAATTCTTTACCTGACAAACTTCATACAGCAACTTGTACTGCTCTTCTGGCTTCTGCAGAGTGCACAAACTGCACCCCATGTTTAAATTCGAGCGGCAGAAAGGATCCTCCTTATTCCCCCGAGCAGCCAGAGCCGTGCCTGTGGCATCCAGGTGAGGCCGGAGGTGATGCTGCCAGGTGATGCTGGCCCCGCAGGTGATGCTGAGGCGGCTGCTGCCGGCACTGGCGGTGGCAGCACCGCGGAGCTCTGCCCGTCCCCGGCTCGCAGCTCCCTCCCTCTGCCTCTCCCGGCTCCCAGGCACGGCTATATACCGCCACTCATGCATATTAATCAGCTCTCATTGACTATTCATAACAGACAGTGATACACAAGCTATAATTGCCAGCTATGACAGCTGAAATTTCTCTAATTAACAGGCAAGTGCTTCAGTAGCAGGCATAATAAAGGACACTAACAATTTTGTAAAGCATTTTGTAGCAATTACAAATAAACACGACTGCGTTTTACTACGGTCCCTCAGGATAATTCTTCCCACATTTCAGCAGGCTGGGAGCAGGGTTTAAACGTAAGGCACAGTGAAATGAATGTCGTGGTGCAGAACTCAGCCAGGGTGAAGTTGAATATGCTCAGCAGCATTTATGTCCCTCCCGGACTGTGGTGCTATTTGAGAGCCTCAGTTTTACAGCAGCAGCTGACTGAACTGAGTGTTTAACAAGCACAACAGAGAAAGGCATCTCTGTCCCTGAAAGCCTCCACAGCCTGGCTGCAGAGCAAAGATATATGTGAATGTATGTGGATTTAGGGGAAAAAACAAACCAACAAAAAAGTGTCTTGTATTAATATAAATTAACTTTAGATTAATATGTACTTCAAGTGAAAAATGGCCATTTATGCTACTGACTCCCATTGTGTATTTGAGTGGTGTAAATGACAGCTTCACATATTAGGTGTGATATTAAAAATATAAACTTTATGAGATTATAAAAATATGTACAATAAAATCAGCATGGCATTTATGAGTACTCAGCATTTGAGAGTGTAGATCTGCATTAAACCTGCACCACAGATGTAAAGGATAAGACAGCAGTGAACTGCCCAATGAGCTAGAAAAGTACTCGTAACTCACAGGCTTTATGGATATTTTCCAGTCTGTGAGAAGCACTACCTTGCCTTGGGAGTGTGGATTGACCATAATTTTCCCAGTTGTTTAAGCATTCAGAAGGGGCTGCATTTTTATAACCTCACTGCAACTCACTCTGCCATGAAGAGGGTGACAGAGCAGCCAGGAGTGGGAGCAAGGGTGCCATTCCCTCAGGAACTGCAGGGACAGCCTGGATGCATCCTGGCCATGCTTATCTGACTGGTTTTGACTATTTGCTGAGTGAGTTTCTGTGGATCACAAGGGAAGTGTTGTGCAAGGACCATCTTTCCTGGCCAAACTCTGCACACAGGTGCTTGCTGTAGGGATCCTGTAGAACACTCTGCTCTTGCTACAATGGCACTGACTCACAGTTTGCATTAAAATGTTCACTACTGCAATGCAGTTCATGCTTTAGCACAACTTTAGTAAACAGAGACTGACAAGAAAATTTGCCTGCCTACAGAAAGAAACAAAGAACAGAAAGAAAGGAGACCTCGTTTCAGTGGTGTCCAGCAACAGGACAAGGGACAATGGGCACAAATTGAAACACAGGAAGTTCTATCTGAATATGAGAAAAAATTTCTTAATTGTGAGGGTGGCAGAGCCCTGGAATAGCTGTCCAGAGATGCTGTGGACTCTCCTTCTCTGGGGTTATTCAAAACCCACCTGGACATCATCCTGTGCAACCTGGTCTGGACGAGCCTGCTGTGGCAGGGGGGTTGGACTGGATGATCTCCAGTGGTCCCTGCCAATCCCACCTGTGAGTGAAACCCCTGCCCAACACCCAAAAGAAGTAGGAACTTTATCCCTGAGCTGTTTCCCTGTTGAGAGAACTGCTGCCATGGTGGCAGAGGTTGCAAGGCAGAGGAAGCCTGGATGTTACTGCTGCCCTCCCAGCATGATTCAGGCTATCCCTGGTCAGATATGCCACTCAAATACTGCAGCTTTTCCAAAGCTGGTTGACAGCCAGTGACTGTGGATCTTGAACAACTGGAAAATTCTTGCATGAGGGGATTAGTGTTCCCTAAGAGCAGAAAAAGATGATGACGATAAGGGAATTAAATAAGAAAACCTCAGACTCTATGGAAATTGCAAAAAAGTTTATGGCTTTGGTTAGATAATTTTTTGGTTAGGTAATTTGATTAAGCAACTTGAAGTAGAGCTTCCAAAAATGTTGTCTGTGATTTTGGTTTTCTTCTTAAATGCAATTAAGTTTCTTCTCAAATACTAGATGCCATTTAAATAAATGTTAGTGTTCTGTTCAGGTGGCTGAGGTCAGTCAGGATTTTTTTGTTTTTTAGGACTAGCAAGCAGCTGGATCTGCTTAGAAATAAACCAGAAACATGTGGGATATTTAATTTCCAGTTTCAACGGAAACACACCTATTTGTTATTTCCCTATAGCAATGTGATAGACTGCAGGAGATAATGTTTCATCTGATTCAGAAAGATAATCCCTAAATCAAGCCAGGAGAATAAGCCCAGCAGAAGACTTGTTTTGATGTGTGAGTGGAGGGTCCCATAAATGTGATGTTTGGGATTCTCCAGCTGCCATGGCCCCTGGTAAATGAGCTGCTCTGGAGCCAGGCCAGTGCCCATCTCACTGGAGATATTTCCATTGTTCAAATATAACTTGCATCTCCACTGTTCATCTCATAGGCAAAAATAGTAGCACTGCCTCGGGTCAATATAGACTGGTTTTTACAGCACTTTGCCAAACTTTAAACATTTGGGCTGCAAACTTGTGTTCTGGGCTTTGTCCAGTGCTGATTTCTGCCTTTAATGGTACACTCGAGCTGAAGTTTCAGTCATTTCCAAGAGTAAGATTACAGGGTGAAAAAACAGTTTGCCTGTGTTCTGCAATTCTGGATGCTTTCTTTGAGAGGGGTTTCAGTATCAACACAATTTGAAACAAGAATCTGAAGTTTGGCACCGGGATGGTTTGCGCTGTCCCTGTGAAATCTGCTAAATTTGGTCAGCTCCTCCCGGGCTGTTGCAATTTGTGTGTTCTCAGCACAAAGTCGGTGCAGGCTTCCAGTTTAATTCCTGAGAGACTTTAAAGGAGTGCAGTGAGTGGTGCCAGGCCTGAGGAGGCCAGCTCAGTTTCCTGGTGGCTCTTTGTGAGGTGGGAGGATGGATTCCAGGAACAAAGGGATGCTCTCTGTGCTCCTCACCCAGGCAGGGAGAGCCACACGAGCTGCTGGGATGGGCTGGATGTTAATTTTGTGACTTCTTAAATAACATATTGACCAAGGAAGCCTTACAGGAGCCCTCATCAGCACCTGCTGTACCTGGGGCAGGTAAGCCCAGGCTTCCCTGAGCAGGCGGCTCGTCCTGGGATCTGTCACCAGCGCTAACGATGTGCCATGTGTGGTCTCGCCAGGGCCACAGATAATGAGCTTAAGCAAATGGACGGGCAGCGCAGGGTTTACATCACGTGTAATGGGAATGTTAGAGTGGTCCCAGCTGAATGTGAGCAATCCGGACTGAATGGGAAGTCAGCGAGCCAGCTGACTGGGAACAATAGGAAATAGCCTTTGAATACACAAGGTGCCAGCGAGAGCTTTCATTAGCATTTATCTAGATTACTCACTGCCTGCCCGCCTGCGTGTGACCGCGCCGGCAAAATCCCCCTCGCCACAATACCTGGCTCCGACTATCAGACACATTTGCTTTTGTGTCCGGGAGCTAATTCCCAGGGAACAGGAGAAGGTGGGAAGCAGCCAGACTGCCACCACAAAGGGGAGGGTGCTGCTCTTGTCCCCAGGTCCTGGACAGACAAGGAGGGAACGCTGCCGCACACCCCGGGCTGGGTTTGCTTTTTGGACGTGTCTCAGCTTCAATTTGCAGCCTCTCGCCTTGCAACTACAAACCTAATATATATATACATATATATACAACAAATCTGCAGTTTCAATGTTTGATTTATTCCCTGATTAAGGCTGCCAGGTGCTGGCAGGTAAGGGCAATCCACAGGAGGCTGATGCACTTCAGGTGTCCTGCCTGTCTGCACGGGATGCTGAATCAGAATAAAGGGGGAAATGAAGCACTCATGAGGGAGCTGCACCCTGGAGGGGATCATTATTAGGGAACTCAAAGGCTAAAAAGCACTCTCTGCCAGCTTTTCAAGGGTAGGGACTGGCTCTGCCAAGGGTTGGCTCTCGGACAGCAGTTCCCACCAGCGAGAATAAACTCGTGTCCTTTGTGCGAGGAGCAGATGGCACACAGCTCCTGCTCGGAGCTGGCCACACACCAAACCCAGCTCCTAATGCTGGAGTGGCTGCCTGCGATAGCACTGATGGCTTGGCATTGTTTATTTTGTTTCTTTAAATGCAAGTTGGCTTTCCTGCTCTGCAGTAACTATTTAACACTGTATTTCTGTACATATACTTAGCAAGTTCTGTTTAAACAAGTGATTCCTATTTAAGCAGCGTGATTAGGGAAGCGTTTGCTTAATGTATCAATACTTTAATTACTTTTCTTGTTTTTACAAATATTTAAGACTTGTGAGAAACAAAAGCTAGGAAAAAGAACAGCTGTGACTTTATAAATAATTCTTGCTTTGGTGTGTTAAATAAACAGAAGTCATGGAACTGTACAGATTATGGTTACCCAGAGCGGTGTGAAAGAGAACTGTGTTACACAACCGTACTTCAAAGTTAAGTATCTGGGATTTTTCAAAGTGTGAGAGGTGTTTTTTAATTATAACCATTGGGTTACCTTTATTAAAGCTCGAGTGCCTCTGCTGGGAATGTGTTCAGACTGAGTTCTGTTTCTGTGTTTATTTGAAAATGTTCAATAATACAACCCACTGATAGCTGTGAAGCGTTGGGTTCTTAATAATACATGTAATTAGTGTGGATCTAATTTAAAAATACCCTTCTGAAAAGTTCTTTGTTGAATATGTGAAAGCAAACCAGGGTTTTCTATGGCATCGTGCAGGCACAATAATGAAATACACACTCTAAATATAACAGCATAAAGATCTCAATTCTGGTGGGGTTTTTTTGCATGTGGGCATAGCAATCTGCCTATGCATTGGAAGCTTCAAGACAGAGCCAAAATATTTAAACTAAAACATACCACAAGAGAGGATGTGAAAGCAAATGTAAAACTTTGGCTTTATTCCCATCAGTTAATGCTGAAGTCTTGAGATCCTTATTTGCTCCACTTAGCATCTCTGAAAGAGTTCCAATCCTCAGAAGTAACTTAAATGAAATGATACTTATTGTTAAACTGCTGAAGGAAACTGCTCTGCCCTTGAAGCTCTTTAAAAGTCCAATATCTCTGTAATTTATGCCACTTGAGGAAGGCCGTGGTGCCTCAGGAGCATCCCTGCACCATCCCTGTAAGCTCTGCAGGGCCAGCAGATCCAACACTATTGTGTTAATTCAGTCTCCCATGAAGCAGAACGATGAGGTCAGAATAGGGTAAATAACTGTTTAATATGCCACTGAGACCTTGTGGTGGGGAGAAGCAGGAGAGCTGACCTATGGACCAGGGAACTCCTCCTCCTCCCCTGGGCTGCCCCTCTGGGTGTTGATCACAGCCATGCCAAGAGGTCTTGGCCAAAGCTGAAGACAAAAGGTGATCCCTGAACCTGGGGATGTTCAAGCTGGATTTACAGCGGTGACGCTGGGAGGGAAGGGGGTGAAACAGGGTTTGGGTGCCGAGGCCGGAGGATGAACTCATCAAAAAGGGACTGCTCTTTCACCTGAGCAGCTCCAGCTCCAAAACCACCAGCTGCCAGCCCAGCAAAGCCCAGCTGAGGGAAGGACCTGGAGGCAGATCACACTCCTCATCCCTCAGCTCAAATCCCCCATCTCTTTTCCATTCACGGCACAATAGAGGCAGCCACTGTGAACCACAGAGCCAAAAGTACGGAAGGCTGGCGAGGAAATGAGAAAATCTGATTATAGGCTGGATTTGTGTTCTAAAAGCTTCTTCCCTGATAGCTGAAACCTCAGCTTCCTCACAATAAAGCATCTTTGATTTCCTGGTTTTGATGCTGCAACAGCCAAACTAATCTCTGTAATTTTTTATGGGTTATTTAACTGGACAGCTTCTATTTAAGAATGACAAATTTAAGCTTGCACAAATTGTCACTTTTTACATGGTGAAAAGTGCTGTGGTTATTGTTAGCAGTTACAAGAATATGCAATAGCAAATTAGGTAGATTTAAAGGAAGAAAGTGGGCAATGAAAGTACGGGAGTGTGGAGTCAAATGTTAGTTCTACACTTGTGTTTATAAGGTTGACATGCTCGCAAATCTGAAATTACTTACAGAGCATCAACCCCCATTTTGATTTTGCTGCGAAATATCACTTTAGAGAGACAGTATTGGTAAGCACAGACTGCTCTGAGTGATGGTTATTTCAAAATAAGAACGTTTTCTGTAGAAGTGATAATCCCCTTTTAATAATCTCAGAGCACGCCAAGTGATTCGGTGGACTTGAACGCTGCATAAAAACTATTGACACAGTACTTCATCTTTAAAACTGATAGACACGTGCCCCAAAAGCTAATAAAGTTCATTCTAATACAAACGAGGAAGTAAAATAGTATATCATAGCCTGTGATGGCTTTGGCTCCTGATCATATAACTGTAGCCCAGGGACAAAGAAAATTGAAGTGATTTAGAAAGGTACCCAGTAGGATATATCTGATATTAGGCAGCTTGCTGAAGCAAAACAGTAATGTCAGAGAGATACAAAGGTGTAAAATCCATTTGACTGTGTCCAAGTGCTTCTGCTCTCTGACCTTAATGTCTCCAGATGAACTCCCCTTAGGGTCAGCTGAATAATGCTTAATAACCTATGGCCAGAAACTGCCAAGACCTGCTAAGGATCACAGTCTTCACTTTTGTCTTTTAGCTACTGTATTCATATTAAGAATTTTAAGCCATTTCTATTTGAAGAGATATTATCTTTCAGTTTTTACTGCTCCACACTTAATATGAAACAGAGCAAAACAGGAATGCCATCTATGGTTCATTAGGTTTTATATTAACCACCCGATGAAAAGAATATGTGGGAATATTAAGTATTAATGGTAAATGGCAGGACTTGCTTATCTGTTTGCCTTTGTTTTCATTTCTAGGTTCAGGTGGACAATGAGGGGTTTGATTGCTAATTCTCAGCTAGAGCTCCTGTGCAGGGAAGGCCCAGGAGAGGAGCAGACCTTCAATGAGACAGGATTTGAGTCTTTTAGGAACAAAGGAAATGTAAGTGCTCATTTCTGCCTTTGAAGTTGGGAGAGATGGGCTCTCACTGAAGGAGACTGGCATCAGCTCCAGAGCTGGTGTGTGTGATGGATTCCTCTGTGGGCTCTCAGAGGGGACAGCAGGGACTCTGCTGGGGACGTGAGGCAGCAGCAGCAGAGTCTGTGCTGCAGAACAAGCACAGCAAAAGCCGAGCAGGTGTGCGGGGTGGGAGCAGAGGAACAGAGGGAAACAGGGACTCTGGGCTGGCTGCAGTCCAGAGCCAGGCTGTGTCTGTGCTGGGAGCTCACCTGTGCTCTCACCAATCTTGAAACTCTGGCAGGATACAGCAGGTGGCTCAGGTCCTGCCCAGTGCACATTTCCATTGTTTAGCTCATGAAGCACACCAACAATACACAACAATATTTGCTTCCCATTTATCCTCTTTGCAATGTAATCTCACCAGCCCGTGGAATTGCAGCGATGCTGGTTCATGTCTCATTTCATTATAAAATCAATCCTATTGCAAGAACATTGGTTGGATAAAAGACACTCTAAGTATTAATGCCTTCTCTGACACAAGAAGGACACTTTTCATGCTTGGCTCGTCTTGAACAAGGAATTCTGGTTCAATGAGGAAAGTCAGAGAAGGATTTAGGCTGGAAAAGACCTTTGTGGCCATCAAGTCTGAGCATTAATCCCTGTTGGAAGGCACATAATTCCCAGTTTTGTTCCTTCTCCAGGTCACATCACCTGGCTTTATCTTCAGTGGCAATGGAAGTGATTTCCACCTGTTATTACCAGTGTGTTTCTGGGAAGCCCTGTGAATCAATGTTTACCTTAATGAAAGACATAAATTACCCACATTGGCTCTTGTATTGGCCAACTGCATGGAGTTATCCCACAGCTGTACCTACTCTGACATTTCCTCCTTTAAAATACACATTCTGATCAGCAGCATTGATCAGCCAGCATTGAAATGAATACACAGATATAAATATTTGATAAAAGAAAAGGCAAAGTCCACAGGGAATCATAACCCAGAAATGATCATTCCCATCAGAAGACAATCACTAATCTTGTCATTTCCAGTGAAGCCTCAGAGCTGCTGGTTTTCCCTAATCCAGAAACTGCATTCCAGTTTTCCTGCAGACTGATGTTTCTCTGCATTTCTCTGCAGAAGTAAACCAACGTCCTTGATAGGAATTTTACAGACAGAATGGAAGTTAGACTACAAATATTAATTAATGAGATTATCTAGTAACAGACAAAATAAGTGGTTGTGTTTCTTTGAAAGTTGTTTAATGTGTGCAGAATTTTCATCCTGGTGGCTGCAGCAATGAACATGGGATGCAGAACTTGAAAGTTTGTGTGATTTATGGTGTGACTGTATTTATTTTAAATATTTTTATGGTTTGAGTTGCAGTTTGACTGTTTTGGGGTGTTAGGTGTAGATGGGAAATAAGATTTCAATGATATTCCTTATCCCCTGCCTATGCTTGCTCTCCTCTGTTGCTTCCCCAAACAAAAGGGTTCTGCAGAGAGCTGCACTTTCTTTTCAAATTATTTGGGTCTGTTCTGACCACGATGACAGAAAACTCAGACTCTGTCTAGGACACAAATGTGTCTGCACATACATCTCTAGAGGCACAATCTCATGGCTGGGGGGAAGAGACTGAGTTTCTGAGAAATACACCTATGAAAACATTAATTAAATCACAGATGAAGCCCAGATGATGGGGCTGCCTGCTTAAAACACTACATTGGTTGCCAGGATGATGATCAACACAATTTTCTGCGCTATTTAATTTTTTTTTCTATTTCTTGGCTGTAGTTAGAAGGTTATAAACTGGCAGGCATCTATTCCTAAGACTTTGAAATTCAAGTTGCTCTCTGCTTTCTTTGAGTTTCATGTTCTTAGCAGAAGAGAGAAATCACAATAATTACAGCTTAAAATAGTCTCATTTCATGGTGTGGCTAACAAGTGAAACTACAAGTAATGATGTAATCTAACATGTCAAAAAAGAAAATGAAAAGAGGAGACAGAAGGCAGGACGGAGCCGAGGGATGCGATGTGCCATGTCATCTTCTAATTAACTAACTGATCCTTTAAACTGTCAAAATCAGCCAGGAAATCCATGGCCCAGTGTCTTATTAATATTCATACTGGGCCATGAGAAGCTCTGATTCCAGTCCCAGTGGTTATAGTTAAACATTAAAATAATAATAATATTAAAAAAGCCTGGCTACCCAGGGCTGCAGGAGCACCCCATGGATGGGGAGATGCAGGCAGGGCACCCTGCTCCCCAGCTCTGCTGGGGAACCCTCCCAGGCTGATTTCTGGATTATCAGGAGGCTCCTATATTGGAAAAAAACCCAATTATTTTTCCTCTTGCTACGAGCTGCCATGTTGTTAATCACATTAAGCTCCACGTTGTCAAAGGAAAGAAGGATGCATGGAATGTTTTGCAACATGAGCCCATTTTTAATTTTGCCCACACCAAAGGAATATGCAGTTAATAAAGCCTGGTTGTTTGGAGGAATGGGGGAATTAATTTTGCCATGTAGGATGCAATTCAGGATTGTTTTTGCAGAAATCTGGGGCCCACAAGAAAAATAATCTTCCATAATCTTCTTATAATGCAATTATTCTCTTACATTTCAGCCTGCCAGTCTCTTCCTACTCCCACTAAGCAGTTTCCTGAACCTTGAAGTCTAAGGGAGCAGCTGACATTTGGTTTCTCCATTCATTTTCTGTTTAATTCTTCATGGCAGGACAATGCTTTAAAAAAAATAATAAAAATCCTCTCTGCTCTGAATTACATGGACTATTTTGGGGCCCACTCTGCCATAGACAGGGATGTGCCTGTGTGCAGCAGGAGATGGGGATGAGGAGGTAATTCAGCACCTTCTGAAGTCAAAAAGGAGTTTTGACATCAGCCTTTTACAATTAATTTCAAGCCCAGACTATTTTGAGGGCAGTTAATCCTGTTTTATTCTTGCCATTTCTAGCTGTGCATGGCATAGTGGAAAGCAATATATTATGTAGCCCTTTATAGCAGCATGATCAGTAAAGGAGTAGCTGAGCTGTAAATCACATGCTGTACCTCTCAATGAAAATTAATTAAATTGTTGGAATCTCATTAATTGATATCCTTTATTTAATTGATACACTAAAGGAAAAATATCTTGGTTTGCCCCCTATTTCTTCTGTTCATTCCCTGCCCTTGCCAGTTTCCTCTGATATAACTTTTTGCAGTCTGACACAGCACTCGGAGGAAATAAAGGCCACATTTCCCATCTCAGCCCCCACTGTGTGGGTGCCTGTTCCTGGGAATGAGCTGGTGAGGGTTGGATTCCCTGGGATTTTCCTCCTGCTGCTGGGGCTGCCCCAGGGATCCCCAAATTCCCAATTCCCTGGGATTTTCCTCTGCTGCTGTGGGCTGCCCCAGGGATTCCCAAATTCCCAATTCCCTGGGATTTTCCTCCTGCTGCTGGGGGCTGCCCCAGGGACTCCCAAATTCCCAATTCCCTGGGATTTTCCTCCTGCTGCTGGGGCTGCCCCAGGGATCCCCAAATTCCCAATTCCCTGGGATTTTCCTCCTGCTGCTGGGGCTGCCCCAGGGACTCCCAAATTCCCAATTCCCTGGGATTTTCCTCCTGCTGCTGGGGGCTGCCCCAGGGACTCCCAAATTCCCAATTCCCTGGGATTTTTTTCCTGCTGCTGGGGGCTGCCCCAGGGACTCCCAAATTCCCAATTCCCTGGGATTGCCCTCCTGATGCTGGGGGCTGCCCCAGGGATCCCCAAATTCCCAATTCCCTGGGATTTTCCTCTGCTGCTGGGGGCTGCCCCAGGGATTCCCAAATTCCCAATTCCCTGGGATTTTCCTCTGCTGCTGGGGGCTGCCCCAGCACCTCCTGCATCCCACCAGGACCATCCCAGCAGGTGGAATCTGGGCTCTCACCTCCCAGCCCTGGGTCAGCAGCCCAGGTTGTGGGGGCTGAAGGAACTTGCCCTGGTTTTCCCTCTGCCCCTGGAGCAGTGTCAGGGTATCCTGGGATGGCACCAGCACTGCTGCTCTGGAGTTCTTGTCTTTTTCCCTGCCCATGGACACACAGACCCTGGGGCAAGTCCTGCATCAAAACATCCACACTGTGACCACAGGGAGCTGGAATTTCTCTGGGACACACTCAGGGCTTTTTCCCCACCCCCCCAAAAAAAATTATCTTCAAGCAAAGCTATCAACCCAAATATTCATCATCTATTTAACTCAGTTGTTTAAGCTCTATTATGGATGAAAGGAAGGCTCCATTTAAGAAAAAAAAAAAATTAAATACTCCAAAGTGTCTATCAGCCAGGTTACATCAGGCACTGAACTGCCAGACCACAAATCTTGAATATGTTGATGCTAAATGTCTACGAGGAGCATATGTTATGGATCAAAGAACACACTGATTAATCCAGCAGAGACAAAAGTCTGTCACTTTGGTCATGGTGCCATGATACCACAGAAGACAGCACTGAGGAAGCACATGAAGAGAGAGCAAATGCCAGTGAGAGAATGAAAAGAGAGAAAAGGAGGTTAAAATATAAAATCACACTTTTATTGGGTCAAATGCTCTCACCTAGAGATGCAGTTTCTTAATGCATTTCCTATTTAAAAAAAATAAAGTTCTCAGGATTTTGGGAGGATGTGAATTTCTATCTATTTCCCTGCTATCATTTTATTAATACAATTTTACATTAATTCAAGCATAATTTCTCTAGTGAAATTTATCTACCTGAGGCTGTCTATTTACATTGGTACATCATGAGGGAGCAGGAATCTGGAATCACAGCAATGCATTCTGAGCTGGGCTGTTTTTCTCCAGCAGTTTGTCACTTTATTTTGCATTTCTGCCAAGCAGTTCAGCAGAGCAGTGTCTTGTTCATGTGTAGTTTTACTTCAATCCTTCAAATGAGGTCCTAAAGTAGAACACACTCTTTGTAAAATCTACTTGAAAGCAGAGGAAGACTTCTTCCTTTTTAGTATTTTAAAGTATTTTTCCATTTGGTATCACATCCCTATATCTGGTATGTCTTCCCTAAAGAATGTTTCAGAAAACCTTTCCCATAACTTACAAAGGAACACTTATTTCAAACATTTTCCGTTCAGTTTCAGTGTTTGTTTGAAAGTGTTTCAAACATTTGCTTTCTCTGCATTCATATCTTCTTCCTCACTGTAGCATTTAGTTTTTAATTAGAAATGGAGAAGGAAACAGCTTAGGAAAATGAGACTTTCCCAAATTCAAGCTTTAATACTGAAAATATTTCTTGTTCAGGAGGTAACAAAGCCTGTGAGGATCCCCTGCTTGTAAACTGGGGGATCTGTACACAGATTACATTCAGGGCCACCTGATTTTCTGGCAAGAATGGGATTCCCAGCACCCTTTTTAGCTTCCAGAAGAGTCTGTGGTTGAGCTCTGCTGCAGGGCTCCCGGCCCTGCTGTCACTCAGGGCTGCTTTAATGCATCCCCTACATTTTGACAAGGTGGCCACCTTCATCATCCTAATATCCTGTCCATGCATGTGCAGTTGGCTAAATTAATGTGAAATGCATGAAGTAGGTTTCTCAAAAGTAGCCTGTGAGGGGGTATATTAACTATACACGTTTTGTCACTTTTCCATCTCATTTGGGTGCAGATAAGTTATCAGTAATTGCAGACAAGAGATAGCTGTGTGTGAGTGGCCGTGCATATTTTATGCTGGCAATAGCTCCTTTTACCATGGTACCTAGCAAGCATGTCAGGCAGCACATGCACCCTCAATTTTACCTGATTTTATTGCAAAGTGATGCCTGGGGTTCTCTGAAGGAATAACCACGGCTGTATCCTGGAGATCCCTTTAACAAGCCACTGCTCACTTATATTTGTCCTCAGCTTGTTTTTCTGCATAATTTAAAAGGCAGCTGTCACAGCTACCTGCTGTCCAGCCTGAAACCTGGGCAGTGTTAAATAAACCTGACATTTGTACAGTGCTAAAGAAACCCCACAGTGATGGGGAGAGGCTCAGCCCTCTCCATGAGCCTCCCATTCCCAGCAGCCAGGCTGGGATACATGGAAAACCAACAGCAACAACTCATCACATCACATTACACTGCCAGAATGAGCAGACCTTCCCTCAGAGAAAGAGTTAAAGTTAATTGCATGGTAAAGACCATGAGATCAGAATCCTGGGACTCAGGAACTGATTTATGCACTGCAAATGTGTATATCCTTTGCAGAAAAGGCCATTTCCTGTTTAAAAATGTAGAAATACTTGATTAAACTCTGCGGTTCCCAAAGCAAACACATTACACTCTTTAGTCCATTAAAACTCTGCGAGCCCGTTACTCCTCGTGCTGTGATGGATTGATTGTGTTTAATCTCTCCTCCTTCTGAAGTTGTTTTCATTTCCTGCAGCCCCCTGCCCTCCCAGCACCAACACAGCAGCAGAGCATTCACTGGCCGCCAGCAGAGCTGATTAGAAACATCTATTGTCACTTGGACAATGTTTGTATGAAAACAGCTACATTTTATGAGTCATTATTATTATTGTTATTATTGTTATTATTGTCACAAAGCCAGGTGGAAGCTGGAGCGGGATGGCAATAAGGACACCTGAGCAGGCACCACTGAAAATTCTTATCTTCTACCATTAAATTAAGTCAGTGTCAGAAGGGTGGCTGATGCATTCAAATCATGCTGCACTGTATTACTGTAGGAAAAGCACTCTTTAGCTGAAGCTAAACACAGAGTAAACATGTTTCTTAAAGGGAAAAAAAGAAGTGGATTGTGACCTTTACTCTACCTGTCCAATAATAGTTTGCTATTTACCAAGAAACAAAGGTAAATACTATCAGCAGAGCAGCCTTCCCTGCTGTATTCGAAATACACAGGGGCACTGGTGCCGTCAGCCCTTTTCTTTCTCACACCTACTCAGGGACTTCTTGTACAGCTGAGACTCTCTCAGAAGTGTTAATCAGGCTGGTTCAAGGAATTTATGAAATAGAAACTCTCCCCGAGTTGGAGCACAGTGCAAAGCACTGGTGTGCAATATTAGAGTCGTAGATAATTAATTTCCTTAAAGATCAAGTTCAGGAATCTTTTTCTGTGGAGTTTCTGAGTCATTGCTCATTTCATGGTTTAGGGCTCTGTTTATCCTGAGATTGGTGAACACATACAAGCTTCTTAAAGCTGTTTTCCAGGTCTGTGATTTCCTTTCTCTCTGCCACTTGCACATTTAAAAAAATGTAAACTGCAGTATTCAAAAGTTCATCGAATTTCAAAAGAATGGAGTAATTTTTCAAAACCAGTGTGTGCTCTTGAAAAGGTGTAATACAGATATATTCTACTGTAGGCTATTTTATATTGAGAAGGGAAACTGCTTGGTGTTTGTTTTCACTTGAAGTGTTCTTAGGAGTGCCCACCCTAATTTCCTCATAGCCCCTTGTGTATGAATTCCATTGGGAACTTTCTCTAACAAACTTGGGAAAATGCTGATGGGCAGTTACAGACTTCATAACTCATGGAACTCTAAGGCTGGTGCTTTTTCATTTGTCTTAAGCACAGAGATCTACCTAAAACTCAGGATTTGCATGAGTGCTCTGTCAGCTCAGTGTGGTGATCAGGAGGCAGAACTAATGGGATGGCTCCTGAATAATTGCAGGAAATCTGAATGTGTGGTTCAGACATCAAGAACAGTAGTAAAGAAGTGAAGAATTACTGTTCTTCCAACAAACACATGGCTTCTGAGTGGTGGGAGGCAAGAATTGCTGTTATAACATATAATGCAGGCAGAAGTTTCCAAAAGGTGTCATGTTGGGATTTTTAAATGCCTAACATCAATTTAATTCAAAATGATGCCCCAATGGAAATGGGATTGTTTTATCTGTTAACTTATCTCCAGGAATCTGAAAAGCTTTGACTCATCAGTCAGGAATAGTTAATGTTACACCTTTCAGTTTTTGAGTAAATCATTTTTCAGATTAGTCTGACTGTGTGGCTTTTACAACTGACCATTTGCTGCAGAAAGTGAATCAACAGGAAGAAATGGTGTGAATTTTTCCTGCTGCTGTGGATATAGCTTTTTGGCTCCTCTGGTAATTACTTGGATCAGACCACAGGACTCGTGTGATTAGCCTGCAAACTTTGCTCTGACCTGGAAGAGAAAAGATTAATCTTTTTAATCTTTCCAAGTGTCACAGCACAGCCTGGCATCGTGCTCTTGGTCAGGGGGGTGATTTCTTAAGTCGCTCTTTGGGGTTAAAGTCTTGCTCCTGAGTTGCAATATGTGACTAGGGTTTAAGTCACTGTTATGTGTGATTAAGAGTAATTCTGAGCAATTAAAGAAAACAGTTCATTTGTGGCAGGTGGCAGAAAGATAAAGAAGATAATTACTCTTTTTAGCCATCTGTGTTAAGTGCCATTAGCAGAATTAAACAGGGATTCACCACTTTGAAATTTGAGGCAAAGTTCTTTTCCCTTCACTACACAATATAATATTGTTTGAAGTCTAATTACAAAAAAAAAAGAGTAATTTCACCCTGCTTGCCATGAGGTGCCTGTTTGTTAATTTTGTTAAAAATGTTGGCACTCCAAGATATGATAAATTGGACAAGTGCTTGTACTAAATGTCTTTTGAATTACGTGTTGGCTCTGAAAAGCTGTTCAACTTTGAGTGAGTTTATCCTGAAAAGCCCTGATCTGCAGTGATGAACTTCTGCTGACAGGAAGAAACATTTCCACCCTTCTGTCAGGTGTCTGAAACATCCCCCTGCCCTTCCCAGGTCTGCTGAGGATCTGAGCACTTCCAGTGCTGCTGGAGGGATCAGGCAGTGAGCAGTGCCTGGAAAATGTGCTGAGATGTAGGAAACACACATCACCAAAGCAAAAGAGGGAGCAGGGGAAACCTTTCCTGGAGGAACGGACACTCGGTGTAGGAATTCCTGCCCCCGGGAGCCTGCAGGGAGTGCAAACCAATCCTTTCTCTCTCCAGCTGTGTGATGATAGCACCAAGCACTGCTGGAAAGGAAAAGTACAATCCTGGAAAAGCACTCATCTCCCAAAGTATGGATTTTTTTTCCCATTTTTTCTGTTTTCTGGTAATTATAAGGAGGCTGAATTTCGTGACTATAGGACCTGGTTCATGTTTTACCTTCTGGTATTTATCAGTTGTGTCTGCTCTGTACTTTCACTTTGGATATTAGGATTCTGGTAAAATTCATGTCACACTGTCACCACACACAGACACAGCCTCAGTCACTGTATTAAGGTTACTCTGGAAAAATTGCTAATTTTTCCAAGTACTAATGAAGTTTCTGATTATAGAAGTGCTTGGGATTTTTTACAGTAAACTTTAATCACCAGTAGGAGTTTTCATCTTCACAGGATGATCCCAGCTAATTAATGAATCTTTCTTACTGATTAATACCAACTACATTTCATTTAAAAATGGATGGATTAGGTTAAGAGAATTTTATCAGGCTTTAATGACTGTAATGACCAATTATAAATTTAAGGGTATATTAAGATTCCTGTCTTGTGTGAAACACTTTACAATAGCATTTTTTCATAACCTGAAGAGGTGTTTATTGGCAGTCCTTGTGTAATTCTGTGCCAAAATTGGTCTTGAGCAAGGACAGAAGAGGACACCTCCAAGGACACCACAGCAGGGCTGTTCAGAAGGTGCTGCTCTCTGAAGGCAGCACAGGACAGGGATCTGACATGGGCTTTAAATAAGGAAGAGGTTCACAACCTGAACCTCAGTGATGTAACAGTTGTAGAAGAAATTAAGGACTGAGGATGGGAGCCCTAAAATCTCATTTATCTCCCAAGATCACTAAGAGAAATCACCAGGCCTTTCTGGAGCAGCACCTCCAGGTCTGCCAGAGGTTTTGATCTTTTCCTTTTTCAGCAGACCTGATATGAATGTCAGTCTGGGTGATTTCTGTTGGCAAACCTGGATTAACAAAGTTGCTTTTTGTTGCCAGGAAATACTACATGTCTCTTAGCCTAGTATTAAAATGGAAATGTAGATACAGACCTCCAGAGTCACCCAAGATTCCTTCAGACATCCATGCACTGGCAGATGGGATGCAGGGCTCAGGAGCACCTGCAGCACCTGCAGGCCAGTCCTGACTTTCCACAGTGCCTCAAATGCCACTGGAGTTGGATGTTGAGGCAGCAAAATCCCAGCTCTGGCATGGTATGGATGCTCCTGCCAAGCTGATCAGGCTGGGGGAACGAGCTGGGTTGTAGCTACATGAAGATGAATTAAACACACATTTACACAGATTAGATGTTATTCTGTATAAGGTTTCTCTTTTCTGTTTATTGTGCTTTGGTCTGTAAGTCATTGCACTGTTCTTTAGCTGGTGAGATGTCTTTGTTTGAAATAAAAACAATGTTTGCTATGGAGGCAATATAAGCATGTTGAATTCTAATGAGTAGGTTTATGTTAAATATACAGGACAGTAATTCAAATCTCCTCTGTGGACCAGACACTCTGGGAGTGATGTGCTAAGCCAGCTCTGCTGTGGAGCTGTGTGTCCTTCCCAGATACTTCTCCCTTCATTATTTCCTTCCTGAGCTGTGTTCTGGGACTGGTACAAAAGAAAGGAGTGGGAGGCAGAGATTGTGCAGGAGAACAAAAGCCCTTCAAATAACTCTTTTAGACACTTTTCACACTTTAATTGAATAAATTGTACAGAAAATCCTGTGTCTGTGGTATACAACTCCCCAGGTGCTCTCGGCTACCATATCCACAGCTGCTTATATTCAAACTAGGTAATTTAATACACTTTTATCTGTATATATTGAACAGTGTCTTTTAAAATCAAATGGCTGTGAATTTTGACTTGGAACAAAGCAAACACCCTGTGAAGGAACACTGCCTCCCTCCTTGGATGCTGCTGTTCATCTCTGAGTATCTGAGCACCATTAAAAAAAGCCCTTCATGCTGATGTGTAAACTCTGTTTTCAGCCACGGTGTAATGCCACTAACATGACATCCATGCACAAAAAAATGTATGGCTCATGGCAGTTGGCAAATCAGCTCCTGCCTGGTGCTCCCCAAGGGGAGGGATTCATGCATGAGGCTTCCAAAAGAAGGGTCATGATTCAGTTTGGCAGGGGCATAGCCTGGACACATTTTCCTTTAATTGCTCCTTGTCATGTGAGATGTGGTCCTGGGTGACACTGTGGCTAGAATAATACAGAAAATAAACGCTCGCTATCTCATCCATGCCAGAATCTCTAAATGCTCTGCTTGTTTTGCCATTGATCATTAAAGAAAAAATAATTAGTGCTGCATTTTCTCCCACTATTTCCCCCCCCCCCCCCCCACACTTCTGAGCCATGCAGGAGTCAACATAAAGGAATGGCAGTGCATGGAATCATTTTCCTGGCTGATCCCTAATCCTACAGTCAAACTGCTCCTGCCTCACTCTGTAACTTCATCAGCACAGGGAAGAGGGGCTAAAGATATTTCTGAAGTGTCCCTGTAAAGCCTGATGGCCAGGGGTGTCCTCCAGGTCCTTCACAGCAGGGAGTGCTGTAATTGTCTGCTCCACATCCCTCCCCTGAAGGGCTGCTCTCTGCTGAAGGCAGGGAAAGAAATGTGAACAAGATTTTACAAATTTGGCATATGGCAGAGCAACTGCAGAGGCTGGAAGTGGCTCAGCAGCTACAAACTACAGGGAAGAACATAATTCTGAACATAATGAAGCTCCTTCTGCACCTGGGCACCCTGCACACCAGGCTGGGTTTATTGGAGGTGCAGTTTTAGAGCTGGGGAGGAAGGAACTGCCTCTGCTCCAAAGGGAATTTGCTGGAGATGAGGAACATCACAGGGAGGGATGGGAATGTTCTTTTTTTGTACTAACACACAACTGAGATACATTCCCAGGTAAGACATTGTGCCTCCAGGAGGCAATGCTATGGTTTGCATATTATTGCATATTCTTACAGTCCCTTGGCTGGGCTCAAATGGGATAAACTGATATCAAACTGATATAAAATGATACAAACTGACCATGAAGGACTGCAGAGATTCCAGTGTCATCACTGAACCACTGGCACAGAAGTGTCCTGACCTGTTTGACGGCTGAGCTCTGCCAGGGAACACTGGCCTGGCCTTGGGGCAGAACTTGTGGGTGAGGGTGGCTGAGGGACAGGACCCTTGGCAGAGCAGCAGAGGGGACACTTCAGACAGCATGGGCAGTGACCCAAAATTCATCCAGAAGAGCCAGACCACCCTGGCTTGCCAACTGATCCTTTAGAGACACCAGCAAGGTCTTTGTCTCACTTGTCCCCAGTAAGCTCCTTGTGCAATTATCACTAAGACTGTGTCAAGTGTTCGAAGGAATCGCCCATTTAATTGTATGAAAGCAAAGGTTTAACCACAAAAGCTGCCAGGCACTCCCACAATTATCATTTATCAGCCAAACAGAATGTCCTCAGGTTATGTATTCATCAAATGGTTATTGATTTAAGCTTTGGGCATTTTACAAGATTAGAAATTATTACTTGTGATTTAAATAGTGTTTAGAGGACAGAAATCAAATAAAAACCAGTGTGTTTATAAAATGACAGGCTTTTATAAAATTGCACAACAGAAGTATTGTAGAATGGGAGCCTCCATCCAGTGCTTTGAAACTAAAGAATGGTCTCCATACACAATTAGCCAAGTATTAAAAACAGAGTGGGCTCATTTTTCATGTCAAGGGTGCTCTTCCCTGTGACTCTGTTCAGAGTATTAGAGAATATCAGGTACTCTGAAAATCTCTGGAATTAATGTGAGAACACAGAAACATGAAAGGCTTCTTCTCCTGCTTCTTCCTCTTCTCTTGTTCTAACAGTCTAATTAGCCAGAAACACTTGAAAAATGACAAAACTCTTTTGGTTTCATTTGAAGTGCAGACAGCAGCCGTGGGTTGGGTGTCTGGGCTCTGCTGGAGCTGGTGGCTGGTCACTCAGAGGGGCTGCTGGCAAATGATGAGGGAGATGCTCCCACCCAGGGCAGAGAGAGCCCATCATCCCACACAGAAATGCTGAACCCCTGGGCAGGACACAGCACTGGCTAGCTCTGTCCAGGATGGAGATTTAAATAAATTACCTGCTGAACTATGCCTCTGAAGCAGCTCAATCCCATCAAAGTAGCCATGCCCTGAAGGTGGAGCTGATCCCCAGTGAGGACATCCCAGGTGCTGAGGATGAGCCCCACCAGCCCAGGGTGTCCCTGCCCCAAACACCACCCCAGAGGGGCAGCCTGGGCACATTCCCTGCTCCCAGCCCTTCTGGAAGCTCACTGAGGGCTGTCTTTATAGACACAAAAGCTGTTCTCATTCCATGTTTTCCCTTGGCCCTTGTAGGCTTGGCCTCTCCAAGTGTGACATTTGTTTACAGGTGAAACGTGTTTTAAGTGAAGGGCATTTCTCACAGCAATTTGTCTGTGTCTAAAGAGCCTGGGGCAGGGGTAGACATTTACTTAAAGAATCTTTAGACGACTTTAACCAGGCCTTTGGGACCTCCCTAGTGACCAGCCTCTACCATGGCCTCCTGTAGCATTTCTCTGTGCTATTTCCTTTAATTGACTAACCTCAACTCTGGCTGTTCAAAATCACTTTAACCCAAACATGCCCCCGGTCTGAAGCGCCTAATGACCTTCCCCTGGCCCTAAACACATATGCTGAGACAATGCAAACATCATTTGGAAGATGAGCAAATTCAATAACCCAATTACCACTGCACCAAAATACCATTTATCAAAGCCTGGCCACAGCAGTTCAGATCTTTAGCCCTCTCTGTTTCGATGGCCCAGCATTTGGGTGAAAGTAACTAATCGATTTAGGAATGATTAAATAGAAATTTGTAACACTTGGCATTATTAAACCTTCCATCTTCATTACAACTGCTTAACAATTACATCATGGGCTGTGTAAAATACATTAACAGTAGCTGGAAACAATCTCCTCATAAATAAAGACAGCAAAGGTATTAGACTAGCATTCAATAGGAAGTCTCATAAAAATACATATATTGTGGCATTATTAATAGGTTGTAAATTCTGAACTTTGGAGGTGCTTTAAGAGTGAAAAATTTAAAAAGCCCAGTGAGAATCCCCCAGCTGGTATCTAACACTGAACTCATTTATTTTAAAAGGTCTAATTTAGTGGCAGAGCCAGCAGCCTGAGGGCTAGAGCTGAACAACAGGTCACCCCTCCATCCTCCTCAAACAGGAGAAACACTTCTTCACAGCCAGCCCAAATCCCAGGCTCTCTCATGGGCTCCACATTCTCATTCTTTCCCTGAAGTTCAGGAATTTCTAGTTCCAGTTTCTAGTTCCAGATTCTGCTCCTTTAGACATGCAGGGGAGGGTCTTCTTTTCCTCTTTCAGTATCAAGACATTCAATATTTTATATAATTAATAAATGTTTTATATAACTTTTAAATTTTAAAAATAATTTCCAACATCCTTTAGAATTCTTTTACTGAATTTTCCTATCATCTTTGTCAAAGCCTGACCTTCCCATGAACATCCAAACTGGGCAAACCATTCTATTCATTTTGGAAGCCTCACTTACTGCTAAAGAAAACACAGCATTTAAAAAAAGTTACCCAGGCTAGCTATTACACAGATATATTTGGTCTGTGGATCACTAATCTAAAATATATTTATGTCCTAACACTTGGATGCTAATACAGCAGATCTCAAAGTGAAATATTTGCCTCATTGAAATTCAGTATTTACATTAACTTTTGTGTGTACTGAATTAGCCCTAGACCAGCTCCTTCCACAATCTGACAGATACATTATTCCAGTAAAATGAATGGATTTAGAGTAATTCCAAAGAGTATTTAGAAAAAAATACAGCATATTTTGAACAGTTAAAGTGAAATTTGGTATGAATTGTCACTAAATGCATCTCAATCATTAAAGTGAAATACATAAAGCACTTTTCCCAGGCAGATCAACGTGTGCTCCACGGATGTTTAATAACAACAGGGCTGTTATTAAACTTCCACAAATCTGATTTTGGGAAGTCCTGCTCCTCTTACCAGCCAGTTGTGATAATCAGCAGTGAAGTCACACATGTTAACTGTAACAATATTAAACCATGGATTGATTGTGGGCTGGGAACTGGAAAGGTGTTTTATCTCAAGGCTACTGGTTCGATTTATCCCAGGTCAGCGGCTGCTGAAATTTGTTCGAGCTGAGTGAGAGTCACTGTCCCATGGGAAGGAGCTGGGTGGGCCTGGATCAGGGTCTGGGGAATCTCATTAAAATCCTGCAGTGATCAGGATCCTTAAAACACAGCCAAGACGCTAAAAAACAAAGTATTAGCCTATTGCTCTAAATCAACAGGCTTACAAGTCCTATTGAAGTAATGGGGGAGGAAGTTTGTTTTGCTTCTGGCTCTCGTATCCCGCAGTGTTTCTCTAAAAACAGAGCTTGCCCTTAAAAGGCAAGGAGAGCTGATGACACCGATCCAGAGGGATGAAGCACATTTCTACACCCACAGCTTTAAAAGCCAAGTCCCAAAGTGTCTGAAGGCAACAGAAGGATTTCCGCAGACTTCAAACGCCCTCACATCAAGCTCTGGGGAGCACACGTGTCCCCCGGGAACCTGGAGAAAGTATCAAAGAGACTCAAAATTCAGATGCTTCCAGTTAAGTTTGCTTTATGACCACACCACACTGCATCAGATATTATCTCTGGGACTGATAAAAATGTAATTTGTGTAGGGCAGGGCTAACGTCACCAGTGCCCCAGCCAGGGCAGATCACGTCCCAGAGCTGCCATCTCAAACCCTGGTGTGACAGAGTCTGTTTTCATTATTTCTCAAAATAAGATCTTAACCAGAAAATGTAAAATATGCCTTAATTTTCCATAGCCTAATGAGGTGTATTTGCATTAACTCCCCAGGCTTGAATATAAATTTAGGATTCTGTTGGTGGTCTGAACTAATTCCCACATCACTGTCTGTAGTCCAGAGGTTTTGAATCCTGTTGATGCAAACAGGTATTTCTAGGTTAATTAGCCAAGACTGCTCCTGTATTCCATGTACAAATAAACTGTTTAGGTCATACACCTGCGCCCTGCATCCAACTTCATACATGAGGCTTGTATCTGAAGTTCAGAATCGATATTTTGACCAAAATATTCAGCACCTGTTATAAATCTGAGAATATAATTGCATCAGTAATTCAGGCACTGAAAACAGCCAGTGAAGAGCAGACAACTCCTTTTAAATGAGGATTGCAAAGGTGCTGCAGGCAGGACTGAAGAATTAAAGCTGAGCCCAGTCCCAAAGCCTGTGATAATGTGTGTCTGAAGGTTCTCTAACACCGAGTCGTGTCACCTTGGACTTTTCCTTCAGTCCCAGGATGTCTGAAGCTTGGACAGACAGCTGAGCTTGGTTAGGGGTGACAATGACTGGGCATCTTTTCAAATGTTTGACTTTGCTGAGCTTTGTTTAGCTTTTGCAGACAGTTTTAAGAGCCGCTACTGACGTACATCCCGCCAAGCTCCGCGGGGTAATGGGCAGCAGATGGGGAAACCCTGCCCCAAGCATGGCCAGGCTCTTATCAGCTCACAGGACATGCTCCTTCCTGCCTCCTTGCAAGAAAGACACTTTGAAATGGTTCCTAAAACAGCCACATATCCCTCGTGGTCTGGCTGTAAGGACCAACTGTGAAGAGCAGTCTTGGGGATTCTGGGAGCAGTCAGAACTCAAACACAGTGAAGTTGTTTTCAAACACAGTGAAGATGTTTGAGTTCAGCTCTCTACACTTCCCCCTGGTAGTTCCTCTGTTTTTGTTTATTTACAGAGAAATAAAGAGTATAATGGGGAACAGTAAAGCTAATGGAAAACATTTCAGCTGGGTGTGTTTGAGTTGGCAGCACAATAATAACTGCAATAATCTCACAACAGCACTGGCTGTCTCAGAGAACGAATCCAGCCTTCACTCATAAATGTCCCAGTGTTTATGGAGGAGGATAAATCCATTCCCTGAGTTCACCAGCTGCTACTGAGCAAATTATCACCGCTGTGTTTGAGGTTTTCTGTAGGTGTTGCTGGGGAGCTCTGCCTTGTCAGACACCTAAATCACCCGGGCACAGTGCTGGGAGTAACACGTTGTGCTGGCTGCAAACACCATCCGAGTGTCACCTGGCACTGCTTTTATTTGGGAAGAAGCCACACCCCCACTGGTGTCAGCCTGGTGTCTGGGAGAGGCTGACACAGATATCCTGATTATGTTGTCATCAAGTGTCACCTCTGTGCTGAGCCTGCTCTGTTCTGCTGTGGTTCTCTGGATTGAGGGCGGTGTTTGAGGATACAGCAGGTGGCAGATGAAGAGACCCATTGCTATGGGATACCCCAATCAGTTCAGCAGGAAAATTAATAAACTGATTAGAACAGGGGAGAATTAATGGCTTTTCCTTGAATTTCATCCTCTCCTGCTTCTCCCTCTGAATGTGTAAGGTTGGCTCTCCAGGGCAGCCATGGAGAAAAGGGCATCAATCTCGATGTCCATTTCATTTGTTTGCTAGAGCCTATTACTGATGATTCTTACAGAACATATAGCTCAAATGCACTCTTTAATTCATGCTTGAAATTCTGAGGACTTCATCCAAAGTTGTAACTAAATGAAGAAAAGCCCAGTGTAACCAGGTGAAATTTTTAAAGAGAAATTTCAGTTCTCAAATGTAATTTTTGTGTTGGTATCTTTGACATTCTCAAACAAACTCAAATTTCTAAAGCTGAATTACAACCTATGAAAAATGCAGTTACTGATGAGGTACCTAAACCAGCCATACTTGTATTGGTGCAAATGATACCATTCCAACACAATAATCAAATGAGTTTCTCATAACCTCTCCTGTAATCCAATAAAGTAACAGCCTTTGTTATAAAACCTTTATCAATCTCAATCTGTAATATTTACATACATATCACAGGGCATGAAAGGGACCTGGAACAACTGACAAGCAAACTGAGATAAATGACAAATAACCATCATTATGGCAAAAAAAAGCAAAAGGCAGCATTATGTAGAAACTTTATCAAGTAATTAATGATCTATCTGGGAATAATTACATGTGACTCACCACTCCCATTTTCTTAAATGAATTTAAAAGCTATTAAATATCCCCTCAACAATAACCAGCATGTGAGACGCAGCTTTGCCTCTTTTGTCCACAAAATTTTATCTTAATCAGAGAATATGGAGAGTCTTGAGGAGGAACGGGTGAGCGGATACAGCTGTCAGGCAGTGAGGGATGGGTGTGCTTGTAAGGACAAGGCTCTGATGCCTCAGCTTTGAGCTTTTCTATTTTTCAGGTTCTGTGCTGCTTTAGTGTGCAGTTCTGAGCTTCACATCGGGGCATGGTGAGCTCTGTGCACAGAGCAGGGACACAAAACAATTCCTGCTCCAGCTGGGCACCAAGGACAAATGACCCAAATCTCAGCCCAGGAGCACAAACCCCGTGGGCTGGAGAGAGAAAAACAAGCAGGGTGGGACTGCAGGGGCTAAAGCTGGAATGGGACAATGAACTGCAAGATGCAAATGGAGCAGAACTGACCCCAGGGACAGACCCCGTGCCCGGCCGTGCATTTTGGGGCCATTTTGGTTCATCTTGGGTGCATGGAGGAGATGCTTTGAATAAATCCCTGCTTTATTCTGGAGCTCTGTCCAGCCTCTGCTCTAGGGCAGCCTGCACAGGGCACCAGCTGGATAATGATGGAGGTACAGAACCTTGGGAATTCTCAGTGGGATGTCACCTGCAGAGAACAGGATTAACTCGTGAATGAACTGCATCTTTTCATGGCTGGTACAAGATGGGCCCAGTGAAGGCCTGTCACAAATACTCTGGCATTTCTGGAGTGCAAAGCCAGGCTGGGAGCAGGATGTTCCCTGATCAGGGATCCCAGAGAGCAGAGAGGTCTGAGGGGGATTTAAGTGCAGATGTTTTATGCACAAGCAGCACGTGCTCCCCTAAAAGTCTCAGTGCCACACTGTGATGCCTTCTTGTTAGGAGAATAAACACAAGTGATGCTGAGTGCAGCCATGAGGACCTAAACTGGGGTGAATCAAACCCAGGGAGGGTCACAAGCTCAGCAGGAGAGACACAAAATGAATTTTCAGTCCTTTTCCTGTGCAAAAGGTTAGGGTGTTCCTTAAGGCTGTGAACAGAGCAGGTTTGAGGACAGCACTGCACAGAGGTTTCTTACTACGTACCCTAAAGACTCTGAGATTATTATGGAAGTTATTTGAGGCACTATTTTTACAGTAAAGCAATTCAACTGCTTGTTTTGCTATCATGGGGATAGGCATGGACAGAGCCTCCCCACCAGACTGACCAGCTCAGGTTGGGTGACTCAAGCAAGGAGTGTTTTGATTTTGCAACTTGGCTTAGGTAGAAGGGAAGTGTTGAAATGGTTGGAGTGGTGATGGCTTTGTGAAAAAAGAGAATTTAGGGCTCCTGGGTGTTTTTAAATTGAACTAAAAATATGAACCATTTCTATTGTACCAAATTTTGCACCAAGTCCTGTATCAGCTCTACTTGTTCACCACGTTTTAGGAGGAGATTATTTTGCCTTTATTTTAAGATTTTATCCCATTTCTCTACCTAGACTGTAACTTTTCTGGACAAAGTCTGTGTTGATAAAGGTATGTATGAAAAAGTCAGTGCTTAGCTGCATTCTCATGCACAAAGAATGCAGCAGAACTCACGTGCACAGACACCAAAGTTTTCTTCCTCATCAAACAAAACTCCCTCTTACAGTATGCAGCTGTTTCAGTTCATGATTACAGCTGGGTTTTCTTCTAAAGCTAAAATTTGCTTAAAAATTGTACAGAAATTTCACTTAAGAGTCTACTTTACTGCATTTCACATACAAGCTAAATATCCTAGAAAAAAAAATCATCAAAACATCAGCAACCTTTAAACCCAATTTCAAAAGACATGGTCTTTGCCATTAAATCTTTTTCTTTTCACCCACAGAACTGTATTATGCAAACTTGGGAAGTGTATGAGATCGTTTATTGTCATTATTGGTGTTCTGTGTGAGTGCTAACAACCTTGCATAAAGCAGACATAAATTATTTTCACATATCATCCCTGGAGTAGCTTTATGGAAATGCACAGAGTCATTGTGTACCGAGCTCTTCAATTAAATGCCAGAGAAAAAGTGACTTTGGTATGGTTTTGCCATTTGATTTCATGGGATGATCCCATTCCCCAAAGTGACAGTAACCTACTTTTATGCTAAAGGGCAGTGGTTTGAAGGACCATATCAAAAATCTGTGCCTGTTGTAGCTAACATTTAATTTCAACTCCATTAAATTGCGATTTGACTGGGGAGACACGAATTTTAAATATTCAAATGCAAGCATTCAATGACAATATTTTCATCTGAAAGGAAGAAAAATGAATACTTTTTGTGCAAAATTTTAAATTCTGTATCAAACCACAGACCATGTTCATGTCGGACTTGTCACAGCACACAGGATGTGTATGAGATATGCAGGAAAGAGATGTTTAAAAACATGACTTGGTTTGATGTGGACAAACTGCCAGGAACACACACCCCCCTACTCAGTTTTGTGGTTATTCCCAAACCAATGTATGTAATGAGGAAAAGGCAGTTTTGCACAGGCACTCTGTAGGCTAAAATTAAAACAGATATATTTGTAAATACGTCTGTTTGTGGAGGGATCGGGTTTTGCTGCAACTTTTGGATCCAGATGTGAATTTTGGAGCTGGAGCATTCCCAGCTGCCATCCTGGCTTTGACCATTTGCTGTCCTCTCACTTGAGTGCTTGATTTAAAACTGGCTTCAGTGGCACACCTGATGTTCCCAGAGAAGCCTTCTGGAACTAACGTGCTGTGCTGGAAGGATTCTCAAACAACTCCATGAAATGCAACACAATGGAGGAACATTGTGTATCCTGGTTTGTAACTTCAGCTTCCCCAGGTGCTCCTGCATTAAATTCTCTCATCTTCAACATTTTTTTTAAAAAAAAACAAAAAAAACCAAAAAACAAAACCCAAACCAAACCTCCCCAGATATTCTATACTGAGTAATAAATATGTAACAACTGGATATATATTATTTTAATTGTTTTATATCTCAGGGTCAACAAGAAACATAAGAAAATAGTTGCATTTTTTGTTTGCAACAGATGTTTTGGTGTCTGCTCACAGGAAAGTTAGTTTTCCTTAAAGAAGTCCTCTTTTGTCCTCTTAGTTTGAAGGAGAGCAGCCTTCCTCTGGGAAATAACACCTGAGCTGACAGAAAGGATTGTGCAAGCAGCTTGTGAGCTTCACCAGCTCAAGCTGCTGCTCGTGACAACGTGGAATTAAAGCCAGGGCTCCCCTTGGCCTGGGAATTGGTGCATGGATGGACTCCAAGCAGGGCAGCGCTTCCTCCAAAGCCCATTTCACAGAGATAGCCGAGCTCCAAAGACAGACACACCGTGTGGGCTTTGGAGCAATTCCCCACGCCAGCCAGCCCTGGCCAAGGTTTCCACTTCAGCCTGACACAATGGCTCACAGTGTTCCCTGTGCCAGCTCCCACCAGCCCAGAAATGCACACTGAATTTCATCATAAGGAAAATAAAACCGGGATCATTTAATTTGACATCGATTTCTCCTGAATTCGTAGCTCAGCAATTGCACAGTGCAGGGACTGAGCAGCTCCTCCAAGCCTGGGCTTTTTCTGTGTGTAAGAAATAAAATCACAAGCTTGAAAGAGTTTCCCCCTTTCTTGTTGCCCAGCACATAGGGAAAATATGGGGAATTGTTATCTTTGGCCTCCGTATGACAGTATGAAAGTGATGCATATAAAATACGTGTTGACAGAAAGCTGAAGTGCCCTGCTCTTTTCTTTTTGATCATCTCCACTTTAAATAGCTTCAACTCTGTGTAATTCTTCCTGTCCATCTAATTTGCAAAGAAGAAGTGAAGACAACTGTTTCCAAAGATAAACTCAAGGAATTAAAATTATATTGTTCTTTAGTTCCTTGCTCCTATGCTGGTAAATTAATTCATAAATGGAAATATTAATACTTATGATGAAAATACATCCTATAATTGCCCTGCTTAATAGATAAAGAACCATGAGAAAGACAAAGCAAAATAATGAATTAAGGAAAATTGGAGTTTTCATTTTGGGCACGAAGTTTTGAGTTGCAAATGAAGATAAGAAAATGAAGCACATTTCCTGTTTATGTTACCGAGATTCTCATTAAGGTGTCTCCTCTTTGACCTATGTTGTTATGAGAAAGAAGCTAAGGCAAGCAAGCTTATCCTAATGAGAGGCAAGAATATCCCTGCTTTTTCACAATTAGAATAAATGTACTGGGGAGCCAGATGGGGCCTTTAAAATTTTCCACAATTATATGCCTGCTGCAGATAATGGCAAAGACCTCACTGGCTATATTAAGGCAACACTTAAATGAACAGATTAGCAAATTTTTGGTTTTTTAGCTTCATTTTTCCTCCTTTCGTTGTGTTTTGATGTTTTGTGAGTTCTGGGGAAGCGAGAAGAGGGGGGGAAAGAGGTGATTTACTGGAATGCTTTCATTTCAAATGATAAATTTCATACAGTATAACTAGAAACAGTTTTTTACTCGATAAAAGGCGAGCTGAATGAATTACAAAAAAAAAAAAAAAAAAGGCAAGCCTGTGGTGGCTTTCATAAGCATCAAAAAATTCTGTCGTTTTTATCGAACTGAAACACCAGTGTCCTTGATACTTCCACAATCTTGGATGTTGGTTCTCTGCTTATAATCTCCCTGTTTTCCTCATGTGTCCCACGGTCCTGGCTCTCCACAGCAGCTCCTCCAAACCACCACATCATTCCTGGGTTTCACATCTTTCTCTGTACTGAGAGCCTTTGGCCTGCCTGTGGCTCTGTACATCTGCTTCTTGCTGATTTAAGAATGCACTTTTTTCTTCAGAATGCACTTTTCCTGGGTTGGTTGAGTTGTGATGTTTCTAAAGATGCTGGGACAGAGTGACAATGGGAGTCAGAGATGTGCTCAAATACACCATTGTGGTTCAGTGGCTTCAGAGGGACCTGAGATATTGGTAAACTCCAAAAATCAGACTGGAACTGGGTGTTACCAATGAAGTGAACAGAGACTGAATGAGCACTGTTTAATTGTCCTCTTTAGTGTAGTTCAAGCATTTATTTCCAAACCCTTCAAATGCCCCTTTCTTGGAAAGCCCCTGTCAAGAACAGAAGTGGAATTTGAGTGAGTTTGGATGACCATGAGCAGGAGAAAACTTCACTGAGTCTGTCTCAATACAAGTACAGTGGAAGGTAGAGAAAAGCTGCTTCAAAATTTAAACCCAGTTGTGCTTCACTTGATTTAAATCTGAAGATAATCAGGAAGCAAATAACCAATCTCTGCCTTAAACCTCCCTGTGGTACCTGGACCATGGGTTTATTTAACTGCACTGACTGCTGAAAACAGTCATTCAGGAAAGCCTATTTTGGCACCATAAACAAAGTCCAATTATTTCATCTTTACGGTGGCACCCAGCAAAATTACCAATAAATAAAACAACTGGCAAGGCTTTAAGATCCATAAGAGTATCCAGCAGTGTGACAAACAAAACAATCGAGTTACAACTGTTATAAAGTGGGTAATAGACACAGTGGGCCCAATTTTCCCAACTTTACAATAATTTGAAAAGCCCTGCAGAGCTCTTTTCACTTGTTCATCTTACTTCCTTCACTGGAGCTCATAATTAATTTAAACCGTGCAATTCACCAACAGTTGTTCCATTGTATTGTCAGCTTGGTGGAGTTTTAAAACTGTAGGAGCCCTTACTGGAAACAATGATGGAAAAACTGAAACTGTGGTTGCATCTACCTTGGCTGCTTGCATTGAATTAGCATTGTTCAAGGGGTGCACCCCTGTGGTGGGCCTGAACGTGGAGAAGATCTGTTTGCACAAAGTCCACAGCAATCACTCCACAAAAATCTAAATTTCTGAAGGATGGGTGTGATCTTGAGGTGATGGAGATGCAAAGATTGCAGCCTGGCATGGCCCTGAGCAGTGCAGCCCCTCTCAGGGACAGGCAAACTGGGCTGGATGGGAGCTTATAGACAAGGAGTTATTGACAGTCAGCTGATGAATGGGAACTCATTAAGCCGTGGGAATATTATTGCTTGCAATGCTCTGTCCATACAGCTAATCAATTTTCTAAGTGAATGAAACTGCATTAGTCACTTTAATTTCCAATGAGAATGTCGACACAAGCACTTAGTGAAGTTTGACTAATCTATTTAAAACAAACTTAGATTTGTTTCTCTCAGTAGCTGTACGTAGGCAACTCTTGGACAGGATCAACACAGCTACTTCAGGATTAACATGCCAAGGAATTCTGCCATTTCTCATTTCTCAAAGTGTATTTCACCTCAGCATCCTCCAGACACAGCTTCAAGCAGATACTGCCCTCCAAGCTGATGTTGAAGATTTATTTCAAACCCAAAGGGACAGCAGATTTACTTTGTCTTCATGGTAAATGTTTTTATTTTTTCATTATAAGGCTATATGGGAGTGACAAGAAAGTGAAATTAAAAAAGAAAAGGAAAAGAAGAAGAAGGTTAGAAGGTTTAATAAAGACCAATAGTTGTCATATCAAGTAATCCACAGGAAACGTGGGAAAAGCAGAGCATTAGCACAGTGTGCCACACACAAGAAATGTCACACTGAGCCCAGAGAATTGAAAAGGCACCCTCTCCTTGAAGCTGATGGGAATTTTCCCACTGGCTTAGTGGAGACGGGTTCACACCCACACTGTCTGAGGGGAATGCTTTGCTGCTGAAGCACACCGTGGCAGCCACCCCAGAAAAACAGCAGCCTGCTGCACCAGGACAGATGCTGACTCAGTCCAAACCCTGCTCTGAGCTCAGTCACTGAGGTTTTGGCATGGCTTTGTACCTGCTCCTGTGTTATCTGCGACATATATGGGGATGGCACAAAGCTCAGGGAGAGAATCTACTAACAAACATGAAATGGAGATCACCGGATCACAGAACAGCCAGGATGTTGAACAGTGGCAGGACAAGAGGACCGGACACAAATGCTAAAGGAAATAAACATTTATTTCCTGCCCTGAAATATTCAGAACAAAATAAAATTATTAAACTTTATTTCATCCCATGCAAAGATAAAATTTTTGAAATGCATCTCCTGTGTTCAAAACATTTTGTATACAAAACCAACCATTTTTCTTCATCTAGCTCCTTTCTCTGGAAGCAGTTTTGCCACTGCCCTGCATGTTCTGGTAGACAGAAAACTTGGTCAGAGATTAAAAGAAACTTTATTGTACTGACTGTTAAGGGAGCCTCAAAACATGATGTGGCCACTGTCCTATTTCTGACTCATGCCTCAAATTACCTGTCATGTTGGTTTAACATGGTTTTGTCTAACAAAAAGTGTCAGATTATTTTAACTACTAACCAGCCTCCAAGGAGTAATTACGGCAACAAAAGAAGCAATCACCTGAACACAACTGGGAATCTGTTATCTCTTACTGGTCACCCCAATGGCCCAAATAAACCACAGCAAAGGCCCTGATTAGTTCTGAGCACTGTTGGTTCAGCTCACAATAAAGCTTTTAACCCTCAACAGCAGACTTGGTGCACCACAGTGAAGAATTCCTCATACTTGTTCAAGAAATTCATTGTTCAGGAACAGCTGAGTACAAAAAGCTCAGAGCTTTGAAGCGATTCTCAGCCAGTTACAGATTTTCTGCAATCCAAAGGGGCACTGTCCTGTATGGACTGTGAGGAGCCATGGGCACAGGAAGGGTTTTCCTGGGAATAGGATCCCTTTGCAAAGGAGCTGCAGTATGAAACTCTAGTGAGTGCCCTTCTGTCCAGAGCTGTCCCCATGGAATCCAGCTCAGCAACCTTGTCAGGGCTCCATGTGAGACGGGCCAAGAGGTGAAGGAGGGCGAAGCTCTTCTGTCCAGGGGGATTGTCAACCATGCACAAGGAGTATTCAAATGATCTCATTAGCCAACAACCCTGCTTCCAAAGATCCTTCCAGATGCCCACAGAAAGACAATTCCTGTTAGCCTGGCATAATTTCCATCTGATATATTTTTTCTTAAAAAGAACTGTGCACAGTTGGCTGCAAGCTTTTCATGCTTATCTGAGATAAGCATGAAATACCATAAATACCATAAATTTGGGGCTCAGCAATGTTTTTACTTCTAGTAATGTTTCTTTTGATTATTTCTCACATGAGAAAAGATATCTAATTCTAAAATAGCTGCAATAAATTTCATACCGTGCAGGAAATCAGCCTGCACCTAACCCAACACAGGCATGAGAGGGACTCAGATATTATAGAAGGAAAAAAAAAATTGTTTTTAAAGTATTCCAGCTCCATTCCCTTCTTGTTGTTTTGGATGCTGAAGAGCCATCCATCTCTGCATGTCTACAGCCAGAGCTCATCCCTTTCCCAGGGAAGCCAATGCCATTGATTAGGAGGAGAAGTGCCTAGTTAGCCACCTATCCATTCTGGAGAAGGGAGAGACCTGCCCATGTGTTACAGCCTCATCTCCAGTGCTACAAACAGGCCCTGCTTTGCCTCAATTAATGGCTACAGACACATCGATCCCATGGCAGGAAGGTCACACTCCCCAAAGCCAGACACATAAAAGAGAAAAATGAAGATGAAGAGCTTCACTCTTCCAAGTGAGCTGCTCAGCATCTCTCCAGAACTCTCTGTCTGCATCCAGGCCTGGGAGCTCAGGCTTGCCTGAACTGCAATATCCCAGTTTACACAGCCCAGTCTGCAACATCCCAACCTTTGCAAGGCTCACTGTGATTACAGCAAAGCCCTGTTTTAATCACAAAGAATGTCACCTTCATGTTAAAACCATCCAGACAGTTTTCAGCAGATGTGGTTCAGCAGAGTCCTCTGAGGCTGAAGTGAGCCCGTGGTGTTATCATTGTTTTATACTGAATGAAGAGAGAAACTAATTCACTGTCCTTTTGTACTGGGAATAGAATAATGCATGTGATTTTCCACTTTCAAAAGATATTTAATAATCCCATTTAATGTTGAGTTAAACATTTCATTGTTTGCCATGACTAATCCACAGATTTGAAGGGAAAATTCCACTTTAAAGTGTAATGGAGCTTCTCTGCTCCTTCACTTTTGAATTAGTACTAACACAATTTTAAAAATAAGTACCAATTTGTGGAGATATTTTGCAGCACGTGTCCTAACACACTTATCCTAAGTGCAGTTAAATAGAGGGTGCTTTGGATAACAAATGCAAATTCAGTAAAACCAGTGCAATCTTCACACAGAGAAACCTTCTAATTAAATGAATAAACTTATTCTGAAAGATGTTCAATGAAGGATGCAGAATAGGATTATTCTACTCCATCAAGCACCCTTTTGATGTTTAATGAAACTACAACACCAGGTAAATTATGGGTTTGTGTTCACTGCACACTTTTTAATGGGATTATAAAGAAAAATCCAATATATTACAAGTGGGTTAAATATATTTTTATATCTCTGTCTGGAGAGGCAACCTCCAGAATGATCATTTAGAAATACCCAGCTGACTACTGGAAAATATTGAAAGAAGCACACTGTTATTAAAGCACAGAAACCACAGAACTGTTGCTACTTTCAATCTGTCATGGCCAGTGAATACAATATAAAGATATGTAAATATTTATGGGTGCACAGTAATGACCTATAATAACAAATTCCATTACAGTATTTTTAAAGGAATACAACTGCCACAGCCATTTTTGCTATTTCCGTATTTATTTTTTTTTAAAAACACTGTAGGTGTCAGGATTAAGAGGAAAGAGGCACTGGAGCCTCAGGGGCCATGAGGTGTGTGCCACACTGCACGGGGTTGCAGCCCTGTTAACATTTCTTAGGAAATGCACCTTATTATTCAAATACTTCAATTACAGGAGCTCCCTGCCAATTTGAAGCAATTGAAAATGTCACACCTCAGCACAGAGGGCGATCCTGGCACCCGATGGTTTCTGTGTAACCAGCCCTGCTGCTCGGTGACAGCAGTGATGGAGCTCCCTGGGACTGCCAGGGCCACACAGTCAGGTTGAGGCAGCTCCCACCTGGAATAAGCCATGGCACCAACCAGGGATGCTCTGCTGGGTCTCAGATTCCATGAGCTGGATTCCATGGAGACACCTCTCTGACCACCAGAGCAGCTGCCAAGGCCACCCAGCCCCACTGGGTTTGGTTTGCCATGATCACCACCTTATCCTGAGCAAAAGTTACACTGGCCAAAGTGGGTCAGCACCCAGCTTAGCTCTAAACCAAACAGAAACGTTTCACCACCCCTAATTCTGCCCAAAGGAGGGGCCCAGCCCAGTGTGGGTGGGAGCAGGACCCATTTATCTGGCACCTCCTGCAAGGCAGGCACTCTGCTGCAGGACAAAGTCTTTAAATCCTGGCCAAATGGCTAAATCCCTCCTCCTCCTCCTCCTCTTGTCAATGCTTGCTTTTGTGGAAAGACAAGTTGTCTGGGGAGGGCTGGATGCACATCTCAGCAGTCTGAGCTGGACACAAACTGATGAACTGCTGCCACCCCTGCTCTGCCAGCTGGGCAGCAGCTCCAGCAGCAATCAGAGGAGGGCCAGAGGAAAAAGCAGGGTTTGAACACCACAGAATTCATCTTGCAGTTTCTCCTGAGATTATGGTGTTTGATGGCTCCAAAGCATCACAGACTCCTGGGAGTTCTGACTGGAGACAGACAAAGGGACATTTTCAGGCACAGATTTGTGAAATTTGGAGAAAATTTCAGTTCACTTGCTTCTAAAACCTCCATAGCTAAAACCAATATTTGTCTGATAGCCAGGTGACATAAATTGAGTCCTTGTATTCAGCAGCTGCAGCTTTGATAAAGATTTTTCTTTTACTCAGAGGCTTTTGAGCTGTTGATGACACCAGTTCCAATGCTAAGAGCATCTTCATAGAATAAAACTTGTACCTCAGGGAAAGAAAATACTCTTTTTCACTGAATCAACAGGAAAAAAAGTGGTTACCAGGCTTGGAAATGCTGGGAAAGAATATTTTTTTCCCTAAAAGTAACAAGGTTATGCTTCAACCTCACTCACTTCCCACCCCATGGACTTGCTGCTGTCTCTGAAGGACACCCCTTGCCTAAAACAGGTCTTGAGCCTTAGCTCATGTAAAGCACTAAAGGAACATCAAACACTGCAATAATGTCAGAAAACAAAACTGCAAGTAATTTTAATTGAAATAATGAAGTGGAAGCCGCTCCCTTTGACTCCTTGTTCAGAACTGATTCAAAGTTGGTGAGTTTTGGTAGGTTTTGGTTGAGGCATTAACACCTGTGAAGTGGATGAGGTTGAGAAGGTGCTCAGTGTTTTGCTGGCAGGGCTGGACTGACACACAGATACACAGACACACAGACACACAGACACACACACACCCCCCTCTGCAGGTCTGGTGACACCTTTGGCTCCTGCTGTCACCCTCAGCTTTGGCTGTTGTTCCACCCCAGCTGCTGGCTGTGTGTCCATCCCTCAGCCTGGCTCCCTCCTGCATTTCACACTCCCCTCACCAGTGCTGCCAGCTCAAACACCAGGCTCTGAACTGGGCCACCCCAGGGCTGCCACACGTCCCTTTCTGTCACCCTCTCCAGAGGACACTGATGCTGGCAGGCACAGAAGCTTTAAGCAACAGCTGGAGGTGCTCCTGTCTTGGGCCAGAGCAGCTGAACCTGCCAAAGCACATCAGGCAGAGCACACAGCTCACACATTCAGCTGCCCTACCTGAGGATCACCAAATTGCTGCTTTAAACACAAAGCACCAGCCTGGATGAGACTGATTAAAGAAGAATCCAAGTAACAACCAGAACAGCTGAGTGCTTCCATAGAAAGCACACTGCTAACACAATTTAGGGAAAATACAGGATGCCTAAACTTTGCACGTAATTTAATATTCTTCAGGATAAAGAAAAAGAAAAAAGATGTTATCTGCTCTCTTGATAAATGCTTCAAACTTACAGAGATCTGATCTTCATCTGGTTTAACTCAGAGTGACTTCACTTAAAGTCAGAGGAGCCATGAAAGTCAACAGCAGATGAAGAGCTGGCCCTAGTTTGCTATTCACTAATCTTCAGGGAAATAGTAAGATTATGGACAGAATACTTTCTTTCTCCAAGATAAGGAAATATAATATCCCTAGAATACCTCTTATCTACCCTCCAATTCAATCTGGAAAGTCTTTCTTTTTTTCCAAGCTTTCTGTAGAATTTCTGTTCCACAAGTGCAGCCCTTCCAAGTTTATGGCATTTTTAATGTGTTAAAGCTGTCGCTCCATTTTTGGCCACAGCTCTTTCTTTTCCTGAGTCCTCTCAACAAATTAAAAACCTGTTCTTTTCCTGCTCCTTCCACTCTTCAGAGAAATTTTTCCATTTTTGTGGATGGAAATGTTTGCTCCAGTTAGAATCCCCTTGAGCTCTTTGTGCCGTTCCAGGTCCTGAGCTCCTCAGTGAGTGTGTGGGACAGGGCAAACCAGTGTGTGTGAGCTGAGAACCCAGCATTGCTTGCTCCGTGGCAATTCCCATCACCACCACAGCTCCTTTATGGTATAAAAGCAAACTGGATTCCAGATAAACTCAGGAGCACGTCCATCCAACATTCCTGGGGCTCTGGTGCCATCTAGTGAGTTAGTTCCAATGCTCTGTGCGTCCATTTCTGCACAAAAACCAACTTTATTTTTAAATATAAAACTAAATAAATATATTGCTGTCCTCTGGCAAAATTCCATCAACAGAGTAATCAAATCAAATCAAATTCTTACCCAAACAGTGCCCTGTAGCATTGCATTCCCAAGGCACTGGGGCTGCACAGGATTTAACATTCCACTGAAAGTACAAAACTTGAATCTTTGATAAAGTCATTCCAAGCAGAAACAAAGGTGCTTTAGTTGGTGGTACCCAGCTTGTAGACTAAACACATCACTTGTATAATCTGTCTTAAAAAGCTCTTTACACCATTTGCCACACTGGCAAAGGGATGTGTAAGGGCCTGTTACCTGCCTTGAGTATTTCCTTGAAATCTCAAGTCCTGCAGAGCTTCTTTGTAGCAGATCCTCAAAACCACCAAGAAAAGTGGCTCGGTTTGAAGCCAAAGGCTTCAAATTGGAAATTTTCCATTTAACCCTTCCTGTACCTCTGTGTGGGACACAGGATTTCCTTCTTTAGGTCTTCACCTCCTTCAGGTGAACTCACTCTGAGCCACATCTGGGGCCAAGACACCCCCAAAGAGTTTTTAATGTTCCCCTGCAGCCTCTGAGCACCCCTCACAGCCCGGCAGCTCCATGCCCAGCTCCTGGCCAGCCTGACCTCTCTCCACTGCACAGAAATGAAAAAAAGAAAAATGTGCCCATCCTGGATACCATCAGCCTCCAGCTCACACAGTTTAGGAGAGTCAGTAAAACCACACAGGCATTGTTCAAAGCTCCATCATTGTGTCATCTTTGCCTTAAAACTCCCGTAAAAAATACCGCGCGATCAAAAGCGCTTTCTTTTGTCTCACGTGTTCCCATCTCACCTCTGCTATTGCTGCTCTTTATGGAACTGTAAAAATCAGCCCAGACCTACAAAACAGCTCTCCTGTGTGATGGCTGGGACAGCTGCAGACAGCTTCCACCCAAGAGATGGCAAATCACAGATCTGATCCCAAATCTGCTAATGAACATCTTCTCACCCATCTCACAGGGGTCTGCAGCAGGCCTAACGCCAAAGATGTTGTCTATTAAGTTAAATTCCGTTTTGGATTATATTTTGGATATTTTGGATGATATTTGGATGATATGTTGCCATAGTTGATATTTCAGTTTCCACTGTCTGCAGACAGATGAAGTTAATATTTTACAACAGTTTTACACAGAGATTGGAAATCTGATTTAAGTTATTCCTACTGCTGCTTTACTTCATTGAAGGAAATTGGTATTAAATTGTTGGATATATTTATGTGTCCACATTTGTTAGTACTTTAGTCTGTCTGAAGTACCTGCAACCTCCCATACTTCATTCTCACCATTAATTAAAACTTTTCCAAGCTTAACACACCCAGGAAGGAGGATCGGGGAGAAAGCGTTGTGTAAGAGATGAACTCATATCAAATCCAAATGTGATTTAATTAGTTGATAATGGATCATTAATTACAAAGCTAGTGAAATGAAACACATTGTTGTGGAAACACATAATGGAACTATTGAGAAAGAATGGATTTGTTTTTACTGAGTACTTGTCTGCTAAGAAAACCACCTGTGCAAATAACCGGCTCAAATCAGATGACAAGCAGATTTTTTATTGCTCAAGAAAGATTTGGGTTTCCATGACAACGCACCCAGGTCAAAACAGCAAATTCTATATTTTTCTGCAATAAACATCTCATTTACTCTAAAAGGTTTAACATCCAGGTTTATAACGTGTCTAAAATATATTTATTAGCTAGGAATTATTTAATGCAGCAGCTTCTGCCCAGAAATGGCTGTCCAGTGACTGGGGATTCAGCTCCAAGTGTATGGGATCTATCCTAAGCCTTCTGGCATTTTAAACAAATGCTGTAATGCTGTTTGGCTTATAGTAACCTACTGTAAGCTCTGGGGAGAACTAAGCAAACATTTTAAATGTTATACAAAAAATTTTATTTAATTGAATTCAAGCATTTATAAAATTATATTAAATTAGGTCATATTCATAGGTTATCCAGTATTTAACATTTTCACCAGTAATTGCCTATCCATCTAATTTAAAATTTAATGACATTATTTAAGAAAAAGGTTTTCTTGATCTGAGGGCAAGTATGCTTTATTTATAGGCCCTTTCTTAGAGGGAGAATGGAAAGTACAAATGTGTTACTCATTAAGGCCCACGTTGTTACGTGGCTGCATGACTGAATCACTGCTTCCCCAGGGTGCCTGACCAAAAACTGCTGCAGTCAGCACAAGGAGGAGAAGAGGTGCTCTCCTCTCCAGCCCTCTGAATCGAGAAAGCCATGAGTAAATCTCCCAAATAATGAGGGGTTCCATCCACCAGAGCTGCCCACAAGTGGCTCTGAGCTCCAGCTCTGAGATCTGATGGAATTTTACCTCAGCCAGGGAAACAAAAAGCAGGGGACAAGCCACAGGCTGGAGCCCAGCTTTGCTTTAGGTGTGACTCTGTGCCTCAGAAATGCTGTTCTATAAAATCCTCCTTCTCAGAACACTCCTCATCCCACAGGGAGGAGAAGGAGAAGGAGAAGGAGAAGGAGAAGGAGAAGGAGAAGGAGAAGGAGAAGAGAAGGAGAAGGAGAAGGAGAAGGAGAAGGAGAAGGAGAAAAGGAGAAGGAGAAGGAGAAGGAGAAGGAGAAGGAGAAAAGGAGAAGGAGAAGGAGAAGGAGAAGGAGAAGGAGAAGGAGAAGGAGAAGGAGAAGGAGAAGGAGAAGGAGAAGGAGAAGAGAAGGAGAAGGAGAAGGAGAAGGAGAAGGAGAAGGAGAAAAGGAGAAGGAGAAGGAGAAGGAGAAGGAGAAGGAGAAAAGGAGAAGGAGAAGGAGAAGGAGAAGGAGAAGGAGAAGGAGAAGGAGAAGGAGAAGGAGAAGGAGAAGGAGAAGGAGAAGAGAAGGAGAAGGAGAAGGAGAAGGAGAAGGAGAAGGAGAAAAGGAGAAGGAGAAGGAGAAGGAGAAGGAGAAGGAGAAAAGGAGAAGGAGAAGGAGAAGGAGAAGGAGAAGGAGAAGGAGAAGGAGAAGGAGAAGGAGAAGGAGAAAAGGAGAAGGAGAAGGAGAAGGAGAAGGAGAAGGAGAAGGAGAAGGAGAAGGAGAAGGAGAAGGAGAAGGAGAAGGAGAAGGAGAAGGAGAAGGAGAAGGAGAAGGAGAAGGAGAAGGAGAAGGAGAAGGAGAAGGAGAAGGAGAAGGAGAAGGAGAAGGAGAAGGAGAAGGAGAAGGAGAAGGAGAAGGAGGAGGAGAAGGAACCTCCTCAGTGTCCAGCAAATGTTTCCAGGTCCCTTTCAGCCTGAAATGCAGCTTGTACAAATGTGCTCTCATCTCCTTCTCAAAACTTCTCAAACTCCTGAGGTTTTTGGCGTGCTGGGAAGCTCTGGCAGCTGCCCCAGCTCTCCTGAGAGCTCCTGGGGACTCCTCAGAGCACATTTTGCTCTGGGAAATCCACAGCATGTCCAATTACTGCCCAGTGGATGGGTCACAGACATATGGGGCTGAGGCTCATGTGGGAGAGCAAAACAAAGGAAAATCCTTGAGGAAAAATGGCTTTAATTTATAGAGAAATGTCTTGATTAGCATTTTTGGGCATAGAACAACTTGTTTTCTTTCATGGGATCAGCCCAGGCTAGATGGTAGAACACACCTCCTTCCACCTGGAGTGATCACAGTGACAATATTGACTCCTTAACCAGAGACCACTTCTTGAGAGCAGCAGTTCTTTCACAAAGATTTTCTCCTCATTTCAATCTGAGCCATGTTCAACAGGGGGTTAAGGCAGGGAGAGTGAGTGCTGCAGCTCCAGCCTTGTTTGGGGCTGTGGGGGCACTGCAGTGGGCACACAGCTGATCTCTGGTGGCATTTATGTGACACACAGGCTTTTCCCTGCATGATCTAAGCTGGGTCTGAGGCTGGGGCAGCTCAGAGGAGAATTGGTGCAGCAGCAGCAGGAGAGGCAGGGACTGGACTCCAGGCACAGCTCCAGGAGGTGCTTAACAGGGTTTTATGGTCACTTTGGAAAAGAAAGGGCAATAATCACCCTCGAGTCTGGAATTCGAAGGTAGATTGTTGTGTTGTGAGGGAAAATAGGCAGCTGGATCAAACACCTTTTAATGCATGAAATTTTTTTGAAAAGACTCTCTGAAGATAGCCTGGGTCAGCTCTGTTCCTTTTTTCTAAACTTCCAACTAAAAGAAAGACTTTTTCCTGTTTCAGTAAGAGTACATAAATACAAGTCACACCCCCCCTGAGACTTCTTTAGAACAAAACCTGAATATAAAATTCTTGATAAAAGGAGACGTTTGCTTTACATAATTCTGCTCCCAATATCCACAACTCCCAAGTGGATTAAGAATAACAAAGTAAAGCTTAAAAGGTGAGGCTGAGAAAGAAGCAGTGAAAAACAAGGGCTGGTGGAACTTAGGAAAATCCCAGCATGTTCAAACACCAGACATGCTGCTTCCCATCCCCAGAGCACATCCTGTAACGTGAACAGCCCTTGCAGCAGTCACTGGGAAGTGTGGAAGGAGTTTAGGGGATTAGCTGTGCCCTGCCCATACCTCTGGTCCCACACATAGAAACACTGCACAAACCAGTGCAGGGAGCATTTCCTCACCCTCCTCCTGTCTTTGCCTAATACCTGTAGCCAGTGTGCCAATTACTATTCAAAATAAAGGTTAGATTCTGTGAGCATGAAATGCAAATCATCAGGAGAACCAAAATCTTTCTATGCACATAGGCTTCAGGGCTGGACACAAACCTGGGGCACAGACCTGGATTTGGCACATTCCACATGCCTTGGTTTGGTTTGGGATGCAGCTGGGCAGTTCGTGGTCGCTGTCCCCTTGCAGGGACCAGGCAGGCACTAGGTGGCTCCCGAGTGACAGGCTTGGTTTGTTTAGAAATCCAACTTTCTGATGATACCTTCCCTTCCTGCCTTAGGAATTTATCCAAAAATCTCCATTCCCCTCTCACAGATTTTTTTTTTTTTTAATTCATCTTTGCCCTCCCAGGCACTGTGGAGTTTGTTGTTTCTTGAAGCGGATGGGATAAAGCAGGGCTGCCCTGGGTTTGTGGCAGCCTGGGACTGCCAGGGCTGCCCTCACACAGCTGTGGAAGGATTTCCTGGCTCTGAGTCCTGCAGAACTGGGTTAGCTCAGCTGGGAGCCAGCTCCACTGGCACCAACTGGCCTCCCTTGGCTGGCCATGTCTCTCCAGAAGTGACTTTCATGTTACTTTTCCTGTCTGGTCCTCTGAGAATGTGACAACACACTCACCCTTTCCCAAGGCAAACAGCTACTGTCAAAATCAGCTTTTCAAAAGAAATGGGCTTTGTAAACAACAGAATGCTCTTGAAATCCTCTCCCTGTTGTGATGTGCTGACCACACAGGAGTACAACTGCTCCCAGCAGCACAGCTCCGAGTTCCACAGAAAATCTGCACACTGAGAGCTTTAGCAGCCTTTCTCCAGTAAACAGAAATAAACAGAAACCTAATTTCCTCCCTGAAAAGAGACAGAGGAGCACACTTTCTAAACATGGCATGCACTTACGATCCCAAGGTAAAGCTTTCCACATGGTGAGCCTGTCATGGAAAACGAGGTCAGCTTGCCTGTCACTGGATTTGTGTTCAGTGGCTTGGACACAGACACTGGTAATGTGAAAATGCTGGGCAGTCCAAACCCAATGATGGGTTTTAGATGTCAGTACAATTGTCTGAATATTGTAACACTGAGAACACTGAAGTTTCTGCCCCATTTAATGGTGGCTGAGTGACAAGGGCTGGCCTTGGGAGCTTTTCAGGACATCATGGGTGTTACCCAAATTCCCATTCTCCACTCTGCTCCTGCTTCTCCTGGAAGGGAAGGTGCATGCATGGACAGAGGGGTCCCAGGGGTGGGCAGGACACTGCCATGAGCTGCTCTGCTCACCTCTGCTCTCAGGAATTGCCTTCTGTAATTTCACAGCTGTCTGGGTGAGGAGAAATGTATCACTGCAATCTCCTGCAGGTACAATCAGCACTAAAAGTCCTTCTGGATGTGTGAAAAGGGTCTAATTAAGGTCACCTCAATAGTCCTGAAGCCCTTTGCTGAGCTGGGACCTACTGGGCACTGCAGTGAGCCCAGACGGACTGTTCAGCAAGAACAAAGCCCAAACTCAGACCATCAACAGCAAACATTGGGGAATTACCATGAGCACACAGTGGAGGCACAGTGTAGAAAATATCAATTCCTATTGAGTTCTTCACTTTCCCACTCCCTGTTAGTGAAACAGTTCACAGAACTCCAGCAGAGAAGTTGGAATAAAGAACAGTGGCAGCTGCTTGTGCATATTAAATAGATTTCCTGAGTCCATCCTCCACATTAGATTAGGCAATACCAGCATTTAAAAAATTTTTAACCATTTGAGTTTGGAGGGATGAGACAGGGCAAAATGTGGCTGTGCTGCACATTAAACTTATAAAAGCATGGCTCAGTATCCCATCACCCACCAGCAGCCTTCCAAACTCAGACAGGAAACACCTGGACCTCTGTGGTCAAACATCACTGGGAGTGCACTGCGCATTTTGGAACAGATCATTTCGAATTGTTAATAAATATTCATCTTCTTGCACTAAAACACTGTGTGTCCCCTGCTATAAACATTGGTGGAGCTAAATTAAATATGTGCAAGGTTAGTCATCTTGACTTTTTTTTCTCCATAAAAAAAAAAAGAATGCTTGACTTCCCCTCCAAGAACATCCAAAGTTTCAAAACCTTTAAACCCCTGAAGATAATTCTATGGGATATACAATTTAAATATCTCCATTTTGGTTACATTTATTCTTTGTTAACACATTCTTCCATCTTTTCTAAAAGGCTCATTATGGAGCTCCCTAAAATGAAGCCTTTGTTTCCTTTCCTGGGAAAAGCCTTGCACCTTGGCAGAGAGAGCCCTGTGGGTTCACACAGGAGTTCACTGTCACTCCCCTCACGGTCTCAATTTGAAAAACAAATCTGGAGATGGCCCTAATTAATGTGGGAGCCAAAGGGCAAAATGCAAATTGTGTACAAATCCTCAGACCTTTCCTCAAGAAGCTGCACAAAATCTCTGCCTCTGGTTTTGCTGCATTATGTTGGAGGTAAAGGGCTCCAGAATCATACCCGAACTGAGATTTCCCAAATTTTAGGAATAATCATTTAATTGTTGCAAACCAGCCCTGAATGAATGAAGCCCTGAACTTTCTGCTGCTGAAAGAGGCAGAACAGATGATCCAGGTTGGAGATTCCAAATCATAACACAGATATGTTAAAGATCATTATATACAAATCTTCCTTCCATATCCTTATAAATAAGGCAGATTCTTTATAATTTGCACAGGTTTGAGGGCTGTTTCAATGTTTCTCTTGCCTCACTATCTTTTTTTAGAGCTTGCTTGCTAATACTGTATTTCCATGTCTTAACAGCTTCCATTGTTTAGATTTAACATAAGCATTCACCAATTTTCTACTAAAATATATTGCCTGTGGAAAATTAATGTATTTTTCTGTCTTTTCTCAAAGCATTTTAATACTCAGGAAAACAAGATATCATAAATCTAAGGAAAGAAAAGCTGCTTTCAATTGAGCAGAAAAAAATAAAAGGGAAATCTGTTGTGCATGTGTGTCAACAGCTTTGAAAGCTGCGAGTGAAGCACAAAAAGCAATCAGAAAAATCCTACTGCTCATACAGAAAATATTTCCCTTGGTGAGAACTCCACCAGCACTGAAGCAGCCTTAAAACTTGGCTTATTTTCTCTGTCTGTAGCTCCACAAAGAAGACTACTTGTTTCTATTTTCTGAACGTGTTGAAAACTAGAACATGGCAGCTGTAATTCTGCTGCAGAGCTCCCCCAAACAAACAGCAAAACAACCCTGGCCACCTGTTTTGAGCAGACTTCAGCTGTGGAAAATGCCTCTCCAAAGGGAAAGTGTTGGGGAATATTTATGAGACCCTAAAAGCAAGTGGGTTCTAGCTGAGATTTCTCTATAGTTTGTGTTATTTATGAAATATCTGTTGCTTTCACCCCTCTGCCCCAGGGAGGTTGTTTATTTGTGCAGTCATCACTGCTGGGAAGAGCAGGATTTCTGCACAGGCACATGCAGGAGGCAGGCAGAGCTGAGATTCCAGCCTCAGTTCTTACTGCTGGGACAGGAGGAGGAGGAGGACGGACCCTCTCCAGATCTACTCCTGATCTTCTTGTCACCTTCTTCAGACCTTCTCCTGACCTTCTCCAGACATTCTCCTGATCTACTTGTGACCTTCTCCAGACCTACTCCTGATCTACTTATGACCTTCTCCAGACCTACTCCTGACCTTCTCCAGACCTTCTCCAGACCTCTCCAGACCTTCTCCTAATCTTCTCCAGGCCTTCCCCAGACCTTCTCCAGATCTATCCCTGGCCTGGTGGCTCCTGAAGGGACCTGCCAGGCTGAGAGGGCACAGGATGCTGAGCCAGGGGCAGCACCCATCCCTGAGCTCCAGCTCTTCTGGAGCCACCTCAGGTGTGTGAGGCTGGCCAGGCAGCCAGTGCAGCTTTGCCCCTCGAGGGGGTGGGTGACACCTGGAATTTGCAGCCCTTTGGAGTGCCACAGGCACTGCTCACACACTCCTACTCCCTGGCCAGCCACCCTGTGGAGCATTCCCTGGATCCTGCAGCAGTCCCAATATCCAATAATGAGATAAGTGGAATCATAGCACATCTGCTCTGCAAATTGCCTCTGAACCCTCCTCTTTTCTGCCAGCAGTGATTTTTTTTGACTGTACCTTCACAGTGCTGTGGATAAATAAAGCCCCAACCCCCCTGCCCTCCATCCATCCATGGATTGCCTGAGGAAATCCATGGAGCTGCTCCTCACCACTGCTGCTCCCCACACCCTCCCAGCTATTGCCACACTCAATTTCCTGTCTTCTGTTGACACAAATAAGCTTGCAAAAATGCAGACATTCTGGAAGGCCATTGTGTTCCACAGATATTGGTATTTCCATAAGTATTCAGGCAGTCTGGGATTTAGAGGACACAGAAAACTGCATGAGACGCCCAAAGTGTTCAAATAAATAAATAAATTGTGATAGTGAGTGGTTCAAGAGCTTGGAAAGGCCCATGCAAAGCATTCTCTAGAAGTTTGTAAAGTTCTGGTTAGCAGCATTGCCTACAAAACAGGAGGGATGAGTAACAAACTCAGACACAGCTAAAGATGGACAGAGAAAGGTGGAAGAGCTTCCTCAGTGGCTGAGCTCTCTTCCCCAAGCCATCTAAACAGAAGCAATTTTCATGTAATAAAGAGATCATAGATCATCTGACATGAAGACTGTTTCAGCTGAGTGGTAGCTAAGCAAATCATCCAGTAGCTTGATTTGTTTTTTTGGCTGATCACGGCCAGTGTGCTGGAAAGGAGGAACGGGAGAAGATTAGCTCATCCACCTTGAACAGATCTAATAATCCCTCAATTTTCATTTTTTATTTTTTACAACTCCCTACTCCAATTGGCAAAGAAGGAGAAGCTCTCATCAACACCAGCCTGGCACCATTCCCTGCCTGTCTCCACACTCCCCATCTGCTGCCAGGCTCGGAGGTGACTTCACCACAGACACTCACGTGCAGGCCAAACTTTTTCCTTGCAACCTTCCAAACATTCACAGCCTTCCTTGGTACCTAGAGACCTCTCATTTCAGAATGTATTCCAGCTGGGCTGCAGAGCTGGGCTGGGATTTCCTTGCTGGCCCTGCTCTGAGGCCGAGGGGAAGCTCAGGCCTCTCCTGCTGCCATCAATGCCGTGTTTGTCCGCAGCTTTTGCCACCAGCCCCGGCACTATGAACACTCTCACTGTTACTGTTTAACTGCAGTAAATCTGTTAAAGACTAACTCTGGTGTTCCACAGAAATATTTTATTTCATGCAACCAGACTGGCCTGCAGTCATGGACCTGAGTGCCAGGCTGGAAGGACTATAAAGAACAATGATTTTGGATTTCGCTGCGGATTTTTCTCCATGACTTAAACACACACAGAGTAAGGAAGAGAAGGACTTTGTGCCTTAGCAAGCTCACATGTGAATACATCTGCCTTTTCAGGTACAGAAAACAGCCTGCTGGGGTCTAAAAAATCAGCAAATAGGTATTTTTAATGAAAGATTTCATTGTGCATTTCTCTAGCAAACGAAAGAGCTAAAAGCAGGCATTATTATGGTAACTCCTGAGTGACCAGTTCAAACAGGGCAAACACGGATGTTAGGATAAATGCCTTTCCAAGAAACCCTCCAGATTCTATTTCATTTTTCCAGGAGTCTCTCAAGTGTGACCATGTGGATTTTCAGTGGCAGAAATATCCTGCTCACAGCTGATGTTTTGTTTTTTTTCCTCAAGCCAAGTCAGGAGAAAACACATAAATATTCTTCCAAGCAGATCACTTATTTCCCAGCTGACATGCATTTTGCATTCCCCCATTTTCACTCTATTTTCCCTACACACACAGTCCATATTGTAATAGGGAAAACAGTTTATATGAGAACACTGGCCTGGCAGAGCTTAAATTCTCCTTGAAAATCTTGAGTAAAAAACTATGTGGGGCTCTTTTCATTGGAGATTGGAGTATTTTTATTTAATGTGAAGCTGTTAGGGAAGGATTCAACTAAACCAAAGTTTAGTTTGAAAACTGGAGTTTGGCACTGTTAACTCTAGTTTTTGTTTGTTTTCTTTTTTTCAAAAGACAGATTCAGATTACATCATGGAGACTTTTCCATGCAGAGAAACTCTTAAACTCTGTATCCTTTTGAGATCCAAGGCTTCCTGCAACCAAACTGCCCAGCTTTAGGATACAGAGAGGATGGTAAATCTGTTTTGCATTATTCACCATCTGAATAGGGACTAATCCCTCTAGAACATGCAGCCATAAAGCAGTGAGAGATGAAAATCAACCCAACTGATAGGTAGGATGTCAGAGGAAAAGGAAAACCCTTGATGCAAAATACTGGAGAAAATGAGTTTTAAATCCCTGTATGAACAGAACAAACTTCTGACATCTGGAGCATGATTTAATACTCCACCAGGTGCTGCTGCACTTTGTGTTTTCAGAAAAGCATATGACAATCTTATATAGGATTTTTGCTTTAATTATCAGTGTGTGAAAACAGCATTAAGGAGGTGATCACAGTAAGCCTTTGCTCTGATTAACAAATTAGCCGGTTCTAAACAGATCAAGTAACAGTCAGAAAAGCTGATGACCCTTGAAAGCAGGCTTAAACTTTCATTGGGCCACTTATTACAGACCACTTGCTTTGGATGCAAACCATATCAGGTGTGCCCCCTTGGACCAGAAAATCTCTTTATTAAAAAATGAAAGAGCCCTCGGTTTCCACTGGATGCTTTGAAGTAACAGCAGTTATTCCAAATAAGAGGGATTTTCAGGAACCAAAGAGTCTGTATTTAAAAAGAGATTGCTTACACTGGCATACTGCAATTTAATTAATTCAGATTTATAAGAAGAAAGTCTGTGTTAGTTGCATTTGTAATAGGAAATTAAAAAAAATAAAAAGAGTTTGCAATGAAATAGAATTTATATAAAGGGAAACAGTATTTTAAGAGTCAGCATATCAAAAATATGGTGTTGTTGAATGCTGAAAAATTCATTTTTTTGTATTGGGGGAGACCCTTTGCAATGTTTTTGCCAAGTGCTGAATGATTCTAAAGTGACATTCACAGGAGCATTTTCCTGGACTCCAGCAGGTGCTGAGTTGGGCAGAGGCACACTGAATAATGAAGTTTTTTGCTTTTATCTCTGTCATTTCTCAAATTTTAAAATACTAAATCCTTCAGCTTCTCCTCAGTCTTCAGAAGTGCTATTTGTCAGGAAGAGAAATGATTTCTGTGCTGGAGTAACTCAGTGTAGATGAGGACCTGTCTGGAGGATTTACTTGCTCAAAGATAATGTTCTCCTACACACATTTAAACAGGTACAAATTAGGAGGGATCTCACAGGCTGGGTCACTGCATTTCCTCACAGTTCAGCATTAATGAAGTATTTAACAAACCATCTCAATGATTCTATTTGTGGAAAATTCTGTTTGTGAATAATTCATTTTTGGCACAGAGTGAGACGAGGACAGTACAGCAAGCGACAGCGTGTACTGAGTTTACAGCAGTGTAAATTGTCTGTTCATTAATTATATCATTGATTACAGCTCCCTGTGGGAATGGCACTCCTCCTCTGAAGCTACACCATCATTTGCTGTAGCATTCAGTCATGAGTGGTTTCACCATTAACATGCAGCTCGTAATTGCTGCTGGGAGAAAATGTAGGTCCTGACCTTGCAGGTACTTCTGCATGAGTAACTTTATAAACAAATGTAGTGCACAAAGAGCTCTCTCTGGAAAAGCAGAATGCCTTTCTCCAGGAATTAGAGAGTGGTGTGTCAGTAAATATCTTTAGCAGGGGAGGGTGACATGTGACAGAGCCATCAGAGTAAAGCTGAAAGCACATCCAGAGTTCATCTCTGTAGGACACACATTGCAGAATGCACCCTGTGATGGGCAGCCAGCTCAGGGGCATCTGACTTTATTCAGGGGCATATTTATTCAGAGTCCAGAACATATTTTCTCAATCTCCAGGTTTCAATCTGCTACAGGGTTTTAGTTCCAAACTATGATCTAGTCTAGCTTGGGAATTTTCATGTGAAGGCTGTTCGTGCATCTGGTTTGATTTGTTTCTAATCAACCACTGTGGACTTTTAAAATGTATTCCCTTGGAAAGTTTAGCTGATATTTTCAAGGAAAACAATAAAGCAAATTCAGCTTTGACATGCACATTTTTTTTGCTTACACAACAAAAACTTTTGCTTTCAAGTCTGTGGTGTTCCAGAGACGCTGGGGAACAGAACTATTTTTTCATGCCAAAGTATGCATTTCTCTTGTAAGTGGATTATTTAAAGAAACCTGTCCTCTTAAATGAAAACCCTCAGTGCATCAGTTCATAAATGAACATTGCCAGTATCAAATAAAAAAAAAAATCAGAATAGTCAACAACAACAAAAAAATTGCAGATCTTTGTATTTTTATCAGCTACTGAAATTGGGGAATCTTAACTTTCTGTGAATCAGATCGATGCCCCAGAAGGTACAAGACCCAAGCAGGCACCAGGGAGCAGGTTTTCAAATTCAGCTTCAGCAGGCACTGCTGACACTTCATCCTAAATCGGTGTCCCTGTGCTGGGCTCTGATCCTCTGCTGCCTTCTCTGTGTTTTCACTTGGCTCCAGCATCGCTCTGTTGGTTTCCTGCTCTGTGTCATGTCCCAGCTCCCATTTTTGCCTGGATATTTATCTTTCTCCTGGTTGCCCTCCAGCCTCAGTTGACTGCTGTAATTAATGGCTTTGATATCTGCCTTATTTCATCCCTACCACTTTCTGGATCACTGAAATACAGCCCTTTGGAATATTTACCCACTTCTCTACCCTCTGGTGGGTGCCTGGCTGCAGAACATACACTGCTCAATAGAACTGCCACCCTTTCCACACAAAATATGAAATAGCTACAGAGGTTTCCAAAACCAGAGTTTTTCACAGCACCCTTCTATTTGTTATATGTTTGAGACTGGTAAAGACACCTGCAATTAGTCATCCTAGGCACCTTTTCAGATTTTTTTTTAAGTTACTCACACTTTACCAGCTTTATCCAGGAGGTTGAAATTATCCACAATGGATATCTGCTTCACATTTAGTTTTGTGGAAAAATTTTCAAGAAAGAAAAAAAAAAAGAAGAAAAAGAGGCTCAGATGTTTATCTGTTTCTGAGAATGAATATAGGGGAATATATGCTGGTTTGCACACAGGGAGTGTGAGGACATCAGTGGCAAATTGTGCCTGCACAAGCAGGGTCTGGATGGAGCAGGAGATTTAAACTATGGGATGCTGTGCCAGGGAAAAGGAACCTGGGGGAATTGGAGAATCAGAGAATCATTAAAATTGGAGAAGACAATGATGGGAGAGTTTTGGGGAAAGTATGGCCTGTTTTTTAAAACACTCAAGTATTGCTGCTGATCACTGAAAATGAGATTTTTGCAGGTGGCCCCAAGCTGGACACTGCCCATTGTGTCAATGCCCAGCGTGAGGCCCCTTACTGGCTGATCTGGAGTGCTGCCACCCCACAGCCTCACAATACACTCCTGTCCCTTCTCTAAACATCCACAGTTATGATGTAACTCTAAATCCTCCAAGAAATCCCATCTAGGGCTCCCAACATGCCAAATTTCCTGTCCCCCACCACGGAATTACTTTTTTCCCGTGTTTCAGGTTCGTCTGGCTGTGCAGTTGGGGAGATTAGTTAATGTTTGGGAAAACGCCACAAAAGGGGACAACTGTGGCAAAATTAGCAATTCTGTCCTTGCAGCACTGTGTCAGGGAGTCAGTCATGTGAAACAGCCACTGAACAATTTGGGGAACACAAAAGTCCTGCAAAGCTGCTCGTCCCAGCTGGGCTGGCCCTCGTGTGCCCTGCAGGGAGCTTGGGGGGACAGTGTGTGATCACAGGGAAAAAGAAAAGAACACAGAGCTGCCCTGCCCGTTGGGCCTTTCCATTTAACAATTTACCAATCCTTTAATGCACTCTGGGTGTGTAAAGGAGCACACGGAGCAGCTTCTTGCTGTTTGCTTTAGGAATTCCAAACTGCCCAGCTGCCGCAGCCCTGCACACACAATAACCCCGACAAATTGCTCTGGTTGCTAATCAAGGTGCCAAGGGCCAAGGTCAGAGTTCAGCTCTTTCTGATGTCAAGGGCCTTCCCTGGAGCCCATGTGATGCAGGGCTGCTCTTTAATGCCAGCTCCATTAAGGGCTGCAGCGTTCACGCTCCGCTGGAAGCTGCCTGGGACATTTTGCTGGCACGAGGGGGTGGGTTGAGGCTCCTGCTGGCTAATCCCCACAACGGCCCACTGGCTGCTTTCATGAACTCCACTGGCAAGATTAAAGCTGCCTGATTTTCTTTTCCCCCCTTGAAGTTCACGAGAAACTGCCAGTGTAATGCTGAAAACCTGCAAGAGTGCCCAAAAACGCGTTCGAAAGAGAAACAGGTCTGTGAAGGATGTGGATCCTGAGTTTCCTGGTTTTCAGACCAGCTTCCAGTGGTTATTTAACACATATTATTCAAAGCATTATGAAAATATAGATTATATCTCTATTGTAGTTGGGGGGAAAAGGCAAGTCTCATACTCAGAGCTTTTCTCCTCCACAGCCAAGCTTTTATGTTCCCCAAAGAAAGCTGGCATGCCTAAACAGATTATAGGGAATATCTGACACTTTTATTATTGCCTTTTCAGGAAGGAGCTAATATTCAACATGAAACAACGCTTTGCGCTTCAAATTTTAAAAACCTGAGTGTTAACTGTGACATTTATAATTCTCACCTCAGCAGTGAAAGTCCTGCTGACATCTGTGAAAAGGTGAAATCATAGGAGCTGGAAGGCAGAGTGTCAAGCTGGGTTTGGCTCTTCTGAAAGTTTAGGTGCTTATCTCCTTTTACTGGATTGAAAAGCAGTTGGGTACCTAACATGGGGATCTGGGTTTCATTAGGCAGCAGGGGTCTTCACTGGGGGCTATGGAGCTCAGGTTTGCATCATTCCACGTTTACTTTTGGCTCTGAAATGGCATTTGGCTGTGGCTCTGACATTATTCCTTCTCATTTCAAAAGTACCCCAAGGTTTTCTGTGCTGTCTCCTCCTCTGTGGCTGCATTCCACATCAACTGGGGGTTTCTGCTTTAAACAGATGTCATTTTGGATAAGGTTTTGTCTGTGCAGATAAGCATGTTCCCTTGTGTCACCATTTCTCACGATGACCAAGAACCAACACAACTAATTCTCATATTTCAATTCTGTAGATAATCCAAACCCTTTTTCCTTCTAAACTTGAAGTTAAAAGTAAGCATAGGAAAAACAAGTTGTACTTTTCATTCTTTGAAATCTTCTTCTTTCTTATCTCTTCAGTCAGTGGGAGAGGGTACAGAGTAAGTGCAGTACAAATCAACATATGTGGCTAATCTCTTTAAATTCAAACTAATGGTCTCTATACTTTCCAGCTGATGTTTCTGAGTCCTTACACAGTGTTTCTTCTACTGTAGGGGGCACTGGGAACGCCCTTGGAATCTCCATCCCACACTGTTGCTGCTGTTTTGCTGGGAGCTTGGAAATTTTACAACTTGCTTTTTCATCCTTATTTGTAAATGGTCCAGAAAAATCAGCCAACTTCTTACCAACACGTTGGCCATTCTTCTGAAAGTGTGAAAACATGACAGCATTTTTTCCATCTTAATAGAAAATGCCTTTTTCAATGTAAATATTTGCAGATGAAACTCCCTCCTCATTTTCTACACTAGCAGCTTTTTTCTTCTTCAAAGGGCAACTTGAAGTATTTATAACTTGAGCTGATTACAAATAGCCCATTATTTTAGTTCTAGGAAATTTTCTCACTACCAGTCAACTGCTTTTACCACTTTGTACTCCACTAATACACTTACTAATGGTATAAATAACTAGGAATGAGGAATTCATAGGTCTGCAGAACAGATTCATGCAATTAGAGGACAAATGCTACTTTTCATACATACATCCTTAATTAATTCATCTAACACAATCATATGGGAAGGCAATCTGATCCACATCTTGCCTGTCCAAAACTGTTTATGGTACATGATTAGTCTTCAATAAGACAAAAATGTGAATTTATATTTTCTTTTGCACCCAGGCAAGGCTACAAGTAAATATTATATGACTTCAGAGGAATTTAGTGTATAATAAAGCCAATCAAAAATCCAGTCAATTGACTGGGAGAATAAATATCATCCATAACTCCACAGATCTTTAATTGCAATAAGAACATAAATCACGGTGGTGGGTTGATCCTGGATGGATGCCAGGTGCCACCAGAGCTGCTGCATCACTGCCCTGCAGTATTTTGGAATTATCTCTGATCCCCAGCTGGGCAGGAGAGAGGAAAGACAAAGAAGGGCTGGTGGAGGGGTAAGGGCAGGGAGATCCCTCATCAGTGACTTTCACATGCAAAACACACTGGGCAGATGGGTTTCATTTATTACCAGAGAAGAAGGAAAATGAGAATTCAAAACTACACCTTAAGACACCTTCCCCTCCTCCAGCACAGGTCTTTCCAAGGGATGCAGCTTTTCCCCTTCTCAAATTTGTTATCCCAGAGGTGCCAGCACTGCTGCTGATGGGCTGAGCCTGGCACTGGCCCCACTGGGCATGGGGGAGCTACTGGAAGCTTCTCACAGCAGCCACCCTGGAGCCCTCACTGTCAAAACCTGCCCAAAAACCCAAACAATGGTCAGGCAGCTTTCAAACAACCAAGTCATGTGAGAGATGAGAAATATCTCTAATTTTAGATATAACAAAAAGGAAAAGATGAGCAGAAAATGAAATTGCAGGGCACATCTCCTGGTGTTCTTTTTCCACTAGGCACAAAAAGCAGTGCTTTATATTAGCTAAAAACCCAACCTATCATTTTTTTAAGTGACCATATTTTTTCCAGCACACTCATGAGCTGATGACAGCTGCTCAAGGCTTTCCCATAAATGACATTCCTCAGCATTTTACTAACACAGGCCTGAGCTGCTCCAGTATTTCATCTGCATGAATTAATCTCTATGAATTAATGTTATGGCTGAGCCATACTCATTTACCATTACTTACATGCACATATATTCCATGACTACTTGTAAAGGAATAAGGTTCACATTTTCTACATAAATACATACTCTTTATGTCCCTCCTGACTTGCTCTCATTAGCTCTGCACTAAATGATGTTAGACATGAGACCCAGTCAGTGTTGACTCTGGAATGCAGCACGTGCTTGACTGGCCCCTTTGCTAAGGTTTATAGTGTACTTTTGTAGTTCATAATGCAGCCAATCTTTACAATCTAACACCCCTGCTAATAAAAATGAAATTGTTATGTAAGGCCACTGCTAAATAATGAAACCACTACTATGTTTAATTTACCTATTAATTTCTGTGTGGCAGTAAATGCTGTTATAGAGTTTGTTATTAATGTGAGTAACCTCAAGATTGCTGCCAACACTTCAAACATAAAATTTCTGTAAAGATGTTGAAAACAAATGATACAATGCTCTGCAACTTAGTCCTTATTCCAAAACCAGGGGCAGCTTCCCAGTGATTAAATGAGAGTCCCAGTAACATTATGGAATGGAGAGAAGGAGAGGATGTTGAGCCCACCTGCTGAATCACCTCAGGTGCCTCTTCCATGGGATTTCAGCACAGTTACATTGCCAGTTGCTCTGGATTGACTCAGTTCAGTGATTCATGTTCACCTTTTGAGCAGAATCATGGAATGATGGAATAGTTTGGGTTAGAAGGGACATTAAAGATCCTTTCACCCCAAATCCACCTGCCCTGGGCAGGGCTGCTGTTCACCGCATCCAACCTGGCCTTGATCACTTCCAGGCATGGGGCAGCCACAACCACGTGAATGTGCATGAAATGCAAGGAAGTGTCACAATTGTGATGGGTTTTTTTCAAAATTCCTCTTATTTCTTTTAAGGACAGTGTAGGAGCTCCAAAAAAGATGCCAGAGTGAGCCCCACTGAACACCAAGATGCTGTGACAGGCTGGGACAGCCCTCTCACAGAACATAACCCTTTCCAGCTCCAGCCTCCTTGGATCATGGTAACAAATAGCTCTTTGTCATAACTAAAGCATACATAACTGTAAAATACAATTATTATCTACTTGCATATTCAAGGAACTCTGAAATAAAACTCCATAAATAACTAAAAGAAAACACAGCAGCTTTAACAAAGTTCTGCCTCAACAAATCTTCACTGTGACCTTAGGATTCAATTTTAACAAGTTGGTTTTAATCCTGTTAGTTTAAGATCAAAGGAAAAGATTCATTGGCAGGGTTAAATGAAGCAACATTGAAGGATTTGTAAAAATAAGGCCAATACCCACACCAGTCCTTCTGTCCTAATTAAGTTTATATTTTTTCTAAGTATTACTGGCAGGAATTAATACTTAGAGACCTAAGCCAAAGTAGCTCACTTTAACCTGAGGACATTTTTTCACTTACTCTGACTGTAGTTCAAGTTTTCCATTTTGAAGTATTTAGCTTAATTTCCTACTTGAGAAAGTAAAGCTCTTCTCAGCAACTCTTCAAGTAACAACTATTTTCCTCTTACATGACTGAGTCCACACTGCTGGGCTTGACATTAACCTATTCTGGTCTTTCTGAACACTTCCCTCTGGTAAAGGTGCTGCCCAAACCATGGTGCAACTTCCTCCTCAAAAGAATATCTATTTCTGTGACGTTGTGTCCCACTGCCACATTTCTGTTCTTGCAGCTGCTTTATCAGTGTCAAAAATGGTGAGAAAATGAATCCTAAATATGAATGATCTTTGTAGTTATGGGCAAGTAAATTCTGACATGCAGAACAATACACATTTACTGTCCACTGCTCAAAAATGAGCCCGTGCTGGTCCAGCTCTCAGTGGAACTTGTGCCCACTCTGAACATCTGGCACCACTCAGAACATCTGGCACCTGGAGGCAGGTGGGCTCTGACAGTTCAACTGCTGCTCAAATTATCTCCAGCTGAAAACATTTGGGCTACTGGAGCTGGTAAAACCTCAGAGCTTTGCACAGAGGAATTAATTCCTGAAAATACGCCCTGAGAATGGGTCACCTGTGGACTTTGCCTTGTTCTAGAGACATTGTGAGGAGGAGGAGGAGGAGGAGGTTGGAGGGCAACCACTCTGCACTCAGCCTACACGGAGAACAGAAACAGACAAGCCAGATTTAGAAACCTCTGAAAGAGAAGTGAACAAATAAAAGTACCACCTCTAATAATTTCATTTATCCTCTAGTCCTTCCAGCTTTACATTGCATGTCCCTGAAAAAAGAGCCATCCTTTGGGTTCCCAAGGCAAACACTTCAGTGCAAGTTAAGTACTTGTTATATCCCCATCTTGTTTCTCCTTTTGTCTGTACAAAAGCTTTCATTAACTTTCACTGATCTCATTCTATACTGTGGTCTGGATAAATGCTGTAGGAGTTGCAATTTTGGCTGCCTCTTTGATCTGCGTAAGATGAAGGATAATTTCCATTTTTAAGTGGTTTTGCTTGGCTCTTATACAGCCTAGCACATGGTGTAAGATTGTCCTGAGACAAAATGGAGAGGCTGAGAGGTGGTGGTAAAATATCCAGAGTGGTAATGTCAGTTCTTTGTGTTCCTCCTGAAAACCAGGAGACCAACAGTTAACTCATCCATTTCTGCATCTGTGTGTCTACATGTCATGCACAAACATAATTAAAACCAATTGTAACTGCTGAAGTGTAACATTACTGAGCTTAACATGTATTTTGTCATGACTTCAAAATAAAAATGTGCCTTTTGACTTGTTATGGAAGTCCTGCTTGCCAGACATTTCTAAATAAAGCCCAGGAGGCTGGATTTACATCTTCCCTCTCTTAACCCTTCTCTTAATCACTTCCCTCTAATTCCTCTTTTTTCTTTTTCAATGTGTGTGGCTTGAGCAAAGCCTCTTCTCTGCAATTGTCTTCTAAATTGGCAAAAGGACAGTGCAGGGTGTGACCCTCCTCCAGTTTTTGTGCACAGTTGTATCCTCCTGGGCCCCATTCTCCTACGAGCTCTCCCACATCTCTGTTAAGTAGCCAAGATTATCCAAAGCAGTCAGATTCCTGTTGCACATCTGTGCCTTCCTGCAGCAACTGGAGCCATAAAATGAGTTGTCTTCGTGGTATTTCAGAATATTCTGAGCCAGAGGTACTGTATGTTCACCTCTGGGACTGAGTGGGTTCACTCTCTGAGGTGCAGAGGATGGTGCATCTCACTCGCACACAAGTGGCAAGAGATGCAGCCAAGGATTTCAGAGAAAACCAAGGGAAATGTTTCTTTTTGGTAGGGATCCACGTTGAGCTGTTTCCTTTATTGTGCATTTTGCAGTTTTGCAGCCAGGGCTCAGCTTTCCCTGAGTGAAGGTTCTCTCAGCTCCTTGTGAGCACTGAAAATGCTTTTCTTGCCTTGGGATTGCACAGGCACATCCCATTCAGGATGAGCTCCAGGGCTACAACCAGAGTGCAGCTCCCAGCCCATGCAGGAACAACAATCAATATTGTGTTCTGGAGGACCAATTTTAGAGAAAAAAAACATACACTGTATGTTAGTCTAATGTTATTGCTTTTGCCCTCATTCTCTTCTGTTTGCTAAACCCAATGTTTTCAGCACCTGATCCTCAGCAGTGAGCTGGGCTGACAGCTTCTGGTGTGCTCTGGTTTTTAATGATTACCATCCCCTGGCACACACTGCCTCCTCTAATAAGTACCAGCCACAGGCACACATACCAGGGATGTAAAACAGTTTTATTAAATTAGGCGGAGGCACAAACAATCACAATTATTTTCTTACTAATAAAGGGAAATGTTTGCATTTATTTACACTCTACTGAGTTCAAGATGAATACACGATTGGCTGTTGTGCAATGCCTCCCCACAGGAGTTTTGATGGGTTTTCAGAATTGGGTTTTCTTACAAACACAGTATTTCCCAACGTTCTGACTGTTCCTAAGGGCACTGTCCTAAGGAGATGCAGCTGCAGTTTCACACCCTTGGCTCCAGCCCAGCCCTGCCCTGGGGCAAGGTGCTGGTGCCACCTCTGTGTCCCCACCAGGGGCTGGGTTCACCTTGGTACAAACCCAGCAGTGCTGTGTGCTCAAGCTGCTCCATCACCTGCACCATGCCTGACTCCTTCTCCTGAGAATCCAATTTATCACCTCAGTGACTGGAATTAAGTCAACAGAAGGGAGCCAGCATGAGCTATCCCCTGTGGCTGACCCAAACCTCTCTGCTCTGTTTCTCTGACCCACCAACAAATACCCAAATATCACTTATCCCCAAAGTTTCTGTGGAGAATTTTTTGTTCCTCTTCTACAAGATCAGCCAAGGGTTTCACTGGTTTTTCACAGCAGGGTTTCACTGCTATTTAACTGGGTGAGGTTTACTGGAGCAGTTCAATGTGCCAGGCTAACACAACCCCACTGATGGCTGCCTCAGGTGTGGGCTGTGTAAATCTGTAAAGGTGACCTAAAAGTGAATCTAAATGATGATGAAAGATTAATCTTGGCCCCTGGCCATTAAATTTTCTTCATGGCATCATGTGCAGCGAGAAAAGCTTATTGTCTTCACAATGCATAATGCAACTTGGTTTTATTTCTGTTCTTTGAGAGAAGTTTACAGGAAAGGAAGAAATGGATTTTTATTCACTATTCACTGAACACTGGAATAAAAACTCAATCTGCTTTACATGGAAATTAGTGTTAGGAGCTACTGCACATTTTTCCAGCAGAAGATGCTCTTCAAAAGAACTAGACAGGAAAATATTCTTTCTACCTAAATACTTACTATGTTAAACAACAATAGTATGTTATGTGAAATGCATCCTGTAATATTTAGAAACCGCTCTTGTTAAAAAAAGACCATTCACAAAAATTTGATCTTCCAATTGGTGCATTTTAGTACTATGAGTAAGGGTTGGTAAAACCATGGTTACTTGAATCCTGCAAATTGGGCACTTTTGAACAGTTTATATCAGCAAAAATGAGTATTTTGGAATTATCTCTGATCAATTATCCTACCAAAAGCCATACCTAATTCCTCCCTTTTTCCTCCTTTTCTCCTTGTAAGATTTCTGAGCAACCAGGCAAGAAGGAGGTAAGCACAGGAGGCAGCGGATCTCCCAGCAGCAATGACAAAACGATTTTCATGCTCCAGTATCACCTCAGTGAGAGTGTTATAAAATCCACCCTGAGTTCTCCGTGGCACATCCCCACACCTTCCTGCTGAGAACAGCACTTGGCTCTGAACCCCTTGCTCTCCCTGTGGATGCTGCTGCTCTGGGGAATGTGGGATACAGACCTATGAAACACTTTGCTACCTCCTGCTGCATTTTCTTTTCCTATAGTTCAGTGTGCTTCTTTCAGGTAACGTGATCTCAGGCTAGTATCACTATCGTGCTACTTATCTCCAACAAGCTGCCCTTACTGAAGTCATAAAACCACAAGATTTATCTGTAGGTATTTGTACAATCTCAGTACTGTATCAGCATTTTATAGGGTGTATCTGGAAGTTCCTCTGATTTCTCAGATGTCTTTAATTTTCTGCAGTAGTGTAGGTAAGATTAAATGCAAATCTTGCCAAACAAACCTCTGGCATTGCAACAACAGAGAGATATGGATTTTTCTTCCCTTTATTATTCTGCTAGAAAAACTTGGAAAATGCAGGTTTATTTTCTCCCTAAACTTTTGCAGACCTACTCTTATACTTTGTGCAGGATTTTTATCCACTGGAAATTAGAGTTCTGTGGTGAGAGTGGCCTGATTCTCCCAAAGGATGTGACATTGCCATGGCTGCACAGGTATGTCCCAGCACCTGCAGGACCTCCTGCACCAGATTTTGCCACAGAGGAAATGGGAAAAGGAGCAGAAATGGGTTCCTGTGCTCACAGGGCTGCTGTGAGCTCAGGGAAAGGCTGGGGTGAATTCCCAGCTGGAGTCAGTCCCACAGCCCTTGATGTCAGCGGATCTGCGCCGAAGAATCGCAAACTTGAGCACATTTGGATCGCACGCTGCTCCTTGCTGGCTCTGGGGATGTGACAGATTTCCTGCCGAGCCCCAGCTGCTCTCACTTTCCCGTTCACAGGGCAGATCCCCAGCGAGGGTAAAACCCTGGAAGATGGGCCAAGCCACGGCCCTGCCCAGAGGAACAGCTGAACTCCCCGGGAGCTGCGTGAGCTGGGCAAAACCACGAGCACAGAGTCCAAACCCAGCGAATATTCCAGCCTTGGAAATGTCTGGAATGAGCCTGGATGGCCGGAGGAGGCTGTGGACTGTGATTTATGTCTGCTTCCAGGTGCATGTAAATTTTCCATCCCCCATATAGACTCGAGCTCTGGGCTACAGTCACAAGAGATTAAAATTCCTGTGTGTTTTCTGGAACTATCAGCCCCGCTGAGAAAGGAGCATGGGAAGCAGAGTTTGTTTGGTGCTCACAGGAATCCTTCACAGATACATGTATTTTCTTAGTGTTTGGTATTAGCATGAATTAAAATATTCCATTTGGGTGAGATGTTATTTTAGCTAATTTCCTGCAGGCTCTCTCCAGCCCGTTCCTCTGTGAATGGTGAATAACTCTTCAGTGGAGCCCAGCACTTTCAGCCCCTGCTGCTTAGAATAGCTCCCTGCTTCTCAAGTATTAATTGTGTCTGGTTATGTTTAAATGTCATTAAAATATGCAGCAAGTGATCTACGGGGATTCATATTTCTACCCAAAATCGAGCCTGCACCTTAACTTCCCTCTGCAGGAATCTGGGATGGGTTTTTCCCGCTGTGCCTGTTGCAAACATCTGCCACTTCTGAACGCTGAATAGAGCCCTTGCAATCCAAATTTGAACATTGTAACCCAACGCTTCTAAGAGAGAATATTGCTATTTTATTCATAAACTGTTTCGAGAAAGGAAAGGGGGAGCAGAGGCGAGGAAGGAAGCCAAGAGAGCTTTGAGTCGCTTTTCTGTTTTCAAGTGTCTTGGGGAGCGCTGTGCCAAGAAAAACAGAGTCCAGAGCAGTGAGCAGCGGGGAGATCCTGTTACAGCAGCCCAGCACCTCGGGAGACGGGGCTGCCTCCGGCAAGGAGGAGGAAAGGAGGGGAGGAACAGGGACCTGGCTGCCTCTGCACCCCAACAGCTGCTTTTCTAGGGGGGTGGCTGGTGACAGGGACCCCATTCTTCACACCACGGCAGCTCCGCGGGTCGCTCATGGGGGCAAGACAAGCAAAGTCTGGCCCTGGCTGGAGCAGAGCTTTTCAGAATTTGGTAAGAAACCCCAATTCAGAAAACCCATCAAAACTCGTGTGGGGAGGCATTGCAAAGCAGCCAGTCGTGTATTCAAATAGAGGAAAGGAGAGGGCTCATTATTATCAGAATAATAAGCTGAAGGAGGAAAAGTGTAAGTGAACTTACACATGGGATTGCAAACTGCTACACAGCCAGTGTGGGCAGCTCTGGGCTTTAGAGCTTCACCAGTGAGCTCTCAATAAGGGAAGGAAAAGAAAGACTCCCTTTCCCGAGCACAGATGTGTATTTTCTCTGGGTACATTTGTTAGTCTTATATGACAAAAGGACTATTTTTGTCTAGTTAGGGTACAGATTGTGAAAAAATTGCTCAGGACAAGTCAGCAACTCACTCACCCTATACATTTGTACAGCAACTCACCCTATACATTTGTAAGGGAGCTGGGACAAGCCTACAAAGCTCCTATTTATCCCCTTTTATAAAGAAAGCAGGGCTGCAAGTCCTTCCAGGCAGGCAGAGAGGGAATGGGAAAAATGCAGAGCACATTCCAATGAGCCTAAAGATGGAGTCTGGTCAATGCCACACTGTCCCCCCCTTACAGATGAAGTCTGTCTTTCAGAGGGATGATAAAATACAAGGAGTTAAATTAAAAAGCGAATTTGTGATGCTGTTACAAACAGTGACACCAGGCTGGCCATTGCCCTGTGCTGTCACTGAGAGGGGCAGAGCTGGTGAGCCCAAGGAGCCAGGCCAGACCCCACGTGTTTTTGAAGGATCATTATTTTATGAGGGGTCAGGGCTGGAGCAGGTGCTGTGTGAACTTTCACAAGGGGCAGTGACCTGCAGCAACCCTGCTATTCCTGTCCCTGTGTCTCCAAGGGCAGCTGCCACCCTGCTGGTGACAAGGACTGCACAGGCTGGGAGTGCCAGCGATGGCACAGGGCACTCGTGGAGTGTGACACAGAGGGAGAACGTGGAAATAAAGCACAGATGTGGCACTTCAAGGGTCTTGCAAGCATAAAAAACTCCCTCCAGATTCAGACTGGGACAATATGGCCCAAAGGCACCCTGCCTAATGAACAGAGGGTCTTTGTGCTGCCCTGGGCGGGACAGGGAGGGCTGAGGGCCTCTGGAGGCCTTGATGGCCCTGACCAGCTTCACCTGGGCTCTCTGCCCACCCCACCCACAGCCCCAGAACCCACCTAAGCTCAGCTGTGGGGCTTTGTTCCCTTCCTGAGCCATGTTGGGGCTGTCTTGCTGCCTGTCCTTCTTTGTGCTCCTTGGCTTGAACATGGTGCTGCCTCACTGCCCTGGCCCTGCCTGGAGATCACCAGCTCTGGGTAGGACATCTTGTTATTGCTGCCCTGCTTCATCCGCTGTGGCTTTCTTTATGTGGGCTGTTCTACATTGCTATCAAAGCTGCATGTTAATTGTATCAGGTCAAGATTTGCTGTCTGTTGCTGGTCGAATCTTGCTGGGGTTTGTTATGTTGGTTGTATCCTAATGAAACCTTATTCCTAATTGAATCCTAATTCCCCTTTGTTAAGGAAGACTAAGAATGGGCCCAAAAATGATCTGGGAAAGGTTGTGTTTCATGGTGGGTGGAAGTGCTTATTGCTGAGGTGCAGTTCCAGGCACACAGTTAAATCTTGGTCCAAGCCTTTCTGGGAGATGTTGTAATCTCTTAGAAATGGGGATTTCTCCTTTCACATCCTTTGGTTGGGGGGACTGTTTGAGCTCTTGGTAGAGCTTGGAGCAGTTCAGGTTTGCTCTGATTTGTGCCCACAGTCCCAAGCTGCCAGGGACTGCTGGGGAAGAATGAGTGATAATTTGCTTTAGGCACTTCCATGAGGTTTCAGCCTCTGAAGCTGCTCCAACCATCCTCTTCCTCCCTTCCACTTGAACAAGGGGAAGCATGATGTGGCCTTGGCCACTGGTTTATAGATGAAGAGCTTTGTGGATGATAAAACCACTGACAGCATTGCCAAATACTCCCCAGAGCACTGAACAATCACAGGGATCTTTATTGTGGTTTCCCTGCCATGAAATTGTTGGATGTTGCTGCTGATTTCTGAACACAGCAAAAATAGCCCGTGCAACTTGGATGTATTTTGTAGAACTGACTCAGCTTCCAACTTTAATCCTTTAAATCTGTATGGAGACAGGAGAACCCAGTGGTTGGAGCACAGAAGTAAGATCCAATAAATTAGTTTCTAGCATTGCATTCTGCCCCTTGCATCACCCTCCCCACCAACAGATCTCCATCTGTAAAAGCACTGCCAGCAGCACTCAGCCACCTTTCTACATGGCTGGGCTGTTCTGATGAAAAGGGATCTTAACATGTGAAAGACATTAATGAAACTGCAGAGAGAGTAAAAGGCACCAGCCAATATCCAGCCAGGAACACATTAACTGTTCTTGCTCACTGCTGGCCCTCTCACTGAGTACTTTCCAAGATAAGGTACAAAACATTGCAAGCAAGCAGTCCAGAAACCTAAATCTGAACTCCAATTATCAAGGGAGAGTCAATTATTTGGGATTACAGAAGTTAATGCACTTCAGGATTGATTAAGTGAAAGATTGTTCTGAAAAAAAAACTCTGTAATTAAAAATATATGTATTTTTAAGGAGCTTTTCTTACTCTGAAAGCTTTGTATACAGTAGTGAGAGGAAAGCTTATGTTCTATATGTGTGTGTGTGTACATACACTACCCAAACTCTGCTATCAATTACAGATACAAATCTGGAACAACTCCAGTGCTGTTTGCATGGGCCTGAATTAGAACAGACTGTGGTTTGTTAACGAGGTGTGTGTGTGTGTTCAGAGCTGTTTGCTGCTCTGTGAGGGCAGAGATTTGTGCAAATCAGCTTCTCATATTTACTGGTGGCATCAATGCTTGAGGGATCTCTTCTGCTCTATGGCACTGAGTGCAGTTGTAGCACATCCACTTCCCAGAATTTAAAATTATCACCAATGAAAACTCTGTGGTTGCTTGAATCTGCTATGATGGCAAATATTTTGCATGTATGAACATCACTTGCTGGTCAGTCTCAGTGCTTTTATTAATTTTATTCTGATGTCCCCATGTGTATTGGGTTATTCATCCTGTTTCTTAGCCAACATTCAAGGTCTTGATTGTTTTCCAGGGTAAAACTTTGCATTACACTGGGTTTGTCTCTGAATCACTGTGCACGTTTTAGCTTAAATATGGCTCAATAAGGTAATTGGAATGACATACAATTGGAAACATGACCTGTATTTTCAGAATCCTGATTACTGAACCAAGAAATACTAAGCACTGGTAGGTGTTTGAACAATAAGGCTTGATGCACATATGGATTGCCTGAAAATTAATTTATTTTTAAAAAATAGTATCAGTTCTGCTTCTACTTTAATTCCTTACATGCATTCAATGCCAGCTGTGCTTTACTACATTCAGATGGCACTTCACATACCACTAAAATATAGTTTGTGACCAAATTACAGTGTAGTAACACTAAGATTATGCAGCCATTTAGGTCAGGAAACATAAAATAGCATCTTATAAATAACTTATTACATCAGCTCCTAGAGGTGAGGAGAAATGCAGTAATAAAGGATTTAAGCATTGCTTGTTTTTCATTTTATTCTTGCTATAAAAATCTATCAAATTTTCAGCTATTTTCTTTAAAAGGTGGAAAGACAGGGTGGGTTAAGGTCTTCCCCTGGTGTGGAAGGGGAGCTGCATTTCAATCATCCTATGGTGGAACAAATTGGGGTGAAACAAATTCTCCAGTTTTTAAAACACTACTTTTGAGCAACTTTGGTCAGTAGCAGAAATGAGGCCAGGAAGTTGACAAATCATGTTCAGCTTACTAAAAACAGACAAATTTTCTAACAGGCCAGGCCAGCCTTGTGTGGCTCAGACAGTGCAAGGGAAATAACTGGCATGGCAAGGAAATGTGAGGGGGTTTGTCAGAGCCACAAATGCACTACTGAGGGCAGCACAGTGTCACTCAGCACACTGAGGTGTCATTCAGAGCGTTTTTATCCAAGCTTTAAGCTGCTGATTTTTAAATCATGAGCTCCCTAGAGATAAATGATGGTTCAAAACTAAGAATGCAAACTCCTCCTTCAGCACGCTCAGTTTTTTCTTCTGAAAGAAAACATTCTGCTGGTTTGAGGAAAGCAGCTGGTTTGTGTTTCTAAAATTTGCATTATCTTTACTTGGAACTGGATCATCGGCCTTGGGTTAGAAAATCTGGAAATATTGCCCTGGCTCTTTCTGAGCTGATTTCCTCACCCTGGCTGCAGGAGCAGGATGGGCCATGTGGTCACAATTTATCCTTGATTTCCACCAGCAGAGGTGAATGCTGAGAGCAGGACTTCAGGAAAGTTTTAGGGTGTAGTTCTTAAATACTAACTATGGTAGAAGTGTTCAAATCATCCTAATTGTTACAGGATGAAAGGATTAGCTTTATTTATTCACTTGTGATTTTGCTGTATTTTTTTCCTTGTCTTATTACATTTTTAATTTCACAAACTTCTGCTAATAGTGTGCCCTTCCTCTCTTTATTCCTATTATAGGAATGAATCCTATATGTATAGGAATGAATCCTATGAAGTAATGAATCAAGTCAAAATTGCCATTAAGTCAAAACCAAAACAAAGATCACATAAAACCCCTTCATAAAGTGAAATAACCAAAAATCAGGAAATCACTAATTAAAAACTGCAAAGATGCACTTGTATATCACTGTTGTATCAATATGAGTGTGGTCTACTCTCCTGGACCAGGGACTGAGGCGGCTTTTGTACAAACACAGAAAGAGACACCAGAACCCCAAATCTGGGTTTGTGTTTTTAGCAATGAGAAACATGTTTTAGTCACCATCAACCAAAATATGGTGTATGACAGTTGAAGGTTTTTCTGATGCAAATTGTGTTTGCATGCCTCAGAATCAGCAACAATAACATCTGATTCTTTGTTCAAGGAGGGTGGAAGGGGTGCTCAGAGCCAGGATGAAAGCACGGTACCATGGGCAGTCAGTGCCAGGCAAGGCTGAAATGTCATTTCTTGCAGCTCTGGGATACTCCTGCAGAGTAAACCAGCTTTTAGGACATTCAGCTGTACACTTGGGGAAGCCTACAGCTCTTAGAGCTGGCAACTCCTTTTGTTTAACAGCACCACCAATTGCTCCATGAGCCAGGCAGAGCCCAGCCAGAGCCCAGCCTGGCCACTGCCTTCCTCAGGAGCTGGACAAAAGCCACAACTTTTATTTCTGAAAACATTCTGGCTGTGTGTCTTGATTGAGTCAAAAGGAATGTTCTTACAGCTACAAATGCCCTTAAATATTTCACACAATTGGATGACAATTATTTCTCTGTGCTTAGCCCTGGAGACACTCGTGTATCCATAACAGAGCTGAGTGCAGTAAGATCCCACAATAGGAAGGAGTTTTTCTCAAAAATGTGGCATGATTATATGTATTTTTTTAAAGCTCCTAAGGGTGAGATGTTTCAAGTCTGCAGATGTATGCATCTATTTTGGGAAAGCACTAAATCATAAAAACATTGCCCTGAAAGTTGTGTTCAAGATGTGTGTACAAGTGTATTTTTTGTGGGTGTTACTAAAGAGTTAATGTGGCACATCTGCTGGTCAAGAGCTGGTTTATCTGGGGACAATTGCTCAGGCATTTTGAGGGACTCTGGAGTTTGATGAAGCCAGACTGGTATTTGATAATGCAGACCTTGCCTTAGGTTGCTTCCAGGAGAGACAGGAGTGTGAACATTTGAAAGGTTATTGCTGTGCAGGTCACACTTCCATGGAGCATTTTGGATGCACAATATTTTTGTCTTTGGGATATTTCTCCAACTGGCTACTTTTAAGGAGTGAAGCATCAAATAGCTCTGCTTGAAGAGAATGTAAATTATCTCCATTTAACATTTGTTAGCAAAGGTTTGAGTCATTTTGCCATGCACCTGTCTGGATTAAATTTGTTCCCTGACATAGTCACTATATTGGCTTAATCACTGAGTATTTTCAGGTTTTGATACTCATAAATATTACCATATTTATGATATGGCACCATATTTTATTTTGATACTCATATATATTACCATGTTTACCTATTTTCAGCATGTAACAAAAGAGGGAAAAGGGAAGGTTTTGTTGTGTTAAATTCCTCCTGCCCCAAAGTACTCGTTAGATCTCCCTGTGAGAGGTGCAGGAATAGCAAGGTATGGATTCTTTGGTCAGTGCAGTTCTAAAATCCTCTGCACCTGAGGATCCAAAAAAGCCCACATTGGACTGTTTCATTTAAAACAGCACTGTCCTGAAATGCTCTGAAATCCTTCTGTGTGTTAAGCCTGACTGGTTGGTACCACCTGCCTGGGGCCTCAGCCAAACACAGATTTCAGATGCAAGTGTGATTTTCATGAATCACTGAACTGTTGGCAACCAAATGTTTTCTGGATCATGCTGCTGAGAGCACAGAGCTGTTCTCATGCTTCAACTTTGTTCCTAACACTTTCTGGTAACTTCTGCTCATTCTAATAATTGAGATGTACCAGGGAGATGAAATAATTAAATCAGGCTGTGAATGTTCTGGATCATTAACAAAAGTATTTGTGGCACTAGTCTGAGATATCTTCAGGAAAATATGGTGTTATTCATTCACTATAATGCACTGCAGTCAGCAAATGGATGAAGAGAGTGACTGCAGACCACTGTGAATATCAGATTGGGTTGGCACACAAGGTCTCACTGACTTCAGCTGAGAATCATTTCACTCCCTGCTTGTTGGGGGGCTGCATTTCTGTGCATTTTCTGTATTTTTTTTCCTGTGTTTTTCTGTATATATATATTTCCCTCTACTTGAGGGTGGGGCTTTCTCCATGGATTTGCTCATGGATCCTTCCTTTGACTCTGCTCCCTCTGTGTATACACTTTCCTTGAGCTCTGTGAACATGAAATTGTACAGATATTTGAGTCAGACCTAAATGTCTCAAGGCCAAGACTCAAAGCACCAGTTCTAGCTCTGATTCCTTATTTTTGGTGCCTGTAGGAAAATCCTGAGCTTCCTTGCAGCCTGCATCCCTTGCTGGCTGGCAGCCAAAGGATGAGTGTGACAGCCTGCTGTCCCCTGTGACAGTGGCAGCTCTTCCTGTGAGTTCCTGCATCACTGTTAGATATATTCCTCTGTCTAGGAAACCTTTATATACTTGCTGGGCAATTGGGATTTTTCAAAGGCTGGGCTTTTGCCTAGGAGCCTTAACAAATGATCACTGACTGTATCAATTGATGCATTTTCTATGTTATGAATATTTTCATTTCATTCTGTAAGGGCATACTGTGTTTGTACACATTTCCTGCTGGAGCAGGTCCCTTCCATCCTGCCCTGTTCTGTGGTTTTGTCATTTAAGTACATGCATCTTTTGTGCTGGGATTGTTTCTGTTCCACTGCAGACACTACTTTGCATAAAGCCCAAGAAGAATAATTATAGAGGCTCCAACAAGACATATGTGAATAACAAACAAGACATAATTCTTCTCCTCTTGCATTACATTGTCATAGATTCTTGAAGTGTACTAGCATAAACTTTTGCAATTGATAGAAAATCATCACCAAATACTTGCAATTAAATAGCATCTAGTGTTAGGAACTATTGCACCAATCAAACTTGTGTTCTGGAAGCCCTCATGCAGTGATTTACACTGAGTTTGCCTGGAAAGGGCTGAGGAGATGCCTCGGTGCCTTTGGAGGAGAGCAAAGAACAATAAATCAGGCTACTTTGGATTTGATTTTACAACTGGAAAAGATTACACTGATCTTGACAAAACAGAGAGGCCAGTGCTCTGATGCACAGAATTTGATGGTTACCATTCATTTTTGTCATGGAGAAGAAAGGAGCAAATTGTCCATATGCTTTTAAATAGTACTGTCAACATACTGTGTTTCTAAATCAGCCTAATCCCCTTTGCTATAAATGGAAACCATGCTTTCAGTATTTCTGGTGGGAATTAGTTAACTAAGTGTTAAAACTTGCCAAACTGCATTTTATATAAAAAAGGAGCTCCATGAATCAAAAGCTGTGTTCAGCTGCACATAAATAGGCTCCCAGAAAAAGGTATGCCTTGTAATCACATCTTGATAGTCTAATACCTTCTATAAAATCCAGAAACTATTTTTTGCATCTGACAGTGTTTACAACATGGAGCCTGAAGTCTGCCCTCCTATAGCTACTGCTGGATACAACTTTATTTATGGCAAAAAACTGAACAGGCTTCCAGTTTACAGCAAGGATATTTATCTGTCAGGTGAGCATCAAGTGTCCAATTCCAGTGCCCCTTTCTGAGGGAAATAGGATGTGAGAACAATTGTAATCCAGAGTAGAATGTAAATTGTCAAGTACCTGTGAGCTTGCATAAAGCTCAGCATCCAGTGAGGATTATCCCTCAGAGTTTAGACCTTCTATTCATGGACAAAACTTTGTTTATCCCAGCGTTGTTTGATGGCTGGGGAGGCAGAGACTGCTTGAAACCAGAGAGAAATCTCAGCTGCACACAGAGCAGGTGCTGGATCAGTATTTTACTGCATTACCTGGAGCAAGGAGGCAAAATAAATGGCAAGGGGAGGTTGTGTGGAATTTGTGGAATTAGGTTTAAGAGTCTGGACAAACTGTTCCATTTGAGGCAAAACAAGAGGGATGCTCCTGTGAATTGGACTTGGTTGGACTGGGCACCTGGTGTTCAGCCTTTAGATTCCCTCTGGTTATTCTGGCCTGATGCACTGCAGGTATATTTATATCCCACAGGGTTTCCTGTGGATTATCAGGTGCTTGTTTTGCTTTCAGCTGGAGAGGCCCTTTAGGGGAGAGAGGTACCTTTTACTATCCACTTGACAGCAGTAGATTTGATGGATGTGATTTACAAAGAGGATGAAAAAATGGAGTAAGTGCTTGGAGCTGATTGACAGCTGCAGTAAATCTAACCCAGCCTTTGAAGAGCAGTAACGAGTGGTGGGGCAGATGCTGCCCCATCCATTCCCTCTCTGTGGAGGCATTTCAGCTTGTGAACAGTGCCCTGACTTTTCCATGTGCTGCTGAAAACCAAACAGACGGTTCTGCTCAATGAAAACAAGTTGGAATCGCTGTCAGATGGAGCCAGATTAAAACCAGAGGAGAGGAGTGACCCACTGGGGTGCTGTGCCCTCAGTGCCTCCCTCCTGCTCCCGGCTTTGCTGGGAGCACCCTGGCAGCAGGAGAGCAGGAAATGTTCCTGTTGAGGATGAGGAAGGATCTCCAAGCACTCTGCACAAGAAGCAGCTGGTATTGATGTGTTATTTGCTGTGAAGGACGCGCTATCACTGCGTGGCCTGGTGCCCAGCCTTTGTAATGGAGACAGGGCCTGGCACAGCCTCTGCTCTCCTCCTCAGAAACCAGGAGCCGAAGCTGGGCAGCTCCTCTGATGAACAAGTAACCCTCGATGTTTGTCTCCTTTTTCACTGTTTGTTTTCCCAGGATTGGGAGGGGTGACCCTTCTCCAGGGGTTCAGCTCACCTTCCCTGCAGGTCAGAGCTCCTCCTGCCGCTTACACTGGCTAGGAAAGCTGACTCTTCTGCCATGTCCCTATTCCAGTGCCTCTCCCAATTCCTGTTTTACAGGACCAGCTCCAGCAGGGAGTGAGCCCCTGGAAGCCTAGAAAACCCCCCCTCAGCAGGGGTTATTTTAAGCAGCAGAAGAGAGGGATCCTGTGTATAACACTGGGGTTGTCCAGCCCCATGGCTGCTGTTTTCCTTAGGAGCAAAGCTTTGGAAGGCACATCTTGAATGCACTGGAACAGCTGCAGCTCTTAATCCCACAGGAAGCTGCTTTGGGTTTCAGGATAGGGTGAGACCAGCCTCTAACAGGCTGCTGACCCTGTGAGCCCCTCACAGAATTAAGCTTTTTGCAATAAAACCACATAAGGAGATGACTGCATTGCAATCATAAAGGGTGCAGCACTTGAATTACTGTTTTAAACTATTTAGAAATATATTGCTTTGTACATGTGCAGCTTATATGGATCCCAAAATAATTTATAATCCTGCATTTAGGTAGTGACCAAGATGATCAGTGTGCCAGTCCAGTGCCAGTCTGGGGGGTTGATGTCACATCTGATACGTTTCCTATCTGATTTCCATGAGTCTGTGATATGTAATATCCAACATGCTTTGCTGTGTTAGATCACATCTTGGAGATCTGGTGCAGCATTTGTCAGCTTCTTTACAGAGCAAAAAGAAACCCCAGGAAATGTCCTGGTGCACTGCTGATGTTTAGCCAAACATGCAAAGCTGGTAATTCAGCAATTGCTGCTCCAAAACCCCAATGGAGCTGGTAGCAAATCTGATCTGAGAACTTGCTCTTCCAGAGAAACTGCAACTCCCATTTACAAACCCCAAATCTTAGTCTTCATCTATTTACCCACAGGTTTAGAATTTATTTTTTGGAAGAGTAATGATGATATCATCTAACAAAAAGTAATGAAATAACAGGGTTGAACAGCCAAAGGAAGGAAAATCGCTGCTTTAAGAGGAAAATCCCAGGAGGAGCTGCCCAGTTTTTTCTGCACAACTTTGCTCAGAAGGAGCTGAAATCCTCTGAGCAAAAGTCTGTGGTGCTGCTCTGTGCAGCACTGCTAAAGGTTAAGTTGCTGGCTGTCAGAGCTCAGTTATCCATCACATTTCTGGGGGGAAGGGAGCACCAACTGCTCCCTTTCCAGACTCTCCAAACAATTTCCTGCACTGGCCTCATGTAAGAGACTAAACTGTTTCTAATACAAGGAATGCAGTTAACTACAACTGATAGACAAATACCTTTTCTTATCACTAATGGATTACAACACTTGACTGCAAAAGCAATTTAAACCTTACAAATGGCATATTCAAACCCCACCAGCAGCTATGCAGGGAGAATTGCTGTTACAGCAGCCTTTCATTGCATCTTTGAATGTTTGCACTGAAAGTTGATTGTATTTTTGTTGAAAAAGCAGCAATATTGCTTTTTATCCCATGTATCTCTGCAAATGATAGTTTCATGAGAATATTCTATGGACAATATTTCAGGTTTAGCAGTTCCTACTGACACTCTGCAGCAAAGCAGTGATGGCTCAGGAACAGTTTAATGAAAAAAAAATCATTATATTTATTAAAACATCTGAGCTTAAATGTCCCAATATGATGGGAAATGTTGTGGGTAAAAGCTGCAAATGGGGATGTACATAAATAATCCCCAAAGACATGAAAGTATCACAGGTAAAAGGGGATTTGCCTGACATTGCTTAGCTCAGGGGACAGGAGGGAAAACTCTTACATGGACTACGCAGCTCATGGTCAGGCAGCAGAACTGCTCCTTCCTCCTCTTCCTCTGGAACTGTCATTTGTATTCCTGTGAATATTCAGTGTGTGTGGAGGGAATGAGCCATGATGAGCAGCCAGGAGGGTCTCTGTGTGTCCCCTGCAGGCTCTGTGGATTCCAGGGGGGATCCCTGGATAGAAGGTCCTGTTTGTGCTCTGGAAGTTTTCTGTAATTAATGAAATCCTGTTTTTGTGTTGTTCTATACTTACCCTACTCAAAATCCTAATTACTGACAGCTCATCTCAGCCACATCAGTTTTACAGTAAATCTGTGATTACACAAATCAACACTTTCTAACATAAAGCACAAATGTTCTTCTTTTCCACATATCTGATCTGAATTATGAATAATAACTCCTAACCTGCAAAGGTATATTTGGCATAAATCATGTCACTAAGCTGAAATGTGTTACTCCAATGTATTGAGCCAAGATCATCCTGGAAGTGATGAGTTTCAGCACTCTGGGGAGGTAGAAACAAAGATTTAATCTGAATTTGGTACCTCAGCTGCCTATTCAATGACTAACTAATAGTTCTGGGTGAGATGGATTGGAAAGGTGCATCCTTTTCCAGCTAGTGGCACAAATCAAAACTCTGTTTATCAACTCTTCCTAGGTTGCAGCACATCATGGATGGGAACCCTGGGGGTTTGCTGGGGAGGCAAGAACATGAAGTGAGCAGCAAATCCATGAGCAGCTTTTTCTGCACAGAATTCCACCTGCACTGGGTCTCCTTCCCTTCTACTCTGTGTCCTTTAAAATTACAGTGAGTGTGAAACACCACCACTGAGAATAACAGTGTTTCACACCTTTTTCCTATTAGATAAAACAACCACCCATGGGAAAGTTTATCTGAAATAGTGATTTCTTCTGAGTGTGACGATCCCCCTGAGATTGTCTGAGGTTTCTACCTTGATTCAGTGACTCCTGGATTTGTGGGCAGTGTCTGGTCTGGATTTTAATTTTTCTGCTCCCCAGAATTAGAGTGCCAGCATGTGGGGGGCAGTTGTGAGCTGCAGGTCTCAGCCCCCTGTGCATTTTAGGCAGCATTCCATCACTGCCCTTCCCCACTATAAATACCAGCAGCTCTGGGGCTGAGCTGTCTTTGGTGGAACCAGCAGTGATGTGCTGCAGATTGTGCACCTCAGCAGGTCCTTGCAGGGTAAAGGGCCAGTGTTCAGCAGACCCCCAAGATATTCCCTGAAAACGCCTCCATGTTATGTTATTTCCTACTGTAAAAACTCAGGTTTCAGCACAAACGTCAGGCATGGATCCTGACCCAGCCTTTGGGGGGGCAGGTCATGCTGAGCCTGATTTTTGGGAGGGGGTGCCATTTGTTGGAGCCTGCCCTGAGCTGTCACATACCTTCCCCATCACAGAACAGCTGCCAGACTGATATAGTCCTGCCCCACAGCCCTGCAGAGCTCGTGTGCCCCCTCTTATCTTCCCAGGGGCTGGAGCTGCTGATACCAAATCACTAAAAATGGCAGCAGAAAGAGCAATTTGGGGCTGAAGGGAAGCCACAGCCCACCCCACCCTGCATTCCTTGGACACCCCAATCTCCCTGTGGGACTCTTAGGTACACACAGAATAAATGTTTTCTCCATCTGACACTGATGCACGTTGTGCTTTTTATTTAAAGGAGTAGTATTAATTGTTGTTAGAAACAATCAAATAGAGCAAGCTGTAACTGAATGCATAATTAATGGATCAACCAAACTTTGATACAACTGCAAGTTCAAGCAGCTGTTATCCAGATCATGGGTGCCTCCCATTCATGATGGAAGTGCAGGTACAGCTTGTTTTTAGGGTATGGAACTGCAGGTGCTCAGCTGTGGCTCAAGAAATATTTTAGTAATCCAAGTATTCAAGACTTTTCTGAAAAGATCCCTGTTTTGTCTCAGAATTCTTACTGCTCTCTTAGTCTCAAGGTAACTGATTTGTATTTTAAGGATGAGTAAAATTCTAAAAAACATGTTATTAATGAAGGGATATTTTCCTTAATTTTCTCTCTGTTCAATTTTCTGTCACTTTATGCTGTGCCCTAATTCCTCTGATTCCAATTCTGTTAGAACTGTTAGCTAGTCTGGCCTAGCATAACCAAAAAATAAACCCCAAAACCCCAGTGTAGGTGTGATCTATACTTTAATGCAAGCTCAGCTGGTCACACTGAAAGTGATGCCTCCCTAATCCCTCCCCTGTCTAGCTCAGCATACAGTGATTTATGTCACATGTGTCATACATTGAATTTTTAGAATTATCTCTCTAAATCTTAGTCTAGACAAAGGCACTGTGAAACTACCACGAGCTTCCATCTACACCCAGGAGCAGCACTGAACCTGGAGAGGATTAAAATGGTGGATTTATTCTCCTTCCAAGGGAAGCTGCTGCCTTTGTGCTTAAGTCACTCCCTGGACTAAAGGCTGAGGGTCCCAGCCTGTGGAATTGGGTAAATTGAGTTTCTGTGGGTCACTTCTGACAATTAGTTCAGTTTTCAGGCAGTAGTTCTGCTCTTGCTGGGTCTTGGGGCCCAAATCTGGTCCCATCCAGAGGAACAACAAAAACAACAGAGGAAACCTTAGAAAATTTTACAGTCTCACCTCAGGCCATGAAAGGAATTGATATTAATTTAATGCAAGTATAAAAGTTCATGTAAGAAAGCCCTTGAGAAGAGTGTGTATCTTGCTGGCTCATCCAGCTCTGTCATCAGGAACCCTTTAACTGCCCAAGTTCAAGTTGAATATTTTTAAAGTGGAAAGAATTTCATCTATGGACTGGAACAAAAATATTTTAAAGCATAAACAAGACATCTGGTCATTGTGCTGCTGTTGCATGTGAGATGAGATGTTTGTTTGCTCACACACATTCTGAGGCAGAAAGAACAGAAATCACCCTTGCCCTGGCTGCTTATTAGAAAAAGCAAATAGAAATTATGTGCACAACTTGCTGAAACTCCTGTCTCACAAAATGAGAAATAATTCATGTGGCTAAAATGAAAACCTTGGAAAGACTACAACGTTTCTGTACTTCAGCTTGACTCTAACCACCTGCTGCAAGGATTCAAAGCAGTTTCCAGTGTCTTTCCACATCCCAGGGCTCAGTGAGAGGGGTCTCTTAAAAGGGGTCTTTGAAACAATCCCAGTCCCCACCTGGAAAGGAAAGTGAGTGTGAGCCTTCACAGCAGCCTGGCAGCTGCTCCTGGGGAATTCCTCCTCTCCTGACAGGCCAGAAATGGCCATTTTGATTTATAACTGAAATCTTACCTTGGTTTAAGTGGGTGAAGTGAGAAATTTGCCCTGCTGCCTCTTAGAATGGATTGGACATCATTTTGCTTCATTGAACCTATTGGCTTTTACAGGCTGATAACTGATTCTATCAGTACAAAACAGCCACTGCAGGAACATCTGTTTAACCAGAAAACCTTCAGCTGCATCTTGAGGAAAAATCAGCTTTTCCTTCCTCCTGCAACCTTCCCTGGTGTCCCCTGCAGCTGTTCTCCCATGAAACAATAGATGGATTCAGGCTCACCCCAAAAGAAGAGATCACAACCCAGATTTCATCCCCTCAGGGTTACCAAGGCAAGAACTCTCTCACTTCTTGCTGGCTTGCAGCACTGGAGCACAGCCTGTTCCACCAGCCAGGATGTGTCCACTTGGCCTCTGCACTTGTGCTCTTGGATTCCCCAGTGACTGGGATGGAGATAAATGTGTTTGGGAATAAAAGGTTTTATTCCCCTCTAAATTCCTCCCCAGTGCTCTCATGGAAGCTGAGCAGCCAGACAAACAGCAGTGAGGTGTAGCTGGTGTCTCTGGAAAATATTCTCAGTGAACTTCCAACTTCACTTGACAGCTTTTTTTATTTCTCTGTTATTTAAAGTTTTTCATGCACTCAGCTGAATGCCCTGAACTGATTGTGGTAATGCTCTGCCTTGAGTTCAGTGCTCCACACCAATCTGTGGTTTTGCAGTCAGATTCTCCTATTTTGGGAAAATCTGTGATTTGTAGGTGAGCAGAGCAAACTGTGATTTGTACAGAACAGATCTATGATTTGTAAGGGACAGAGCTGCCCCTTAATCAGATGTGTGTAGAATGCACTGTATACAATGCCCCAAAGCAAACCAGGTTATTTAAGGGTGAATGTGAATAAACTTAGGTAAATATTTCATCCAGAAGTGAATTTTAAGCTAAGATACATCTATTTGTCACTAACTGAGACTTTATAAAGATAGTTTATAAATAGTTTTTAGATAAATTGCTTGTTGAGGTTCCAAAAGAATTTAAAACATCTTGCCCTGTGCTTTTTTCCCTAAAAAAGCCTCTTCTGGAGAGATGCATGTTTTGTTTTCTTTCCCTTCCTTATCTATTTACTTATTTTTCCCTTCTTTTAACTGTAAAGTCAAGGAATTATGTAAAAGAGCATCTGAACATACACAGATTTTATAACAAGTTAAGTGTATAAAATTATATTAGGTCTGTCTAGAAAGTCTCTCAATGTCTGTCTAATGGCTTTCCCTTAAGTGGCTCCTTTTGCTTTTCATTTTCTCCCATGTAAAGCTATTCCAAGTACCAAAGTGTTACCAAAATGGAATCATATTTTATTGTTCCACTAATTTTCCACTAAGCTTTCCCTTATTTGTTTGTTGCTGGGCTATGGCATTTTTCTCCTTCAGCATTTCAGTGCCTCCCCTCTCAGGGTAGGTGGTCTGTAACACTAAACCATCAGGCAATCAGTTTTATGCTTTCCTTTCCAGCTCCAGCTTTCTTTCCCCAAACAACGGTAGGAAATCCTCTGTCTGACACAGTGCAGGATAAAGAAAAACAAAAATCAGGCCCATTTGTGATTCAGAGATATGCTCAGTGCTCTTAATGCCTAAAATGCCCCGTGTTTTGATATAACAAAATACTTTAATCCAAAGGCAATTTAAATGATGGACAAAGTAATGGTTGGGAGAGAACAACCAAAATAAACTGGAGCTTTAGAACTGACCTTGATCTAGAATTTGTTGAATTTGTACATCCAAGCAAAAGAAAACTTTTAACTGTGGAGCTGAACTATAAACTGGAATAGAATAAATCTAGTTAGATCATGACATGCACAAAAAATTTACATTCAGAGAAAAGTAATTTTAAATAACTTGGATGCCAGACAATAACACAAGTCTGATGTCTCTCTAAATCACAGAGAGTGGTAGAAATCAGTGTGTTTCAAAGCCATTACTCCAGGCTCCAAGCCTGTATCTACTCTGCAGTTAATGACAGAAATCAAAATTTAAAATCAGGACTAGAAAATGACTGCACTGTAACAAAATAACAGTTATTTTAATAACAGGGATATTCTAAAAAAGAAAAAAAAACCAACAACCCAATGTTTTTCATTTTCAGACATTAAGATAATGTTGCATTTCATTTGCTTAAAAAGGAAATATGTAATACTTAGGCAGCAACATAATACATTGTGGTTCACTTTCTCCTGTCAAAAATCTGGTTTATTGGGAGGATAAAAGCAGTTGCAAATGTGGATGTTAGGAACTGAAGGAAGCAGAAATGGAGCTGTTTACAACAACTGTGCTGTTACAAAGTGGGAGACTGAGCTGAAAATCTGACATTGTTTTCCATAAAATTGTTCTCAAGTGTCAAATACCACAATTTGGATTCTCCAAAGATGAGTTAATGTTTAAAGTATTCAAAATAGATGGAAAATACATTTGTGCCTGTTATAGATCAGGGAATTTGTCACTTCTACATTATTTTCCCATGTTTCTGGACTCTGACACTGAGCACTGCCTAAGACCCCAGCTGTTGTTTATCTAATGCATATCCTTTAATTTAGGCAAATAAGTAGCAACTTTGGCTGTAGTAAAACAAATCCCTCCCTTAACCTGAACAGATAAAACCTGCTTCAGTTTCTCCACTGTGATGGAGAATTTATGGGGCAGCTTTATCCCAGGGGTGTCTGCTCACCTGCAGATCCCACAGGCGTGCACAGAACCTCCAGTAACACTTCCAATAAATAGTTGTCAATTTACTTTTTATCCCTAGCTTAGAACAGGCTTTTTGAATGTGGCCATCAGTTCCCAGAAACTTCCTTAGTGAAATCTTCACTGCTGACCTCAGCTAGGCAGTTATCAAATTAATCACACATTGTGCTCATTACTGCAGGGCAGCATTTGCCTTTCAATTTTTAGCAACTTTTAAAATACCATCCTGCTATCCCTGGCCACCCAGTCCAATTTCCTCGGAGAAAGGCCTTGCCTGGCTTGCAGTGTTGTGGTTTGCAGTTAACAAGTGATTAACACGTGGAGGATTGATACAAACAAAGGCATTTATTCTTCCAGCATGTTGCACTTGCACACTGCCCAATCCTTTTTGCCCATGCAGAAGATGATGTACATCACCTGATTGCCTCACAACATGAATGACTGGGGCTGATTATGAGCCTGGTGGCAAAAAGCAGTCAGGACCTTTCCCAAGACCTCCATTTAAAGCCTTAATTTGCATTTTCCTACAAGGATAAGCAAATTCTACCATGGTTTATCGCTTCAGTGACAACTCCCTTGAAGCAGCCATGATAATTGCATTTTTTCCTGAAACACTTCCTAAGCAGTTAAAGGCTTTTGGGCTTAGCTTTTCTCCAAAGGTTTTCTAAAGGAGGGGAATTCATTCCTTGCAATCAGACACAAACAGGAGCTGAGCACCAGTCCCTGCATCTTGTTCATACTGAAGAGCACCTCAGGCAAGGGGATAAACAAATGGAAAGCAAGTTATTTTTAGTTATTTGGGACAAAAGGGACAGAGGCAGTGACAGGTGTATCATCTTAGTTCTGGTTCCTTTGTTCAGTGAATCTGTTCAACTTGTAACACAGCATTCAAAGCAAGCAGAAAGTTTAAATGACTGAGTGTCACTCCAGGCTGGAGGGCTTTTCCCTTAGATTATGCACAGAATTCATTTCATCCCAAAAGAAACTTCACAGCATCTTCTCAGCCTCCCAGCTCCTATTTCTGAAATACTGAAGTCACTAAAAAAGCCACTGAGATACTGAAGTCACTAAAAAAGCCACTGAGATACTGAGTCACTGAAGTGTTTCTCATGAATCCAGTGAGTTTGGGTGGCTGACAAAGAACCACAGCAGGGTCTGGGGAGGGCAGGCTGGGAAAAGGAACTGGACTGCAGTGCCAGAGCAGGGAAAGTGGCTTTCAGTGGGCTGCAAAGCCTGGAGATGGGCTACAGCTGAAATATCCCATACTGCTCTCTCTGCCCCCCTTGGTTTGTAACTCACTTTAACATCAGCTGCTCAGCAAGTCTGCTAATGCCAAAAAGTGGGGCAAAAACCTTGCTTTTGGATCAACTTAGAAGCAGAGAAAGAGAGGATTTTAATTAGCAGCAGGACATAAAACTGGCTAAAAGTGAAGGAGGAGGTTCTTGTTGCTAGAGAAAGGTTTGTAATAGAAACGTGAATGATTCCCCTGCTGCAGAGGAAACTTCGCCTACAAAGGTTCTAAGGGGAAAGAAGGAGGCCAAAGTGAAGGGAAAACAATGAAAAGTTGGATTAAAAAGAAGTGGCTCAGTATGTACTGGCTCCTTCAAACCTGGGAAGGAATCACAGGGCTGGCTGTGTGAACACTGAAATTAAAACAAAAGCTGCTAGCAGGACACTTGTGAGCACAGCTCCGTGCCTCTGCTCATCCCCAGCACCCAAGGAGCCAGGTCTGCACTCCAAAATGAGAGTCAGGGCTCTTGACAAGCTAGCAGAGAAAATCCAAAAGCCAGAATTACACAAATTCACATTTTCTTCCTGTTTTATTGTGGTTAAGAGAACTGGCTCAGCTCAGTTCTGGGAACATAGCTGGGTGCAAGGCAGTGACAGGCTCCAAGAGGTGCAGCTCCCAGAGCTCCCCTGGGTGCCAGCAGGCTTGGTTTTTCAGCAACATCTCATTTCCCATGGTATTATCATCACCTGGCTTTGTTTGTTTGGATTTAGGATGAAGCAAGCTTTAAAGAGTCTGGCACACACGGAGTTTTTTTTTCATTCAATCATTTAAGCCTTCCTTGTAACTATAGACAGGAGATTTCTTTAAGACTTACAAAATAGGAATGAATTCTGAATGAGCTACAAGGGAGAGATAAATAAATATGCACTCAGTGGAGTATCCTGACAAAACAAATTTTTTTTTTTCTTTGCAAAAAAGTTGCTTGGAAAAAAAGTGCTGTACAGAAAAGGGGTTATTTGTTCTTAGGTTCTGATGGAGATGATCAACTTGGGAGGTTTTTTTGCTAAAGGGAAACGCAATTAGGCAGAAAGCAATTTCATCTCCACATGTAATACATCTAGAAGAGGCTGACAATTTTCAATTTCCAATTTCCATCCCCTCTGTCAGCAGATCAGGTTGGGTACTTGGGGATTTCCAAACAGGAGCTGGTCTGAGCCAAGAGTCTGTTTACATCCAGAGTGGCCAGGGAAGCCTTGTCCTTCCCACCATCACCCTGGCAAACCACAATGCTCCTCCATCCAAACCCATGCTCCCAGAAATACAGGCCCTAAATCCCCAGAAATAAATATTTTTTATTGTCCATGGCATGGCTTCTTACTTATGAACAGTAACAGAGCTTGAAGTAGCAAAAATACAAATAATCACCTTATTCACTTAATGGATGAAAGCTCTGCCCAGAGCCCCTCACCATTTGCTGTCAGATTTTGGGCTTGAGAAAAGAGGCTTGTTAAAAGAAAGGAGAAAAAGATTTCTGTTTGGGACTCAAATTCAAGAAAATCACTTTGGAGAAGGCTGCAAGGGTGGAGATCAGATGATCTTTGTGTGTTTCTTTAGGAGGAAAAAGAAGTTATGCAATTCCAAGCAGTCATGTGGTGTGGCAGCTGCTAAAGTTACTGCTAATTTTTATTAGAGCTGGCCAGAGCCAGAAAAAGGTCTGCTTTATAAGCAAGACCTTTTAAGAAGTAAACTAAATCTTCCTGAGCTGGGAGGCCTGCAGAACTGAGAGAAGGAAAAAAACAGCACTAAAAAGTTCTGGTATTTTTTTTTTCTCCCCCCACCTTCAAATGGTTCAGGAAACATTTTCACTCTCCCTTCCTGTTGCTGGTTTCTTTCTCACATTCATCCAATCCATCAAGCAGATGTATAATATTTACCAGTTTTCAGCTCACATTCCTGCTCAGCCCAAAGGACTATTCAGGTGCAGGATGTGTGGGAGCCTTCATCCACCCCAGGCAGACTCGTGGCCCTGGGTCCAGGCTCTGGCTGACCCTGCTGGAGCAAGGGCTGGACCAGCTGCTCTCCAAGGATCCTTGCCCAGCCCAGCCATGCCATGATCCTGGGAAACACCCAGGGATTTTACTCTGTTTGATAACCCTGGAGATGGGATTCCTCCCAACAGCCTTGTGGTATTTTCCAGGACTGAGCACCTGTGGCTCCTGTCTTGGAAATTCTGTGCAGGAGTTAAACTGAGCCAGGCTCCATCCCCAAACCTGCTCCTTGCTCTCAGCTCTGCAGCTTTTGTGCCCTTCAAAGTCATGTGGATGATGGCAAAAAATAATAAAGATTAAATACAAACACTATGAGATAAAATTCACCACACTGGAGAGAGCAGACACAGCTCATCATATGGCATCTAATCTCTGTCCAAACAGGATTAATTTTGTACTGCTGTTAAATGGAGCATATAATTAATGTGGATGCTCCTCTGGGGCTGTGGATGATAACTGTGCCAGTGGGAAAGGGAATGCCTTTCCTGAGATCCACAGGATCCAGATCCTAATAAGGGATCTAGAAATTAATGGTTTTTCTAAGAGTATTTTATCACCAGGCTTAGTTAGACCATGGAAAAGGGGCTTGCACTAACAAAATGTACTGTTTTCCACACTCTGCCTCTTTTTTTCCACCTGTTTCACACAGCTGAAGCACATTTAATGCATAATTTAAGCTGAAGATAAGACACTTGTACCGTTTGCACTCTTTGGGATGTCCCTTGTCATGTACAAAGGGATGGGATGTGTCTCCACCATTTACTGCTCAGCCCACATCACCCTCCTGCACCACTCCTCCTTCACCCCAAAGGCTCAAATTTCCTTTTTGGATGGAATATTCCCCCACACAGCCTTTAAAACCCAAATTTCCCTTTCAGAGGTAAATTCTCTTTAGAGATCTATGACTTTACAGATAGAAGCTTCTTGAAAGATGGCACTCCTTTATATGAAAGCTAACACAACACAAATTTACTTGGGATACTAAAAATGTACAATAAAAGTCTTAAAAGGAAAATACTGTTTTCATTTAAAAGCCTCAGTGGTGAAGCAAAATTTTTCAACTGTTATTATTGTCAGCCCAGTCCCATTTGTATTTATGAGAGCCTAAAAACTTTACAAGTCCTGTAGTTGCACTTTGTAGTGGAACATAAAGTAGTCAGGTTACATTGTTTTGAAATTTATCAAAACATGAAGAAAGTAAAGCAGCAGTCAGCAATATTGGAACTTAATTCCCAACGTTGATAAGTTGTCACTTCTCAGTGTTTCAAGCCCAGAACTGCAGTTAATTGTGGATAATTTTTCATAGGGTAAAGAATTAATTAATTAATTAAGCAAAGGAAAAAGCCTCATGTATGAAGGAGAGCATGAATCTAAAGCCATAATTGCTGTACAGTTTGCTAGAGTACATTTGATAAACTTCTATTGAGGACTCTCCTTTTCCAGGTTTCCTGTCTGCAGTGTTTCTTGTCCTATCGTACCCCCACATTTGGCAACTTTGATAAAACAAACAAAACCCCCCTCAGCCAGGACTGGAATCGATTTTGTTTACTATTAAGCACCTTATTTGTTAATAAAACTACAAGGACCACTAGGAAGGAGAGACTTTGTACTTCTCACCAGAACAGCACCAGGCTCTTGTTCTGAAGAAAACTCCCTCCACCCAAATCAACCAGGGCTGAAATGCAGGATCAGGATTTGGGGTCATTCTCCCACACTTGGCATTTTTCACGTTTGCTGAACAAATTCCGTTTTTAATTCCAAATGAAGAATTATGCAAATGGGACTCAAGTGCCTTTTGATAGAGCTGGTCTGAGCTTGCTCCTTTTGTCAGTTAATTTGCACTTACTTCATGCATATCTTTAACCCAATTGGCATGGTAATGTGCCACATATGTACTAAATTAAGGGTGATTGTGCCTGATTGCCCAATTATGATACCAAATGTGTGAAAATAGTTGATAGGACATTCTGTGTGTTTTCTCTAAAAGGACTTCGCCCATTCAGAAATCTAAAAATAAAACCTAACAGTTAATCATAATGGTTTGGCTTGAAATGTGGAAAACTGATGAGAGGATTTAAAATGCAAGGAGTTGCACCACAAATGAAAAGATTAAATTGTCCCATTGCTATATTCTCTATGAGCATCCTTTAAAATGCCCCAATATTTGTTGAAGTCTGAGACGTTTCTCACTGATGAGTTACAGAGGATGAACCAGCTATTTTTCACTTCTTTGACAGAGTAATAATTCCCAAATTCTAGATTGATAGGTGGTTTGTAATTTGAATTCATCACAAACTGTCCCAGGTCCCAAGCCAGGGCTGACATGCAGCCTCCAGGTGCCCCACCAGGCTTGGCACAACCTCTCCCTGCCTCACCCAAGGGCTGGATAAACCCACCAAGAGCTGGATTATCCAGGCAATCAGCAAGGATTGGTTCAGCAGAACATGGCAAACACAGCTGAGGGAGACAGATGAGGGAATTCACCACCACAGGAGTTAGTGAAGTGAGTCCCTGACTTCTTGTGAGATTTGACTGGAAATCATCAAAGCAGTTTGCATTTCCTCTCCAATCCTGCTCCTTGTGGTCCCAAACAAGTTAACCACACCAAAGAGAAACAACATTTGCTAAATAATCCGTGACTTTCACTGTGTTTTAAAGCACTGTATCAGTAGGACTTTTCTCCCAGTTTTTCCAACCTTACAGTAATGCAAAGTTTGAGGCAAGAGGATCCAACCTGGAAAGCAAATTCCTCATAATTGATTCTCCTTTTTCTCAAGAGCAATTTCCTGTTTAACTGCAATTCCAACACAAACATGAGCAACATTATTTAACTTCTCTGCAAGGACTGTGGATGCTCCATCACAGAAAAAATCTGGCACTCCTCCCAATTCCAGCAGTGGCAATTATTTTCCTGATTTGTGCACAGTTGTCATGGTCCCCATCTTGAGTGCACTGATGGTTTTATGGCAGAGATTTCATGCTGGCTAAAGACTGAAATGATTGTTTTCAAGACTGTGTGAGCAAGGAAAGCAAAAGTGGAGGAAAGTGCAGGGGAGAAAGGACTCCAAACCATAATCCCATTAATTTGTGTTATGCGTAAGGGATCTATTCCTGACTTTAAGAGAGCTTTTTCTTGATAACTTAATTACCTCTTATTCATTCAACACACCCTTGAGACCAACATTCTAAGCTTCCACAGATTCAAAATGCCCACATTACGCTTAGGGTCAGCATGATGTGGACTTGTATTAAAAAGAAGAAGAAATGAGATGGTGTGGAAATTTGAGGGGAACCCACAGAGGACCTTTTCAGAAGTTGCAGCATGAAATGTGCTTGCAACCTGAGCTCTGCAGCCTGAAGGTCAGAGAGTGTTGGTCCACAATACTTGAAACAACATTGCTTTTTCAATTTGCAACACTTATATTTTCATTCCATCCAATTTTTTAATGGTTTTGTTTGTGGGAAGAACAATATTACAGTATTTAGTGCAGAAATCCTGCTGCACCTCTTTGGTTGCTTCTCTGGCTCATCCCCCTGCTTTCCCCACCTCCCTGCCACAGCTCAGCCTGTAGTGCTGGTATGAAATCAGGGAAATAAATTTATGAGAGGAAAAAATGCAGCGATAACCAAGGCCGCCTGTTTTCATTTACATTTTCCTCTCTGGGTTGTTATTATTCCTCCCTTTCTCCCGAGCTGTGGGATCTGTGTTTGAGCACAGGCACGATGCTGCTTTGTGAGACACCATTAACAGATATGGACAAAGGCCTTGGAAAGTTTTCTGGGAGCATAAACTCCAAAAAGAGCTGAAAAGAGCTGACTGTGCTGGAGCTGCAGTGGCTGCCCCGCCGCGCTCGCTCCCCACAAATGCTCTCATGTGCTTGCGTGTCCTGGCAGGAACTGCAACAGCCAATTTTAAGTCACTGTCTGAAAATGTTTTCTTCTAGAAAATTAATTCCTGAGTGTATGGAGCTGCACAGTAAATCTTGTTGGCAGGGCTGAGTTTTCCATTCAGGACAATTCTGTTTAATCCATATCCTTGTCAGGGTTCAGCTGGCACCGAGCGTCCCGCGAGGAGCTGCAGGCTTAGGATTATCCTGCTAAAGCTGGCATTGTTTTCAAAAGTGCTCACCAGCAAATCAGGAATGGAGGGTGGTGTTCAGACAGTAATTTTATTGAGTGATTATTTGTGGAAGCTGCCTGTGAGTGGTGATAGGTGAGCAAGGCAGCACCAGCGTGCAGTGACAGTGCAGCCAGACCAGCAGCACACTGAGCCCTTTCAGCCACAGGCTCAGTCTGCTGGAAAAACGAGACCATCACGCACCACCAGACCACAAGGAATGCTTCTTCTTTTATTCATTCACTCAGTTTTACAGCCATCCTCGCTTCACTTTGTGTCACTGGCGGGGAAAGGTTCACCGTGCTCCTGCCAGAGTGTCCTTTCCTGCCATTCCTCTGTGGCTGATGGATTCCTCTGTGCTGATGTGACTTTTCAGAGGCTGTGCTGTGAACAGAGCTACCAAATTAATCTCCCTGAAATCCACCTAACCCCCTCCCGTGAGCAGAAAGTGGCTCTGCCAAAACACCACACTTACAACGGGGCGAGCAGGCAGCAAACGGCAAATTTTGTTTGTACATCCACGAGATTTGCTAAAAAGTTTCATTGTCCTCGTGTGTAATCTGTGAAGAAATGCACGTCCTGGAAAAGCAGCCTGTAATTTGTAGCACATGAGTGTGCTTTGGGGAAAATCAATCAAATGAACTAAGACGTGTTCTCAACTCCTAAACTAATGATCCTTCCTGTGAGCAGCATGAAACACCGGGCGAGTCCCAGATGGAATAAATCCTCCAGGTTTCAGCAAGGCTGTGACAGCTTAGACTACCTCAACAGTACCCTAATTGTGCTGCAAACTTTTTGAGGTGGCCAGCAGTCAGCCTTTTCAAAAGCCTCCTTCTTCCCCAGCAGTCCCAGGGCTAAACAAACAAGTTTACCAGTTAGCGAGAAGAGAATGCCAGATTTAATTTATACTCTTTCAGGGCTGATGTGCTTAAAAATAATAACTCTGAAAATCTGATTTTTGTCTTAAGAAATGCCAAGCAGCTGCATAGAGGCATTCAGGGCTGGGACCTGAACCAACTTCTGTTGAGAGAGGAAATTAGGACCATTTTGTTACCCTGACAAAAATGAAATCTATGAGAACAGTAATTCCTTTGCAGAAAAAATCAATAGTTTCAGCATGTTTTTAACGTGGCAATTTGCTATGGAACATCTTAACAATGCCTCAGTAAATCACCAGTTGAAATCAGCTGTTGGCTTTGAGTGTGCAAGTACAGAACTGCATGAAAATTGTGTAGTCAAGGCAGAGGAAATCTCCCAGAATTATGACTTCCTCACTCCTAAACTCATTGTGAAAAATCTGAGAACAAATACAGGTAAGAAGAAGCTTTGGTTTACATAGAGAAGTTACAAAACCACCAAAATCCAAATCTGTAACCCTAATCTGGCAAGAACTTCTAGAACTTCTTTCCCTCTGAGCCTCAGATCACCCATTTACAGAGTAGGGGTATTATTAAACAGTGAGGGGAAAATATTCAGCAGTTAATAACCACAACATGATCTTCATAGTCATATGTAAGCACTAAATATCATTATTCAACAGATTCTGTAAAAGAAAACACAAGAAAAAAGCTATTTCTCTGTATTTGCTGCATGCTGCTCTGATGACTGAGTAGTACAGACCATGCAACATTCATCTTGGTTTTTATCATTTAGTAGTAGCAAAATAGACCTCACAGTGCCATTACTTATTTCAATGATCTGAAAAGGGCTAAAAATTGCTTTTAAAGAAAATTCAAGTCAATTCTTAAACCTGATTAGCTTTGCATTTAACCTTCTGAAAAATGCAGAACAGGAAATCCAAATTACACAAGGAAAATATGTTTAAAAATTATCTCTGTCATAATTCCAAGGTTATCTCTGGATCAAATTGTCAGGGGATAGAATTTGCAAGCAAACAACAATAAAAAAATGCTTCTGCTATCAGCCCTGAACAGTTCCCTGATGTGTCTGTATTTCACTCTGCCTAAAACCCTGCTCAGTAATTAGAAATGTTGTGGCAGTTCTGAAAATGAGAAGTGACGCTCTTATTTTATATGTGCTCCAAAACACATCCACCAGAAGATCTGCAGCAATGAAACCTTTTCCAAAAGGAAATCAAATGATTTGTGTTTCACTTCATTGTAAATTCTCTGTGATGGATGCTGGAATTAATTAGGGAGATGTTATGCTCAGCATCTTATACTGGAATAAGAATTCTTTGTGGAAGAATCATGCTGATGATCCATAAAACCTTATTATTGAATGGACAAGTTAAAGGAGCTCTAGATAGCTAAATTCAGCTCTAGGGAAGTAAGTTCCATCTTTCCTCACCATTTTTTATGCCTTTGAAAGCAAATGTGACCTGCTAGGATGCTCTCTGCTCTGTGCCAAGTTCTCCAGCTGTGTCCTCCCAGTTACAGCTACATCTGTAAATAATTTTTGAGTCAAACTCCCAAATCAAAACTTTGACAGTGTGAAGGTTATAAAAAAAACTTGCCTCTAGAAGGACACCACCAATGGCCATTACTAATTCTCACCTAGATTGTTTACAGGTATTTAAATTATCTAAGATAATTAGATGTTAGGATAATAAAGGTCACTTAGATGCCTTGATGCAGGAGGGATCCCCTTTTTCCTTATCCAGAGCAAGGTCAGATAAAATGTGCTAAATATAAACTGCAAGGAACTGCAGGGAAACAGCTGCTCTCAGGAGCTGGTGTCCACAGTTCCTGTATTTTAAAGGGCTCACTTTTAGAGCACTCCAGTCTAGTGCTGTGAACTGGATGCCTGTGGTGGCTGGGCTGCATGAAACAAATGACTTTATCTAGAAAAGCATTCCATTAGCACTCCTGGAGACTGCTCCACCATGGGAATCAAACCCCATTAGCTGGGCACCACTCAGGGCTTGCTTCCACAGGACACCCCTGATCCAGAGTGATGCTGCTCTGGAGGCACCCAAAGCCAACCCCTGGCAAACAATGTGCTCCATTTTCATCAGCATTTTGTGTATATTTAGAGGTGAGAAGAGTGAACATGACAATGAGTTTGTGGTCAGCACAACAAGAGCTGTCAACACATGCCAGCCCCATGTCAACACATGGGTTCCTGCTACCCTTGGAGTGTTATTAATCCAACAGATCCCTCTAATGTCTTTGTTCTGGGCTCTTCTCTTGCCTGAAAATGCAGCTTGAACTGTGCACAAGGCTCTGCACAAGCAGTGCTGGCACAGGCATGGCTCTGCTGAGGGAGGGGACAGGGCAGGAAAGCTCACCCAGCCTGTCCCCTCGTGTCCCTCCGCTCCTCTGGACACTGACTGGGACTCATTCCTCAGCCTGCACCAACACTAAGCTTCGGGAGCAGTAAGGAAGGAGCACAAACTAAAGTCAGAAGGAAGGAGGTCCCTTGCAAGGCAGCAGATGGTGCAGAGCCCATGGAGGCTGGCTGCCCTGGTCCCTGCACTGTGAGCCAGGGTCACTTCCACAACTCACAGAGCCTGAACCAGCACCAGGACATTTCCCAACCCAGGGGCATTTGATCTCCCAGAGTTTTGGTTTTCATACAGTTGTTTGGTTTATGTGACTGTGCACTACTTCAGAAACGGATGTCAGCTTTCCAAGGAGGCTGTGGGGAAATTCAGGCTTATGGGAAACCTTCAGCTCAAACAAAATCAGAGTTCTCACAAAACTGTCCAGACCTTTTCGCAATTATCTTACATCACACACAGGGTTTGAGCAACTCTGGATCATTTCACAGCTCAGCTTCTTATCTTTTTATAGGTCTGCTACTGTGGCTCCATTCTTTCCCATATGAAGAAACTTAATTAATATTTTATACCCTTACTAGATTGTGAATACAATTTGCCATAACAGTACAGAAAAAGCAAATACACTTTGTCCCCTGCCAACAGAAAATCCTTAACAGCTGTTTATTGCTCATTTGCAAAACATAAGAGCAATGGAATTCCATTACTTAGAGAAACTGGCTGTTCCATGATATCCTTGGCAACAAACACCACACTTATCTTTTTGAACAATAGACTCTCAAAGTTTCTGTAGCCTACAAAAATAAGACAGTGAGGAAGACTTTTTCTTTAACTGCAAAATGCCAAACAATGGGAACTGACTCACCGTCAGCTGCATGGCTTCATGAAAATGAAACTTTTTCTTGCTCTCTCTCCCCCCCCCCCAAAAAAAAAAAATTGCTTGCTGCAAATTTAGGGAAAAGTTTCATGCAACCATCTCCTTCACAGGAAGAGCTTTTTATTGAGGTCAAGACTTTGGCAAAATGAGGAGAAATTCAGACTGCAATCTGAGTAATGTAAGAACTCACAAACAACATTAAAGGAGTTATTTAGGTTTATGATAAACCATAGAGAAATCACAGAGCGGAATTTTCCCTGACTGCTCAAAACTTAAATACCAAGAAAAATAACATCATGCTTTACACCACAGATATTTCACATATGGTTTTAACTAAATAACTTCCAAGTTTCCAACAGCTTAAAAAAGAACTATCTGTGGCATACCAGAGAGATGCGAGCGCCTCAGAAAGTCAGGACATGCACATACCATCCATAATCTGGTTTCTATATTTAGGGAAGGACTATACCTAAAGCCCTGGAGGTCAGCACTGAATCAAGCCCAGCATATTTTCACAGACAGATGTTCTAGACAGTGCTTACTGCGGTCCACTCTCCCAAAGCCACAGCAAATGTGCAATGTGAGGGCCTGAGCTGCAGCCTGCACTATTAAAAGGCAGTGTATTCTCTTACCTCAATAATCCTGTCGTGGATCTGCAGCCCTCCTTCCTTAGCAGCAGGCCCAGTGTCAACTATTTTGGAAACAAAAATTCCTTCGCTGGATGAGCCATCCTGATTGTCCTTCAAAGATGAAAAGGAAAACACATTATTGTCCCTCTCATCTGCCCTCAGCTGAAGCTTGTCCATGTCACAGCAGGGCAAGTAATTTGAGAGAAATATTCTTAGTGATGTCTTAATATGGAATTGCTTTGTGCTAATGAGAACACCTGATACTCTGATTTTGAAAGATTAAGCAACCAGGGATGGGCTTCCATTAGGTAAATTAGTTGCTTGATAATCATTTTCCTCTGACTTAGGCCAGCTCAGGAGTAACTGTCATTACAATTATTCTCACAGCAAAATCCAGTGAGACACAGCCTGCTTGCACATCAAACATAAGACAACAGTGCAATTTTCATTTTTAGTTGCACAGCTTTTGCTCTGGAGACTTGAAAATAAACCCATGAAAACACCTTACACTTAACGAGGTATTTTCATATTTCTGTGTATTGTGCTTCTACACAACGTCTCAGAAATTTGAAAGAGTCTAAAGAAAGAATAACTTTCAAGTGAATTCACTAGGAATAAATTGTGATTAATGTCAGATTTCTGAGCAGCCAAGAAGTAGTTCTGAATACTTTCTAAATTACTAGGACAAGGTATAATCCACTCCTTGATGTAATTAAAGTCATATGCAGCAGCTCCGGCCAAGAAGCATCCCAAAAAAATACATTAGTGAGTGTGTGGTGCAGGAAACATCTGCTGAAATCACAGAACTCAAAACCAAGCTGTTTAAATTCCATCCCTTCACCTGCACACAGTGCTGCTGGATCTCTGCTGGAAAGGAGAGTAAATAATTTGGTTTTTTTTAATGAAAGGGGCTAAAGTTGTGGCTCTCAACCCATGAACTTCACAGCAGTAGGGTCTGAGAAAGAGACACCGTGGGTTTTATCATGTTGGGAGTGGCACTGCACTGGGATTGGTGGTGCTGGCTGTGATGAGATGCAAGAACAAACAGGCAGCGAGAGAAAAGGCGGCGTGGTCAATAGACATCCACACAACCTCAATGGAAGAACTGCTCTGAAAGAATCCCAAGGGCACCAAATGCTTGTCAGCAACATTTTTGCTCTAAGTGTTGACCTACATGCTTTTCCCAACTGGAAAGGGCAGACATATTTTAACAATTAACATACCATGCACGGCCGGCCACCAATAATATTAAATCCAAGAGATCCAGAGTCTCGGTGAAGGACCAGAGTCAGTGCTTTAGTTTCTTCACCCTGCAAAGAACAGACAAACACATTCAAAAAGATCGTGTCTGGGGGGTAAAACAGCACAGGTAATACTTCTACCCAGGTTTTTTGTTGGGTTGGTTTCTCATTTTTGTTAAAATCCCTTTGTAATTTAGAGACAAATGTTTGGCATAACTTTGCAGCTCCCAGTGGCTGCTCCAGCCACCCCACTGAGCTCCAGCAGCAGAACCTCCCCCAAGATTTATGTGTCTTTTTTATTGAGATCTACACTGAGACACTTAACAGCAACAGAAGGGGTTTATATGCAATGCTGGTTCCTGCAACTACTTGACCCAGTCATATGTGATGTGTTATGTAAAATACTCCACGTTTCCAGTAGTCAAACTCTCTGATTTCCCAGTGCTTGGGGGTGACTGAACCTCAGGACTGGAGCCTTGCATTGCCCCTCTCTCCTGCTGACTCCGTGACACTGTTTTAAGTGACATTGTTTTAAACAGTATCAAACACAAAATTCTCTGCAGAGTTTTAGAAAACAGCATTAAACAGAACTGTGACAAATATTGCCAAAGGCTCAAGATGGCAATTGCTATTCACAGCACCTGCTGTGCATGGTTTTTTTTCTCTGGCATTTTAAGACCAGCAAAACAGAAATCTCCCATCACTGAAAATCATTATGTTAATCCCCTAAAATATGAAATTCTGCAGTGAATAGTTTTCTGGACAAACAGTATGCAACATTATGGAAGGACATGTAATATTTGGGGGGCTGTGTGAACAGGCTCTGTTATCCTGGTCTCTCACCCCAGTTGTTCCTAACTACAAACTCCTAAAAATGTCCTCTATGACACAGGGATGCTACTTAGGCCTATTAACTTTTATGAAGACAAAACTAAGTGCATGAACTGTTAAAGACAACTAAATATTCACAATGTTCTCCTTTCAGTCTCAATCTAGTGTTGTTATTTACAGCAGAGCACTACAAAAAGCCCTCTGAGTAACAACATTTAGAGATCAGAATAGGATCAGTGTGTGCATCTAGAGATACAGACGAAATTTTGTACCTCCAAAACCATTTTCTTTGTTTTATCCAGGGGGTGAAAAAGTTATGAACACAAAAAAAAGTTTGAGGAAGTTATCTTAAAAGTCTGGTTTTCATAACCAATTAATGACAAAAATTGCAACAGTTACATTGTAATTCAAGGCAGATGGTTTTAGTTTGTGCCTTTTTCGTCTAACATGTCAATTTGAAGTTGCCAATCAAATATTAACGTCTATTAAAGTCATAAAAAATGTCAGAGTAATCCTGGATTACTGAATTACTCCCAGAGATGTGGGGATGATAAGGGAGCCCAGTTCCCTGGCAGGGTGAGCTGGCAGAGCTCCACTGACCGCACGCTCCCAGCTCCTGCTGGGGAACTGCACCAGCAGCCCCACCTGAAACGTGCTTCACAACTTCCACGTCACTTTCTGAGCATTATCCTCCCCAATGATCCACTCATAAATAGACTTGGACCCGATACAGAGGAACGTGAACAAACTCTGGCTGGTTTCGTTCCAATCTGCCTGCACTTGGCAGCAGTGAGAACCAGGTACCCAGAAGAGAACTGAAAAAATGAAGTAAAATCTATTTCCCTGCAAGTCTACAGACCCAGACCTCAGACAGGATTTCAAGGAACAAATTTCCAGTCCTGTGAGACCACTTTCAAGGACTGATGGTTCTGGATGTGAAAGACAAGCACATGCTAGCATGACTGTTTCCTTCTATTATCCCTATTTAGGAAGGCAAATCAATTACAACAATCAAAAAACAATTACAACATTGCTCTCAAGACACTTTCAGTAATTAGAGTTGCCTGTTTTCATTAAAGCCTCCTTATGAGGCTTTGATTTGACACTTTTACACCTGGCTGAACAAGTATTAAAGCAGGTGGGATCGAACCAGTCGGGTTGTGAGGGGAAAGAAACAACTAATGCAGCTTTCTGCAGGTATTTCTGAAAAAGTACTTCTGTCCACAGGGGTTTTAAAGACATTTCCAGGTTCTTCTGGTGGCTTTGTGCAGTGTCTCCATGCTCCCCATGGCAGCAGTCACGTTGCAGCCCCGCTGTGGGTGCAGAAGTGCCCGGCCCTGGGAGGCAGCAGCAGCACCTTGCTCTGACACTGGGTCCCTTCTGCACAGCCACATCTCAGCTCTCAACGACTCCTTCAACAACCTTCCCCTGCTCTTCACAAGGAAGCCACGATGCAAATGAGTTTTCCAGGGCTCTGCCTTTCTCTCCCCCTCCAAGCAGAGCAGTCATTCAACAGTGAGGTAACTGTGGAAATGTGGTGGCCAGGGGCCAGCCCTGCCCCGGCAGCTGCTCCGGCAGCAGACCTGATGCTTCCTGGCATCTTGTATTCCCACAGCTGAACAGAACTCTTAAACATAATTCTTGAAATTACTGTACTTCCCAGCTGAGTAATGTGCAGCTAATAGACTGCCTTTCCCTTTAGATAGCAAGGACTAATTTCTTTGGTAGTGCTGTGGCTAGGAAGCTCTGTCCTCACCCGAGGAGGCACCTCAGCTCCTCCTTCACTGGTGAAAAGGCTGCCAGGACCTGCCTGGCCCATCCTGCTTGAGGAAAACACATCATCTTGCTTTAGAGCACTTCATCTGGCTCTTACAGAATTCAAATCTTTGCCACCACCACCACAGAGGTCCTGAATGTCAGCTCGTAACCGGTTCTTGCCTGGCTGATCCATTTAAAGTCAGCTCCTATCTCTGGTTGCCAGGACAGCAGAAGGGTTTCTACCCTGGGCTCTCAACTGCTTCTGATTCCCTCTCCCCTTGCTCCTTCCCAAAGGACTTTGCTGGCTGTGTAAATGAGGGATTGACCAGATCAGCTTATCAAGAGGTGTGCACAGGGCTCTGTTTCACCAAGGATTAAGCCTTGTTTGAATTGAACAAGTCTTTTTCTTGATTGTTTAGACTTTGATATTTCAGGATGGACATGTGTGATGGAAGGAAATACTAATTTTGAGGGAGACACTCCACCTTCCCTCCCACTCCCTCCTCAAGCTCATTCTCAGTAAGCCTCTCCTCTTTCCAGCAAGGAACAAACAGTCATTCTCTGAATAAACCTTGGAACTGTACACAGGAAAACTGAAGTGCTCCCTCAGTGATAACATACATGGGTAACACAACTGGGGTCACTTAAGGCACATCTACCTGCCTAAGTGGCTTATAAAATTGTGAGATGCTTACAGATGAGTGAGTATATTAAAATGTAATTATTTATGTCTTCTCTCAATATGGTTATGGGGGTGTTATCGAACTCACCTCAGAAATGGTTGATGAAAGCACAGCAAAGCTGTGATTCATCCAGTATTACAAACAAGGTCTATGCTAAGGTGAATCCCCACCTGGGTCTCCAAAGCTGCCAAAGATCACGAATTTGGGTCTTTAAAGAATGGTCTAACGTCACTCAATATGGTATTTCCCCTTTGACTAAGCATTTAAACACAACTGTACGTGGGCATTTCTTCTGTTTTGCCTACAGGATGTGTGATCTGATTTATTCTGGATTGGTTCTACATCTGCAGCAACAAGCAGCCATCAGGCAGGAAAGCCAGAACACCCCTTTTCTCCATCTACTGAGGAGCCAGAACACCCCAGAGTAAGTTCTGCAATCACTGCTTGTGAGCTATGGATTGTTGGTGCTCAGCCTACTTATGCTTAGCACAGACCAAACTACTCCATCTGAGAATGTATGAAATATGAATAATGGTCATTATTTAAATAATGACAGCAAACTGGTTATTTCACACTACCATTCCTCTAATCCCTGTGTTCAGGGACATAACCCTTAGGAAAATTTACACATCCTGCTGAGTGTTCTTGCCCAGTCTGTGCTACTGCCTCTGAGAAAATAACCCCACACTTGGAAGCCTGCACAGAGGGAAAGCATCCCCTGCACGATGTGATCACCACAGGTCTTTCACTGAACTCTCTGTGTCACAAAGATGCAAGTTTGCTCTTCGTGCTTGCCTGGGAGCTGGGCAGCAGAGAGCTGTTGGTGTTGGCCAGCTGCCCAAAAGGCTGTGAAAGACACGGAGCTGACTGACCGCTGGCCCGGGGCTGTGGTGACATGACACCTCCCAGCCTTCTCAGACCGGTGGCTGCTCCAGAGAACTGCACAACAGCCCTTTGTAACCGGGCTGGACCCAGCACAGGGGCCTGGGCCAGCTGGACCCATAAATCTGATAGGAAGTACAGCTGAAAATATGTGCCATGAACATTTGCAGCTGAGAAGGAGCAGCCCTCGGGATTGCAGCAGCTCCTGACACCGTACAGAGCTAAAAGATGCAAGCCCAACATCATCAGCACTAGCCACAAAGAAAGGGTGGTGTGAGAATAAAGGAGATCAAGGCTGAGGAGGCAGGGATTGGGTGAGATGGTTTCTGACAGCAGGACAGTGTGCAGGGCTCTCCTGTCATCAGCAGGGGACACGGAGCTGTGTGCCAGGCTGTGGGAGCAGAGATCCTCCAGCAGGCCATGGCAAAGTGCTGCAGGAAAAGGGGGAGACAGAACTGTCCTCAACCTTGATATGACTGTGAACCCCCCATTTTTTTTCATGGTATTACTAGGATTTTGACCAGCACACACCCAGTACTGCCTGAAGTTAGAACAGTTCATTTAGTATTGAAATATTTTCTGGTTTGAGTTAGGAAAAGAGGATGGGTTCTGTCCTGGATTCCTAAGAAGGTTAAAACAAAAAGATCCTCTGACATGAAGTTTTATTTCCTTTACACAGCTTTTAGAGCCTCAACATTACCAGAGGTGTGAATACAGATGTTTGACAGTTTTGAACAGTTTAATACTGCTGTGTCTGTGGTAGCACATTCCAGGTCACTGGGAGGACTCTGAATGTCTTCATTTAAAAGATAATTGGCTTCCAGGGCTTCCCTCGCTGGGGAGCCTCATTCCAATTAAAACTTAGGGATTGTTGTAGCTCTGGCTTTTGATTCTGGTCATTTTATAAATGGTCTAATTTTGAGGGGTTGAAATCAAGTTAATTTTTCCCTTCCTAATTAAAGAACCCTGTGTGACACTGAGAAAAAATAATCACAAGTACACAGCAGATGCCATGTATTTGGATGTCACAAAGATGATGGCTGCAGATCCTGAAATAGCTGCTGAGGTGTCCGTGTCACATCACAGTAAATCCCAAAGGCTGCATTTTGTAGGAAGCCTGGCTGTGGGATGCCAGGTGAGCTCAGGCTCTGGAAAGCATTGGGTCACAGCAGCTTCACTTTGTGGGACTCCTGGGAGTCAATTTCTGCAGCTTTAATACCATTTCCAGCCCTCGAAATTCCACTTTTGGAGTTTTCTTCGGGGAAGATAACCAAGAGTAAGCAGTAACACTGCGACCTTGTTACTTTTCTGTGCGAGTTACCTTATGGGGTCCAGCCAGCAACGACAGTCACACTTAAAAACGTCCCTACAGAAAGATGCACCTATAGACGCCCCACTTAAAGATATACCTATAGAAAGCGCCTTGTTACAGCTATTAAACCCCAAAGCTCAGCTATTTGAAAGGATTTGCAGCCGGATGGGCTCTCTAGGAGAAACCCTGCATAGGGAACGCCCCGGGCACCGCGCACGGGGACAAGGCGCATCCCGAGGGACAAGGTGCATCCCACGGGACAGGGCGCATCCTCAGGTACTGGGTGCATCCCACGGGACAAGGCGCATCCCGAGGGATAAGGAGCATCCCATGGGACAGGGCGCATCCCCGGGGACAGGGCGCATTCCCAGGGGCAAGGAGCACGTCCAGGGATAAGGAACATCCCGAGGGACAAGGTGCATCCCCAGGGACCCCGGGCAGCGCGGGGCCCGTCCTTACCTTGCCGGGGGAAGCTGCGCGGGCGCGGGCCAGCGCGTCCAGACGGGCGCTGTACTGCGTGAAGCGCTTCTGGTAGCGCAGCGCCGTCACCTGCAGCTCCAGCTGTGCCGCCGCCAGCCGCGACAGCAGCGACTGCTCCCGCTTGCCGGCGCGCAGCGCCTCCTTCTTCAGCGCCTTCTCCAGCGCGGCCGCCCGCGCCTGCAGCGCGGCGCCGTGAGCGCGCAGGGCCCGCAGGCAGCCGTGGCCGCCGGCGCGGCGCTCGCCGTGGGTCAGCACCAGCCCGCAGCCCTGCTCGCAGAGCCCCGCGGGCCGCGCCTCGCAGCGCTCCCGCATGTGCGCCTCCACATCGCGCAGGTTGAGCACCTGGCGGCAGCCGCGGTTGCGGCACTTGGCCGGCGAGAAGTCGCAGGTCTCGGCGTGCTCGCCCAGGTGCTGCAGCGGCACCACGGCCTCGCAGCCCCGAGCGTGGTTGTCGCACTTGATGTCCAGCTTGAGGATGAGGCTCTTGAGGGGCAGGACGTGGTTGAGCTCCTTGGTGGAGATGCGCTGGCAGTTGACGGGGCAGCTGCCCTGCTGCACCACCCAGGGCAGCACGCAGCCCGCGCAGAAGACGTGTCCGCACGGGGTGGTCAGCGGGTCCTCCAGCACTTTGTTGCACAGGTTGCACTTGAAGTCGGGATCCACCTCCCCGCTGAAGCGATCCAGCTCGAACCCCATCCTCCTTCCGCTCCGCCGCGAACAACCGAAGAAAAGAAAAAAACAACAACAACAACAACAAAAAGCCCAGAAAAAGTACCCGGAGTGCGCAGACGGGCCGGGGGGAGAGGCGGAGAACGGGAATAAATAAGAAGGAGCCGCTCCCGCCGCCGCCCCAGAGGCAGCTGAGCCCCCGGGCCGGCCCGCGGCCGTGCCCCGTCCCCGCGGTCCCGGAGCGCCCGGGAGGAGCCGCGGCCGCGCCCGCGCCGCCGCCTGCGCGCAGCGCCCGCCCCCGGCACCGCCCCGGCACCGCCCCGGCACCGCCCCGGCACCGCCCCCTGCCCGGGGGTCCCGGCCGGACAAGGGGGCTTTGTCTGCGGAACCGGCGGGGCCGGGCCCCGCGGTGCTGCCCCTTCCCCCGAGGGGCAGGAACGGGGCCCGCGGGCAGAGCGGGGCAGCGCCGCACACGGGAGGGGAGCGCGGGGAGAGGAGCGGAACGGGGACAGGGAGGGATGGAGGGGATGGAGGGGAGGGGAGCGCACGGAGGTCGCGGTGGGGTGTGACAGGGTGAGACCGACCGGCCTGGGCCGCCGGCAGCGGGGACAGACGGGGTGGTGGCTCGGAGCGGTGTGGGACACATCGACACAGGGCAGGGCAGCCAGGCCAGCCTGGAGGGACTTGGTGTAGTGGAGGTGTCCCTGACGGTGGCAAAAGGTTTGGAACCAGGTGGTCTTTAAGGTTCCTTCCAACCCAAACCATCCAATGATGTGATGACTTTTGGAGTCAATCCTGTGATGACTTTTGGAGAGGGCACTCATGGAGTTGCCCCCGGGATCAGGTTCTGGACGAGCTTCTTAGAAATTGCGCTGACTGCTCAGTCCTCAGGTGGGAATTCTTTCATTACCGACGAGAAAAAGTGCAAACAGAACAATCTGCCAGCGTGTGAGGGACTGAAACATTAAGGGTTAATGATTTGCAAAAGCACCAAGTTGCTTGGCTGAGGCCGGGTTTGCACCCCGCAGCCGAAGGGGAGGTGAAGAGGTTTTGGATGTGTGGTGGCAAAACCTCTGAGCTGCCCAGATACAGGGGGGATGGACACACACCACCAGAGGATGGCCACAACAAATCAACCTTTGTTTAGCAATAAACTGAGCTTTGGGGCGGTCAGGAACAGGCCCTGTGGAGGTGGGGTGTGGCTTTCTGTCGTGCCCATGTCCTCCCTTACACACCTGGCTCAGGTGTAGGCACCCTCCTGGGGGACGTACTGGGACATTCACACGCAGACCTGGGCGTTTTCATCCCTTCTGAGAAGGCACAACTGGCTCAGCTAGGAGTCATGTCTGGCCATAAACCACCCAAGATTCCCAAAGTGCCCCCAGACTCATGATCCACAGTGCTGCAACAGAGAGTGGAAAACTCCCCCTCCAGGGGAGGTCCCTGGGCACTAACACCTGGATCCGAATGTGTGTTATCCCACCATGGATGCCCTCCAGCCCTGATGGATGAAGGCTGAGACCATCAAAAGTGAACATCAAAACTGCAGCAGTCAATTCTTGTTTCTGGATCCATGGGTGGTGATATCTTTCCTCTCCACTGTCTGCTCTTATCCTTTCTTTCTTCCTAATTATTTTCTTCAGGGATCTCTTTATACTTTTATATTGCTCTATTACTATAGATAATACCCAGAAGAGCTATATACCTCCTTTCCCTTGCATAGGAATTGTTCCAAAATAAACTTGCCATACATTTTATATAAACAAAAATACTCCATTCAGTGTCATTTCATTCAAATCTCCCTAAGGCATCTGTGAACAAGAACTTCAGTTCACAGAGCCCAGTGCTGTCCACATCCTCATGGAAAAGGGATGAGATTGTTCTGTGTTTGCACAGGCTGCTAATGCCCCGTTGCTGCCACTTGGATGTAGCTCATTAAAACTCACTGCTTTTGATACCCATTTCTGCCCAGGGATGGTTGAAAAGCACTCCTGAATATGCTGTAAAAAGCCAGCCAGACCACACCTGAAGCACCAGACACAGCATTAGGCAAAAGCAATTTCTCCTACAAGGCAGATATTCAAGTACTGAAAAAAAAAAAAAAAAAACAATAAAAGACAGCAGCTTTGTTCATTGTGGATAGTGATGCAGAATTCTCACGTGCACCAGAGCCACAGAGCAGCTCAATTGTTCCTTTAATGTGTTCTGCTTTATGGCAAAGCAGAAGCCAGCAAGAAACTTCAGCTTCAAGTGACCTTTAGTGTATGTCTGTGATGTCCCAGTAAAATGACTTTCTGGATGCCTGGGATGATTTTTTGTGTGTTGGTGACCTCTAGAAGGTAATGAGACTCGTGGTTACACAACTGTGTTCCCATTTCAGTCTCAGGCAAGTATTTTTTAGTGCTAAGGTTTTTCCTTTTTCAAATCTGAATTCCATCTGTAGTGCTCATTCTAATTATTAATGTTCCATAAAGCTTGAGGTTGCTTTTGGCTGCATACATTGCCCTGCTGAAGGGAGCATGCATCAGTATTTAGGGTGATATACCTAACTAAGGAATTTTTAACAGATTTGTTCCTTTAAAAAAAAAAAAAAGCAGATGATGTAATAGAGAACTGTGCATGTAATGTAGGTTTCTGTTAACTCCATCTGAAGGTTGTGTGCACTGCAGGGTGATAAAATTTAATTAATACACTTATATTGCTGACTTTTGGGTTATTCTAATTAAACTGTAGTAGTGATTCTCATACTTCTTGTGCTTCACTGCCTTTTGCATCTTCCTTCTCTTTGCCATCTGTTTCTCCTCAGGATACCTCTGCTCACATGTCCCTCCTGCCATTGCCCTTCCTCCAGTGCCCCTCTCCTCCTGCATCCCCTGGGGACGCAGCCCTGCCCTGCTGAGTCCCCACACTTCAGCTGCAGTGGCATTTCACACTTCCCTGGCAGGACTCTCTTCTTTTGCAGCTTGCCTCAAACCCTGGCATTGCTGTTACCAATGACAGCATCTGGTCCTTCCAAGGGCTTTTAAACGAAATAAAGCTTCACTCTCCCTGCTCAGGGGATGCACACAGTCCAGCTAAAGGGGTCCAGTGCTCATTGCTGTAGGTGCTGTGTCCTCTGATGGGGAAACCCAGCAGGTTCTGAGCGGGCTGGTTTGGGATTGCTGCTCCAAATCAGCGACCATCACCTTACAAGCCCCAGTTTATAAACTGCTCCATGTGCTCAGGATGGTTGTAAATAGAAAGAAATTAATTCCTTCAACGATTGCTGTGGAGGTTTGGGTTTAGGATTTCAAAGTTGTTGCTCCAGGATGCTCGAGAGCACTGCCTGAAGGCAGAGGCAGAGTTTTATTGATTTCCACCAGGGTGACGTCAGGACCAGGTTCCTTGGGCTATTTGAAACTACACAAATATTTGGATGGAAAATATGGGCAAGAACTGGAATAACATTGCCACTTGGAGCCATGGCTGGGCAGATGCTGTGCTGAATTCTGTGATACACTTTAATGACATTTATGTAGGAATAGATACTTTATTTATAAATTAAAGCTTTTGAAGCCCACTGCAGCCTTGCACTGAGATTACAGCTTGGAGTCCTGACAGGGAATTGAAGTTCCCCTCTCCCTGCTGCCTGTATCCATGGGAGAAGGCACAAATGGAGCTTTCCCTACTGGAGGCACATTTCTGTTCTGCTTTGGAAAAAAAAAAGAAAATTCTGAAAAGCAGCCTCTCAACATGAGCCTTTAATGTTCTTTTCAAAGCCTGAGGTTTGTAACTGACGAGAGGTTTGGGTTGCAGGGCTGAAATTACACTGCCCCAGCTAAGGAAGGTCGTTTTTATCCAGTAAATTCTCTCACCCTCAGAGGTGGTGCTGGGGTGGGACCACTGCTGAGCCATGAAGGCTCTCCCATTTAGCTTTGCTCCCCTGTCAAAGGAAGGGTGAGGAAATCTCAGTTTGGGATGTAGCACAGGCAAAAATGCCAGCTCTCAAAGGGCTGCAGAAATGAGGGGTTTGCTGCAGGTTTCACTCAGATTGTGGATTTTTTTTTTCCTGGTGCTGTGAAGTTTCCATTCCTACAGAAAATCAAATACAATTCATCTTCACCTGCCTTTTGTCCATAAAGTTTGTCATCATTTTACACTGGATTATGAAGTTGTCGCGGGAAACCTGATTATTTTTTAAATTATTTTTTGCATCAGTTTGCCTTTAAAAATGGGGAAATGATGAAGTAATGCAGAGAAAGAGTTGAGTCCTTCTCCATGTCAATCATCTGGGTCCTTCTGACAAACCCCCTGTGGTTAACACGTCCAATGTAACATGGTTTCCTTGTGCACTTAATTTATGAGCTGGACCACTCCCAGTAGTCCTGGGCATATTTCAAATATATTTAATCTACCTAGAATAGGTACAGTACCTTAAAATGTCCCTAAAATGCTAAGATCTTCTCAACATTCTGTTCATTGCCAAGCACTGTAGAGAGTTATAAAGTTGAAAGATTCTGTCATCTTTGACATTTTACGACCTTTCTTGTACTATGTTTGTCTTACATGGGTTTCTTTATCTATCTGTGTAGCTCCTATCATTAAATTTCATGTGAAGTTGCCTCAATCCTTTATTTTTACTGCTGGCAGAAATATAAGTTTGCATTAATAGAAGGTGCACAGAAGAGCTGGGGAGCATGGGCCAGATAAAATGTCATTGTGTGGTGGTGGAGCCATCAAGCCCAGCAGAGATGGTTGATAATGATAATGGTTTATATGACATTTATAGGCAGTATTTTGTGAAAGGTCAGGCTCTGGCTTGGCAGCTGAGTGACATTTCAGAGTTTTACATGTGCAAGTAGAAGGTGGGTATGAAATAAAAATGGGTTCTTAGAGATAAATGGGATCTTAACAGACCAAGCTGCGTGAAAAATCCTCACCAATCCCCTCTGTTTCAGAAAAAACATCCAAGCAAAAGTGAAAGACAGCGCTTGAGCATCCTTTCCTGACATTCCAGACGTGTTTTTGTGTAGCTGCTCAAGAGCCACTTCAGAAATGTTGCTGTCTTCAGACAAACTTGAAGGACTGGCAGTGTCTGAGCCTGTTTCGTAACTGGCTTCCCTCTCCTCTTTGCACACAGCTAATGAAATAGAAGGGTTTCTATTTTATTTAGGAATAGTTGAGAGGAAAGAGCCACAAGAATTTTGGCTCTAAGTACACATTCCTATATTAATATGGATAGAGAAAATATAAAATAATGCTCTTCTTTCTGGGGCTTTTTAGGAAATTTGATCAGCCAGCCATGCTGACTTCTGCTGCTCTTTGCCTGAATAGTTACATTATTCACCACTACAATATCTGAGCCTTAAAGTTATTTATTGTACATTTTATTATCAACAGTCCACTTTGTGGTATGGGAGAGTTAGCCATGTTTGAAGACTGGGCTTAATGTAATAGAAGTGCTAGTTGTAATTCAGCAATCTTTATCTGAAGTGCTAGAAATTGAATTCTGCTTTTCCTGAGCTCTTCTTCTCTGGATACTGGGGCCAGTTTTGGTGAGCAGACTCTGAGCAAGTCTGGGATTTGAGAGCAAGACTGAGGCTCAGACCTGACCACTGCTGGAAACTACACAGGAATTTCAAATTTCACTGGAGCCCACATCCCAGAAAGGCTTTGGTGCCACAAATGCTGCATCTTTGGCTTTCCCCAGCACTACAAACCCATGCAGTAGGTATCAAATTCTGATGCAGACACCACATTTTGCACTATATAATTTCTTGTCTTCTCCTCCCTTATTTAAACAATTTAGAGCAGGAGAACTGACATCATTTTAGAGAGGCCTCCTCCCCTTTAACACATCTTGCACGTTGTAAGTAATGATAATGTTTAAATCCAGGCTGTGGCTGATGGATGGGACATAAAACACAAGTTGTAATTTAGAGGCACATTCTGCAGGGGTTTGGAGGATGAGTTCAGCCATGGTGGGGAGCGCTGAGTGAACACAAATTGCTGAGCATCCTCTCCCATTTTCCCCTTTTCCAGGAGTGTGGATGCTGCAGAGCTGGCCCTTGCTCCACACCAGTAGGTGTGCTTGGGATTGCATTGAGCTGACAAATCTGATTGCCCTTAACTGACAGTCTGGCCCCACGAAAAAAGAGGTGAAGCTCTATTTATCCCTGTCTGCTCACATATAAGCATTCCCTCAAGTCTTTTTAAGTCCAACCTTCCTCTGTTGAAACATGAAAAAAATAAAATAAATATATTCCTGTTTTCAAGAGCAGGGGGTGGAAACTGATTCACTTTTCATAGTGGCAGGATGGCTGTGAATGATGTGGAATGTTCTGGTTTTTCCACATCAGCAACACTGTTTTATCTCAGGATGCTTTTGTTCCATTTCCAAAATAAACAACCCTTAATACTTGCACGAGGTGTATTTGACAAGCAGGCTTTTGGGATCATCCACCATTCCTTAGGTGAGCAGTCATCCTGCTTACATATTTACAGCTCTGTTTACATTTGTATAAACGAAGGAAAAAATCCCTTTTTAAATCGTGTCACTTCAAAACCAGAACCCTTATGGAAAGCCTGTGCTGTTCAGTACAAATTCTGAATTTTTGGGTCAGGTGAGCCCAAAGATAGAGAAGAATAAAAGGTTGGGGGGTGCTGTTTTTTCCTGATGAGTGTTACAGCAGGGTGATGCAGAGCCCAGAGCTACCTGTGGGTTCAGGTAGGCCATGGAGCATTTTGGGGCAATAAATCCAGCTCTTGGTGCTGACCTCTGTCTCCAGAGGTTCCTAAATCACTGCTTGCCAGGAGCTGGGAGAGAATCCCTGCAAACATCCCCTGCCATTACCTGTGCAAGATGAGGATCCCCAGCTGATGGCTCTTAGGACAGATTCTGGGCTCAAGCACCTCTAATTTGATCCTAATGGAGCTTTTGGCTGCATTTTTTTTTTTTTTTTTTTTTAGCTTTTTCTGATAGTCCAGTTGTTTTGGACAATGGTGGTGGCTTAAGGCAGCCTTTCTGTTCAGTTTATATGGACCTTCTGTGCAGTTTATATTGCTTTAAAACAAAAGTCTGGACAAAAGGAAGTTCCAGCACTTGGTGAGCACTGATTTCAGAGCTGCTCCTTCATTTCTGGCAGTTAAGGGGGCTGGGATAAACTGGAGCCGTGGGTTGAGAGGTGGAACAGGGCTTTGTGAAGCTGTGAGGTTACACCAGGTCAGGCCATTGTTCTCCTCATTAATATGCAGCAATAATTACCCTGATTTCAGCCCGGTGGGAGCTGTGTGTGTTTGGAGCCCCAGACACTCAGCTTAGAGCAGGAAAGAAGGGGCATCCCAGCTATTGAACATCCTCAGCGTGGCTGCTCACAGAAAAAAGGTACTTTTTTTTTTTATTTTTTAACATCAGCATGTTTTGTGGTTTTTTTCTCTTTATAAAACCCCTGACCATTCCTAAAGGTCCTCTTTGCATGAGCAGAGTGCTCAGGAAGCTCTGAATTTCTTTAGGATGGCGGCTGAGTGGCTTCAGAGACCCCCAAGACCTCCCCTCAAGGTTTCTTTATTTATTTATTGGTTTATTTATTTATTATTTGTGTGATGAAGTGGAGGGTCAGGAGCTTTTATAAATCCCTGTTTGTGCTGTCAACAGCCCAGCACTGAGGACGTTCCTACTGCACAGGGCACTGCTGCACATCCCTAAATATCCATCTCCAGACCTCTCTCCCTCTAATGAAAAACATTTTCTGTAGCTCTCATAACTATTTCACTTTTTTAGCCCTTTTTTTTGTGTGTGTGTGTGTTTCAGATGTCTTGATCTAGGCAGCTTCCAGCTCCTCTCTTCTTCTTTTTTATTTTCTTATTCATTTTCCCCCTTTGTGGTTTTGCAATATTAAGTATGCCCTGAAATCTCATTAACATTTTATACATTTACTTTAAAAGCCTGCTTGGTGTTTCTAAGATCTCTTCTGCACTTTGACAAAAGTTCCAAAAGGAAGAAAAGTTGAATCTTTCTATATTGGCAGGCTGTGCTCCATTTGTCAGTGACAGAATGTGAAACTCCTGGCAAATCAGTTTTTAATATAAATACTAGATCTGACTGAAAAAATAAAAGCTGAATTTTCTGAGAACTCCCTGAAATGTCAAGTTTATTGTCACTGTAACGAATTAGAAACAGATCATTATGAGGAAATATTCTTCGTGGGTTCTTTTTAGAATTTCTAAGTGAAAAATGTAAATTTTCTGTACATTTTTTTTTCCTTAAAGTTTTATTAAAATAGATCTTGAGTTTTTTTTTTTTTTTACTAAATAAGCAGTTTTGAAGAAGAAATTAATTTGTTAATCAGAATGCCACATAAAAATGCGAGGAAAATATCATCCAGAAAATTAACAAAGTAATGATAATAATACAGTTAATGCTATATTTTAAGTAGAAAAGTGTTGGGAGAGGAATATTATTTTTTTTTTCTAAAAACTGTGTTGATGTGGCTGGGTCTAGAATGAATCAGAGCTGCTCTAGCTTTATGCCTCCCTGTGAAAGTTTTCATTGGAATGGGAATAAAAGCTTGAAAGTGGCCTGAGCAGCAATTGCATGGGTGTGACTTCTCTGTCACTGCAGCTTGTGTTTTTCACAAGGGGATGAAAGTTTGGCCATTAAATTGGGATGGAGGTTGCCTCCCCAAGTGCAGGAAACCCTGCTGAACACCAGGAGAAGATCAGAGCAGGGGCCAGTGCAGGCTGTTGATGTCTGGGAGCAGATCCCTTCCCAGCTCCTGCTGCTTTGGGCTCTTTTGGGGTTGTTTGCAGGATAACAGGGCTGGGTGTTTGTGGATGGCTTTAGCACAATGAGGAGATTGCTCCCACACCTACTCCTCATTCATTTTCCATTAGCCAGCATTCACAGAGGCTACAGTGAGATTTTTCCATCCTTCAGTTAAATGAAATTTCTTTAGGGTGGTGGCTGAGTGAGTTCAGAGACCCCCAAGGCCTCCCCTCAAGGGCTGGTTTATTTATTTATTGTTTGTGTGATGATGTGGAGGGGCAGGAGCTTTTCAATCCATGTTTGTGCTGTGAGCAGCCCTACTGCACAGGGCACTGCTGCACATCCCTGAATATTCCTCTCCAGACCTCTCTCCCTCTAATGAAAAACATTTCATGTAGCTCTCATAACTATTTCACTTTTAGCCCTTTTTTTGTGTGTGTGTGTTTCAGATGTCTTGATCTAGGCAGCTTCCAGCTCCTTTCTTCTCCTTTTCTCTTGTAAAGGGACTTTGTGCCATGGAGGCAGGGGCAGCTCTGGGGGCCAGCTGAGGCTGTCCCCAGCATCCTCCAGCACACCCCAAACTGCTGCAGGGACCTCGCTGACATCTTCTATTTAAACAGCTGCATTTTGGGGCTGGGAAGAGCCTTTCCTGCCCAGTCTGCTGCCCCATCCTCAGGGGAGGGGGGGCTGCCTGTGCCTCCCCAGCTGTGTCAGTGCAAGGCCCTGCTTGCTGTGCTCTGTACTGGCTCCTGCTGCAGCCCCCAGGGGCTCAAACTCCAAAGCCTGTCCCTTTAACCCATCTCTGAAGACTAAATTATTTAGTTCTGAAGGCAGGTATTACATGAATATATATTTTTTTTATTCTGCAATGACTTCATGCCTTCCAACTCTTTTTTTTTTTTTTTAAATCCATAGTGGGCTTTTTTACCCCCTTAATGTAAAGAGAAATTCAATAATGTTTGTAAAGAAAACTGGGCTGACTGGTGAAAAATCATCAAAAAACCATGGCAAAAATAGTTGTTTTATAGATTATTGAAGCTTGATGAAGTAGGCTCTAGTGAGTGATTTAAGTCATTGAATAACAAGATAGAAAGTAATGGAAAAAGCCAAAGGTAACAACCTTGATGGCAGAGTTAAATGATTTATCTGACTACAGCTATTCTAAAGGCAAAGGTTAGTGTACTGAGCTGGTGTTGGGAATTATGGCAGGAGGCATGCAAAGCTCTTTCAAGTTGCTGAGATTTGTTTTTGTTGTACATTTGCCATTCCCTTAGCATTAGCCTCAGTTATTTTATAAAAGCACTGCATTGACCTTTGCTGTGTGAAGTTTGCACACGTGCAAGTGCCAGGAGTTTGTTGAAGACAAAGAGATTGAGAAGGGAGGGCAGTGGCAAAAGCAAGGGCAAAACTGCAAATAGAAGTGATAAAAATGCAAATGGTAGTGGTGGAACTGCAAATGGTAATGGTAAGATCATAGGTGTTTTTGGATACACAGTAAAATACTGTGATCATAATTTCATGTTTTGCCAGACACGCTGCCCATCTCAGCAAGTGCCAGGAGTTTATTGAAGACAAAGAGATTGAGAAAGGAGGGCAGTGGCAAAAGCAAGTGCAAAACTGCAACAGGTAGTGGTGGAACTGCAACAGGTAGTGGTGGAACTGCAATTAGTAATGTAAGGTCATAGGTGGTTTTTATACACAGTAAAATACTGTGATCATAATTTCATGGTTTGCCAAGCACGCTGCCCATCTCAGCTCTCCCAGCTGCTCTTCTTTTGTTCCTCCTTTCATTTCTGCTCTCCTTTCCCTGTCTCCTCCCTTTCTGCTCATCCCACGCTGCCAACCAGTGCAGCTCCCACTCTGTGCCTTTCCAAGCCACCGCATCTGGTTTTACTTGGCTGTCCTTGGCAGGCCTGTTCTATTGCTCAAGGGGTTGGCTCCTTCCTGGAATATCCACCCTTCTGGGGCCTGGGCTGGTGAATGTTAATGCTCAATCTGTGTCTGCACGCTGCTGGTGGCATTTTGCAGTTGTTCTGGCCCTTGGGAGGTGAGCCTGTCACAAGGGCAGGGGCTCTGCGTGCTCCCAGGCACTGAAGTTTCTGCACAGCAAAGTGACCTGGAAAACAAAAAAAGTAGAGCAGAACAGGCTGAGGTGTGGTGTACATAACTTCCAAAGCCATGAAACTACAGAGAAAGCTTTGAAATGGAACAAAAGAGAGAGGTGGAGGCAGGTGCTGAGTTGGGAAAGCTGCTTCTCTTCGGTTGGAAAGTGTTCCACAGGGGGCAGGACAAAGGGACAGGGGTGTAATCCTTAAAGTAATGGTGAAGAAGAAATATATTTAAGGAAGCAACTGCAGCTTGTGTGAATATAAATTGCTGAAGTGACACTCAGTTCTGCACTACCCAGAGCAGGCTGTTTCTGTTAAAACAGTGCCTGCCTTCTTGAAAATTCACAAAAGCTGGGTACAATTAATGATAAGCCAAGAGGGAGGAAGGTGTGAGACTGTCAGATTTCTTGAAATGTGTGGAGACATTGGTGTGTCTCTCATCTTGGTGGGAGTAGCAACGAAGAGAGTTGAATATAGAAACAACACAACTTAGCCTGGTGCTTCCCTAGCAAGAAATGCTGCTGCACACAGTGTACTTCTGCCCTAGCACTGATTTATCTGGGGGATAAATTAGCTTCTTTCATTATTGTTTGTTGTTGATTTTTTTCATATGGCTCTCCTACTTGACTGCTATTTTCCCATAGCATTTTCCCAGCATGCCTTCAGAAATATCAGAAAATACTCACAAATGCTCCAGAAAAGTGCCAACTAAATATTCCACAAAGTGCTTGCAGAGCTTGTGCAATGTTTCCCCTGGTCCTTCCCAGCTGTTTTTGAGCATTGATCTGATATTTTCCCCGTGAGCAGTTAGCATTTTTGTGACATTAAACATAGTGAGGAGGTTGTGTTTCCATGTGTGAATAAAGTGACTGATCTGATTTTTCAGATGAAAATAAATGTTCAGTGTTCCTCCTCACCAAAAATTGCTGCCTGAGGGTTTGGTTTCTTCTGCTCTTTTGGGGTTGTCTGTGGCTTTCTCCAAAGGAAATAAGGTATTTTAGTGTTACAATTCAGACTACTCCAAACACATAGCATGTGACACTTCGGTTTCCTACTGGCATTGGATCAGGCTCTTAATAGTCTTTATAATATTTAAGCAGAGTGCCTGAGGTATTTTTCAATATACCTAAAGAGGAGGTGGCTATGCCAGCTGTCTGCAGCAGGAGGAATTTAGGTTTTATGGATGTAAATAGAAGTCATACAAGTCCTATCCACCTCATGAAACACTTTGCATTCATTTTACCAACAGCTCTTTTTTCTTCCCTGCAAATTGTGTCTAAACCAACATGACCCAAAGAAAGGCTGAAAAAACCGAAGGAGCACAAATTTTGTGTTGTTTGTTCAATGGTAATTGGTTCATTACAGGTCAAATCCTGAATTGTAGTTCTGAACCTGTTCAGGTAAAACATGTGGCTTTGGGAAGCACAATAATCATTATGCAGAATCAAGCCTCTAATTAGACTGATAAAATCTCAGTAATGCATAAACTTCAGCAGGACAGGTGAAACCCATGTTCCAGTTTGCAAAGCTTCTTGTCTTTTGAGGAAAAGCATTTTTATGCATATTTCAAAGTATTCAAATCCATTTCTCTATGATTATAATTGGTATCAATCAGCTTGTGCCATTTTTACAGAGCTAATGGATGTCTTGAAAATGTTCCAGCTTGATCTCAATATGGCCTTAATGCAACAAATTTGCTGTTCAGTGGAATACATTGGTGAAGCCCCAGATTGCTTGTCTGGTTTTTCACTTCAGCCATTTATCAATTTATTCCTGATTTCCTTGAGAAAATGTTGACCCAGAAGATGTTAAAGGCAGAAATTGTAGTGAAGGCAGCACTTTCCTGGGTATGGTCTGCAGCCATCCCCCAGGAACAGCCACTTTCAAGAACCAGATATTCACTAAAAACTGTGTTAGTAAGAATATCTGTGCAGATGTTACCAGAAAAGTTCATACTGTAAGAAGTATGTGCTTGTAATGCAATACTGCATAAAAATGTTTTTCCTCAAAAGCCAAAAAGCTTTGCAAACAGTACAAGAAAGGAGAACAGTTGATGAGTAGGGACTGAAAAATTCCCCCTGTTTTAGCTGTAATTCAGTGCTTACACCAAGTGGGAGCTGGAGTGCAATCCCTGGCTGTAAGTGCTGTCTGCAGACTCCTACAAAATATGTATGAAGGAGAATTTCTGTTGACTTGAAAAATGACTGTTAGCAATTTCTTTTTCCTGGTGATTTGCTTATTTGTTCTCAATACTGATTAATTAGAGAGGAACCAAAGCAAGACATGCTCCAAGGCTTTCTGAGCCCCTTAAATCAATCTAGAGAGACCACTGCTCCAAATAAAACTGGCTGTATAAACACACCACTGTATAAATGTTTGAGAGATGCTATTGGACTGGAACAATATGCCAGGCATCACTTCTAAGATTTATTGTCTGGGAATCTGAATAATATTCTGTAGAATCTCCATGATGGGTCAGGCCACTATGCACTTTAATTGACTGGCAGCAGAGAGTGCAGCTTGTTCTTTTTGCTATCTCCTTACTCCTAGGGAGAATAAACCAGTCTGTGGAACCAGCAGTGAGGGAAGGAACCATCAGAGTTTATATAAACCAGCTCTGGGGTTCAGGGCCAGCAGTCCTGTCTGGGCTCATGCTCTGCATGAGCAGCGCTTTGCTCTGTGCTGAGCTGAAGGGACCCATCAAAGCTCATCTTTGTCCTGCTGAGCCCAAGCCAAGGCCAGAAGCACCTTTTGTGCTGCTGAGAGCCTCTGAATGTCCCTGGGCTGTAGGAAGCAGGATCCTTTCTGCAGCAGTCTGTGCATTTCTGCTCCAGGGTGATTTAGTCCAGTTTAGTTGGATGTTTGCGTGTTTGACTTTTGATTTAGTCCTTGCTGAGAGAGAGATCCAGGCTGCAGATGACACTGGGATGCCTAAATAAGAAGACAGAGCATTCTGGGCTGCCCAGGGAGGTGGCAGCTGTGTGAGTTCACAGTTAGTTTTCACATTTCACAGAGAGCAGTTTACATTTAGGCCCTTCCTTAGGGATCTGTTTGGCATCCTTGTGTAAACAGCCAGGTCTTCCTTGCCCAGAATAGCTCCTATCCCGACCTCAGCAGGAATCCCAGCACAGTCCATGGGGCAGAACTCTGGGTGTGCAGCCCCTCCAGCCCCAGACAGCTCTGCTGGCCTTGCCTGCACCAACAAACCTGAAAGGTTTCCCTGCCAGGACCCTCCAGGGGTCCCTGCAGCTCCCAGGCAGAATCCCTGGGATTCTAATACCAGAAGCTAGCTGAGATCTTAAAAATATAAAAGCAATTGCTAAAAGCTTCCCATTTTACCCTTCTTTGTTGCTTGGTAGCAATAGTTTCAGCCCAAATAAACCTTGAAAACTAAAAGTGTCGGAACTCAGTGCATCCCTCTGGGTGTCCTGAGTTGCCAGGACCCCTGCCAGGGGCTCAGAGACCCTGGCACACAGCCCAGAACACCTGTGGGTTTGATTATGACCCATGGGGCAAGTTACCAGCTTTGTGTGAAGACCTGAACACTGCAGAAGGTTAAGCAGTGTAATAATAAAATTATCACTAGGTGAAAAAGTAGATTTTGGGGTTTTTAGAATAGGGGTTTTGGGGACAAGATAGAGGGAACTGGGTGTGTCCAGCCTTCCTTCTTCTCTATCCCCATCTTCTGCTGTGATGGTGGCACTTTTGGGTTGGTTTAGAGTAGCAGCTCACTGTCTAACACAGGTGATAGGTGTTGGAAAGTGATTGTAAATATTGTACATGTAGTTTGTGGTATAAAGAGACAACACCGCCCCAGGGGAGGCAGAGTGCCTCTGGCTGTCCTGCTGAGCAGACCTCAGCTGGACAGGAGAAAAAGTTTTATAGATAAGATACAAGAAACAACTCTGAGACCAAAAACTGAAGAACTCCGACTCATTCTTCGAGCGTGCGGGCTGAAACAGAGACTGCTCACGTGTCCGGGGCCGCAATAAACTGCGAACTCCTGAGACACAAGAAGTGTGGTTTTTACTTTAAATCATTTTTAATGATTTAAATTATTTAAATTTAATTAAAATATAAATATAAATATAAATTAATTTATAATTTAATTAATTATTTTTTAATTTAATATAAATTAAAATATAAATTAATTAAAATATAAAAATAAAAAGACCAGAAATCATCCAGCTGGAATACACCTCAGACCCTGCTGTCCCCTCCAGTCAGGAGCAGGGCTGGGCACCCCCTCCTGTGCCATCCCTTCTGGGAGGAGCTGGGGCTGCATCTCCTCTCTGCTCACCAGGGATGGCTCAGCCTTCCCCTAACTAGTTAAACAATTTAGTTACTTAATAACTAACTGGCTAGACTTGCCCTAAGGGGGGAAAAAAAACCCAACAAAACCCCTATGACTTATTTTTTTTTAATGGAAAAAAGCACAGTTGCCAGGGAACAATAGCAGCAGTTGGATGGGGGCTGCCCTTAGCTGGGGTGTTTTGGTTGATATTTTCTCCTCCTGAAAAGCAGGAGGCAGAAACCACGTGGGCTGTGGTTATCTGTGGTTGTATCTGGTTATCAGTGCTGGTGTAGGACTTGTGTAAATACACACGTGCTCCTTGCTGAGCTCTTTGCAGTGGGGGAGTTGTAATCAGGCTGAATGTTGTATCATTGTCCAAATAAGCCATTTGTTTGGAGTGGAAAATCTTTTAAGGCAGAGCAGTTTTCCATCTATTATTAGATCAATTGATTTCGTTAAAAAGAACACAAAGTTTTCTGGCACTCAGGCCAATTTTTAAAAGATCTTGTGGGATTCTTTAGGGCTCTTCAGTGACATGAAAATGAATTATCTGTTCCAAATCTGAGTTGTTTTTTTTTTTTCACTGTATCATTCAATCTACTAAACATTATTCCATCTTGCAGGCCTTGCCTCCCCTCTCCTCTTGGAAACATTGCAATTTGAACTCATAAACCTTCACTTGGGAATTGCAAAACCTCACATTCCCTGTCTTATTCATTGAGGAATTTTAAAGGAACCCCAGGAGTCCTACTTGCCACGTTTTCATAACACTTAAATCTGATTTGTTGTGTCATTCTCCAAAGCTTAATCAGAATAGTTTTCAGTTGGGTGGAGGGAGGATCCAGGGATTTATCTTAAAAATATCATGCAGGTTACTTAATCTACTTAAAAGAAAGACAAAATTGTGCTTGGACATGAGCCTGATCTTTCAAATGTGGTGCCTCTCAGCTGAGTCTGGTGATGAGCTCCAGAGCTGGTGTTTAGTGATGGTTAGAGGCAGCATAAAACATCAATTTGATTTTTTTCCAGTCATTTTTTTTAAAAATTCCCTCTCTGATGCTTAAAAATCTCTCTCCTTTTTTTAATGCTTTCAAGCATTTTTCAGAAATTTGAAACTTTTTTTGACTCATAGTTACTCTGAAGGTGTCTGGCATAGCACAAGTTCACTCTGATGGTTAAAGCCTAATGTAAACCTCCATGAAAATGCTCTTGTGGTTTTGTTTTCTTTTTTTAATCTGAGACAAATATCTGCCATACTGCTGTGACCACTCCAGTCACAGAAAGCTGCCAGCATTTCCCAAGCCAATGATGTTAGGGAAAAGCTGGAATTACAGGGACATTTAGGGACATTACTTTTAAAAATAGTAAGATGCTGAATGGAATTGATCTGCAGAAGCAACTTACTAAATTCTGAGTGCACTTTCCTCACAGCAGAAAATTAAATATTTGTGGACACAGATGTGTGCTCAACTCTTTAGTCAGGATGGTTTGTGTCCTCATCAGTATATTAAATATGTTATATTCATCAGTATATTAAATATGTTATCTATATTACATTATTTGTGTTCTGCTGATTTCCTCTTGAGCCATGTCTAATGCCAGAAGTTTAACTGAGATCTGAACAATATAAAAGTAATTTCTGAAAGCTTCCCATTTTACCCTTCTTTGTTGCTTGGTAGCAATAGTTTCAGCCCAAATAAAGCTTGAAAACCGAAGGCAGTGTGGTTTTTACTTTAAATTAGAAAATATAAAATGGTCAGACCAGAAATCATCCAAACCTCTTTGCAGGACTGTTTTCAGAATCAGTTTTCCCCAAATGCTGCAGGGGAAAAAGCCAGCCCTTGGCTGCTTCCAGTGGAAAATGTTAGTGCAGTTTGCATGGGACTGTAAATTACAGCAGGAGAGAGTTGTGGGGAAGCTGACAGCAACTGGGCCTGTTTGAAAGAAAACAAAGTGAAAGTCAGTGGGAGCCTGGCTGCCCTGGAATGCCTGCCCCAGTTGTGAACTGTGGGATCCAGATGGTTTTCCTCCTGGAACAGGGAGCACAGCACAGCCAGGACACAGCTCCAGGGCTGCTCCTACCTGGGCAGGGAGAGTGTGCCCCAAATCCCTGCTCCAGGCTGTGCCCCAAATCCCTGCTCCAGGCTGTGCCCCAAATCCCTGCTCCAGGCTGTGCCCAAATCCCTGGGGATGGCTCCAGGCTGTGCCCCAAATCCCTGCTCCAGGCTGTGCCCCAAATCCCTGCTCCAGGCTGTGCCCCAAATCCCTGGGGATGGCTCCAGGCTGTGCCCAAATCCCTGCTCCAGGCTGTGCCCAAATCCCTGCTCCAGGCTGTGCCCCAAATCCCTGGGGATGGCTCCAGGCTGTGGGGAGGTTTTGTCCCAAATCCCTGGTCCAGGCTGTGGGGAGAGCTTGCCCCAAATCCCTGGAGGTGGCTCCAGGCTGTGGGGAGCTCCCGGCGTTTGCCCCAAATCCCTGGGGATAGCTCCAGGCTCTGGGGAGGTTTTGCCCCAAATCCCTGCTCCCAGCTGGCTCCAGGCTTTGGGGAGCCCATGAGGGTTTTTCTCCTCCTCTCCATGAGGAGAGGCAGAGGAGCCCCATCTCTCTGGACAAGGAGGAAGAGGAGGAATGTGGCAGGGACCAGCACCATGCAGTGTGTGCCCCAGACTGGGGTAGTTTAAATGTAAAAGGAGCTGAAATATTCCAGATATTTACCGAATGAAAATGCCCTGTGTTCTGCAGAAGACTGTTTCTATTCAGAGGCAACATACATTTTCCAGGTTTTGCCAGTGTGATGAAGCTTATGTGGAATTAGCAGCCCAAAGGAGATGATTCAGGCTTCTCCAGGATCTGGAACTGGATGATAACCACCTTGTTTGCTCTGGGCCACCTAAGCCAGCATCACTCTGAGTGCCAAATGTCCTGTGATAACTGGGGAAGGATGGGGGCAGGTCCTGCCTGGGGTGTGGATCTCTGATCCTTGCTGGCAGACTGCACTTGGGCAGTAAATATCGTTCTCAGACACACCTCAAACCCCAGCGTGGGCCCTCTCCACTGACAGGGGCTGGGAGAGTGGGCTCCTGATTTTGGATCTCTTTAAGATGTTGGCAGTGCTCACGTTGTAACTGGAGATTAAAGAACCCTCCCAGAGGACTCTCTGCCTCCTGCACTTGCCAGGGCTGCAAGGTCATGCTGATGCTGGAGATTCTCCATTATTTTTTTCTGGGGAGTTGGTGTTAATCAGCTTTCAAGGGCAGGCTGGCATGTTAATGGAAATATCTAATGCTCCTGCTTTTCCTGCCTATCTCCTGCCTGCCTTCCTTCCCCCCATCCATCAAGATTAACAAGAATTTATTATGTTCAGCTTCCTTTCAAGAGGTGTCATTAGAGGCACGTAACCATCTGTAAGATTTATTTATTCACCCCAAGGATGCTGGAAAGGTGTGCAAGCTCGAGGAACACACACATAACTTGATATGGGGTGAGGGGAAGGCTTCATCTTGTCAGAATTGTTCCTTAATGAGGAATAAATATCAGCCCAGGGCACCATTCTGCCCAACATCAGTGTCCCTCTGGGCAGATGCTCTCTGGTCCTGGTGCAGTTGTCCTTATAGAAATTTTGAAGCGAGTTTGGTTGCCTCCAGGAGGCTCAGAATACCCCCAGTGCTGCCTGTGGCACATCTTTAACTCCTCCATGATGGATCTCATCTCAAAACCTGATCCACCCCCTCCCTGGCCTGACTAATTCACACCCTGGGAGGGGATGCAGAACCCCAGAGCCTCCTGTGGTTGGTTCAGGAGTGAGCACAGCCCAGCAGTGATGCTTCTGTAGGAGCTGTGATATACAGAGTGCTGCTGAGATGATTTGCACTGCTCCATGAATCCATCAGGATCCATTTACCCACTCATCCATCAGGGCCTGGCAGTCCCAGGGCACTGCTCTCCTTGCAGGTGTGTGCCAGAGTTGATCCATATGTGGGCAGGCAGGGCTGCTCAACATCTGGAAGTGCCAGACAAACTTACAAAAATCCTTTTTTTTTTTCCTCAGCAATGTTTGTGGGTGGGAAGAATTTGCCTCATTCATTCATTTCATTCATTCATTGCTGTGATCCTACACTTGTGACTAAGACCAAGGAGGGAAATGCATGAAAATAACACAGATTTTAGCTGTAATTTCTGGAAGTTCCTTTGAAGGGAATTAAGGAAATGGGATATTAGTAGCTGCTTCCTTGTTTCCAAAAACTTAATAAAGGAGTGAAATTAATACAAGATATTGAGTTCCTCTGCTAAGGAACTCTGCAGATGAAGTGTGGGGAGCTCATGGAGTGTTTTCTATTTCTGTGAGTCATTGGAGTATTCTCCTGTAACCTTGATGTCCTTCAAAGCAGGTCCTGGCAGGGGGAGAACTAACTCAGGCCCTTAGTGATGCCGTTGATATTCCTGAATTTGAGAATTCATATACCTGAATAAAAATTTGGGAAACTTAAACAGTGTCTATGTCGAGAAGGTTGCCTGGAGCCCATATGTAAATTATTAAATACTACATGTAATGGGACCCAATATTCTTGGAACATGAAGCAGCAGCTAAATGGAAACTTTGGCTATTACCATATTCATGTTTCATGCAAAAATATTTTCAAGATCAAAGTTCTGTTATTAAAACAATGGGTATGAAAATAACAAAATTGCTTTTCGTAAAACAAACATATTCTTTGTATCTGAGAGGCTTTTCACAGAAATCTGTATTTTGAAGCAGTAATACATTACAGATTTCTTTGCTGCACTACTTTGATTCATTCATTAAAATAGTTTTGATTTTGGCATGTTGCAAAGGTCTAAATAAAAGCATTTTAGTTACATAAATACAGACTCTGTGGATTCAACAGTAATATAGTACGTTTGGAAAAGTGTCATTTATTCTGAAAATACACAAAGACCAAACCACAGACAGAATTTTCTGTACATTGTAAACATTCTCACAGTATGGGTATAAATATCCCTTTTTTGATTCATTGCATGCCAGGTTGTCAAGCAAAGAGATAGAAAAAGAAGCTAAAGAAAAGGGATTATTAATCTACTAAGATGCTTAAAGGCAGTGAAAGCCAAACAATAAAAGAGCTTACAAAGTTTTAAGTCACTGTATACAGACAAGGCCATAAAATTTCAATAACAATAGCAGATAAAATAATCTCATATTTACATCACTTTCATCCACAGGATCCCCACAAGCTGTGGCGTGTTTGGGGATTTGTGGGGGGGTTTGGTGTCTGGTGGGTCCTGGGCAGAGCTGGGCTGCTGTCCCAGCTCAGAGGGATGCTCAGGGGAGGTTTAAGAAGTTTGCTGCATTTTCAGTCTGAAGTAGTTTGAGCCCAGCTCACAAATTCTTTTCTTCCTTTCCTCTCCATTTTCTTTTTCCTCCCCTTTTTGCTCCTCTTTTTGCTCCCCGTTTTCCTCCCCGTTTTCCTCCCCTTTCTCTCCTTACAGGATTTCACTCCCTGCCAGGCTGCCAGGCAGAGGAGCTGAATAAAGCCTCATTTTACATGTAAATGTATGTATGTAAATTTTGGTAGGTCTAAAGGAAATCTAGACTTCAGAAACAAATTATTTTGGTGCCTTTTGTTTTTTTGAGTTTTTTTTTTAATCTATTAATTGTCTTTTAAATATGCATTTAAAAATGCACCAGTTTGTGCCCAATAGAGCAAATCCTGAAGCCTTTCTCCAGCTGAATTCCTCTTAGGAGCCTTGTTTGCTCTTTTCCTGGCAGAGCTCCCAATGCCTTGATAGCAGTTTTATCAGAGTAAAGCCCTGTGCATTTGCATGACACTGAAGAGCTAAAATTATCTCTAAATGGAGCAAAAAAGAAATTGCCAATATATATTGTTCTGAGAAAGAGTGCTCTTTGGTGGGCCCAGAGGGGACATATTGTAAATATGATTTAAAAATGTCTCTGCTACTACTGTCTGATCTTATCATCAGATGTTGCTGTGGAATTTGTCTGTACAGACCCCAGAAAAGAAAAACAGATTGAGAACATTAACTTGTACTGTGAGAAAATATCTCCAACTTACTTTGTCTGGCACCAAAAAACCCCCACCAACCCAACAACTCTGCATTAGAAATGTGCTCTAAAAATGGAAACAAACATTAAAATGCTGTCTGTCTGCTTTGATCCCTCTGAACTGAAAATGGAAGTGCTGCTTATGGACTCTTTGATGTCGGGGAAGTGACATTTTCCCCTGGTTCTGTCTGACTGTTGTGAAGAACTTCAGGTTTTCATCTGCCTTCCTGCCACCAAGGGTCCAACACAGCTCTGAGCAGGATCCCTGCCTGCAATCTGATTGCTACAGCCAGCTCTTCTCAGGCTTCTTGATGTTAAAAACCTTGTATTTGGCCAATAAATCATAAGTTGTCTCACAGGCTGGCCTAGAGAGAGGCTGGGCTTTTGTCTTTTGAGCTTTTTTAGCTTAAGTCAGCAGCATGTCATACTATAAAAACCACAATTTTTGGTTTTTTTTTTTTTTTTGAGGAGATGCTCAATAATGCAACACTGGGCAGTGAAGATGTTGAGGCAAGTCAAGTCTGAAGTTAAATGCAGTTTAAGAACTAGAATATATTATCAGGCAGACCTCAGGCTCTACATCTTTTTGTAGAGCCAAAAGCTTTTACATTTTGTCATTTTCTAAGCACTGAAACATGAAGTAGTCCTGGAAATAATAGAGAGGCTGTTTATATTTGCATTTTAAAGTTGTTTTCAATGATCCTAAGAAAGAGAGAGAAATTCTTAGGTGTGAAGGAATAGGTGCAATAATCTGGCAGGATTTCTGGCATGTCTTCTATGTAATTCATACCCTGGGGTCTGCCTTTAAGCCACCAAAGACAGGATTTCATAGGTAGAAGTCAATGTCACTTCTGGGGCTGGCAGGATGGAGAAAATCCCAGGGCACACGTGCTGAGGGTGTGTGGGCAGGCTCAGAGCTCTGCCATCCATCCAAGGCCACTCAGGAATTCCTGTCCCATGGCCCAGCTGTGGCTCAGCACCAACAGGAATTTGCCTGCTCTCAAAGCTTCAGCTGGGGTGGAGCCGTCCTGTGGTGGGATTCCCCCAGAGATCAGTTATTATTAATCATCTAATGAAGATAAATGGAGGGAAAATTTAAACTGTAGGGTGCTTGGTGCATGGCCATGCACAGCCCATGTGTTGTGCAGAAACCTGCAGTGAAAAGCATTTTTCCTATTCAGAGAGTGCTGACCAGGCAAATATTCTGCTGAGGGTGAGGACTAGAAAAATGAGTCTTGGCCCCAGGACTTGGGGATATTTGCCACTTTAGGTTGCTGATTGAGTGGGATTAGCTAGGCTGGGTCTATGTGTTCTTCAAGCTCCTTTCCAGGCTCAAGCACTCACACAGCTCAGAAGGAACCAAAGGGGTAACCTGGCCTTGTGTCCTTGTTCTGTGCCAAACATCCCAGCTGGGTGAAAAGTGCTCTCCATGCCATCCTTCTCAACAAGGAGTGCCCTCAGGGCTGCATGGATTTACCCAAAAACCCCTGATCAGTCAGCAGTGAGCAGGGATTTGGGAGCAGAGCTCTGTGCACAGACACAGAGCTGCACACACAGGATGGGGCAGCCAGAGTGGGAATGAGCAAACTCTCAGAACACAACATAATTCAGAGTTTAGGCTTCAAACTGGGCTACAGGAGAGCTTACAAGGAGCTTCTGTGCCCACAAATGTGGAATTCAGGAGGATGCTTAGCAGGGGTTGGCGTGGTTAGAGAAAAAATAAATGTTACCTGCAGGAGCTCAGGGAGGGAGTGTAATCAGAAATAACCCAGGAACTCAGATTCTGTAATCAGAAATAGATCTGAAGGTGCAGGACTGTGTGAAGAACAATAAATGAATGAGAGATGAGTCCTACAGGCTCTGTGCAGTCCTTATATTTTTATAGATGAGTATTTATGGTTGAAGGAGTTGTGCACTTGTGTAAATAGAAGCTTCCACGTGGTAAGAATGCTTGAAAAGGAGTGAGGTTTGTCTATTTTTTATTGTCCCAGCTGCTTTCTTGGCTTCTCTAGCTGCTGCTAATGCATTCTGTGGCTTGTCTTCTTTTCTGACTGGATTTAGAGACGACTGGAGCATCATGAGGAGGAAAATGTTTCTTGGGAGTTCTTCCCAAGAATGCAATTATTTTGAGCAAAAATTGTACAATCAAATATTTGGAAAAAAGTCCTAAAATATTTAATATTTTGGTAATGTGTATACTCTGTTCTTTTCTCATTTTTATTGTTTTATTTCAGGACAGTGGCAGAAATCAGGGAAGTTGTTACTATTTCCTCCCACAGAACAATCAGACCAAATGGCAATGCAAGAAAATTTCCTACACAGCAGCAGTCAGTGTAAGGGCATCTAAAATAATCTGTCTTCCCTGGATTCTGGTTTAGAGCTATTTGTTTTTATCAAGGTTGTTAAAGGAAGAATAGAAATAAACTTGTTTAAGTTTATCCCCAGAGCAAGTAGTTTTGAAGTCATAGTGTACACCTACTTTTCTGGTCCGATTGTTTTGGGTATTTTAAAGTGCAGAGATTATATAGAATAAATCCCAATAAATACCATTGGAAATGTCCTTCCTTTCCCCCTGGTGCCTGTTTTGGAGCAGGCCGGAGAATCCCAGTGATGGCAATGTGTCATTTTGCCTTTTGTTTTTCTGACTATTTGAATTCCAAATGGAACATGACAAGGGCAAACTACACTTTTGAACTCTGACCCCTGCTTTAAATTGAATGTGAAGTCTAAATATCTCCCTCTTTGGCTGTATCCAAAGAGAGGTTTGTCAGAGACATCTTATAACCTTGGGGCTGCAAGGCTACCCTCTATTAATTAAAAAAAGTTTTCTGAAGAAGTTCTGAGGGGGCAAACGTGGGGAAGAAAGGCACATTGTTCCCGTGGACAAAGACAGGGGATCAATTTTCATAAATCTGCATTCCCAAGACAACTGTTCAAACCTGGTAAAAGGTCCATTTCTTTGAACTTACATACCAGAAAGCTTTTATTCCCCTGCTCTGCAGCAGACAGGAGTGCAGGTTAACTGTGTCTCATCAATGTCATGCTTTAGATGTTCCAGAGAGAAATTCTTTAGTTCAATGAGGGAAGGTACCACCTACTTCAAGGAAAGAAAAAAAGAAAAAAAAAGAAGAAAAGGGAAGAATGAAAGGGTTACCTGTGGTGCCAGACTGTGTTTTAGAAGATTCAGTTTCTCCAAGTTTTCAAAGCCCAGCTTTTAAGCTTCATGGTTTAAAATTGCTAGATGTTATAATTAAGGATTTAACGTCACTCAAAAAATGGCTTTTTTATTTCTGGAATATCACGTATCAAAATTCTAACCACGAGTGTCCTGCCTAACCTAAAATCTTGTGCTTTGGAGTCCTTACTGCTATTTATTCACTCTTTTGAGACTAAATGATAGTAAAAAATGAACTTTACTTAACCACAGTTCACTGCTAACACAAAATCCACACCACTTTGCAAGTTCTCAGCAGCATTGCACTGGAATGATGTGCTTGGCCACTCATGCAGAAGCAGCATATTTTTATTTCCAGAGCTTGTGAAGCACAAACATTTGCCTCAGTGTTTTCTCCAATAATATTAATATTTATTGAATATTTTTATTAGAGGAGCTTCTGGACACCCTGAGTGCAAAGAGACCAAAGGTACCTACATTTACATATGACAAGCAGTGCATAATCTAAATGTAATCCAAATATCAAAAAAAAAAAAATTAAAACAACAAAGGCAGAGAGGAAAGATTTATTTGAATTATTTCCTAGACTGAAATTCTTTCTGTCCTCTTGCCCTTTTGCAAGGGCACTTCACCTCTTCACTTTCTTGTTTTCAGTCCTTTTTTTTTTTTTTTCATGTTTTCAAACTTTTTCCCACACCAGGAGGGCCAGGAATAGACTTTCCTAAAAATGATGAGTCCTGGCACCATCACAGCGCTTCCACAACTGGGGCTAAAAGGCAGGAAATCCAGGAAGATTGGGGCCATAATTGGGATTTCTAGATCAAGTTTGTCTGTGCCAGAACAGAAAATGCCAGGAGCTGCTCTCAGGTTCACAGGGTGAGGAGGAGGCAGAGCTCAGCCAGAAGTTAAAACACCAAGAGCTTCATTTGAACAACAAGAAATCAAGAAATTCATTGATAAATTTCCTGGTCTGAGTTTACAGACTCCCAAAATGCTGCCATATATATATATATATGTATATATATATATATATACACACATATACACATATATATATGTATATATATACACATATATATATATATACACTTATGATTTAAAGACAATTTGATAATTAAAGTAGCTGATCAGTATCTTTACTCTTTTAAATAGGAGAAGCTTCTCTGAATGGGTGAAATTTGTGTCAATTACAGAATCAACTAATTAAACCCAGTGTCCATAAAATAATTTGTTATAAGGAATAGTTATAGCTGAATGGCCTTTTTTTCCCCAGAAATAAAGGCACAGGAGTGTGGTGTAACCAAAATTTCACTTCTCACCGCTTTGGCCATCTGTGCTTTGATCCTTGCATTGTCACAGACAATTCTCAGGAATTATCTTTGGGCACTTATTCTATGGCTTTTTCATACACATTTTAAACTTTCTTTCATCCTCCCCTCTCAGTGTCTTAGAGCCTCTGCTTGCTTGAAAAATCTGCAGAGTTTTGAGGAATAAATTCTGCTCTCTGTGGTGCAATCTGGCTCCTCTTGGCTTTGGTGAGAACTGAGCTGTTGCAACTCCTGCACAGGATCCTCAGCAATTACCAAAACCTAAACAGACTGTCACTTCAAAAGGATCAGCATTTCCTTGGGAAGAATTGAAGTTAAAAAAAAAAAAAAACAAACCATCAGGAAGGCCCAGGATGACAGAAAAGATTTGGAGTATTCCACAGGAAAGGGGAAATGCCAAAGCAGAGGATTTATGTGGTCTAACTCCACTGTTTGTGTGTGGAATTATTATAAATGTTTTTCATCAATGGGAAGAGTTGAAATATGGAATTAACTCCTGATGAAGTGGAGATGGGCATGCACTCCCAAGTGGAGAATGTAACCTAAGATACAGTGGCCCTTTAATCTTCAGGTTCACAAAATAAGTGATGTGTTCCAAGACTTTCCATGCTGGGTCATCTGGGAGGCAGTGACCATTATGGTTTTCATTAGGAAAGACTGAGGGAGATAAAGACTGAGGGAGATAAAGGAGATTCCCAGGCCCTGTAGGCTTTAAACAAACACAGAACTGATTTGTTAAAGGAATAGCTCTTTGCTTTCTGGACAAAGCAATAAAACTGCAGTAAGGGGAGAGGAAATGCTGGGCCCTGGAAGTGTGGGATGTGGGAAATGGGAAGGTTTTCACTGTTGGGAGGTGGAAGATTAGGGTGAGGTGTGTGAAATGAGGTTTTCACTATTAGGGGGTGGAAGATTAGGGTGGGTTGTGTGAAATGGGAAGGTTTTCACTATTAGGGGGTGAAAGATTAGGGTGGGTTGTGTGAAATGGGAAGGTTTTCACTACTGGGAGGTGGAAGATGAGGGTGGGATGTGGGAAATGGGAAGGTTTTCACTGTTGGGAGGTGGAAGATGAGGGTGTACATGGCTGGCAGTAATTTTAATGTGCTGCTGGGTTTCATGATGTGCTATGCCATATATAATGGGCACTGATGGGTTATTAACAGAGCAGGAGCTGGCTGCCAGCTCTGGCTGGATTTATGGTGTGGCTCTCATGGAGAAGGCACTGGATGAGGTGCAGTAAATAACACAGAAATTAGATTGCACAGCAAGGAAGGTCATTCCTGTACTGTGGCCCAAGGACTTTGTCTGAGTGGAGGGGCAGGGCTCACTGGGCTGGCTGGGAGCTGCAGGAGGCTCCAGGCTGCTCCAGGAGTGTGGGATAACCAGTGGGACACATAAAGAGCTGTAAGTACCCCAGCAATTGTTCATTTGTTCCCACTCTGCGTGCTGGGGATGGGCAGAGCTGGCACAGGCGTGCCCTGCACCCCCACACAAGCTCTGCTGGGCAGAAACCTCACAAATTGGTGTTGGGGGTTTTAGTCCTTTTCCCATCGGAGCTGAGGCTGTGGCAGGTGTGAGTGGCTGTGGTTTCTCAAGCTGAGCAGCCAAATTAGAAGCCCATGGTCAAGGCAGAGAGCTCTGATCACTGAATGCTCAGCAGCACTGTTGGTAGGAAGCACAAAAATAAGCGTGCTTTAAAGAGATTTCCCAGAGAAGGGTTAGTGTGTGGGTAAAGGAAGAGAGAAATGGTGAGGTGATGTAGAAGTGACTATTTAAATATTGATATTAAATTAAATCTTGATATTAGTGCCCAAGTTTGGTGCTGTGTGTGAGTTCAAGACTGATTGTCTGGTCAGTGCAGGGGACTGCCAGCAGTGGAGTTCTCCTTGTCCCAGCAGAGTGAACCACAGCTAAGTCTGCTGTAACCAACCCATGTGAAAGGATTCCTTCAAATTCCATGATCTTAGCCTGTTTGTTTATCATTTACATTTATGGAATTGATTTATGCAAAATATTTATAACAGAAGATTGAGGTGGTCAAAATCTCCTTAAAAAACTGACTTGATTGGCCTGCCACAGTTATTTGTGCTTTCATAACTCTTTCCCTCTGCAAACACTAATAATTAGTTATTAGTGTTTGCAGAGGGAAAGAGTTATGAAAATCCCAGTATTTCCAAGTGAGCTTTCCTTAGCCTGGAGATACACTCTCTGTGTTTGCAGAAAACTGAAGTTTTAGAAAGTGATTTCGTAATTCCCAAGGAGAACAACAACATCACGCTTCTGTCCAAGGGGAAATGGATCAAAAGGGCTTTGTTTAGAGAGCAGGCACATTTCTTCCCATCACTTCCAATTGTTGCAGGGCTGCTGTTGCCACATCATCACTCCTGGAAGTGCATCAGCCTTGGAATGCCATTAAACTTTCTGTTGTGGCTTGCAAAAATGGGTTCTGCTTTCTGCTCAGCGCCGTGGGGAGGGAGCATTTTTCTGAACCCATTAACAGTGTGCCCAAAGTGATGTGGGGAGGTTTTTGAGCTGGAATGGTTATACAGGGGTGAGAAGCCAGGCTGAGTGTGCCTGAGGTGTCAGGAGCCTGAGCCAGGTGTGAGCTCCATCCCACCTCAGCCACGTGGAAATGCTTTCCTTGCAGAGTGTCAGGAAAATCCCCAAGGGAGCTCCGGAGTGTCCCTCCTGCTGCTCTGCCCCTCTGCAGCACTGGAATGCAGCTCCAGGGGCTTCCAGGGGCTGGAGCTGCACAGCCACAGCCTCTGCCTGCCTGGGGCTTTTCTCTCTCAGTTTGTGCCAGCCTGGAATCCCAGCTGATGCCTCAGGATTTCTATTTTCATATATTTGTACTCCTGCAGTTCTTCAGTGTGTAACTCCAAACTCCACACTCAGTGGGAGCTGCTGCTGCTTCCCCATTTGGGGCAGACACAACAATTCCTCTGCAGGCCTGGCAATCAAGGACACCTCACTGCCTCAGGGCCCAGAGATGGGAACAAAAGGGAGTTGGGGGAGCAAACTTGGGCTCAATGACTTCATTACCTGAAGCTGGAATTGCCAGATTCACCCCCAAAATGCAAATGGACCAAACTTATAAAAGTGTGCAAACCCTGACCCATCATTCATTTTTGGGTGTAGCCCCTGGGGGGCTTTGTCTGCCTAAAATGTACCTGAAGCCCTTCAATAAATAGAAAAGTTTTAATAAATAGAACAGCTTTTTATTCCCTTAATTCTGGCTGGCCTCTGTTTTTAGGGAGCCCCCAAAGGCATCACTCTGTGGGATGTGGGACTCTCCTCTCATCAGCTCTGGTCGCTCCAGGGCTCTGGTCAGGCTGCCCTGGCCAGGCTGGGGAGTGGAACTGCCTGCTGCTTGTTCTGCCCACCCTCCACAGCAGCAGCACTGCTGCTTTCTGCTTGTTTCCCCCCAAAACACCTCCCAAGACTGTTTCTCCAGTTCCAAGGATTCTGGCTTGTAGGTGAGCTGGTAGGTGTGGGGAGAGAGCTGATGCTCCACTGGATGCACCCAAACAGCCAAAGCAAAAAAAAACCCTGGTTTTTATTTACCCTGCAAGGCTGTGAGTAGATTTAATGACAGCTACAAGCAGCATTCAGATTATGTGAACCAGGATAACCCTGGCCTGAGTTTTGCCATGAAGAACACATTTTAAAAAATGAATTCATGAGGATTTCTACTTTTATCATCAGTGGAAAAAAAATAAATTAAAATTTGGAAAACAGTATGTTTTGTTTGCTGCTTGTTTCACAAAAGTTTAGATTATTTTGAGAGGCCAATAAAGATTCACTGACGTCAAAATGGAATATTAAAGGCAGATGTTCCTGGTTAGCTTAGTTATCCCTAACCACTTCTCCTGATTTTTTTTTTTTTTTTGAGAGATAAGTTCTAGACTAAACCAAGCACATTTCTGAAGTGTACTTTTAACTGGTTAGTTGGTTATCCAGTGATTTTCAGATTAAGGCTATCAATTTTATTTCCTCATTAGTTTCATTATTAATTAGTGGGTGACATTTTAATAAGCCAACAATATAACTGAGCTTTATCCAGGGGGGAAAAAAGTCTCAGCAGTGTTATTAGAGACAGATGAAATGTGCCACTGGCTTGAAAAATCAAACATCTGGAGAAGATGGATGTGTAGGTGAATGGTATAAAAGAGCTTTAAGATTTAGATAAAGCAACAAGATTAATATATATGAAGAATGTTGCCTCAGTGAATTATTTTCAGTTCATTCCCTGCCATAACCTCAAATATATTGTACCCAGATTAGTTTCTCAGAGGAGGCAAACTCAGGGCTGGAAGTTGCTTCAGAGGAAGGTGAGGAAAGCTGAGCAGCAGCACCCAGATATCCACAGCACCCTGTGCTGATCAGAGAAGAAATATTGCTCCATTAGCTCCCGTGCTAAATCTGCTCTGGATCAGGACAGCAATAAATATAAATATAGAGAAGGTTGCTGGAACCAGTCTGGCCCATTTGCAGAAGCAAAAGCACTCGAGGCTGCTTCCAGTTATGCCACCACATTTTAGGCAGCTGGTGCAGCCCTGCCTACATTCCTTTCCACCAGAAAATGGATTTTGCCCCTGACAGAGGTCACAAGGCACTAAGGCAGCAGATGGAGGGGTGACAGGCTGCAGCCTTGCCTTTGCTTGAGGAGGTGAGGATCAGTTGTTACAGAGCTCAGGCTGTCCTGCTGCAGAGCCTTTCCCCTGGGGGCTCCTGGGCACTGGGAGGGCTGTTCTTATCCAGGGATGCTGTGGGAGTGAAGTGCAGCGTGGAAAGGAAGAGCAAACAGGACAGGGACTGCCCTGTGCTCATCCCCCAACCTTCTGGAACACCTCAGTGCCCTCCTGGCCTTCTTCCCAGCCCTTCCTCCTCAATTCCTTATTTCATCCCCAGTGCCCCCACCTAATTCCCATCTCACTGGCCTCTCCCAGCCTTTCCTGCCCCACTCACCTTCCCCAGGAAAAGCTCAGTGCCAGACTGGCCCCTCAAGCTCTCTCTTGTGTGAAGGATGGGTGGATGAAGCAGCACAAACTCTTAGCTCCTCAGAAGGGAAATGTAAGTTTATTAGATAGCACATATTCTTTTATAGCCAGTTATGGTACAGCTGGACCTGACTGCTCCTTAATCAACACCATTTACACCCTTGGTTAATTAGGAGCAGCACCCTTCTTGTAAACATCTTACAAGAAAACAACACGTTCAAAACACCAGCTGGAAAGATTAAGAATTGTTTTCAATTTTTCTCTGAGCTTTCCCAAAACTTCCCAGAGCAAGGCCTGGGGAAGTTTTACCTGACTCTTTCTCTGACTGGACTTTCAGCACCCACACTCTCTGCCCATCTCCCACCCCGAATTTGGGCTGAGTTCTGCCTGTGATGCTGAGCAGCCCCAGCGCTGCTCCTCTCCCACCTCCTGCTCTTCCCAGTGCTCAGCTGCTCCTGCCCATCCTCCAGGCTCTGCTGCCTCTGCCCTGTCCCCACACCTGATCTGGGACCCAGTTAAACCCAGCCAGTGTCTTCTGGGCAGCCTTTAGTTGGCTCTGGGAACAGAAGCTCTGCTGTCAGCCTTGGAGCAGCCAGGGATCCTCGTGCTCCTCTTGCCAGGGTGCTGCAGCATCACCCCACGTTTGGCTGAGGCTGTGCCTTGGTCATGAGGCTTCTGACCTTTTGTCCTGCCTGACTTAATGCTATTTTTAAAACTCAGCCAGGATTTCTTTTCCCCCTTGACAGCTGGATTTGGCTCCGTGTTTCTCTATGATTCCATAACATCTTTTTACAGTATTATCATATTACTTATTTTCATTTTTAGCCCAGGGCTTCATTTGAGGGCGCTGAAGGAGTTATTGTAATAACTAACATTCCACCAGATGTGTAGAACAACAGCCAATGGCTTCAGACAAATCTTTTTATGGTTTTTCTATAATAATAAAACAATAAACTTTGAGTTTATGTGAAGACACATTAATGTAACTTTCCACATGTAATTCAGCTTATAGAAATCTTAAACCTTCCAGAAAATAATGCATAAGTAGATTAACATGAGCCTTACTGGACATTTAAGGGAATATATTTATTAAAATGTACTTTGGCCATGGGAATGTGCTTGACTTTAAACGTGCAATTGAAACCATTTCAGACTGAACCCTGCCAGCTTGTGCTGCTGGGCTGTGACTTATTCCAGCTGAAACCAAGAGGTGGCTGCTGGGATGATTCAGGATTGTTTCACCTGAAGTGCCAGAGCTGGGCCTGCTATTTAGACAGCTTCTTATTTTAACAATTAGTTGATGATGTGGAACACAAGCAGGTGTGTGTAGATGTGACCTACATGGTGCAGGTGATGGGATGTGTAGGATGGAAGGATTCAGGATTATTTCACCTGAAGTGCCAGAGCTGGGCCTGCTATTTAGACAGCTTCTTATTTTAACAATTAGTTGATGATGTGGAACACAAGCAGGTGTGTGTAGATGTGACCTACATGGTGCAGGTGATGGGATGTGTAGGATGGAAGGATTCAGGATTATTTCACCTGAAGTGCCAGAGCTGGGCCTGCTATTTAGACAGCTTCTTATTTTAACAATTAGTTGATGATGTGGAACACAAGCAGGTGTGTGTAGATGTGGCCTACACGGTGCAGGTGGTGGGATGTTCCCACAGCACTCACTCAGGGCTTTGCTATGAGCTCATTGCTCAGGGACTCTGCCTCCCCATCAACAACCTGGGCTGGGCTGTGCCTCTCCATCAAGTTTTGTCCATTTTCCCCTTGTTCAAGGGTGCATTTGCAGTTCTGGGAGTGGGTAGCACAACCCTCTCTTATCCCTTGGTGCCTTTTGCTTCTTAAATACCAGGACATTTCCCCTCCAGACCTGCTGCTTCACATCCCTGCACATCCTCTGCTACTCAGTTCCACTGCTCACTCCACGCAGTGTTCTCACACTTATATCACTTTTCCTTCTCCAAATCCTCCAGAGAGACTCTCTCTCCTCAAGCATTACCTTCCTTCCCAGGGTTACTCCAATTCTGTTTCTCTTTATTGTCATTTTAGGAGTGCCAAAATCTGGAAACAGTCTACTGCTAACTGGAGCAACAAAGAAGCTTTGATTGCAGTAAAGCCTGAGCAAAATATATAGCATGAAATTATGGGATGATCCAAATAAGTGGGAATGTTGCCATTGGCTCCAACAGAGCAAAGATTTCATGCTTCTTTAAATTCAAAAGCTGAAAAGCTGAAGGAAGTGAAAATATCATAAAAGATGCTGGGAGGAAAAAAGCCCCAAACCACTTAAAAAGGGCTGATTTTCTTTGAAGCTCATGTCTTGATAGCTAAACTGAGCCTGGATGAGCATCAGGGTCTCCAAATAAGTAGAACCTGGGTTTGGTGGGGGAAGAATCTTCCAACAAACAGAAAAGGGCTTGGGCAGCAGAACATGGACATTTCTGCTCCTTCCTTTGTTGATCATTTTTGATTTCAGTCGATTCCCCAACCTCATTTTCTTACCTTCAGCTCTTTCAAAAGAAACAAATGTGGAAGGTTGGTGCCTGTGAAACAATAATGTCAGTGCACAGTTGCTCCACTGAAATCCAATACATTCCTTCACATTTCAGGCCATTTCCTTGAGAGCAGAGCTTTTACTTTCTAATCTGTCATGTCAAATTCTTTGGCACTCACACATAAATAATCACTCCCAGGCAGTTGTTAAAAGTGGCACTGCACGAAATGCTCCCTTATCCAATACTTCCACAGAGCCCTCTGTTCAGCTGTGAATTATTAGGGAAGAAGAACAGATGTGATTAGCTCTGATAGCCAGTTCAGCCCAGTTGCTGCTGTTATTTCATGGAAGTCTTGCTCACCCTCCAAACTCCAAAGCCCTTTGGCAGCCTGGCAGCTCTGCAGCTTGCCCCAGTGATTTTTCATCCATCTCTTTTATTGCTGGTAGCTCACATTAGGAAACCATGTGGTTCTTTTCCTGCAGAAAGTTTCATCAGCCCTGAGACACCTTGGGAAGGTCTTGCAGCTTGTGTTCAGCTTGTGTTCAGTTGTTTAACCTGGAGTCTCCCAGGTTCTTGTCAGGTGTGGGAGCTGAGGCTGGATCCAGGGAAATCTCACTGCTGGCTCTTAGGAACTGGTTCATTAAAGCAATTCTGACCCAGCCTGGAGGATCAGCTCAGGCTCAGCTTTTCAGGCAGAGCTGGGGGTTGTTTCCTGTGTTTCTCTTGTGTGTCCATCTCATTCCAGGGAGAGGGACTGTGTGGATAACCAGCTATGCTGCTGCCTCTGGCTCCTCCTGTGCTGACCAGGTTTGATGGGGGTTTGGTGGCAGTTTTAACTTGGCCAGCTTGAAAACAGGAGAGATTTTACATTTCCCTTTTGCACCTTTAATTGTCCAAGTTTAAAGGGAAAATTCAGGTGGCAGTTTTAACCTGGCCAGCTTGAAAACAGGAGAGATTTTACATTTCCCTTTTGCACCTTTAATTATCCAAGTTTAAAGGGAAAGTTCAGGGTTTGTTTTCTGGATAACTTTAAAAAGTTTTCTTCCCTGTGTTCCTTTCCTTTTCAGATTTATCCAGAAAAATTATTTGGTCTGTTTAGGTGGGTACCTTTATCCCAGGCTGCTCTGAGTGCTCCTTGTTAAAATCAGCTGGGCTCTCTCTGCTTTCTGCACTCCCCTCAGTTCCTCTTGTTCCTGTGGGATATCTGGGTAATTTCAAGGACAAAGGCATTTGTTTGTTGGGATGGCTGGTGCTCACCAGCTCTCCCAGGCCAGAGCACGAGGAGCAGAAATGGGGTAGAAATGTCTCAAGATCATTCCAGACCTCCAGGATCTTAATGCAGCAGAATATTTCCCACAATCAACCCTCTAGGTTTGCCATCCAGTTATCATAGCCATAAACCTACACTTTTATAAGGATTTCAGACCAGCTGGACTCTTCCCCACTGTACATTTTGCTTCAGTTGTGAATTTAAGCAAAGCCACACAGCCGTGTTGGAACAGAGGGTTCCCTTTCACAGGAGTTCACTGTGCTTGCAGATCACTTTCTGTTCCAAAATGAGAGTGTAACACATTTTGGATTCTTGTGGCATGAGATTTTTGGGGATAGGTATTATTTTAATACAGCAACAAGTTTTCAGTTTAATATAATTTTGGTCTGAAATGGATTTTTTTTTGTTTTATATTGTGTAACATGAGATTGAAAGGATTGAAAAAGTGCATTTCAAAGCAGAAAAGTTCCACTCAAAGGAAGTCTGAGTGTTCAATCTCGACCTAAGCCCTAGTCCAGCATTTTTCAAAACACGGTGTCACTGAAGCTGACACATTTCTGCAAACATTTTGGATTCAAGGAAACCAAATTTCCTCCTGGAAGAATGTCCTGCTGGAAAACTTCTCACCATCTCCATCTCATATTACTTGGCAGATTTCACATTAGGCACTGCTTGTTTCCTTAGTCTTATTTAATACTTTTCTTGGAAGTATTGCCAATTTTTCTACCCAAATGTGGGGAACCTTAATATGTGAGGAAATTCACATCAATAAAACCCTCCTGACTGCAGTCAGTTTGCCTGTGGCAAGGCACAGCTGAAAGACTGGAGGGAACTGAAGGCAGAGGGCTCTTTGCATCCACCAAAGTAGATGTGTGAGTTCCTGGCACAGCATTGGTGCCCAGTTTATTTGGGGCAATGCTCATTGGGCAAGTAGCTCTTTCCAGTTTGTGTGTGCAAGGATTTTTACAGGACATTTAGAGTGGCACTGAACTCTGGAAAGCACTTAGAGAACGTTTCATTAATGTGGCCGCTCCAGCCCAGGGCTGGGGTGAGGCAGGGGCTGTGATGTGGATCTGCTCCCCCTGCAATAGCAGCAGGCTGGTGCTGCTTCCCTTCACCTGGGCTTTTCCCCCATTTCCCTTTGTCACACACAGCAATTCCCCTTCTGCCTTCCCAGCCTCACCAGCAGAGGTGAGGCTGATCCCCATCGCTGCAGGGCAGACCCCCAGAAATCCTCTCTCCCCATTCCTGGCAATCTGGAGCTGTGCAATGAGCTGAGGTGAAGCCTCTCCCTGCTGTAGGACAAACCCAGCCTGCAGAAGAGATCATCCCAGCCCTGTGGTGGTGTCAGGACCATCTACATCCCCTGGTCCCCTCTGCCCCAGCTCCTGTGGCACTCTCTCCTCACAAGGATGGGTCTTCTTTGACTTTGGTGCTCCCTGCCAGTCCCTTGCAAAAACCAAATCAGCTGGCACACTGCAAGCTTGCTGTTAACACACACAGGCCGTGAGAGATTAAAAGGCACTCAGCTCCTCTCTATCCACATGAAAAGGGTTTGTAAACTCTTTTAGTGGCTTTTCTTTTTTTTTTCCAATGCTTTTGCTAAGGAAATAAATCTGAGTCAAATCATTTTGCAAGATCTAAGACAGAGGGTTTGGGGTAATTTTGCAGCCTGGCTTGGGTAACATAGCTAATAACTGATTTCACAATGCTCAGGGTTGTGAGAGAGGCACAGGGAGCTGTTATCAGGGAAGTGCAAAGAAATGCAGGAGACTTCAAGAGACACCTCAGAGCAGAGCTGTGAGCTTCTCAGCTGCTCCTTAGCTGGGCTGGAAGTGGAATTCCGCTGTGAGTGTTAATGTCATCACCTCCACAGACTTTGGGATTGTAAAGTGACACTTCCTGCAGCACTGGAGGAAGTTTTCTGCCTCCATTTGGGCTTTTAGATGTTTGCTTACTCTTTTTTCTTCAGCTTTGAAGTGGTGGTTTTGATAGCTGGTACATTTTGGGGGTCTTTGGGTGAGCGGGACCAAGCAAGAAGAGCAGCGCTTGTAAAGCGTCTGTAAACCTCTGGATATACAGGAGACTCTCTTTTATAAAAGTGAGGGATGTGATGGGTTTGGGTGAGCATCTCTGGGGCAGACAGGCAGCAGACTCCTCCACTTCCCTGGGCAGCCTGTTCCATTCTTTTACAAGCCTTTTAGTGATTTTTTTTGTTCCCTAATATCCAGCAGCATCCTCTGTGCTGGGTGCTGAGTGCTCCCCAGCCCACACCAGTGAGCTCTCCCCTCCACATTAATGTGCAAATTAATGCCACAGCATTAATGCAAATGCCACTCTGGGAATCTACAAACACCCAGAGCAGCTTTGGAGTGTGCCAATAACTTGTGCTCCTTTACTGTGATTTTCCCTGTGGGCTGGGGTACACACAGGGATTTGTGGCTGAGGGGTGCCTGCTGTAAATCCCCATCCACAGGCAAAGCTCAGGGGAGGATGTGCTCCCCAAAACTCTCTTTAGAGTCCAGCTGGAGCAAACATCTGACTTCAAAGCTAAATGTGCTCTGTCTTGTCTAAAGGAAACTTTTCAAGCTGATCATTAAGCAGAATTAATCCCCCCTGCTCTGTTTTTCTGTGACTTGAAACCAAAGGCTCTTGCAGCAAAATGGCTGCAGGTTTTAATCCCTTCTTAGAAAAGTAACTTTTTCAGAGCAAATAAACAAACAAAGAGAGAGGAAATGTAAGATGATTAAACAGGATTCCTCTCTGTTCCCCTATGTTCAGCATTTGCTGTTTCTCTTAGGTCATCAGCCACCATGAAACCAACATTTCAGTCACAGACTGATTGCAGCAGCTGCCTGAAGCCCTGCTCATAACCTCAAAAACCAAACTCCAAAAAATATCCAGATGAACTCAGTTGAATTTGCTCAACATATTTGCAAGGGGACACAGCATTGCAGATTAACATTGAAGTTCCAAATTTCATCTGCATTAGATAAGGGAGGAAAGTGCTACTTTATACAGCAGAAACTACTCTGGGTTTAATTCAATAAATTGTAATCATGTGCAGTGTGCTCATGTTCACAACAAATGTCCCACATATCCTGGAGAGAAAAAACATGAAAGTCTGCATGTCTTTTTTAGCTTTGGAGTTGTTAATCTTTCTGAATTCATTTGTTTGGTTTCCCTTGGTGGAGCACTTAGTGTATGTAGAGCATGACAGTGGTTCAGTGAGCATGACTGGTGGGTCACAGCTAACAGTGTTTTTCTAGTTTTAAGGACATTCCCATCTGTCTGTGGAGTACAGCTTCTGCCTGGTGGGGAAGGAAAAAACCCCTTTTCTTCCAGCTTGTGCTGCAAGTCTCCTACATCAGTATGTGTGTCTGCAGTTGAGTCATTTTTATTGCAGTTTCTGAGCACCTCTGTGTTTATTTTAATAGAACAAATGAGAGCACTGATTGGAGCAGGCAGTGGAGGGGGGTGTTGCAGGAGATGTGTGACCCTCTGAGGATGGAAATCAGCCTGGGCTGCTGCTCAGGCTGCTGGACCAGTCTGTGTCTTGTGGCTGGGCAAAATCAGGTGGTGATGGGCTGTTACTCACCTTGGAAGGGGAACAGAACTGGAGGAGACAGATGGGAAATTTTCTCTGTATTATTCCAGGGAAATAAAAATATACAGGCTCTGTGTGCTAGCTGTTGGGCAGGGGCCACCAAAAAAGTCCTTCAAATGTGTCCCCATTTCCCCAGGATGCCCAGCTAGAGAAATCAACCTTTGCCACTCAACCTTGCAAAGCAGAGAATACTTAAAATTGGAAAAGACCTCAAAGATCATCAAGTCCAACCATAACCCAGCACCACCACCCTGTTCACCACTAAACCATGTCCCCAGGTGCCACATCCCCATGTTTTTTAAACACTTCCAGAGATGGTGACTCCTCCACTTTCTGGGCAGCCTGTTCCATTCCTTTACAAGCCTTTTTGTGATTTTTTTGTTCCTAATATCCAGTCTTAACCTCCCCTGGTGCAACCACTTCCTCTCCTCCCAGCAAAGCATGCAGTGGGTGATGATGCTGCAGTCATTCTGCACGTGGGCTTTGGGAGCTTGGCAGTGCTGTGGGGGCTTCCTAAAGCCAGGAATGTCCCTCTGGAGCATCCTGAGCTGCCCCTGCCCTCAGAGCCGGGCGCTTGGTCCCCACTGGGGCAACCAGGAGCTGCTGTGGTGCTGTCCAGTGGGGAGGCAGCACGGATCAGAGAGCATGGGAAGATTCCCCAAGCTCTGCTACCGAGGCTCAGCCTCCAGCAGCTGCTGCTGAAAGAGCTGCTCGTTGTGAACACCCCAAATCTCTGGCAGAGAGGTGTAAGAGCTAAGCTGCTTTGGAAATCTCCTCCTAAGACTTCCTGCCCTGGCTCTGGTACAGACTGAGGTCATTGCTGGGCTGCTGGACTCTCTGGCTCTTTCCATTCAGGGAAGATTTCTGTAATTAGGATGATTCCAAATATTTCTGTTTGCCTCATGCGCTTTTCATTATTCGTTGTTTATTTTCCCGCATGAAATCGTTGAGCTGCTCATGGCAGGAAACATTTGCATGAACAAATATTTTGCTAGTTGTGCTCAGATCAGGCAATCCCCCAGCAGGGATGGTGCATTTAGTTGCTCTCACTCTCTCTTTTAAAGAACTCATTCAGAGCCCCATTACCCAGCATGGGGCAGCAGTCATTGGCATTTCAGTGAGAAATTTCTAATGATAACCGAGGAGCAGTTGGCTCTCCATTGAAAGTCATTGAAACGCCCCACCTGTCACAGCAAATTTACACATTCATATGCTAAAAAGCCCTGAATCAGCTGGCTCTGTGCTTCCTTTCTGAAGCAGATTGTTTGCCTGTCACCCAGGAGCAGATATTTCCTGCAGGATTTCCAGCTTTGCTCTGTCTGATGTGCTGGGAGGCACAAGGTCCCCACCTGGACGTGGTGTCCTGGGGTGGAAGGGAAAATCCTCAGGGTTCTGTGCAAACCCTGGATCCTGGGTGGATTTGGGGACTGATTGTGCCAGGTCAGTCTGGGCTTGGGGTTTTGGGAATACCAAAACCCTGCTCAATTTGCAGTTACAAGGCTTAATTCACTCAGGAGCATGTATCTCATTTTCTAAAGATGTTCCTGAATCTGCTGCACCCTCCACCTCGTGTGAAGGTATCTGAAGGGACTGGGGTGGGTAGATTTTAGGTTGTGGCCAAAATAATGCATTTGGGCTAATTCCCCAAGGTGAGGCCCTTTTCAGTGTGGTCACAAACTTCCCAGGCTTGAGCTGGTGCACGGGCAGAGCACACACACCCCTCTGTCTGCACCCTGCAGTGCAATCAGAACTTATCTGAGCCCTTGAGAGGCTGCAGCACTTTTGTTGTGACTGAAATTCTCCATAACTGTGAACACATCAGCCCTCCTCCTCCTCCTCCTCCTCCTCCTGGTGCTCAGCACTCACAGGGTCCAACACAGCATCTCCCATTTCCCATGATGTGTCCAAGGGCTGACAATGTCCCACTGGACATGGGCTGTGGTTTTTGCCCTGTAATTAATCAGATTTATGATGGAAAATCTCCACCTAAAGCAGCAGAGAGCCCAATGCCAACCAGGGCATGTGCTTTACCACGAGCCCGTGTGTGCCTGTGACCCCAGCCCTGCATTTGGGTGTTTCTAACAAAGTAGATTTAGGTATTTCTAACAAAGTAAATTTAGGTGTTTCTAACAAAGCAGATTTAGGTATTTCTAACAAAGCAGATTTAGGTGTTTCTAACAAAGCAGATTTAAGTGTTTCTAACAAAGCAGCTATTTCTGTGGGAAGGATTTTGGCTGCAGCCACCTGACGGGGGACGGCTCCCGACATGAATGATGACTAATTGGGCGGCGGATGTGTAATTTGTCTTTATTGAGGCTGCATTTGTGCTGGCAGCTGCTGCTCGGGGAGGCTGGGCCGGGGCTGGAGGCGATGGTGGATCCAACACTGCCACCTTCTGCTCCAGCAGAGGAAGGTGCGGAAGGTGAGGAAGGCTCCAGCTCCTCCTGCCACCTTCTGCCAGTAGCAGTGAAACGTGGGCAAGGTGAGGATGCTCCAGGTCCTCCTGCTGTGGAAGGGGCTGACAGCTGGTCTGCTGGCCAGAGTTAGTTGAAGAAGAGAAGCTGATAAGAGTCACCTCTGCCCCTGAAAGGAGTTCTGTCAAGGTTGTTGGTAAGGAAATGGAGGAGAAGAAAAGATAAACGGGGGCCTGCAGTCCCCTCCTTCTTGAAAAACAGTGGTGGAGACCACCCTGCACCAATGGACGTTATGTTGATCTATGGTAGCCAATGAATAGGTATAAACTTTGTGAGAAGGTATAACAAAAGACAGCCTGCTGCTAAAATAAACAGTGAGAAGCCTTCTCAAATAGGAGATGCTCTTCTGTTTGTTACAACCATCTCAACAGCAACATCCTGCCACCTTCTGCTGAAGCAGTGGGAGATAGGGAAGGTGAGGATGGCTCCAGCTCCTCCTGCCACCTTCTGCTGAAGCAGTGGGAGATGGAGTAGGTGAGGATGGCTCCAGCTCCTCCTGCCACCTTCTGCTGAAGCAGTGGGAGATGGAGTAGGTGAGGATGGCTCCAGCTCCTCCTGCAGTGCCAGAGCCCGCAGATCCATCCCACTCTGGGACATGCAAGCTCACCCTCCAACTCTGCACTCATTAGGGCAGAATTCAGTCCTCCTGCAGCTCCCCAGCTCACCCTTCCAAAGTCCTGTAGGATGTCAGTATGTGCAGGTATTTGGTGTTAACTCGGGAGGAAAAATATTAGATTTAAGCTCTAATGTGATAGGAATGGGTGTAACTTGTCATGTTGCTGCTGATGAGTTGTGTCAGGAGATATTGCTGATAAACAAATAGTTTGTACTGCATGGGGAAGTCAGTGAATAAAGTAAAACAGCTCTGATGAAAATGTAAAATAGTTTGAAGTGGGAAGTTTTGATCAGCTTAAAGCACTGCTGAGATAAACTGCTCTGTTGTTCTAGGAGGGACTGGGCAATGGCTGATACTGCTTAGGGTGAAATTTTAGCATTGAATAAAAACACCAGCTGAGAAATATTTGTGCCCTAATAGATAATGCAGCCTGCAAGGTGTTCTTGTTGCATCCAAGGTGATGCACCCTGATAAAGTGAATTTTGCAGCCAGTGCTGACAGGGCCTCAGATGGGGAACCCTGATGGGGTGGAGTGGGGACCTCCTGATCTGAGCCTGGCCTGGGCAACACTGGACTCAGAAGGGTTAACCTGCAGTGGCTTCTCAGAGCTGCTTGCACAAATGTGCTTCTGCACGTGGATCCACTGCCCTAAAGATCCCAGGGCAAGCTTAGCATTGAGAGTGTGTGTGAATTCATGACATTCCTCAAAGGATTTGGGTTCTGTAAATTTCAAATACTGGCAGGCTGGAACAAATATAATTCCACTTCCATATGTTTCCTGCTACATACAAAAGCAATTAAGCATATTTACTTCATGCTCACACAATGGAAACTCAAGCCATTAAAATATTTCTTTTCCATTTGAAGAGCAGCAGTTTGTTTGATACCTTCTGTTGCCACCAGGCTTCTGGGATGAGCAGAGCCAGTGCAGCATTAATTAATCCTTAAGATTGGAAGCAAGATGAGACCAGTGTGTGGCACAGGGGAGAAGGGGGGTGGTTATCTCTGTGTTGATATCTTTCCAGATTTCTCCTTGCTATAATCAAAGGATGATGCTTCCTTTCTTCCTGAGGAGAGTCCTCTTCCATGGAGTCCTCTCTTTGATTCCTCCCCTCCCTTCCTGCTCTGTCAGCTCCAGACCTGCTCTTATTGCACAAGGAATTGGTCCAGTCTTTTCCACTGCTGTTGTTGAGTCTAACATCCAAAGATTATAGTGAGGCACGGCTTGGCTGGATGATCAGAGTTACCTTGACTGCCCTGCTGGCTTGCCTGTGTCCCTAAATTGTCTCTCATCTTGGTTTAATTGCAGCCTGCCTCAGGCTGGGTTGTGTCTTCATGTCTGTGCACAGTAGATCAAAGCACTTGACCAGAGCTCACAGGTCCTGCAGTAGCAGGATTAATGAGAACATTCTGGAGGTCTGACAGTATTCAAAAGGGTCTCTTTGGACACAAAACATCTCTAAAATTGTCTTCAGAACAGCAGGACTTTGTCTGTCGTGTTTGCTTTTACATCACTCAATCCTTTGGAAATATTTACTGTGTTTGGGAGTGATTAAGAGAAAAGGATTTTGTTGAAGTCTGTGCTGTTGAGGCCAGGCTTTGCCACAGAGGAAGGCAGTGCCAAGCCCAGCTGGCCCTTAGATATCACACCTCCCCCCTGAGCTGCTCTGCAGGTGAATCTGAAGCTGAAGAGATGCTCTTGCCTTTGAGTTTTAAAAAAACAACCAATGGCTCACCCTTGTAGTTCCAAAAGGGCTCAGCTCCATTTCCCCACCCTGCAAAGCCTGGCTCCAGTGCCTTCCCATAAATACAGCCTGCAAAGTTTGCACTGCATGAGGCAATATTAGCGAAACCAGCGTGATGCCAAGGCTGTAATCTGGTCAGGGCTGAATTTCTCATATTGTCTGGTGTTCTGATGCTCAGAAATAGCACTTAATGACTCTGTGGGTGTGTTGGGAGGACTGTGGCAGCAAGAGGATGAAATGTTTGTTCTAAGCTGGTTTTTTGATGGTTTCTCTGCCATGAGTTGCCCAAACACAGGGGGTGCTCTGGTCTCTCCCCAGTGGGCAGTGACCTCAGAAATCCTGTCTGTCTGCAGCTGGAGGGGTCAGTTCATTCTGGCTGTCTGTTCACTCTGAATATCTGAATGTTCTGTTTGGCTGTGTCACAGGGGAACTGGTGACTGGGAGAATGTCAAACCACCACAGAGAGCATCCCTGCTGGAGCCTGCATCTCTTTCTCCTGCCTTCAGTGCTCTGAAAAGCTCCCAGGAAGTTCCAGGTCTCTGGGGATGTTTATGAGACTCAGGTGCACACAGTCCTTAGGAATAATTATTCCCTATTTACACCAGACTTACTTTTTTTTTATTTTCCCCTCTAAGCCAAACGTTTCTCTTCAGGTGGAATTTTGAAGGGCTCAGTGAAGGTGCAGACTGCTGTAATCTGCTGAGCAAGCCTCCTCCTCTTCCCAGTAAGTGCAGTTAGCAGGGAACACACCACAATGTTTGAGCACAGTTCTGCCCAACCACCCTCCAGGGGCTGCCCTCCAGCTCCTCCAGGAATTGAAATTCAAATCCCTTGGAAGGCCCTTACTGCTGTTATTCATCCCCAAGCCTCAAACCCCCCAGCCCACACCCACCCATCTCTGAAATGATGAAGGGGCTCTGGGTGTGGGAAGGGGACAGAACACCCTGCACTAGAACTGAAGGAGCTGCCACGTGCAGTGGGCAGAGCCAGGATTTTGCTGGCTCAAAATCTGCCAGGATTTTGCTGGCTCCTCAGCTCACCTCCCATCCAGGGCTCTGGACCATCACTCATGGACAGAGGCAGCATATTTTTGAAATTATTGGATTTTGCTGCATTGCATTTCCTAGGCCTCGTTCCTGTTGCTCATCAGATGAGCTGCTGTGGAGAGGCACAATATTCTTATAAAAAATTTAAGATGTTTGTGTAGCTACAGCCCAAGGCACTTGCTGGCCTAAGCCAAATGCAAATAGTTATTTAAAGGCATGAGACTTAAGCACTGAAATAGGGCCTAAATGTTTCTTTGGGACTTTGAAAATTTGACTTAATTTCTAAGGCACTTGGGAATTGTTGAAGACATTCCCTTGGAGCTGTATGAATCCTGTTTCTGGCCAGCTTTGTATTTAATTTTCTGATGGTGGTTGGAGCATGTATTACCCTGACCTGGAAAAAGAGAATTGCATTAAATTGTGATGAGGGCACTGGGGCTATTTTTCTTGCTGTATGCCAGAAGGTGTTTGAATAAATTGACAGTGTATTTTCTTTTTGCTCTTCATCTTGATTTATTTCCATTCTTGAACTTTCCCCCTTTGGAGAATCCAGTTATAGGTTTTCCTCCTGAGCTGTACACAGAGCCAGCCTTCTATGAGCAGTCTCTAAACATATGTCAGGAGATTGAATCACTGGCTTTTTCCTTGTGTGTGGAAGAGATAAGACAAATAGGGGTTACTCTGAAACACTAGATTTTGGAAAGAGAAGGGGAGCGAATTCACAACAAAGACCACCCAAAACATTTTCAAGCTCAAGACTCCAGTGAAAACAAACACAACAAAAATAATGTGCTTCTGATTAGCTGCATAAATTAGCTGGTATTGTTCTTCTTCCCAGGGCAAATGATTTCCTGGTTTATCCCACCCAACGTTAAATGTAAATTGGAAATGTGTAAAATTACATTTGACTGTGGAGCACACAGTGTGTACACACTGTTGGTGACAAAGCCAGCCCCACATGTTCTTTCTAAACATTACAGGGACACAGTCACAGAGTTGTGGCATGAGCTGCCAGCTGCTGGGCCATGGCAGGAATGATCTGCACCCCGAGAGATATCAGGTATATCAATCTGGGACTAATGGATAATGAACTTATTGAAAACATGGTGACATTACTGGGCCAGCTGTGGGCTGCCCAACTGCTCAGCTTTCCCATTTGCTGCATCACAAAAGGAAGTTGTATTCTTGAATTCAGAAAGAGCAGGGCAATATGGACCAAGGAAGGAAAACTTCTGGGATTTGGGGGCCAGAATCCAGAGGTGCCCATGGCAGACCCACAAGTGCCCATGGCAGACCCTTCTGCTCACCTGAACAGCCCCAGCTTTGTGAGCTCCTCCTGCCCTGGGCTCCTGGCTCAAGGATGATCAATGCCAGCTCCCTCCCCACTCTGGGTGTGCTGGGGAGGGGTGAGAGAACAGCTCTGAGAACTGCTGGGCCAAGATAAGCCTTTTGCTGTTGTTTTGTGAGTCCAGACTGGCCTTAGGATGCAGGGAACTTTGCCTTCAGGAGTTGGGATGAGGCCCAGTTCACAAGTTCATTGTCCCTCCCCATGTGGAACTGGATGGTCTTTAAGGTCCCTTCCTAGCCAAACCATTCTGTGATTTTATCAGAGGCTTCAGCCAGTTCCCACAAGGGTGAAACAGGCTCTGGTGTATGAAAGAGACCTTCACACACTACTTGAGATGACTCAAAGAGGCAGAGGGCTTCTAAAACAGCAATATTCATTGCTCAGCATGAGGCCATCCTGTCACACCCTTTTGGTTTAAGCTCATGTTCCTTTCATATTTTAACACAAAACGATGCCACTGTGCTGGAGTAAGACTTTTTATTCTCTTTGTTCAGCACTGAGCACCAGGAGTTTGTGGTGTGGTGTCCTGTGTGTGTTTATATTCACACCTACACGTGCCCATGGGGGTTACCTTTGTCAGGGGTAGCTGAACAAGCCCTGCTTTTTTAACACCTGCCTTTGTGCAGGATGTTCATTGATTGATGGGGGTTTTCAAAACATTCCTCTTGGCCATGTATTGAATTTGTGCTGTATTTATTTATTTATTTATTGCTTGATTTGTGCCTCTTCCCATTCGTTCTGCCTCGTGTTTTCCTTATCAGTGTCAGTTGTAGTCAATTACTCTGAGTGAAAAGATTGAGGACCTAATTTATGGCATGATGACACACAGTAGATACCCTGTTCCCATTAGAACCTGATGAAACCTCTCTATTAATTTTCTCAGTGTGCCAAGCCGAGTCACAGAGGGTAGACCTTTGATGAATAAAGCATATTTTCTTACTTAGCTCCATTCCTAACTAGCTCAACTTCTAGAAATAACATCGGTTGGCCAATGAAAACACTTTGATAGTGGCAGGAATTTAAGATAAAAAACAGCTGGGTGAGTTTTTTAGACGAAAGGAAACAACTTTGAACTCTGCAGACAATGTAGTTTAAACCCAAACAGATGTGGTTTAATCTTGTTTTTGATCCTCTTGTAGATTTCCTTTTAAAATGCAAGCATGTGCACAGAAATGATGACTTTCAGATGGCTGGACATAATTTGTTAGAGTATCACCTTGGTGCATAAATCTTCTCTGCCAAAGGCTCCACGTCTTTGAACATGGCCTGAAAGGTACCAGAGGGAATTGATGTTGTTCTTTTGGTGCTATCCTGCAAGCGTGTAATAGGAAGGTAAAGTCTGTAAAATGAGAAACTCAGATGTGCTTTTGTGGTTCCCAATAAATCTTTTAACCACCGGGGCCTAAAGTAACTCCTAGACAGAGGAGACAGTGTGAGACTTAGTCCAAATCAGCAGAGCCCTTTGATCTGAGCCCAGCCCTATCTCACTTTGAGAGCTGTGACTCACATCTGGCATTTTCAGATGCTAATTCCCCTCTCCTTTCCCTGTGTGTTAACACAAGTGGAAGTAAACATATAAACAGACTTCCCTTCAATAGATAATCAGCTTTCCATATAAACGTGGTGGTGGCACTCTCAGCACATGTTCCAATCACCAGCAAACTTCAAAGCTCTGTGCAATCAAGACCTGCTTCTTCCCCACCGCCAAATCAGAGCATTGAGTACAGGAGGGCTGGCTACAGATGTGCCTCTGCACAGATGTGAGCTTTTCTTTCTCCCCATCTCTTATCCTTCCTAAAATCAGGGAGGTGGGATAAAAACCAGCATAAAGAACAACCTCTTTTCTTCTTGGCAGAGGTAAAGAGCATTCTAAAAAAAAAAAAAAAGAAAGAAGAAAAGATGATACATTATTACTTTAAATTGAGGTTTGGGAGCTGCAGCAATTACCAAGGAGAGCTGGGAAGAAGAGCAGTTCACAGACAGTTTTGAAAATGGGTGCATGTTTTTAGTGAATCACATCTTTGGCCCCCAGCTCTCAAATATATTTAGGCCTTCACACACTTTGAATCCAGGGGGAATTAATAATTTGAATAACGTTTGGATGTCTGAGCCTTGCCACAGTTTTCCTAAAGTCTCTGTTTCTCAGAGGAAGATATTACATGAGGCTAAGTAAGGGAAAAATTTGTTTTTGTAAACTTCAGAGTGGAAGGGAAAACATTGAAGATGTCTTGAAAAAAAACAAAACAAGACAGAAAAATAACCAAGTTCATTATTTCAAAACAAACAAGCAAATAAATAAAAAAGTTTTCTGTTTTCTGGTCATCCTTTTTAGGTGGCTGATTTATGATTTGAGAACAGAATGCAAATGCTGTTGGCTGGGATGTGTTGGTGCTGTCCTGCCAGCCCAGCTCTGAAATGAGCCAGGCTTTTCCTGCCTCACCTCCTCTGGCACACTCACTCCAAGGCAGGTACCTGGAAGCAGATCTTTTTAAAGCTAAAGGTAAAACCATCACATGATTTCTAACAAGATTAAAACCAGAGCTTCTACAGAATAAACACAGCAGATAATCTGGCTTTTTACCATGACCTAAGCAGCTGTTATTTTAGCAGATAGCAGGAAATTATTAGGAACACATTCTCAGAGCCTGGTGGAAATAAGGGTGAAGCTGCTGTAGATTTGACTCTTAAAACCTCATCTGGACCTTGCCAGAGGAGGCATCTACTGCTTCTCCATTTCCTTCCAAATCTTCAGGGTGGCACTGTGTTTTATCAATATTTTCTTTTTCCTGGTTTTTCCTCCATCAGCAATAAAGTTATTGTTTCGGTTTGGTTTTTTGTTTGGTTGGTTTTTTATACAAACAGATTTATTTTATATGACCTTTTAAAGATCACCTAGTTCCAAACCCCCTGCCATGGCAGGGACAGCTCCCACTGTCCCAGGCTGCTCCCAGCCCCAACGTTCAACCTGGCCTTGGACATTTCCAGGGATCCAGGGGCACTCATAGCTGCTCTGGGCACCCTCACAGGGAGGAATTTCTTCCTAATATTTATTCTAAACTTGCTTTGTGTCAGTTTGGAGCCATTCCCTGTGTCCCATCACTCCATCCCCTGTCAATTGTCTCTCTCCATCTTTCCTGCAGCTCCTTCAGGCCCTGCAAGGCCACCCTGAGCTCGGCCCAAAGCTTCTCCTGTGCAGGTGAACAATCCCAGCTGTGCCAGCCTTTCCTCCCAGCAGAGCTGCTCCATCCCTGGCATCATCCTGGAGCCTGCTCTGGGCTCTCTGAGCAGCTCCAGCTCCTCCCTGTGCTGGGATTCATTCTCATTTCTGACAGTCCCCTTGGTCCTGCACAGCAGCTTCAGGCTGTGCTGCACCTTTTCCACAGCATCTCCCCAAAGTGGCCCAGCCCAGGGACGATCACACATCCCAAAAATCAGCATCTCCCCCCTGGGCAGCCCCAGGGCCCTGGTGGGGCTGCTCTGCTGCCCTTGGGGCTCCATCCCTCCCCAGAGAGCACAACACTGAAATGTGAGCTTGGCATCCCCCAGCAGGGCTGACAGACACCCAGGTGGGAAAGGAGGCAGCAGTGAATGGCAGGAGCACTCATTTGCTCAGATGACTACAGCAAACCTGTAATCAATTAATGATTTGCATGCTCAGAACGGAGACGAGTTGAGCAGTAAATTATTAACTGCAGCCTAATAGCTGCAGCTCGATGATAGCAGATAATTTGCTCTGCTTACATTAGCAAATAACTGAGGCAGGCAGGATACAGCAAAACCCAAAGCTGTGGAGTGGAATCAAAAATACAGCTTGAACAAAATTTCTCTATTGGCATGTCTTTTGAAGAAAAAGGTTGTTTTTTTTTTTTTTCCATTAAAGAAAGCTTTAACTGATTATTTATCTTTTACAAAAAGTTTTCTTTTCTTTTTAGGAAAAGGGAAAAAAAAAGCCAGAAATGTTCAGCCTTCCTCTCATATATCCATTCCCTCCAAAGACAACAAAAAAATATTAATATTTGAATTTGATAACCCCTTGATATTTTATGAATAAGTTCTTTAAATCTGCATTTATGTGCTTGATCTACAAGGACATGGACTAAAGTGCCACTACACTCCCAGCTGCATCTGTGAAACCTCCTGCCATGTCCACCTGAAAGTCTGGAATAAATCTACTGAGGACACCAGTGAGGCTATGCCCAGATCTCTCATTGTCTTAGAGGTGGCCGAGTTTTCAATTATTTGCACCAAATATTGTCTGGTAGCACAAATACAGCCTATGCTTGTTTGTTGTTTTTTTTTTAATTTAAAGCTGTGTATAAATTGCAGGACATCTAATTTCATGGTAAGTATGAGAATCAATTAAAAATATTTTAGTTAAATAAGGAATGGGATTTCAAGTAATGGATTTTCTCCTTTTATTTTACATTTTTAGGAACATTTCTCTTATCCTGCTGGCTTGGGGGCAATTCAGTTTTTTAAAAGCATATTGTAAAAGCATAAAAACTGGGATTGATGAAATAATGGGAAATATTTAACTGTGAAACAGCTGACTCTGTGTAGCAGCATGAAATACATGAAGGGAGCCTCTTGGTCAGTATTATGATGAAAAGATTTCCTTGTGGCTTGTAATTCATGTATCACTTCCACCTAAAACTGGTGCTTTAAAGCTTGGCCCCTCAACTGCTGGCAGCTCTTACCTTGTCCTAAAGCTTTTTAATTGCTACACAAAATTATGCCAGTGATACCAAGAGATTCTGGAATATTTGAGCAGCCAAATAAATAAATAATAAATAATAAATAAATAAATAATTAAAATCCTGGGACTGGGGCGCAATGAGCTTTTTTGATAACATGGATTTATCCTGCTTCTTTTTCTTTTAATTCAGCTCCTGCCTGCCAGCCGATCAGAGCCAGCAGAACATGATTTCTCCAGCATAAAGGGCATCAGGAATTGCATTTCACAGGTGAAAATTTCTCTAGAGGACTTTCCAGTCCGTGCCATGGTCTCAGGAGTTGTGCTGCTGCAGCATGTTGTCCACACGTCCTGTTGGAGTCACCTTAGGATAATTCTTGGCTTCAGGCAGAGCTCAGCAGATCTTACTGGTGAAAAAGTGTCTGTGTATATAGGCATATCTGCATCCTCATTTTCAGCTGGGTGGTTATGTTACAGAGCTCATCCTTGCCTGCTTTCAATCTCTTTGAAAGACAGGAACTTTAGCCTGCCTCATTATCCATCATTTTCACACTTCCAGCCTGATCCATCCATGATTTTCTGCCACATCCTGTGATGCTCTCAGGATGATGTTGGCACGGATAAATTTGCAGCAATCTGGGGACTACAAGCCATATCATCCTGCTGATTTCCCAGGAAGCTGGTTACCCTCTGTGCCTGAGTGGAGAGGGGAGAGAAGCCCTGTAATTTCATGGAATGTCCCTTGATTGGATCCCTGCTGGCTGCAGGAGCCAGCTCGCTGCTTGCCATGGCTGTGCCCTGCTGCTCTCATGGTTCATTCTGCCTTGGGCCACATCCCTGCTGCTCTCATGGTTCATTCTGCCTTGGGCCACATCCCTGCTCCTCTCAGGGTTCATTCTGCCTTGGGCCACATCCCTGCTGCTCTCATGGTTCATTCTGCCTTGGGCCACATCCCTGCTGCTCTCATGGTTCACAGTGCCTTGGGCCACATCCTTGCTCCTCTCAGGGTTCATTCTGCCTTGGGCCACATCCCTGCTGCTCTCATGGTTCACAGTGCCTTGGGCCACATCCTTGCTCCTCTCAGGGTTCATTCTGCCTTGGGCCACATCCCTGCTGCTCTCATGGTTCATTCTGCCTTGGGCCACATCCCTGCTCCTCTCAGGGTTCATTCTGCCTTGGGCCACATCCCTGCTGCTCTCATGGTTCACAGTGCCTTGGCCACATCCCTGCTGCTCTCATGGTTCACAGTGCCTTGGCCACATCCCTGCTGCTCTCATGGTTCACAGTGCCTTGGGCCACATCCCTGCTGCTCTCATGGTTCACAGTGCCTTGGCCACATCCCTGCTGCTCTCATGGTTCATTCTGCCTTGGGCCACATCCCTGCTGCTCTCAGGGTTCATTCTGCCTTGGGCCACATCCCTGCTGCTCTCATGGTTCACAGTGCCTTGGCCACATCCCTGCTGCTCTCATGGTTCATTCTGCCTTGGGCCACATCCCTGCTGCTCTCATGGTTCACAGTGCCTTGGCCACATCCCTGCTGCTCTCATGGTTCACAGTGCCTTGGCCACATCCCTGCTGCTCTCATGGTTCACAGTGCCTTGGACCACATCCCTGCTGCTCTCATGGTTCACAGTGCCTTGGGCCACATCCCTGCTGCTCTCATGGTTCACAGTGCCTTGGCCACATCCCTGCTGCTCTCATGGTTCACAGTGCCTTGGCCACATCCCTGCTGCTCTCATGGTTCACAGTGCCTTGGGCCACATCCCTGCTGCTCTCATGGTTCATTCTGCCTTGGGCCACATCCCTGCTGCTCTCATGGTTCACAGTGCCTTGGCCACATCCCTGCTGCTCTCATGGTTCACAGTGCCTTGGACCACGTTCTTGCTGCTGAGAGCATCCCTGCTGCTGCTGCTGAGAGCACGGGTGTGAGAGTCTGTCTGAAATATCCCTCATCTACCTCATGATCGTCATTTGGGGACCACTGAAGAGAAGACCCTCCTGTCTAGAATCTCTGACTCTGAAGGAGACAGTCACATGCCAACAAGGCCTTGAGATCTGAGAGCATTGCTAAGCTGCTGTTTTCACAGGTGTTTGCTGTATGCTACACTGAGCCCAATGAGAAGAAGAAGGGGGCACCGTGCCCTTTTTGCAACAACAGCCCTGGAAGCTGTCCCACCTCTCGGCCTGGCTGGACTTCTCCTGAGTTCTGGGTGGTCTCCTGCAGAAGACCCCTCTCACTCGTTTGCAACCACTGTGACAGACAGACTGAGATGTAGGAAGCCTCTCCATCAAAGATTGAGACATGAAACCCCTATGTGAGAAGGCCCCTCTGCTCCTTCCAAGGACTGGCACTGAAACCCCCAGCCTGGGGCAGGTGTGTGGGGGAGGCAAGCTGACCAAACTGAGATGGATGTTGCAGGTGTAGGCAGTGGACCACGAAAACAATGGCTCACCCTCACTGCCGAACATGGACTGTGTGTACCCTTTCCAAACACCATTCTTTCCCCAAAGAAAATCCATTCCCCCTTCTCCCATTGAAAAAGAGTATAATTGTGGTCCAGATGAACTGTGCCTCTGAGATCTCCCTGACGTAACAGGCAGATCCTCGACTGGACTGGACCAAAGGACTTCGTTTGGGAGCTATATCACCCCCCCTCTCTCTTTTCTCTCTCTTTCTCTATATTTTTCTCTCCCTTGATCTCTTGTCGGGGTCTCTAGCTGGTCAGAGTGACTCTGAGAAAAGTTAGAAAGTGTCTTTTTCCAGGCCGGTGCTGGAAGAAGGAGTCAGGGCTCTTCATTTGTCAGTCTCAAGGTTGTTTATTGTATCTTATCTATAAAAAAATTTCTCCCACCCTGCCGAGGTCCATCCAACAGGACAGTTCCAGGCACTCTGCCTGCCCCCAGGGCAGTGTTATCTTTTTATACTAAAAACTACATGTACAATATTTACAATTACTTTCCAATACCTATCACCTATGTTAGACAGTGAGCTTCTACTCTAAACCAATCCAAAAGTGCCAACATCACAGCAGAAGATGGAGGCCAAGAAGAAGGAGAAAGGCTGGACATGCCCAGTTCCCTCCATCTTGCCTCCTGAACCCCCATTCCAGAAACCCTAAAATCTACTTTTCCACCCCATGATAACTCCACTATTATTCTACCTAAACTGTTGTGGCTTGCTGATCTTCATATAAGGTTGGTAATTTGCTGCACGGGTCATAATCACCACCACAGAGTTTTGGGCTCTGTGCCAGGGCTTCTGAGCCCCCTGGCAGGGGTCCTGGCCATCCTGGACAGCCAGAGGGATGTTCTGGATTCCCACAATCTCGCTATTGCATTTTGCTGTGATCATTCAATAAAGCTGCATTTGTTTTGATTATCACTGCAAATCCCCTGTGCCGTGTTGGTTTTTTGCACCCTGAGATGAAATCCACGAACCATCATGAACCCCATTTGTAAGGATGGATTGTGACAATGGGGCATCTGGGATCAATGGCTGTGAACAAAGGACTCTCCCTGGAGGCTGAAAAAGCCAGAAAAGCCAGGGTGAGATGGGGCCCAGGTGGGCACAGGGGGATGATGAGGAACTCCACAGCTGCAGGGAATCATGAAAACCTGGCTGGGCAGGACCTGGGGCTCCTCTGGGCTGAGCTGCTCAGAGGTTTCTGTGTCCTGCTGGAGAGTGCTCTGAAAGTCTAATATTTATTTCTCTAGAACTTCCTTTTCCCCTGGATGCTGGTGTTGTTCTTGTCCTCCTGGCTGGGTGAGTACAAGATGTGGTGTGACATCAGCTGTGTCTTTGTTTTAAGAGAAAAAAGCCCTCAAAGTGCTATAAGTGCTAATTCTTCTTCTGGAAACCCAGCTTTGATTCTGGTTGCATAGAATAAATTTTTGTGCATCTGGGAGTGAGAGAGAAGCTTAGTGATCAGTGTTAAAATGCCACAAGAAGTATGAAATTGCTCTTTCAGAACAGAGTGACTGAATCATTCCAGGATTTGGTACCTGAAGGTCTCTCAGTTCTAGGAGTAATACTAATAGGAACTCTTTCTTATTCAGAGGTTTTTAAAGGGGGAAATTCCTGAGTTTAGTGCTGAGAATCTCTTATTGGTACAGGCCTGAGATCTGCTGTTGTTGGTCTTAAGCCAAGGCATTTTTTGAGGGGGAAATACCTTTTCTGTGCAATATAAGCTACCATTTTTCTCTGGGGAAAGCAGGAATAATTTCCTCTCTGTGCTGAGCTGAACTGGAAAATTTGAACACTAAATAAAATCAGAAAGCATTTTAAAATCTAATTTCTGTAAAAATATGCTGGTCAGCTTCCTAGCAGTACCTCATCTTATGCAGGTGGATGGGGATGGAAGTGGAAAGAGCTGGTCCAGGAGAAGGGTAGATTTACTTCAGATACTTTTAGACTTTTCTGTGCTTTTGCATGACCACATAAGTTATTCTGTTACTTAAGAATTGAGTGTGGAGCTGGGATCCTGCTGCTGCAGCGGAAACAAAGGGAGTCCTACACAGCAAAACCCTGTGATGCCATTTCTGGAGACAACATCTATGTGAGCACAGAAGGCAAATGAGAAGGAACCTTTTCCACATGGAACAGCATCATAATTGTTCTTGTTAGCTGTGTCCAGCTCAGGAGGAGACAGCTGTGTCTGTTTTAAGCCTGGGACTGAGCTTTCCAGGTGATGTGAGCCCAGGTGTTCCCAGGCCAGCAGAGGAGGAGCTGGGCTGCAGGAAGGGCAGTGTCTGGTGTGGGTGGCATGCCCATGAGAGCAGATGGGTTTGTGAGTGTCACTCTGTCCTGGTTCAGGGCAAATTTGGGAGAGAAGCCCCAAAAGGGCTCCTCTAGGAAAGCAGATTCAATCGGCTCCTCCCTGCAACCGGTCCGGGAGAAAAATACCTCCTTCGAAAAAAGTGGAAAAAACCCCCTGTTTATTAAACAATAAAACAGAAACAAGATTAATCAATAAAACCTCTTGCTGCTCCAAAAGAGATGACAAACTGAGAAAGCCCCTCCCCGGGCTGCAGCTCAGCTCACTCAGTCTCTTGGTGCTGGAAATGTCGCAGGCCAGGCCCGGCCTGGTGGGCCACAGGTGGAGCTGCCAGTGCTCCCCTGGGTGTTCAGCCCAGAGCAGGTTTAAACAGGGCAAAGAAAAGGGAAAAAAAACCAAAACCCAGTCCAGGGAACTTTGCCTCAGCTAGCTAAACTAACTAAAAGCAAAGGAGAGCTCTGTCCCACTGTCTGTCCATCCGCAGACAACACAGTCCAGGAGCAGGAATGTGGAGGAGCGAGTGCAGTGTCTGAAAACAAACTGCACACTTCATCCTACCCCCTTCACTCTCTGCAGTCTTAAAGGTGCAAAACTTATTATTCAGCATAAACAGAACAAGATGATTGGGGGTAAAAGCATCATATAGTCAACCCAGGACTATACACTGTGGGACTCAGGGCTCTGGAGAAGCTGGGAGAGGTTTGGAGAGGGTTCCTGGCTGGTGTTTCCAGCTCTCTGTGAGAACAGAGCAGTGACAGCTCTCATTCTGGCTGGAATATTGCTGATCTTCAGGGCTTTCCAGGGTTTTGTTGTTGTTATTCTTTTATTCCCTCCCCATGGCAGCATATTTGTCATGCAGCTCCTCAGGGTGGGAGCTCTTTCCTGCCAGGGCAGGGGGAGGGATGTGCTCAGCACAGTTTGCTCTTTGGCTGAGCTCCCTCAAAAGCAGCACCTGAAACGTGGTAGGAAGTTAGAGAAAGCTTTTAAAGGTGGAGAGGAGCTTTCCCCTTCCTTCATGAGCCAGGCTGCCTCTCTGGTAGCTCCTGTGCAAGAAATGGTTTGGTTTTTGTTCCAGAGTTCTCCCACTGTTCCCTAGGTCTGCCTTTTTCCTTGCATTTCAAGCTGCTGACTCTGACTCTCCCCACTTTCTGTGCTGCTCTTCTCTTGCTTTGCTCCTTTTTGAGCCTGAGAATCCTGCCAGTGTGGAGGAGTTAACAGCAGCACTGTGCAGCTGCCAGGAGGTTTGGGTTCTTGTGTCCTGGTTAAAGTGGAGACATTGGCTTGTAACTATTCCACCCTGAGCTATGATTATGCCTCAGAACAGAGGCTGCAGACATCTTCCTACAATGTATTTTGGCAGGGCTGAGTTGATTAATGAAGCTGAAGCATGAGAAGGCAAACTCTGGGAAAACTCCTATGCTGCACTTAAAATATCTCATGTAAATTAATATTTCTGAAACATGTTGTCTGCTTTAAACTTAGACCCAGGGGAGAAAAAGTGCTGATATGTATGAGAGGTCTGATTTCCTTCCCAAGCTCAACAAGAGGCTGTGCCAGTAAAGGGCAGCAAGGAGCTCTGAGCAGAGAAAATAGAAGTTTAATGTTTCTAGCTGTTGACTGAAAGAATTGGGCCATTGTGTAGATGACAGAAGGCTGGAACAGCAGCATCTGAAAAGCCTTCAGCCTTGTGTGATGCTGTCCCTTTAAAAAGTGCTGTATTGATGTAATGGCACTTGAGGTAATGACTTTTTAATGTATTTAAGGGAAACAAGACCACCCTGATTAACTAGAGTTTTATTTTCAAAAGAGTTGTGATTACTGAAATGCTGTCATGCCATGAATCACTTGATTCTCTGGCTGAGGTACTGCAGGCTTGCTGCAAAACCATCAATTTTAGTGGTTGGGCCCCAAAATTTCTTTCCCATTTCGTGGCAGTTTGGCAGCTGAACCAAGTCTAACTATTATTGATGCATTTTTTCCTACTGGAATCAATGTCCTGATAGCTTGAATGTGAAGACAGTGAGATTTTTGTGCTGGATAGTGACAGCAGGGCTGGGAAAGGGATTGCTGTGAGCACTGTGGAGTGTGAAATATTTGTGGGGAAACTTATGGAGCATCTCTGCCTCCACAGAAGTGCAGTAGAAAACAGATTCTCTGTTAATTCCTTTGAGCAAGCCTGGGTAAATTTGGACAAGAAGATTTTGCCACTGGACATGGATGCTCCAGGGGTTGCCTTGAAAAAGCTGCTGGAGAAGGAAATCCTTCATGGCTGAGCTGTAGCCTTTCAAGGCTTAGAGAAAAGTTGTCCTTGCTTTTTGTCCTGTTTTTATGTGTGTACACACAGGCTAGAGGCAGAGAATGGGGGTCAGCTGAGTGTGTGTGTAAAAAGGTAAAAGCAGCTGTGGAAAAATCAGTAATGCCAGCACATGGGCATGGGACAACAGACCCTGCATGCTGGGCTGGACTTTTTCAAGTGACAGGTGCCTGCACAGGGCTATAATAGAAATTATGATTTTTTTTCAATTATTTTAAAGGGTGTTTCAAGCTGAACAAACTCATTTTAAGTCCCCTGAAATACTAATTTTCAGTTTGTTCCACCTGGAGGGGTGACAAAAGTGACTGTACCTGCATATTGTGGCAGCCTGGCAGAGGGGGTGAAATACCCTGTTAGGAGTTAAAAGATTATTCACTGCAAAAACTTGCCAGTGAAAGGCTATCAAGCTAAAATTGCTGGCTGGACTTTAATTCCCAGGATGGGCCCTGCTTTGCTGTTTTTAGATGTTTGCTGCCTTTGTGATCAATATGAGTTGTACTTTTCATGAGTCTTCATATTCTGCTGTTCTGAGCACAGTGCTGGTTGTGTATTTCATTGTCAGTCTCCTGTAACTCATTTTATGTTCTCCAGCATTAATCTTTCCTTGTCAATGTTTTCTAAATCTAATCCAGCACAGCCTCAGGAAAATAAAGCAATTGTTTAAATTGATGGCTTTGAACAAAATAAATCATAAATCAGTCTATGATCTTTGAAACCTCCCTTCATCTAGAAAGTGTGGGTTTTTTTGGATTCATTTTTTCTTTTTTTTCCTCCCTTCTGGAATGTGATTATGGAGCATGGGTTAGAGATGTGCAGGAAGGCCATGCAACCTGCAGGTGCTGGGGAGAGGCTGCAATTCTCAGCAGTGGCCAGGGCTGGCTGAGCTGCCCCTGCACAGCTCTGCAGGTGATCAAAATAAACACACCCCCTTTTCCTTCCTACTCCTGCAAAGAAACAACAGTTTCTATCATATTCCATGTTTTCTGAATAGGATAGAAATGTTCTATTCAGAATAGATAGAAACAACAGCTTCTATCATATTCCATGTTTTCTGAATAGATAGAAATATTCTGTTCAGAAGAGATAGAAACAACAGCTTCTATCATATTCCATGTTTTCTGAATAGGATAGAATGATTCTATTCAGAATAATTTCATATCTTATGAATATGATAGAAATAGTCTATTCAGAATAATTTCATATCTTATGAATATGATAGAAATAGTCTATTCAGAATAATTTTATGTCTATGTCTTATGAATATGATAGCAATATTATATCCAGAATAGAATATTTCTATCACATTCAGAAAACCTGAAATATGATAGAAACTCTTGTTCCAGAACCCCTACATTGACTAAATATTTGTGAAAAGGGCTTGGATGAGGCAGGATTGCTCAGGGCTGGTTTTTCTTTCTGTTGCATTCTCAGGGAAAAGTTTGTGCAGCCCAAGGGTCCCCATGGGCCAGAACCCCAATGCTTTGGTTAATTGGCTGCTTTATTAACGGGTGCTCCTCTCTAATGAGAGCCTGGTGTCTGACAGGGAGCTGCCAGGATGGAGCAGTGCTCCTGCTGAGGATGAGCTGCTGCTTCCTCAGGTTCCTGGCTGCTCCTTCAGGTTTTAGGCTCCTCCTTCAGTTTTCTGGCTTTTCAGTGTCAGATTTTGGGACCTGGCTCAGTGGGAGCTCCAGGCTGCACCGTGGCACTGCTGGCAGCCAAGCTCCTGTTTGGGTCTGAACTGTCCCCAGATAACCCCTGCAAACAGTGACAGAGAGCCCGGCTGGGGAGGGATTCAAGGAGAACAAAACCAAGTGATGGGAGCCAGCATGTGTTGCTAATTGCCTGCCATTCTGATTTTTCAGCGATTTTTCAGCCTTGAGCTGTGTGGTCACACCCAGCAGCAACCCAGGAGTGCTGTTCTGGTTTGTGGGCACCTGAAGCACTGGGATTGATGTTGTGTCACTGCTGATCCTGGTTTTCCATTTAGGATCGTGCTGGAGCTTGGGCAGAGCTGCTGGAGCTGGGTAGCTCATCACAAATTGTAATTGCAGAGAGATGATCTGCAGTAGCTCCCCAGACCCAATTTCTACCTGTAACTGGCAGATGGAAGAATACTCAGAACAATTATCTGATATTAATTATGTCAAAGTCTTGTGTACTTTTGGATTTTCCTCATCTTTAAAGTCTCATTTCTTGATGTGACCAGGAAGAGGGAGGTGATAACTCTTTCAGCCAGACTTGTGCCCCTTGTGCTTGGTAGAACATCCCTCAGCAGCTTCAGCATTCCCACATCAGAATTCAGAGGGAATTCTCACCAGATACCCCACGGGTGCATTGGGTCAGCAGCACCTGGTCTGGACTTTGCTGGAGCCCTTTGCTGCCCCTTTGTGGAGGACAAAGCCAAGAGCTGAGCTTTGCTGGACCTCCAGTGCAGCCCTGCCTACTTAGGCCTGGCAGGAAATTTAAATATTAATTTCAGTATTGATGCACAGTGGGCTGAAAACTGTGGGCAGGTGCTGAAAATTCAACCCCTAAAACAGAGTAGTGCCACTCCTACCTCAGTGAGAGAGGAGCTTTCCACAGCTGTGACTTTTCTTGATGACTGATGCTGTGAGGTGAAGAAGGGAGATGTGGATTTAGAGGGCACTTCTAGTTCACCAAAAACTTTGAGTTTTAATTTGGCAGAAGAAGTAAAAAAGTTGTAGCTGCTCTTGCAGGTGAGGCTGGACAATAACACCAGCCTTGTTTTGCCAGGGTGCTTTCCAAAGGTGTGGGGGTGTTTATGGGCAGAAATTCCAACTCAGCTGTGCCCTGGGTAAGGACACCTCCTCTCAGCCACCTCTCTGCAGCTGTTGAGCCCTGTGCACTGGCAGGAAGAGCTCCATTCATTCCAGTAAAACCAGCACCAGGCAGCTCTGTGCTGGAGGTGTGTTATACACAGATCATCTTCTGGGTTTGTGTGACTGCTTTTGGAAATTGGTAGTTTATTTTTGTTGGTTAGTTTGCTTTCCTTTGCCTCTCTGTTGTCTGGCTGTGGCAGCTGTTATGGCATGGCAAGGGAAAATGAGAATTAATACTGTAAGGAACCCACCTGCAGTCTGTGAGGCAGAGGAATGCTTTCTGTCCTGTTCCAGAGGCTGTAAAACCACTGCCTGTCAGCTCTTTGTGAAGCTGTAGCAAGCCTGCAACAAAAATGCACTTAAATAGAACTCACATCGTGGCTTGAAGTTACAAGATTGAGTTTTCCCCACCTCTATTTGTCCTACAGGTTTGTTATTGGATATAAACCTTTTTTTCCTTAGGAATCCAGGCAGGGAAGCTGGAAGTAGTCAAATATAAATGCATCCTTCTCTTGCTCCTCTTTATTTAATGTCTGTGGGACTGTGGAGAGCACCTGTCTGCTGAGGGTACCATGAAAAACGGCCCTCACCCCCTTTTAAAGCAGAGTAATAGCATGCAATATTTAGTGTATGTGTGGAATGCTCAAAAATTATGTTTTGGCTGAAATTTATACCCAGCCAGACCCCTGGAGGGCACCAACAGCCAACGTTAGGATTTTTCACTCCCTTTTAGCTCTTACCCACTGACATGCAGCACTGTGAAGACAGCAAATATATCCCCACATATAGATGAAAGTGAACTTGCTTTGCCTTGCATAATTTGAAAATTCAAAAGACCAATTTCTTAGTGTAATTGAAAACTGCTACATTTCAGGCTTATTCATTGAATCAGTATTTCCAGTTAGAATTCAAATTAATCTTCCTACCTTTAAACAAGATAACGAGGGTGTAGTTATATTTACTCAGCTTTTTAACAATCAGGTTCAGTGTAGCTGCCTGTGATGAACTGCACACACACAATTGCAGGAGCTGAGTGCTCCTGGCTCGAGCCAGGAGGGGAATTCATCTCCAAAGGCTGAAAATCTGAACTGACAGTTCAACACTCAGCCTCATGCCTGAGTCCCTCTGGAAGGGAAAAAGGGAAGCAAGGTGAAGTGACCAGCCCAACAGAAGAGCCCTGTCAGCCTCTCTAGGATTCCCCATGGACTTTTTTATTTTTTATTTAGCCTGGAGGCCTCTTGCTTTAAAGTTGCCTTAATGCAACTTTGCTGAATTACTTCCAACACCTGTCAGGGAGATGTGACATCCAGGTGAGGCTGTGGAACACATCTGGGTGTTCTGGGGGTCAGTCAGCTGGAAACACAAATCTGAGGCTGTGCACTCCCTGCTCTGCACCACAGGACTCTGATGTGGGGGATAAAAATCCTTAATTCCTTGAAATAGCAACAGATGGGTTTTAAGAGCTCAGCTCTCTAAAGAGAAGCCTAAGGGATGATTTGACCAGTCTCATCCTGAGACTTTGTGAACACATTTGGTCTTTGAAGGAGCTTGGACCACAGCCTTGGTGTTTCCAGCAGCATCATTCCCCTGCTGTGTGCTGATGTCAGGTGGGACTTGGCACCTCCACTGCAGGCCATGAGCCCATCAAGGGAAATCTGAGTTTTGGACATGAGCAGATGGGGATTGAGTTTGTTTGGGCACTCCCACAAGCAGTCCCTGTGCTACTTTTAACTTGTAGAGAGTCCCCTGCCCAGAATCATTCCCATGAATTGGAAAGAGCAGAAGTTGTGCCCCAATCCATTATTTTTGAAAGGCTGGATGTTGAGCTTGCTGTGTGAGATCCTCCCTTGAGCTACCAGGGGGTTTTTATTCTGGATGGCACCTTGCATATGTTTTCCAGTCACAGACTGGAATAATTCCAGGGAAGCTGCTCTGTTCTGTTGCCTAATTAATAATACATCCTTTTAAAGAATAAATAATAAAAGAAATCAATGCATATTTAACTGATAAGCTAGAGTAACTTCAAAAGCACTGGTTTGGGCCATGAGCTGCATAAAACAGTGCTGTGCTACACTGAAAACCCTGACTAGAACAAAACTTGGGATGTGTGAGTTTGCATTGTGCTTTTAAGTACTTGGATGGTTTAATGTGTTGAATTTCAGGACTTTTTTTCTTTCTTCTCAGAGAGAAAGGATGAAAAATACAGTTTAGTGAGCTAAGTGAAGTAGTGGAGGTACAATTGTTACTTTTCCAAGAGGGATTTGTAGCTAAGATGAAATCTGCAGCCCAAGGTGGAGTTTTAGAGCATCACCTTATTCCCAGCCAGCTGTTAGTCCACAAGCTGCCCTGGAAAGCAGCTTAGGGATCATCCCCTTCTGGTGAGGAATGCAGGGTAAAATATGGTGTAAAACTGGCATTTGGGAGAGGATTTTTACCTACTGCTGTCATTGTACAAGGCTGACCAATGCTTCTCTTTGTGCAGTTTCTCATAAACGATTTTCTCATAAACAATATAAGAGTTGAGCTTTTTGCTTGAATTTTTGCCACTGTCACTTCTGCTCATCCTTGTAGCAGCCACTGACGCTGGGTTTTGTAATAACTTTACTGGAGGAGAAGTAAAAGTTGTTTTTGCAAAGATTTCAAATAATTGTGAAGATACAAGTTAATTTTTTATTCTTTAATGGCAGTTACTCCTCACCAACACCGACTGTTGGCATGGGGAGAGGAAATGAGGAGGGTGTGGAGTCCCAGGGGGAACTTCCCCAACAGACCAAGTCTCCTTGTGTAGAAATCTCTAGGTTTGTTTCCCTCTGGAAACGTGTCTCCATGCTCAGAGATTTCCTTGGTTTCTAGAAGATTCTTTGGCAGAGGTGATGGGCAAACAAGCAGAAGCTCTCCATCTCTGCTATGCCCTCCTGCACTTCTTGCTCTGTGTGCATCCCCCAACCTCCTTTTCCAGAGGTTTACTCCAAAATTCCCAGGGCACAGGGGATCTCCCACTCTCTCTATCTTTCACATGATTCAAGGAGTAGCAACCAAGACCAAAAAAGGGCAATAATTGAATTTTGTGATGCTTCAGGAGCTGCCTGCACAGGGTGGGCCACACCAGGTACCACTGATGGCCCAGTGGCATCAGGGATTCAAGGCTGGAGCTGCCACAGGATCAAACTGCACATCCTGCAGCACAAACCAGGATTGCTTTGATGCAAGCTGAGGCTCTAATTTAATTTGCATGGGCTGCAGATGAATGGCCTGAGTGATGAAAAGGGATGGGGCTGTAAATAGGTGCAGAGAGCTGCTGAGAGAAGGGAGCTCTGTCCGTGGGTCCAGGGCAGGACCTTGTCCTGGCCTGAGCAGGGAGTGATGCTGGCAGCTTTTCCTCTCCTGCTCAGCAGTCAGGAGCTCTGACAGCCAGCTCAGCTCTGATGGATTTCAGCTCAAGGGCAGAGGCAGTGCTGAGGTAACCTCATGTCTTACAGGATGCAGGAATCTCCTGCCGTGCCCTGTGTGCCTCTGGAGCCCCAGCTCTGCTTCCACTTACAGGGCTGGAGTCAATCTGAGCCCCAATCAACAGCCCAAACTCACCATTTACAGTGCTGGAATCAATCTGAGCCCCAATCAACAACCCAAACTCACCATTTACAGGGCAGAGAGTCAATCTGAGCCCCAATCAACAGCCCAAACTCACCATTTACAGGGCAGAGAGTCAATCTGAGCCCCAATCAACAGCCCAAACTCACCATTTACAGTGCTGGGAGTCAATCTGAGCCCCATTCAATGACCCAAACTCACCATTTACAGGGCTGGAGTCAATCTGAGCCCCAATCAACAGCCCAAACTCAATCATCTCTATGGGGTACAAAATGGAATGTACTAACAGGCACAGAGGCCATTGATTTAAGAAACTTTAAACCCCATTTCTTTCCAGTGTCCGAAAGATTTACTGAGGGAGTTCAGGCTGGAGATGTTGTCCTGAACATGAGATGTCCCTGGGATGGCAGGGATAACATGCAGGTAAAAATTTGGGATCAAAGGAGTCAATTTGATGCCTTTAAACCATCTCAGGTGGTCAGTTCTGTACCAGGATCATTAGAGAATAGATTCTTTCAAGTCATCACCAGCATTTTGTTAAATATTTTTCTTTGACAAATGACTTCTACAAGTGGAGATCATCTTTATTTAAAAGGTGTCTTATTTTGTCTTATAGCTCTGCAATTGATCTCAGAAAGGCCAAAGATTCCATTTTTCAGTCATCTGGTTCCTGGGAACCATCTGGCTGCATTAAAGGTGAGAATTAACTTACTTAGCAAGTAAGTTAATTGATCCTAATGGGTCCCTTCCAACTTGAGATATTCTATATTAAGCAAGAATGATTTGGGAGCCTTGCCAGTGAATGACTTGGAGGAGATCTTGCATTTTAATTCTCAAAAATGGTGTTTAAACTCTTTATTTGTTTCCCCAATATCTCCCAGGCTGGATATCAAGCGATGTTAGTTAAACCTTTATCACTTCTGCAAAAATTAAGTCTTTCAAAGGGACAGCTTTAAAGATTTAAAGGTCTCTGCCTTTCAAGGGTGCTTTTAACAGATGTATCTTTGCTGAAATGTTCCTTAGAACGATTGCAGTGCAGTTAATTTGCCACCCTTTGGAAGTGACTTCTGAACTGGATGATGGAGATTACCCCAACTTCTGTGTGTGCTCCCAGCTGCTTAAAGATGGTGATTGCAACAGCAGGGAAACAAACAGCCCTGTGCTCCCTGAAAATGAGATTTATCTTGTACCACTCGTGTGCTCCTGAGGAATCCTGGAAATTACTTTCAGTTATCAAATCCAGCTCCTGATTTTGAGAGCAACTGTTACAAGAGAAATTCAGTGGAATAACCTGGAAGGATGTTGGAGAGGTCATGTAACTCATCCATCAGCCCCAAGGCAGGATGAGCTGTGTATTAATCCTGACAGATATTTATTCAATGTGTTCTGAAAGATCTCCAATGGTAGAGAGATGCTCAGCTAATCTATTCTGTCTCCTCATCCCTGCTGTTAGAAAGGTTTTCTTGACATTTACCCTGGATCTTTCTTCTTGTAATTAGTCAGAAAAACTGAGTGACTTGTCTTATCTGTCCTAGGTATGAAAAAGATGATATTCTGCTCTGTGTGTGTGAAGACTTTGAGGTTCCCCCATGAGTGGTCTGTTCTTCAGGGCAAACAGGCCATCAGGTTTTTAATCTTCCATCATGTCACATTTGCAGATCTCTGATTAGTCTCATTGCACTCCTGGTGCTCTCTGCAGTCAGGCTGTATCTCTCCTGATCTAGAATAACTTTCTCAAGTGTCTAAAACTGCCTCCATCACCCACTTTTGATTCAGTAACAGTGTTTTGAACATGTGTGCTATCAACTTTAAAGTAAACAAGTGCTATTATTTAAATATTATTTCCTCTAGCTGGAGCATTCTTCCCTAGTAACAGTAGCCCTGGTGAAATAAAGCATAATATTAATAATTAGTTTGAAAATAAATGTGCATTTCGGGATGAAATTTGAGTTCTGAAGCAGGATTTAGCAATGGCAAACTCAGTATTTTTGCCTGGTGACTTGGATCCACACAGCTTTTGTCTTGACCTTTCCAATCTGATGTTTCCCTGTCTTCTTGACCTGTTTGCTCAGCTCTGAACACCCAGGGTTTCCCTCACTTTTGTGTGTGTTTCTATTCCTTCTATCACGTTCCAGATCTCTCTTGTGGTGGGAGTTACTCCTTCTCATTTGCACACATTCCATGAGGTGACAACTTATTTAATAGCAGATGACACTTGTTGCTGATTCTGTCACATGAAACTTCTTCAGAGCCTTTTTTCCTCCTGCAATTAAATCCTGCATCTTAGCTGCTGCCTTTTGTTTCCTTTGAACTCATCAGGGGAGGAATATAATCAGATATTTGAAATTACAATCTTGGCTAAGAGGCAACATGAAGGCGACGAGTGCTTCACATCTTTGGTTAGCATTCCAAAGCTGGGCAGGAGACAGACCAAATAATCTGCACTCATTTCTGAGCAACAATTCAGCATTCTGGGGGCTTGGATACTGCCCTAAGCAGCTTTGAGGAAATAACATTCAGCTGATCAAGGTGGGGGAGTAAAGCTGGAAGAGCAGAAGCTGGAGAGATTTAACAGACCCTCCCAGCTGAGGGGTGGCTCAATTCTCCCTCCTGCTGCAAGTTAGGGCTGTGCAGAGGTAGAGATGGCAGGGATAACATGCAGGTAAAGATTTGGGATCAAAGGAGGCAATTTGATCCCTTTAAACCAGCCCAGGAGTCTCCAGAGAACCTCTGGCTCTCCCCAGGAAACCTCTCCACATCCCCGTGTGGGTGCAGCAATGAACTCCAGACCCTCAGCACGAAGGTGGAAAAAGTTGTGATGTGCCAAGGGGAAATCAAGAAATGGGAAACTCTCACTGGTGCCTTGAACTACTGAATTAGCAGCAAATTTGCCGGCTAAAAAAAGTCCAGCTGGTGCTCAGAAATGAGTTGCTTTCCCAACTTCAAAGGCTCCACCAGGCTGTCCAGGGAGGATAATTCCTTCTATGAACAGCTCATTTAACTCCTGAGTGTGTGAGCTAAGTGAGCTCCTGATAGAGGTTTTTTTCTTTTTTTCACGTCTTGCAAAGAAGTGTTGAGCAGTTTGGGCTTAAGGTGAGAGAACACCTCTTTTGAAAGGTTTTTATGGAAATTGCTTCTGTAACAGAGTCAGGGAGAAACCTTTCTGGTCCACAATTGCAGGAGAAAAGGAACCATCTGAGTTACAGCTTTATTTTTGAAGCTGTGGCGATTTCCTTAGAAAATTCATTCTTCAGGATGTGTGCCAGGGGCTTTTAGGAGAGGTTTGAGCTCTGAGCATTTCTTGGATTTTCCTTGTCAGAGCCCTTCTGTCCTGGGCTGCTGTGAGGGGGGAGTGGGGTTTAAGTGGATTATGAAAGTGTTGGTCAGTTTGGATGCTCCAGAGCAGGCAAGGAGAGGATAATTTGTAGGGAGACTTTGGCCTCAGCCTGGTGTTTATTCCTCTTTTAGAAGGTGCTGCATTTGGTAACATTCTGGCTAATTTTTGTAACAGTGAAGCTTCCAAAATTGCTTTATCCTTAAGTGAGCTGGCTTTGAGGAGCATTGGCTTCCCCTGCCATTCTGCACACTGTGCTGAATTCAGAAGGGCTTTTTTTGTGCTGAAATGGAGCTACAATAATTTCTGAGCTCTGTGCCTTGTTTCAATTATTTACCTCTGCAAAAGAGATTTTTATAAATCCTCCCTTCTCTTTCATATTATTAACTTTCTTGTCAAACTTTTATTTAAACCACAGAGACAAAGACAGATCTTTTCTTTATAGCTCTGCAAACTTAGATTTACTTCCCTGACCTGTTTCAGCGTGATTGAAAGCTAATCTGTCTCCTTTTTATTGGCTTTTGGTAAAGCATGTATTTCTTTGTTTCCCTTTTTCATTTTGTATTGTCTTGTGGAAATATGTAACTTCACTTCAGGCTGTAAAAAATTATCCTCCTACGGGAAAGGAAAAAAAAAATGACAACCCTTAATCCAATCCAAGAGAAGCTTTATGTCTTTAATTAGCTTGGTGGATTGCATTCATGGGTGATTCAAGTCAAATGAACTCTGAGCAATAATAAAGGTCCTGTGGCCACCTCTGACCTTGCAGAGAGGAGCTCTAAAGCCAGAAAGCTTTTTTGGCTCAACATCAGTGACAACTGCTCGAGTTTCTCCTTTTTTTTTTTGGGAATTAATTCTGCCATAAAAGCCTGTGGAGTGCTCTCATGCAGTTAACTTGCTTGGCCAAGGGCATGATATGGCTGCTGGGCTGCTAACTCCAAAGACTGATATTTTAAATTGTTGTTCTCCCCTTTATAATTAGTCCACTTTATAATCAGTCTTTTTGTGCTCTAATCCTACAGTATATGGTTCCAAGTTATTTACCTTTTTTTTTTTTTTAATGCACTTGAGGATATAAAATTACTTCATGTTAGAGTTTTAAAGCTTATATTACACTTTCTAGAGGCTGCTCATGTTTTGCCTCCCCCAGGCGGATTAAATTGTGATTATACACAGCATTGTATCAGGCAGAGAAGATTCTGCCCCATGTATTTGCAATTCTTTTTGTTTCTAAAGAGCTGAATGAGCACAAGGGTAATACCCAGGGATATTGATCCTGGCACTTATTTTGGCAGAAGGTGCTGACTCACAGCAGCAACCCAAAATTGATCAGTGTTCCTCCTGTCCAGCGTGCAGCATCTCTGTGGTGTCTCCAACACGCTCCTGACCCTCTGCAGCAGGGCCAGCACTTCAAAGTCATCTTGCCAGAGTTAAAATCTTGCTATTTTCAAGGTGTCTGCAGAACTGGGAGCACCAATACAATCTGCACACTTGCTACCTGCAGGAGTTTAAATTTATCAGAGCATTTTACTTCTTATTCTGTTCAGTGACTTCCACTGTTAGTGTGTATATAAGTGCTATATAAGTGTAGATAATGCCATGTATGTGCAAATAAGTGCTGCATTTAAGTGTAAATAAGTGCTATGGCTGCTTTTCACTTGGTTTTGGGGATGAAATAGCATTTTACTGGCATCCAAGGGCAGGTTCAGGTGCCTGAGAGCAGAGTAAGTATCATAGGGAGAGTATATAGATAAATAGATATATTAGTTTAGCTACTGTTCACTGCTGCTCTGTAGCTGAAGGTGTGAAAGCACATTAAACCCAACAAAACTGTAAACAAAGTAGAATAAATGCTGCTGAAATTAACAGCTGTTCAACCTGCCAGTGACTGATAGAAGAATCTTCAAAAGACCTGTGTTGTGAGCATGACTGACACGTTCTGTGGTTTTGAGCTGAAAGGGTGTGGATACAGGTTTTCATTGATGTTCCTGTTCATTCTTCAGGCATATTTTTTCTGGTGTCCCTGAGATATTTAATAATGCATCCTGACATTCATTAAATATGTGCCCTTTTTGTATGGACCTCAAAAAATAGTTGTAAAATGCAAGTTAATGCTGTTTATTCAATACTTTCACTTTACCTATGAACAAATTATTTAGGTTGGTACATTCCTTATGGTGCTGTTTACCTGTAGATTTGTACTTCAGTTCCCAATTCAAACATCCAACCAACAAAAAGCTTCTAGAACCAACCAAAGGACCCCAAACCCCATGTTTGAGCCAGATATATTGATATATATATAAGGCATCTCAGTACTGCAGGAACCTCCTCCCTGAAATCAAATGGCTGGACAATATAACCTGGGAAAGCTGAAAAGTGGTTCTGAGCACAGATGCACATTCCTGAGTGGGAACCTGGGTTTGGGAAGCAGCTTTGACAAAGTTCAGCATCCAGAGTTGGTTCATGAACGTTGAGGCAATCGTGGGGGAAGTGGAAGGCTCAGAGTTGGGAAATAGAAGGCTCAGGAAATAAAGAAGAGAGGGAAACAGCTCAGAACTGGATGAGAGAGGAATATAAGTATTAAAAACTGGACAAGAATGTGTATGGGTTAAAGTGCTGCAAAGAGAATTCAATATTTTACTGGCTAAAAAACCCAACAGAGAATTATTTTCTACAGTCCTTGTGCAGCTCTGGAATAATGATCATCCCCATTTTAATCCAGGTGTTAATTTAGGATCTGCCTTTCCTCAGATTGCCACCCAAAGGAAAATACCCATGGAAAAAATCCCCTGGTTAGAAATCTGGAGGAGAAATACCAGTGCAGAACTGGGTGTGCTGAGGAAATTTCAGCATCTGAACATCACCCTCCCTGGTAGGAGTTTTGAGGAGGGATTTGAGTTCAGGGGTTGTGTGGGGGAAGCTCTGCCCAGGCATTCAGGGCAGTGGGGAAGGAAATCCAAATAAAAGACATCACCAGTGTGACTCAATGTGGCTTTGGTTTTCTGACTTGATGGCTTTTTTTGGTTACAAAGCTAAATAGAAATAAAAATGGCCGACTAAGAAAGGGAAAGAAAGGAAATGAATGCAGCCAGATAGAGCAAGCCTTTGATCATAGATTACAAAGATTATTTCAGTGTATATCAATGCAAAGGGTAATGATGTCTTTGAAGAACTTGTAACACAAAACTTCATGCACCAAGTATAAAGAATGGAGAGGGGCAAAGGATAAAGAAAGGAAAAGAATTTGTGCATCATTAATGACTGATGAGGAATACAAAGACAAATGAAAAATTTCACTGCAGAGAATGACAACTTTGATTCTTTTACTGAGCTACTTGCTTAACACAAAGATTTAAAGAAATAAAAGATGAGAAAAGCAGGAAACTCCTGTCTGTGTATCACAACATGAGGAAATGGTGGCAACCATTTCCAACAGGAAAAGGAGCCAAGAACCAATTAAAATGTTAAAATGAGATGTTCTGAGGGGAGCTGTGCTGCAGCTGGGTGAGCAGGGGAAGCTCAGGCTGGTGCAGATTTCCCAGGGCAAGGGCACAGGGGAGCCCAGGCTGGGCTCTTACCAGGCTGTCTGTGTGCTGGGGAGGGATTGCTGGCAAAGTGTGGAGAGGGGGAGCTCCTGCTCCTGCTTTCTAGAAAAATCCACCGTGTGGAGCTGGAGCTGGGCTGGGGCTGCTGCCAGAGCCTGGGCTCTCCTGCTCCAAGGCCAGCCTTTCCCTGTTCCCATGGCACTGCAACCCCTGCCTGGGCGTTTCTAGGCAGCCTTATCTCTCCTTCTTTCCCTGCTCCCTGTAGGACTGGCAAAAGTAACAACAAAAAAATCAAACACAGGAGGTCTGCCACCTGCTTTTATTAATTCAGGATATTCCCAGCACAGTTTCAGCTCTCCTGGGTGTTTCTACCTTGCCCTGCTGATTATTTAGCTGTGCTAGTGGGATCTTCTACCATATATGATGTGCTACTTTAGAAATATAGTTAATTTCCAGGTATTTTCCCCTCTCTGGGGCAACTTTGTAAGCCAAGATTTGATCCATTTGCTGCCTATTTATTGCCCCCTCTCATCTCTTCTCTGTCGAGCTTTGCTGTCCCTGTTGGAGTCTGGAAATGGGAGAAGCCTTTTTTAATCTGTAGACTGTGAATCACTGGTGGAATCAACAGAGTGTAATCCCAAACTTGTGCTGAGGGTTTTAAGGAGTCCATAAAACACAGGCAGGAGGAGGCACCAGGACCTCTCTGGCTGCCTGAGATGTGAGCAGGGCAGGGCTGGCAGCTCCATTTGGGGTGCAGGCTGCCCCAGAGTGGAGCCTGAGGTGGATTTTGGGCCGTTCCCCAGCTCTCCTGGAGCAGAGGAGCAGCAGCAGGGCTGTGTGAGTAACTCTGCCCCCATTGCTGCCTCTGGGGAGGGAGGGATGGGCACAGCCTGCTCTGGGCTGGGGGACATCTGGGAGCTGTGTGTGATCCTCAGAGAGCTGGGATTCCCTCCCTGTGGGGTTCACAGGGTAGCCACAAGGGCTGCTTGCTGCTGCTGCTGGTATCCAGAACTCCATGGCAATATCAGCTTTCTTAGAGCTGTTATGAGTTTTAGGAATATCTTATCTGTAGGCACTGAGATAAAGGAGTTGTGAAATGCCATCTGCCTGCTCGTGCTGAGTATGCTGAACCAGCAAAGAACTCAGGTTTCCTCAGGTTTATTTCCTTGTTTGGGTTCCTTTTTTTCCTCCAAATAAGTTTTTTTACCCCCATTTCCCAGCTTTGCTCTTGGCTGTACCTAAAGTCAAGCACTGAAGGTTTGTGGACAAGACACAGCCTTCTGTTCACCCAGAATTCTTCAGGGTCCACAGTTTGAGATTAGCTTTAAACACAAAATCTAACAAGGGTTTTACTGTGAAGTGTGATCAAAAATTTGTCACCTTTGTACAGAAACTCCTTCTAAGTGGCACAAAACCCCCACAACTGTGCTGCACTGCATCAGCACATATGTTTTGGTAATTAAAAAGTATTCCTTCTGTGATGGTCTCCCATCTGCTGCTACCTCTGATAGATTTAGTGTTGCTTTGAACACTGAAACACAGGGATGCTTTGTTCTGGCATGTACTGGGCAAGGAGATCTTGAATCTCACAGGCTGCCCCTCTTGTGGGTGGCTCCTGATGAAATATATAAACAATAAGAGGTTTGGGGAAGTTAAACAAGAAAAATAATCATGGTTTATTTAGAGTTTAAAAAAAATCAAACCCATATAAACAACCCCACCCTTTTCTGCTGGTCTGTGTAATAATGGCTCTCCTGTATGAATTTGTTTTAAAGCAATTTTTTAGCAGCCTCAGAGGCAGAAGATAAAGTTTATACTGAGTGAAAAGACCTGGCTTTTCCATTTGCCTTTAAATCACTGCAGAGCCTTCACCTACAGAGTGCAGAACCCAACTGATGAGGAAAATCTGCTCTCTGCTGCTTTCTGGGTGTCTGGTGCAGGGCTGAGAGGAGGGAAGGATGAACTGGCAAATGCAAATCCCTGGTGTGGAGGGTGAGCCCAGTGTCTCCCAGTACAGGAAAAAATTATATTCACCCCTACCCCCCCCAAAAAAAAAAAAAAATCAGTTGCTATTTTGAATATATAGCTTTAAGATTTTTTGTTCTGTTTTTCCTCATTCTTTTCCTTAAAATGGTTAGATTTGATTCCCTTAGCTAATCCCAACCTCCAGAAGCCCCATTGCCTTCTCCATTTTTGTCTTGCAGAATCTGGAATAATTCCACAGGATGTATGTACAAGCTCAGTCTCAGTCTGGCTTTGGGTCATTAAGTGGCTTCTGCTTTGGGTTTTGCTTTGGCTGAAGTCACAAAATGAAAAATCTGAAGCACTTTGCTGGTGGCAGAGGAGCTGCTCCAGCGTTTCTCTCCCTGGGATTGGAGTGTTCTGGGGAGATTGGTGCTTCCAATCTGGGCAATGCTTCAGCCAAGAGCAGCAACTCTCCTAAAATGTCTCTGATGATCTATGAGGCCAGAAAAAACCCCAGTGACATTTTTCATCTCTGAAAGCTGAGCCTTTCATTCCTGCTCGAGTGGTGGTGGATGGAAAATGAGGGTGCTCAGGACACAGCTGGATCAAGGAGATGATTTTGCTGTGTCTCTGTTGCCCTGTTTCTCCATTGGCATCCACTTTTGCAGTCGTTGAATACCTTGTAGGCTGATTGTGGAGTGATTGCAAAATAGAACAAGCAGGTGGTTTGGATGGTCTGAGCTCATTTTGAGCTCTCTTCTTGCAGCAGCAAAATGAACACAAAGCAGGGCTGAATCAGGGCCCCAAACAGGTTTTATTAGAAGAGTTTATTTTTAATGTGCATCAGATGAAAAGCAATGTTTTTGTATTGTCATATCATTGAAAATCCCAGTAAGGAACAGCTCAGTGATTTATTCAGGAAGGTTCAAGATGTTTGAAGCATCCCTGTTATTGTCCTGTGGCATCTTTGCTCCTCAAAATGCCCCACAGAAATACATCCAGAGGGTCTGTGCTGGCACTGACCTACAAGTCAGGGCAAAAAATGAATGACATGTGATGAT